>NC_135392.1:18567500-19215000 GCF_051989625.1 Stigmatopora argus | reverse complement strand
GACAAATTCTGATATACGAGCAGACAGCGGACGCGAGATGCTGCTCATAAAAACATCATGGCCACTCTAAAAAAGTATTTGCCCCCCATTGTTAAATCACAAAATAACTGTGACTGATCACAATTGTAGGAAAACAGATCAATTTCACAGGCCACACCCGAACCTGATTACCACCACGTGTTGAATCAAGAAAACACTTGAATAGAATGTGTCAGACAAAGAGAAGTAGGCTACAAGATCAGACCATCATGCCACGATCCAAAGAAATTCAAGAAGAAATGTGGGAAAAAGTGATGCACATCTATCATTCTGGAAAAGGCTACAAAGCCATTCCCAAGGCTTCGGGGTTCCAGCAAACCTCTGTCAGTGCCGTTATCCACAAATTCTCGTATGCTCAAACTCCAGCGCTCTTGGAGCATGCAGCATGGCAACGATCTAAAGCACACTATCAGGTCCACCTCTGAATGGCTCAAAATGGAACAAAGTTGAGGTTTTGGAGTGGCCAAGTCAAAGTCCGGATTTAAATCTTATTGAAATGCTGTGGTTTGATCTGAAATGGTCTGTTTATGCTAGAAACTCTGTAATATTGCAGATTTCAAACAATTCTGCACAGAAGAATGGGCCAAAATTTCTTCAAAGCGTTGTGAAAGACTCATCACAATCTCATTTTTTAATTTTTTATAAAGATTTTGATTTTTTTTTAAAAAGCCATGCCACCAATATTGTGACTTTCTCCCATACAGTCGTTTTTTCCCCTCATGACACATTTTTCAACTGGTGCAACGTTGGTATGGGGCAACTTATTTTTCGGAAAATGCAGTAAATGTGTTGGTTATATTTTTGCCAATTGTTCAAAATGCATTGCATATAATGAATTAGTTGGAATGTGACAAAAGAGCTTAAATTTGAAAGCCTGTAATTTGTCATTTCTTGTGTCATTCTAGAGAAAATGATCAGCAGTAATGTGCTAGAAGGTGTCCCGCTCCTGGTCTTGGCCAACAAACAGGATGTACCGGTACTGTAGAGTTTTGCCCATTTAAACACAAATTGTTTATCATACATTTTTATAAAAAAAAAAGTGTTTTAAGCACGTCAGCCTCACAGCTCTGGGGTCCTGGGTTCAAATCCAGGTCAGTCCACCAGTTTGGAGTTTGCACATTCTCCCCGCCTGCGTGGGTTTTCTCCAGGTACTCCGGCTTCCTTCCACATTTCAAAAACATGCATGGTAGGCTGATTGGACACTCTAAATGTGTCAACTGTGTCAACTCTCTACGATGCAGGGTTTAGACAAAAGTAGCGTGAGAATGTTAACATAAAACATCCACCCATCCATAAAGCACGCTTTATCTATACCTGCCCCCCGAAAGCCTTTTTTTCCTGTTGTGACGGAAAGACTCGGCAAGACACGATGGGACTGGACGTGCTGACCCAAGACACCTTTCCACGTCATTCCACATAAAAAATGTAAACTCTCTACGTTGCACCGTTTGGACAAACGTAGCGAGAAAATCTTAATATACACACACACACCAATAAATCATGCTTTATAAGGATTATAGATTTAAAAAAAATAATGTTCTTTTCAAATAAAACTTCAACACTGAAATCTAGTTTACAAGTCTTTACAAGTTATGTATAGCCGTATATTTCATAAGAGATCCCATAGAGCTTCAGAAACAGACAATTTATGTCAAAATAGGAAATTAATGAGTAAATAACAATCAAATGTTAATAATCATCAAGTAAATAAAAATGAGTAAGAAAAAATACTAGTATAAATAATTATTAAAAAATTAAGAAGCAGTAACGTGTTTGTTTGAACACATTTTTACAGATCCCTCTGTGCATGGACCAAATTTTAAAAAAAGACATTGTCTAATTTAAGATTTTAATTGGCCATAACTAGGCGGCACGGTGGAGCGAGTGTTTAGCGCGTCGGCCTCACAGCTCTGGAGTTCTGGGTTCAAATCCAGGTCACGTCCATCTGTGTGGATTTCGCATGTTCTCCCCGGGCCTGCGTGGGTTTCCTCCGGGTACTCCGGTTTCCTCCCACATTCCCAAAAACATGCATGGTAGGCTGATTGGACACTCTAAATTGCCCCTAGGTATGGGTGTGAGTGTGCATGGTTGTCTGTCTCCTTGTGCCCTGCGATCGACTGGCCACCGATTCAGGGTGAACCCCCCGCCTCTGGCCCTGCCCTAAGTAAACTGGGATAGGCTCCAGCACCCCCCGCGATCCTAGTGAAGATAAAGCGGTTCAGAAAATGAGAATGAGAATTGGCCATGACTCAAATGTTTGAGTTTTCTTAACATTATTTGAGTATTCACACATTTTATCTAGCTAAGACTGGTAGAATAGGTTGTCTTAATTTGAATTATCAAGTTTGTAGGCAATACTTACATCTCTGAGTAAACTGTAGTTCAAATATTGAGTGAACTTGACATGTTAATTTGCATTAACTTAACTCACCAAGCCTGAAAAAATTGCACTGTCTGTTAAATAGTTAGCCAGGCTGCTTAGCTCAGTTGGCTTAATATTGCATTGTCTTTGACGTCCTTGAATCTTTTAGCTAAATCCAGTTTACTTAAAATTTTAAGATCAGACTACCTAACAAAAGTCCAGTTTAAGTTGGTAACCTTAAATGTTCTAAGTTATTGATATGAATCTGAAAATTGAAGGGAAATAGATCGTATTCCAATTCTAGTCCAAGTCTTTTTTTACAGTGAAATATTACTCAATATAAGTGTGAAAAAAATTGTGCGATCAACAGTGGACATTCCTAACCAAGCATGCGCCTGTTGTTTTGCAATAATTTTGTTGACTAATCATGTTTTCATCACCGATTCCTTTCCTACCAGAACTGTTTATCTGTGCCAGATATTAAAACAGCCTTTAGTGACTGCGCACCAAAGATTGGCAAGCGAGATTGTTTGGTCCAGCCATGTACTGCCCTCACAGGGTAAAAATCAGCATTTGTTGTATTCTTTAAAAAAAATGACCTCACAGCTGGATTTTAATGTACATGCATTTCTGATGCAGGGATGGAGTCAATGAAGGCATCGAATGGATGGTAAAGTGTGTGATCAGGAACATTCGCCGTCCACCTAGACAAAAGGATATTACATAGTCGTTCATCTCTTTTGGGACTTATGAAGAACATTCCTTGTAAACCTTGGAGATAACAACTCTCCCCCGTGTCTGCTATGACTTTGAACAGCCTGAACATTTTCTGGTTTATCAACTATGAACTGAGTATTGTTGTAGAAGGATACTAAACTATTATGTGGACATTGCCATTATCATATTTTGTCAGATTTTCAACATCTGCTCTCTCTTTTTTAAACCTAAACATTCCTAATGGCTACCGCCTCATCGGAATTAAACATTGTCTCATCACATTAATCCAAGTCCTGTACATTGATTGTCGTGTCAGCAAGAAACTTCCCATATCAAAATATCACTTTCTGATTTTGATTCTGTTATTTTTACTACTACTTACATTTTGCCAATCAAAACTGTTGAAAATGTCTTGCTGTCTTTGACGATGCAAGCAATACGACCGTGCCCCTTTAACCCAAATATCAAAAATCATCATAACCTACTTTCAATGCATACTACATGCCTGAAACATCAGACCTTAACCAGCCTCAGCACCACAAGGATCAACTATGTCATTTAGGGCTCTATCAAATGGAGATGAAGAATAATAAAGTTCATTAGTGGCGCAGAGTGAGCGAGGGTTATGGACCCATGTGCAAGGAAAAGTCAGACACAAGGGAATGGGGTGCACTAAAGAATTCTATTACGTGTTCACTAAAAACAAACCTTAATACAAAAACCAGGGGAACGTGATAAACTATCAACTTAAATAATGAAACCAAATTTACAGGGGAAAGCATAAAGGCCACGAGGAAGACTAAACGTGAACAGACTATCTGACAGTGGCGAGCCGTCAGGGCCTTCAAGGCCTTCTCTGCTGGCCTAAGAAATATCTGAATCATATTATATTTTGTCCATCAATACTTATTAAATAATTCCAAATTGTCTGTTAGCTTCCTTTCATTGCTTTCCCCCCTGGTTGCACTGCTTCCAGATGTGTGTTTTCATATTGAAGCATTTAACCAATCACATTTCAGCCATTATTTGTTGCCAGGGTCAGAAATCTGCCTCAAAGCCTTCACAATCAATTCTGCGGGCTCTGCTGCATTAAACAAGCGTCGATAAGACTGTTGATTTAACCAATCAGATTTCGAGTTGGCAACACCACGATGCCTTCTCGCAGGCGTAGGGATACGTCATCGCTTTCACCAAGCTAGTATTAGCCAGAGCTACCAGAGTGTATCTGTAGCGAGCTGCACAAGCAAATATATTGTGTTGATTTAAAGCCATTTTCAAGACGGTCTATGCCAGAAATACTACAGGACAGGCTCGACTTTCAGCTTCGATGGCGATAGAAAAGAAGGAAGAAAGAAAGGAGGATGGATATTGTGTACAGTTAAAAAGGATTTTTGGTGAGTAAAATATGGCTGTATTCCAAAATAATATTTAAATTGTGATTTCAATTCTGATATCTGAAAAGCTCCAGTGTTTGTATTTAATCACTAAATGCTGCTAGAAAGTGGATTTTACCCCATTTTAGTGCAATTTTTGCCGTTTCGCGTATGGACGTATCGACGTTCATCGCTGTCTTTTTCCCGGGGAAATGACACTCCGGGCCCGGTTCTGATGTCTAAAAAGCTCCAGTATTTGTATTTAATCAATAAATGCATTTTTGGCTGGATTTTACCCAATTTTAGTGCAATTTTTGCCGTTTCGCCATTGACGTCCATTGCTGTCTTTTCCCGGGGAAATTATACTCCGGGCCCGGTTCTGATGTCTAAAAAGCTCCAGTATTTGTATTTAATCAATAAATGCTGTTTTCGGCTGTATTTTACCCCATTTGAGTGCAATTTTTTCCATTTCGCATTGACGTCCATTGCTGTCTTTTCCCGGGAAAATCACCCCCCTGGCCCGGTTGTAATGTCTGAAAAGCTCCAGTATTTGTATTTAATCATTAAATGCTGCTAGGAAGTGGATTTTACCCCATTTTTGTGCATTGATTTATTGATTATTTTTTATGTGTCACAGCTGTAGAGGTTTTATAGCCATAAAATAGTTTTTGAGGGTTGGATTGATTTGTTGAAGGCGCTACGAGAAAATGCACGGACCCCCACTGGGCACAAGTCAGAGCACCGCTTCTTCTCTGGCCCTGAAATGGGTGGCACTCAGCGCAGAAGAAGAATCTGATTTCCACCATAGAAGATGATTGATGCGCCAGTAATACAAACACGCCGTGCTGTCTTTTCCAATTTTCTTCAGATTACATTTCCCAACGCGCACAGAAAGACTATGCCGAGCCTATTCCAGCATTGTTTGGATTTTGAATCATCATCGAAAATGCCTCCTAAGCGTCCCGTGTCATCTAAGGCATCATAAATTAACCTACCATGGTGACATAAAGAAAGAGGAAGCAAACATTCGGAAAACAGCAATAATATCTTTTTCCAAAGATATCAATCGAGTGGTAACCACTAGGAATAAAATAAAATCATCCTTAATATGTAGAATTCCCCATAGATCTGGATCTTGCACTGTATGGAGAAGATACTTCTGGATACCAACATCATTAAAACCAAAGCTAAGACCTTTTACGATACCTTAGCTCCTGAAGAAGACAATGAAGAGGAACCCAAGCCTCGTACCAGTACTGCAACTGAGCCTTGTGCTTTTATTGCAAGTAAGGGCTGGTTTAAATAGTTTAAGAAGAGGTATGTTCTACAAAGTGTTTTGCTGTATGGGGAAGCCTCCTCAGCAGACCAAGGGGCAGCGAAACGGTATGTCGAGGAAGAGTTCCCTCACATAATTGAAGAGAATGGTTATCTTCCGGAGCAGGTTTTTAACATGGATGAGACTGGCCTTGTTTCGAAGAGGATGCCTTCCTGGACATTCTTATTCTAAGATGAACTGAAAGTGCCAGGGTTCAAGGTTCACAGGGATCGCTTGATGCTCATTATGTGTGGATAAGGTGCTGGCTGGCTTCATGGTAAAGCCAGCCTTAATGTACAAGTTCTGCCTGTCTACTGGATGAGCAACAAGAAAGCCAGGATCACCCTAAGCCCTCACAAAGGACAGGTTCCTAAACTGTTTCATCCGGAACGCGAAGCTGTACCTCGCTGAAAGGGGGGTGCCCTTCAAGGTCCTCCTCCTGCAATGTGCAGGAGGAATTGAATTGAATTGAATGCCTTTATTGTCATTACGCAAGTATAATGGATTTGGACTAAAATTTCCATTAACCTTTTTATGTTTTGTACAGTATTTAAAAGATTTTATATATAGATTAAATTGAGATATTATTACATTACATTCTTTTCTATGCTTATAACTAATATTTGATAAATACATTTCTTGATAATTGTACTTGTGTACTTGTATTTTTATATAGGCTTAAAACATGTAGTATGGTAGTAATAATAAGGGTGATCCTACTTTGTGTTTTTTTTTATTATTACAGCCGTCTGGTTTACATTATCCGGAAAATTCAAAGAATTACTATGCAATTCATTCATTTTCTGAACCATGCATCCTCACCTGGGGTGCTGGATCCTATCCTAGCTAACTATGGGCACTAGCCAGGGGACACCCTGACTTGGTGGCCAGCCAATCGCAGGACACAAGAAGACGGATAACCATTTAAGAGTTCACACTCTTAGCAAGCAATTTAGAGTGATCAACCAGTCTACCATGAATATTTTTGGGATGCGGGAGGAAAACAGTGGTATCCCAAAAAAACCCATGCAAGCCTGGGGACAACAAGCAAACTCTACACAGTGCGGACCCACCTGGGATCAAACCCTCGACACCTGAATCCTGAGGATGATGCGGTAACCACTCTGTCAACGGGCCACCACTATACCATTTTTACATTTATTTATGGTATTCTTAGTTTTCTGAATGGTGAAATTCTGGCAACCCCAATCAAGTGCTTGACCATAAATCTACCTAAAAATGCAATGTTTTCCTCACTATTGATTTGCAATAATTTACCTAATATGTGCATTAACAAAAGTAGATCACCCACAGTCATAATTGTTTTATTTTTTATTTTTTTATTTTTCCCCTTCAGTTGAATAAGAAAAAGTCTCAAAACTTTTGACCGAGGGTGTAGTATTAGATTTTCAAAAATAATATTTGTTATTTCTTTATCACTTATTCTAATTTCAAATAGATATGCCATGATTCACAGGTTTTCATAGGAATACAATAACTACGTTATTAAAATTTGGAATATTCACATTAAAATGATTACGCTCATAGTTAATGCTTGATAATCTAAGTGTGTTGAATAGTAATTGTTTGTTTCAGTTGTTAATATACATTTCTGTCATTAATTGCTCTAGGCCAAACGCAGCACTTGCAGCTGTCATCAAAGATGGATCCAGTTCCACATTGCAACAAATGTGTGATGCCACCTGCACACGTATAGAAGCTCACTCTGTCATCTGGGTGGGCGTACAAGCCATCAGGTTTGCCATTACAGAAGCCAGATCCTGGGGCATGGGTTGTTACTGTTGTGGCTGTCGTTGGATGAGTTGTGGTACTAGCACTAGGGTTGGGGGTGGTGGTTGGAGGGAGTGGGGGCAGCTCTGAATTATACAGAAAGAAATGAGGTCAGTTTTAGATCGAGTCAAACAATGGATTTTATGGATGGATGGGCATGTTTGTCACAGTCTAAACATTTCTATTTACCAATATTGAGAAGTTTTCGTAGATGAGAAAGAATAGGGTGATTGCCCGCGCCACAGAATCGTCCACCAAAGTCATCCAAATCAAGAGCCCATACGAAAGCGCCGCCAAGCTTCTGCTCCTGCAGGTAACGCACCTAGTGGGACCAAAATGAACATTTCAATCAGACCCATACAAGTTTAGAGCAATTTAGAAACGAACAATGACAACATACTTTGGTCTCGTAGCTATCTGTGGTGTCAAATCCTACCCACTCATTGTTTTTGGTGGCATAGGGAACCTTCTGGTCGTCAATCCACTGAATGGTAGTGTCCTTCACAAAGCCACAGATCTGAACCCCAGATCATAAGGTTAGTTTTGAGTATAGTTTTTTGTTCATTGCAGAATTGACGCTAAGGAATACGAATTTAACATACTTATCTAATTTGCTGTATCATACTACATATTTCAAATAAGAAGGTATAACACCTCATAGTAGGCCCAGAATCCAGCTTCACGTGTGAATGGACCAGCTGATGCAGGTCCGTTAGCTGGGGCTCCAACTCCAGTATCTGATGATATCAGACGGAAAGTGCGACCATATGCAGCGAAACCCATCCTTAATTTTTCCACTGGGGTGCCATTATCTCGCCAATATTTCAGCGCATAGTCCTTAAAAAGAGATTAAAAATGTTTAAGATTCTGAGTTTAAAGCATGAGTTTACTTAGCATGCAAATTGTTGTTCCTCACAGCGTTAAAATAGATGAGGTCACCGTAATCCTTGGAGCCACGAAACAGTGGGCTGTTATGACCAGTGAAGCGTTCCCAACTTCCATGAAAATCGTAGGTCATCACATTGATGAAGTCTAGTTCCCTGAGTTATGTGTAAAACATAAGTAAGATCTTGTGAAGATTTGTGCAAATCAGCTCTTAACAAGAAATCAGTGAAAGATTACTTGGCAATCTCGGCAATTTCATATCCACCATCAATTGTCCCCTTCCCAGCAGACACTGCAGCAGTCAACATTAGTTGAATATTACCAGTTGCCTTGGCCTCAGCAGCATAAGCCTTAACAAGTTCCTGAAACAATACACCCAAAGGTAACATACAAGTTAAACCATTTCTATATTATCTAAACAGTAGGCATTATATGCAGCTGAACATGTAAACAAGAGATATACAGTATGTTACTACCCTGCAGAGCAAAGTGAACCTCTGCTTGTCCTCTGGAGGGCTTCCACGAGCTCCTGGGTACTCCCAGTCCAGATCCAGACCATCAAAACCATAAGTCCTCAGGAATTTTATAGAGGACTGGATAAATTTCTGACGATTAGCAGCATTGGATACCATAATGGAAAACCTTTAGGAGAGATATTAACAGATAATAATCTAATAAAAATAATTAAAAAAACAACACTCAAGGGTACCAATGCACCATTAAGACGAGACAACATGGCCACTAGAAAATATTTTGGTTGAAATTGTACTTACTGTTGTGAACCAAAATTCCATCCACCAACAGCCAGTAGAGTCTTAAGATGAGGGTTCCTGCAAATAGCCATGTTGTGTATCATCACAAACACATCCTGTACCTTGGACATTGTCACCACACATCACAAAAATCCTAGTTTGGATGATTTCAAAAAGCATCTCAATATTGGTCACTTACTTGGTTTTCAGGTTGTTGAAAGATTTGTAAAGAACATCATCATTCCACTCATATGTAACCAGTTCATTGTTGTGGTTGATGATAGAGAAGGCGTAGATAAGTGTTGTGCAAAGAAAGGGGTCTACATCCTGTGGCATGTATTTCCCCTGACCAGGCCTATATTGGGACCAGTTTGTGAAGTAGCACACCATTTTGGTGGCAGATCCTAAAATGAAGAGAAACAATTAGTGAAGAGTTAGAAGGTTTACATGGGTAATATTTGTTGGTTGCCAACTTACCTATATGGCATATCAACAAACATAAGCCTAATAAATGTAAAACACATCCGCAGATTAGTATTTTTTATCAACATGCACTTACTGTGTATATTCATATACTATATGGGTTTGTGTTTATAATATATATTCTTGTCATACCTGCAAGTATTGTAGGTTTGTTCATCTTGATATTTATAGCTTATTCCACACAATTTAAGTATAGGTTACTGAAAAAGAAGGATGTAAAAAAGAGACTGTTAGTCCAGACCATCACAGTTGAATTAAAGGAAACTAACACAGTGAGTGTTCTCTCTAATGAACTTACCTTGGGACCAGATGTGAGATCCAAACAGCAGGAACAAAACTGGCTCTTTTATACATTCAATTGAAGAACTGGGGCCAGCTAGTATGTGTTACTTAAGTTGTAAAGATGAGTAATATTAAGACAAGTTATGATAAGAACATGCAAGTTTGGAGTATATCCTGACAATAATTAACCAGATAAACAACTCTGTATACTGCCCTTCATGGATAATCTACAAATAATTTGGATCACTTTGTTGTTATATAATGCAGCTGTGATGATTATACGGTGGTGCTTTTAATACATCTCATGCTGATAATAAAAGCAATATTTAGTCACATTTGGTTTCCAACAATGTTTCGTGTAACCCTTTAAAAAGGATGCCTTAGTGAACCCACTTTTTCTTTATGTGGATCCCATACCTAGAATTCAATACCAAATACAATACATGAACTACCAACTCTGACCTCTTTTAAGAATCATTTTAAAATGTGGTAATTAAAAAAACAATCCTGTTGCCATAAAAGTGCCCAAAGTTTTTTTTCTGCCCTATTGTGTTTTTGAGGATATATGTTAAAATATTCATTCATTCATCTTTTGTACCGTGTATCATCGCAAGGGTTGCTGGAGCCTATCCCAGAGGACTTCGGGTGAAAGGCTTACGACTACACCCTAGAGTAGTCGCCAGTACGTAAGTTGTAAGGCACACTGAGAGACAGACAACCATTCACACACCCAATCACACCACCACCCACAAGTGGGAATCAAAGTCATGCGAGTGAACACCAACACCACCATCAGATGTCTATTTTTAAATATATGTACTATATATATATTTATTCAGTCATTTTCCAAACCGCTTTTCCTCTCAAGGGTCACAGTGGGTGCTACAGCCTTTCCCAGCTAACTATGAGCACCAGGCAGGGGACACACCGAATTGATAGCCAGCAAATCGCAGGCCAGAAGGAGACGGAAAACAACCACACTCACACTCGTACCCAGGGAAAATTTGGAGTTTTCAGCAGTTTAATTATTTTTAACCACACAGATTCGCAAACAATCATTTTGAAAGGAGCGCCTGGTTGTTTTTCTGTCAAATGGGAGAAATTGATGGTTAGTTGTTTGAGTCCAGGTAGGCCTGGAACTTCAGCAGCAGTCAATGGAGCTGTGGGTGCAGGAAACGGTCTGTTAGTGTGACATTCGAATGGGGTCCAACCTTTAGAAGAATTTAATGACATCCGAACATTCATTAATGCCAATGGGAGAGCCTGCAGCCAATTAAGCGTGGAAAAAGCTAAAGCCTTGGCTATCTTTTGCTTGATGTTCCTGTTTGTACGCTCAACCTGTCCTTGTGATTGTGGATGGTACACAGACCCAAAATGATGTTTCAGACCTAGCATTTTTTCCACAGCTTGGAGATGTTTATATTTGAAATGACTTCCATTGTCTGATCTGATTTTTCTAGGAAACCCATGCGTTGGAATGTAATGATTAACCAAATGTTTTCCAAATTGAAACCAAATCACTATACTTGCTGTTTCAGATTTTCAGGGATATGCCTCAGGCCATCCCGAAAAGGAATCCACTATGACTAGTAAATATCGATTGGTAACCCGAAACCTTTTTAATCATGTTAGTGAAATCCATTGAAATCACCTGGCCTGTCCACGTCCGGATCGTGTACCCCCAGCAGTGGTTTTGTTGTAGGCATACTGTTATACCTACTGCAAACGGTGCAGTCCTGTAGCTCACTTTTAACAATTTGTCTCATGAAAGGATGCCACCAGGAGTGGAGTCGTCTCAGTGTTTCATCCACACCTACATGGCAGGTTTCATGGGCTTCAAAAATTAGATTTCTCAATTGTGTCTGAGATGGAATACATTTACCTTCTTTTCGCCATATACCATCCTCATCTTTGAGGCCCCCTTTCGATATCCACACACTTTTTTCTTCTGGACTTACTTTTTCCTGGCATAACCTAATTGTTTCTACCGTCACCTTTAGTGGATTGCAACATTCAGTGGATTGCCACATTCAGACTCACTTACAGTTGATCGGTACCCCGCCACATTTTTTGCCATTAAATCTGCTGATTCATATCCGACACAAACTTATTAGTTCGAGAGTGACCTTTGCACTTTATGACTACTACCGCTTTTGGGAGCATTAAAGTATCTCACATTTTGAGGATGTCATCTTGATGTTTAACGGGTATACCGGTCGCAGTTTGGAAATCATTTCGTTGCCATTCTTTTAATGTTACGTGAATTGTCATGTGTGCATACGCTGAGTCTGTGTAAATGTTTACTGACTGGTTTTCTGCCAATCCGAGGGCTGCTGTCAATGCCAATATTTCAGCTCTTTGCGCTGACTGAGAGCCTGAAATTCTTTCTGCCTGGACTTCTTCAAACCTGTTTCTGTGGATCGGGTTACAACAAATCCAGATTGTCGGTCATCATTGCCTTTGAAGCAGCATCCGTCTGTGAAAAGAATCATGTCTGGGTTGTCAGGTGGTGTCTCGTAGAGTTCAGTTCGGAGTGAGTTTTCTTTCGTAGTTCTTTCTACACAACAATGCGGTTCTCCTTCAAGTAGACCTTTAGCCATGTTCACCCCTTCATGAGTAAAGAGAATATGTGGTTGTGTTAAAATTCATTAAATTTTTCTCTGTCTCCAGTCATGGTGAAAACTTGACTTGTGACGTAATTGACTGTACTGTGTGATGTTCGCACAGTCAGCGGGTGATGAAAAACAATGTGAGATGTTTTTTTTAATTTCTCTGGCTAGGCCAGATTCAAAAGAAGCACAAATTGGATGTCTCTGTTCATATTTTTCCAATGGAATGTGTCAGGAGTGGCTCATTTGTCACTCCTGGCTTGCCATCAGATCAGAGCAGCTGCACACAATCCTTGATTGCCTCCAGGTGTGGGTATTTAAGCACCACACAAAGGATGGCTCATTGTCGGATCGTTCCTGCAACTCCTGCATGCGTCCTGCATGCTCCCGTGTTGGTACCAAGCCTTTGTTGATTTGTAGATCCCTGTTGATTTATTAAAGATGTTGTTTTGAAGCTAATTGCCTCGTTCCCCTCCTGCTTCCCGCGCCTGGGTCCTAATCCATTCCCGATCATGCCACGACGCCGCGGCACGATCGTAACAGAACGATCCGACCATAATGGACCCAGCGGGAAGCCACCCACGCTCGCGCCGACGCTCTCGTCGACGCCAGCCACCCTTCTCAAAGCCCCCCGATCACATGGATTCAGCGAGAAGCTCCCCAAGATCTTTTGGGGAGTTTATAACGGACAACGACCACGGATCGCGCACCAAGAGCAGCGACCACAGATCACAGACCGACCACGGATCGTGCGCCAGGGGCAGCGACCACAGACCACGGACGGCGACTGCGCCTTCGAACCTGTACACGCCACACGGACTCCACGGCAACCAGCCGGCGCGGACGCCCGCCGGACCGACCACTCCCACGCCTCATCACTGGCCGGCGCGGACGCCCGCCGGACCGGCCCCTCCCTCGTCTCTTCACGGGCTGGCGCGGATGCCCCCCGGACGATGATAACGGTTACCACCCACCCTCCCTGCCTGCTTTTCACTTTTCATTGACATTCGGCATTAGGGTGTCTAGAATCCGTCCCTTAGAGGGGTGGTACTGTCAGGAGTGGCTCATTTGTCACTCCTGGCTTGCCGTCAGATCAGAGCAGCTGCAGACAATCCTTGATTGCCTCCAGGTGTGGGTATTTAAGCACCACACAAAGGATGGCTCATTGTCGGATTGTTCTTGCAACTCCTGCATGCGTCCTGCATGCCCCCGTTTTGGTACAAAGCCTTTGTTGATTTATTAAAGATGTTGTTTTGAAGCTAACTGCCTCATTCCCGCACCTGGGTCCTAATCCATTCCCGATCATTTGTTGGTTTAGGATGATGGAAGATATCATCTTTGTGAGAGGGCGACATCCCAGTGCTATGGCGTGAAATCAGGCGACCGAGAAAGGAAACTTGTGGTCGTGTAATCTGAAGTTTAGATTTGGAACACTTCAAACCAACAGAGGCCAAATGACAAAGCAAAGACGAGGTGGCTTCGAGGCAACAGGTTTCAGATGGAGCAGCCAGCAAGAGGTCATCCACATATTGCACCAGGAGAACACCAGGGGGCAGTACAAGTGGAGACAGCAACTGGCGGAGACTGTCGTTGAAGAGTCCAGGTGAAAGAACAAAGCCTTGAGGCAGACGATTGTAGGAATAACATACACCATTCCAAGTAAAAGCAAAAAATGGTTTCATTGAAGGATGGAGTGGTATGCAAAAGAAAGTATTAGCCAAGTCAATGCAATTGAAATGAGTGTGGGCAGATGTAATTTGAGACAATGCTGAGTGGGAGTTCGGGACAGGTAAAGTGGGAGTCAAGACAGCCGCATTAATTGCATGCAGTTCATGGACCATGCAAAATATTCCAGTGCCTTTCTTTGCAATGGGAAAAATGGCCGTATCATAGTCAGAGCCCTGAATTTCACACTGCATTCCTGCTTTGAGCAGGCCTTCAATTGTTTTCGAAATACCAATCATCCCAGCCTCTTTTACAGAGTATTGGAGAACATACACTTGTCCTGGTTTCATTTGAAATGCAACAGGAGAGACGTAGCATAAACCAAGTCAGTGGGATCCGTGGACCACAGTGATGTGGGAAGGGAGTCAAGAAGTTAACCAGCAAAATCGCTGTCAGTAGTTTCACGTCCATGGTGCCTATCCAGAAGCTGGTGTTTCAAAACAGAAGTGGGTAGAAATGCGTTAGATTGAATCCAATAAGCGTCAAGTGACGGGGAATAGAGCAATTGAGAGTGAAATGAAACTTGCCAATCAGTGGTCTGCGTACATGCCAGGACAAATGGACCCAGATCCTTCACTGTGTGCTGAGGCGAGACCATCAAGGAGACATGTGGGTGGCAAGGAGGCATAGAAGGATCCGGAAGATCCGCCATTATGTACCACTTGAGTTGTTCAGGAGTCAGAGACACCGAAAAGGCGACACCTGGTTTGCCTGCAAATAAATATCCCATGTCCAATTCCCATGTGTTGTTATCGATTGTTTAAAATGCCTCACCATAGATCTCATCTCCTGATCTGTCATAGTACATACAGAGTGCAATGCATACAATCAGAAACCATATCATACGATCTGAGGTTGCGAACCCAAGGTGACCAGAGAGTCCAAAAGTGTTCAGCTTCGAGCCAGTCATTGGAGTCAACATCAATTCTTGCCCAGTAGATGTCTGCTGCAGCGAATGCCACAGGGTGTTGTTCAACAAGCGGGAACTGTGAGATGGCGCTAGAGGCAGAGGCGGCAGAGCAGCAGTAGGTGTTACCATCCGGAAATTCTAGGATGAGTCCTTCAGTGCTGCATTTGATGAGAGGGCACGTGGTGATGAGGAGATCTCTGCCCAAAAGATTGACTGGACAGTTAGGTGCAAACACAAAAGAATGCAAAAAAGTCTGAAAAACATTGAACAGTCACCGGAGTTGTCAATTGCAGGGCAGTTTCTTCACCCTTGAATCCAACAAGTGAGATGCTATACCTGGTCAAAGAGCTAACGGGGCAGGGCCGTGACGGTAGAATGTCGAGCACCTGTGTTGACCATGAATGATAGAGACTCCTCCTACCGTCAAGACCTTTAAAGGCTCCTGCGACCATGAATGATAGAGAGACTCCTACCGTCAAGACCTTTAAAGGCTCCTGCAGGCCTAAACAAATGGATTCTGGGCACCGTCATTGTGGAACTTGTCCACCAGAGGCAGGCAAATACCGTTGGTTTGGCACTGGGGGATATCCATGTGGTTCTTAGGGCTGTCGAGGAGAATAACTTCTCCCCTGAGGTCCTCGATTGTAGCCATGTGCAGATTGTCGGCCTCTGCTTCTCCATCCAGACGCTTGAGGTCACTAACTGCAATCGTGTGCCCAATGACCAGGCCGTCCACAGTTGAAGCACACCATTCGGCCACCAGAGGACGCATCTCGACCCATGAATGCACCTGCTTGATACATCATACACTCGAAATCAACAGAAGGAGAAGAAATACTAGCAAGGGCGGCTTCATCTTGCTTTTTTAAGTTTTGTAACTGCAACATAGCAAGTTGTGTTTCTGTGCTTTTGTGTTTGTCTACCTTAGACTCTATGTCTTTAGCATGTCTCCTCAAATGGTGTTTAAGATGTGACAACCACCTGACTACATCAGCCTTTAGAAGATCCGGATTGGCTTCCATAGCCTGTCCCACAGACTTGGGAACTCGCTTCAAAATGGCTGCTCGGAACACTTGCAAATGCAAGGTAGAGGCTGTGGGAGCATGACCTGTCTTTAGAGTGGGTTCAGTGAGTGCCCGGTCAACGAAGGCCACAGCCTCCACATCTGCTTTGGGAGAAAACACCAGATCCGAAATGACGCATTCAGGGAGGGGAAACAGAGTATCTAAAGCAGTAGACAAGGTCAAATAATTTTCCCGCGCAAGAGCTTGATTATCAGGGAGAGAAGAGAAACCTGAATTTTTGATCAGTGTCCAACTGTGAAAGCGGACCTGATTGTGTAAGAAGAATACGAATGTCACCTGCTGTTAACGTTTGTCCCGTTACCGCTCACTGCACTGCTTGAAGCCAGTTGGTACATGGGTGGAAGTTTCTGCATCAAAACACACATCAGTTGGAGAGAAAGGTTTTTAAAACATAGCAGTGTTACCAGTTGACGGGTCAACTTTGGCTAACATGGGTGCCTAAAAGATTTGGGAAGGAGTCACAGGCCGATGAGGAAGAAACATTGGATCATTAGAAGATTCCTCAGGGTCCTCAGGCCCTGTGGTTTGATCCAGAATGGAGTCACATTGGCACCTGAAAGATTCTGGATATGATACTTTAATTTTGTTAATTGATCCTGTAATTGAGCAACATACAACTTGTTCTCATCCTCCTTATTAGACCAGCGTTCGCTCTGTCTTCATGCTGAGTGGCGATTTTTTTTGTTGATTTATGTTTTGTGGAACCTCTTGGCGTCTGTTTAATTCTGCCTTATGACTGAGTCAAATGTGTGAATAGGTCGGATCTCAAATTAGTAATATTGGCCAATTTTTCTTCCAATTCTTTCATGGCAACGGTGACTCCTGCAGACAGAGTTTCTGCAACTGCATTCACGTTTGACGTTTGATCATTTACATCTACTTCAAGTTGGCCAGCAGTTATATTAAGAGCACTGGAGCTTGAATTTCATTCAAAGACTTTCTGACATCATGGTAGGGTGACGGCATAAATGGGTTAAGTGGAGATACCACCGAAAACCGTTTCTCCTTCGAGGAAGGAGGCGGCGAGAAGGGCAAATCGGGTGATGATGGAACCAGACCAACACTATCTTCTTTAACTGCCACACGAGACAACTTCAACGGACATCCCATAGCCATCATTCTCACATTCGCTTTCATTTCCACAACTTTCTTAGCATTATCTCTCACTCTTTTGCCTCTTGTAGACAACCTGTTAGATTTTTCAACTTTTGATCTCAAAGCTTCCGCTCTCCTAACACAAGCCATTTATGCAATTGCAATTGCACTAAATGGGGTAAAATCCACTTCCTAGCAGCATTTAGTGATTAAATACAAACACTGGAGTTTTTCAGATATCAGAACTTGGCCCACAATTGAAATATTATTTAGGAATAGCCATATTTTACTCACCAAAAATCCTTTTGAACTGTACACAATATCCATCGTCCTTTCTTTTTTCCTTCTTTTCTATCACCATGGAAGCTAATGCTGAAAGTTGAGCCTGTCCTGTCGTATTTCTGGCATAGTCTGTCTTGAAAATGGCTTTAAATCAACACAGCAATATATTTGCTTGTACAGCTAGCTCCAGATGCAGTTTGGTAGCTCTGGCTAATCACTAGCCAATCATAGTTGGTGAAAGCGATGACGTGTCCCTGCGCCTGCGAGAAGGCAATGACGTATCCCTACGCCTGCGAGAAGGCAATGACGTGTCCCTACGCCTGCGAGAAGGCAATGATGTATCCCTACACCTGAGACAAAGCATTGTGGTGTTGAACACTCGAAATCTGATTGGTTAAAGCAACAGTCTTATCGACACTTGTTTAATGCAGCAGAGCCTGCAGAACTGATTGTGAACGCCTTGAGGAAGATTTCTGACCCTGGCAACAAATAATGGCTGAAATGTGATTGGTTAAATGCTTCAATATGAAAACACACATCTGGAAGCAGTGCAACTAGGGAAAAAAGCAATGAAAGGAAGCTAACAGACAATTTTGAATTATTTAATAAGTATTGATGGACAAAATATAATATATGATTCAGATATTTCTTAGGCCAGCAGAGAAGGCCTTGAAGGCCCTGGCGGCCCGCCACTGCTTAAATCAGTAAACTCAACCTCAAATATTTGGGATCAATGGTGACAAAAGCAGCATTGAGTTCGAGCAGCAATAATGTTGATTAAGTATTAGCGTCCATTACTTTATAAGATTAGTTACTCTCTGAGGGTCATCTGTGTTCTCAAATACCCTAAAGCTTGACTAAAAAGATTACTTGATGGCATTTTATTGCATGTCGTGCTTTAAGCTGATTTGGTAAAAAAAACATTTTAGAAATATAAAATGGCGATTTGACGCTGGCCTGGATTCTCTATTGAGGCTGGGTCTTTTAACATAAGGAAGTGCAAAGCAGAGTCTCATGTCTCATCTTCCATACCATCAATTCTCGAAAGGGTTGCTGGGGTTGCTGGAGCCTAACCCAGCTGTCTTCAGGTAAAAGGCAGACTTCACCCTAGACTGGTCGCCAGTCAGTCGTAGGGCACACCGAGAGACAAACAACCAGCCGCACCCCCAATCATACTGCCACCAGCGGGAGTTGAGTGGAGTGAACCACTACACCACGAGGCGGCTTTAAAGCAAAGTCTTAGGGTCGAAAATCAAATGTCTTAAAAGCTGCAGTACTGTGACAGAGTAGAATGATATATTTATGAAATCAATTACGGAAGGTTACAAAATTGAAAATGCTGAATTCGGGCTATTGTTGAGTTAGCATCACATTATCAAATAAAAATTTGGTGTTATTTTTATTTAGGTTAATTTATCTCAGAAAGTAATTTGTTTTAGCTTGTTTATATTTCCGTAGGTTATTGATGCACATCTCATGAATAGACTTAAGTTTTGTTGGACACCATTTGCGCTCAAGCTTTCTAAATATGTATATGATTGCTGATGCGTTGGATGAGATGATTTGTGTTTTGTATTAGAGCTTTTAAGTCAAGGAAGATCGTGGTTCCGGAAAAACACTTGACAGGACCTTGCCTATCAATCAAAGCATCCAGACCTTTCCCGCTCTAACCATTGATGCATGCAAACACAATGACAAGCTTAATTTTACTGAAATAAATTGGGAAGATCCCTATCTTGTCCAGCTGGCTCAATAGTAGTTGAGGAAAAGACACTATGGGACACACGATAAATAATTAAATTTTTGAATTCGTTACTTCTTATTATTTTTCATAATCGGAAGTTAGTTATTTGAAAAAACTAAACAATATTAGATAATAACTAAAATTTCTACTTGTCACCATGCAATAATCATAACATTCACACATTTATATGGAATGGGTGTGGCAAATGACCCAAAAAGATTAGACCGTTTCTTCCAGTTCCCTGATTAACAGCTTTGATTACATTATCTTGGTCTGCTGTTGATCAGGTACTCTGACCATTGACCATGTTTTGTTGCTTGATACTACTTTGCCTTTCAATACCCCATTGACTTAGTGATAAGTTTAAAGCACAAGTCGCAGGTGTTAGATCTGGCTTGATTGTTACGCACCAATTAAATTATAAAATCCTCTCAGTTTACAAGTGGAAGAGTATTCAAAAAACAATCAAGACTCACACAGATCCAGAAATTGTACAAAATAAATCATTTATGTAACATTGACATCAGCATTCTTAAAAACAATTATTTCACAAAAATATAGGTGCCAGCGTAGGGCATATGCCTCAATAGAAAATATTAGTATGTAAACAAGTTGTTATTGGTTTTATCATGGAATATAAAATTTAAATGTCCGCATGTTCTCCCCGGGCCTGCGTAGGTTTCCTCTGGGTACTCCAGTTTCCTCCCACATTCCAAAGACATGCATGGTAGGCTGGTTGATCACTCTAAATTGCCCCTAGGTATGAGTGTCAGTGTGAATGGTTGTCTGTCTCCTTGTGCCCTGCAATTGGCTGGCCACAGATTCAGGGTGTCCTCTGCCTGGTGCCGAAATGTCAGCTGGGATAGGCTCCAGCTCCCCCCACGACCCTTGTGAGGATAAAGTGGTTCAGAAAATGAATGAATAAATAAAACTGAAATTTGATCACAGTAATTAAACTAAACCGAAGAAGACATCAGTCAGTCGTCATACTTTAGTATTCTTGCAAACAGGGATTAGAAGCATTTTTTGTTGTGCTTTTTAACTTATTTATTTATTTTTCAAAGAAAATGACTGTGGATTGTGGCTCAGTGAAATCCAATATTTCGAATTAATGTTGACACCTAACATTACTCTGTTTTCTTCTTAATATGAGAACCGTAACAACAAGGAATCTCTTGTTTGACTAAAATTTCAACAATTATGGAATGAGGCTGTTTTCCCAGAGAAGGGTGCATCTGTCCATTTGAAACAGAAGTCACCAGATCTCCATGTTCTTGAGCTTTTGTGGGACCAGCTAGTTTATACGCTAGGCAAAAAGTGCTCATCAAGCTAATTTTTTTAAAGGCAGAGATTCTGTAAGGATAAGGTCATATTTCTCCAGATTACCCCAAAAACGTTAAGAGAATGTTAAGGGATCCATTCTTTGTGCCAAGCTAAGTTTGAAGATGAAAATTATCCTCGCAAGGGTTGCGGGGGTTCCTGGAGTCTATCCAAGTAGACTTCAGGCGAAAGACAAAATACACCCTAGACTGGTCGCCAGCCAGCCGTAGGGCACTCAGAAACAGACAACACTCAAAATCACACCACCACAGAATAGGAATCGATCCCATGCTTGCTCGCACCAGTCAGGCGAGTAACGGAATACACAATCAGGTGGAGAGAAAATTATTATTACAAAAAATGATTGTGCTCTACGACTGGCTGGCAACCAGTCAAGGATGTAGTCCACCTTTCGCCAGTTGTCAGGTGGGATAGGTTCCAGCACCTCGTGACCCTGACAAGGGTAAGTCATGTTGGAAAATGGGAATGCATAAATAAAAAATACTTATTTTAATTTTGCGAGTGTGGGGCGGCCTGGCGGATGAGTGGTTAGCATGTCGGCCTCACTGTGGGAGACCTGGGTTCAAATCCAGGTCGGTCCACCTGTCAAGCGTTTGCATGTTCTCCCTGGGCCTTGCTTGGATTTTCTCCGGGTACTCTGGTTTCCACCCACATTCCAAAGACATGCATGGTATGCTGATTGGACACACTAAATTGTTCCTAGGTATGAATGTGAGCGTGAATGGTTGTTTGTCTCCTTGTGCCCTGCGATTGGCTGGCCACCAATTCAGTGTGTCCCCCGGCTCTGGGCCAAAGTCAACTGTGATAGGTGCTAGGACCCCCCACGACCTGAATGAGGATAAAGCGGTCCAGAAAAGGAGATGAGATTTTGTGAGTGTGTTGACTTTATTTTCTATTCATTTTGCAATTGATTTTATATAAAAGTGACTTTTCATAGAAGGCACACTATTTCTGGGGGTTTGAGTGGTAGTGTATGATAGTACTAGAACGTAGTTTGATATTCTGACTGGGTAATTTACATTAATATTCTAGTATATTATGATTTAAGTGTTGACTTATCTGGTACCCAGCGAATGTATATCAGTAACAAAGCAGGTGTCTATTTCTTTTGATCTGTGTGGCACTAACCATTCGGCCTAGATAACACTTGGGAACACAATATATGTTGTTCTAGTTCAGACAGCTGTTATTAAGAGTTATTGGGTTCGTAATCCAAACCAATTCGACTTCTCTGCCAAGACATGTTAAGTGATTTCACACACATGTAAAGTGATTTGTGTCCCCTATTTGTAGGAAAGACACAATATAAATTTAGTTTTTTTGTAATTGCAGTGTGTTTTATACTATTTTGATTTACAATGTTTGCTATTTTTGTGCATGTTTTGTAACAACATACTAAGTTGGCAAGCAGTGGGGGAAAAAACCCTTTAAGCAACAAAATCACCTATTAGGCATTTTCTTTTATTGTTGCTTACTAGATGTAAAATGTGACTATTGAAGTGACTATATGGCGGACCTCACATGTCCTATTGGTTTAGACATAGAATATGTAATATTAAGATTGATCACTTAAATTGAGTAATTTGATTAGAAAATGCTTTGAATTCATTTTTGGTGCTTTGATGATTTGTTTAATTAGAGTGGCATTGTAATAGTTTATTTTCAAAGTGTTGGATTTTGTTTTATTGATTTGGGAGGATATACTGCCGTCTGGTGGCAACAGTGAATATTAGCTGATCTAGAGGTGAGTGAGATCTTAAGGCCGAGCCCGAGCCAGGCTTCTCTCTCGCTGAAAAAAAAGTATACTTAAACGAAGTGTGGATACTAAACTAAGGAATGCTTGTTATAAAATAAATAATTTGGATAAAACAAAGAAGCCGCTGTAATGTAATTGCAATTGGAGCCGCAGAGCCAGATCATGCTCTGCGCACATCACGTGAATGCCCCCCTCTTAATTATCTTCGCCTCCACAAATCCGCACCTATTTTGACCTGGTATCACCAAAGTGGAGGAGCAAGATGTTAAGGATAAACTAAAGACAGGAGAACAGAAAACACAAACACGCACCGGTAAAAGTAAGGTGTGGGAAAGCTTCAAATTGATTGTTGAATATGCGACAGAAACTTGCGTTGGCTTTGCTGAATGTAGTCAATGTGGCTCTTTGCTTTCATACGAGAGCAAAAAGACTGACACCTCAATGCTAAGCAGGCATTTAAACAGTTGTATTGGCAAAAGTGATGATCGTCAAACATCTATATTATCATATAAAGGATGTAAATGTTTATAGAGTGTTGTTTAACTTAGATTACAAAAGACAGGGGTTTAATTTGTTAGCATAAATCACCCCTCCTCCTCCAGACTCGGGAGTCCCGAGTCCTTACAAATAAAATATGAAATTTCGGGTTTGCTTCAGGCTTAGGCCTGCAAATCAAGTTAATTCGCCGGGCTCGGGCTGGATTTTTTCGGGCCGATTTTACCTCTAAGATGGTCCCTGCACAGAACAGTCAGCTGTGCACCAACATACAGTGATACGTTTTTCATTCAATCATTCATTTATTTTTATTATAAACCTCTGTAAAATTCAACAATTTTAAGGCAATTTTAGGGGTATGGCTCATATGCGGAGGCAGCTAATACGCAAAAAATATGGTAGTTCATCCTAGGGTGTGATGGGAAAAAAATAAAGGCTTCAATCAGCAGTGTTCGTTTTGTTCTAATTTTCTACACAAAGTGTATAAACCATCTTCAAAAAAACATTGCATTGCTTGGAAAACAACTAAAATGCTGGCCGCCACAGTAAGAAACTAAACGAAAGAAGACCGAGTGTTCGAGTACGGCCTACGTTTGTGACGTCAACCCACAGTAGCACAGCTTTTTTTTTTTTTTAAAAACAAGATGGGATTAAAGCTGTTTTTGGGTGTTCCCATGCCTTTGACCTTTCCCACGGACTGCATGGCTCTCGACAGGGGTCGGCAATAGATAGTTGGTAGAAAATTAGTATATTGCCATAAATATATTTTCAATTGGGCTTTCACGATGTAAATATATTTATGTTTATGCTGAAAAATTATCAATTATTGGACACCGAACCAAAATTATTTCTAATAATTTTCCTCGGCCATTTTCCGTAGCATGCGAGAAATTTGCGATGCGCGCAAAAAAACACGCCTGCACACGCATTGCCACATTTCTCCATGCATTCAAGGTAAAATGCTGTGTGCGCTGTGCACAGTGCACGCACGTACGCGCACGGCAGTATTGCATGTGGATTGGATTGGATAACTTTATTCATCCGGTATTTGGGAAATTTCGTTGTCACAGTAGCAAGAGGGTGAGAATGCAGATATAAGAGAGGCATTTTAGACATAAATAGTGTGTGGCAAAAAATGTGGCATTAATATGTGCATGCGTAATCCGCGTGATCACAATGCGGCTAATTATTGGTTGGGACACTTAGAGCTAGATGATTGGCTCATGCATTTCTCCACTTTGACCGCATGCTTTGAGCTGCGCACCACTAATTGCGAACGTTATTCCGTACTCAACATGTCTAAGAAGAACGAAGCGCTGGTGAGACTCCATTTTAGGATCTCAAGTATCGTATCATCCTTCGGAAGGTTCCCCATAGTTTTCTATTTTTTCATATAAATCTACAACTGCGAACCCAAAAAACGCAATTTTCTTATTGATTTCGGATGGGAACGTCGGGGTTGTAGTCCCAGGGGTCATCAAATCTATTTTTACGATTAAAAAATAATAAGAATTTTCTCACCCTAAGCGCCAATTGAAAATGATTATGTAATTCCTTACAGTGGCGTACTGAGGAATTTTGCACCCCGGAGTAAGTTCTAGAATCTAGAAGGTGCACCCCCTCAATGTCAGAATTCAATTATAAAGGTAGTCAAATGTGATAAATTTCCCTGAAACTTAGCAAGTTACACACCGATTTTCTTTTCTAAATTAGCAAAATATTAAAAACTGGATTTAGAAATATAATGCAGTAATTTTCAATTATTTATTTCAATGGCAAAAATTTAAATATTTATTTTCTGCGGCCTAAATTAAAATATATTTATTTAGCGAGAAATATATTTCTGACACAAAAAATAATATTTTCCAGGCCCTGGCTCTCGACCCTCGCACCAACCTCCCCGACCTGCCTATGATACTCCCCTTGAGCCTTCGCTCTGTCAGGGTGAATTGCAATAAAGCGACATCACCACCAGTAAAGCTGTCTTTATGCCTGCTTCGGGGCCCTTCGCCTAAAACCATAACAATTTTATAAAGAAAAGTATTATGGATTGTGGCTCAGCGAAATCCAATCTATCAAATTCAGTAAAGCACCCTCCCACGTTATATGGGGTCTTACTGTGTTGCGTGTATACATTATTTTTAGTATTAATTGAAATTTGCCCGTTTCGTTGATGACAGTCATTTCTTTCGTCTAATCCAGGGGCGCTCACACTTTTTTGCTCCAAGATCTACTTTTCAATGAGCCAACCTCCCGTGATCTACTTTGTTGTTAGGGTTACAATTCAGGCGTGGGAAAAGTGGTCCTGGAGGGCCACTGGATGCAGATTTTTGTTCCACAGACACTTGAACCAACGGGAATTGTGCTGAAATGAGAAGTACCTGACTGCAATCCACTGATTGCACTTGTAACCTACCACGTTTGTGGATAGGTTTCCTCTTTAGAGGTTGGAATGAAAACCTGCACCCCTGAGCTAAGGGAGAAAGGCAAATTCCACTTGGTGGGGGTGTTTGGGCTAACCCTGATCACAAGCCGTCATGGCAGCGGTGCTCGCACTTTTTTTATAATAATAATAATAATAATAATAATAATCGGACATAGGCCATGTCGTCACTACCACAACACAAAAGCCTACTTGTCATCACACGCAGAAACTGCGTGTGACGAAATTGATGGTGCTTCTCCATAAGCTACGTTTAATCGGCAAAAGACCTAAATAAGTGTAAGTTACGGACTTGTAATTTGTCATTCCGCTGTTGTTGTTTTACTCCAAGATTTACTTTTCAAGGAGCCCACCTCCCGCGATCTACTTTATAACTAGGATTACAATTCAGGGGTGGGCAAAGCGGTCCCAAAGGGCCACCGCGGGTTGGTGCAGCTTTTGGTCCAAGCGATCCAGCACAGACACAGGGTTGAACCAACGGGGGTTGTGCTGAAACTAGAAGCACCTGTCTGCAATCCCCTGATTGCACTTCTAGCATACCACATTTGTGGAAAGGTATCACACATGATTTACTGCAGGGGTGTTCAAGCATTTTTGCTCCAAGATCTACTTATCAAGGAGTTAACCTTCCACGATGTATCCTTTTTACAGGACAGTAACTAAGCTCAGGATTATGTAATGATATTGCATTATCTATCAACATGTATGGGAGCGGCTGGGATCGGAGGTGAAAATCCACCCTCCATTCACGCTAAAGCTTACTGCAGACATGCCAAATTCATAAGAGCCTAGCTAAGGAAATCGATAGAGGGGAGGGATCAAAATGTTATTGTTGTGCGATCTACCAATAATACCTTGGCAATCTACCGGTAGATCGCGAACTGCGTAACGGGCAACCCTGGTCTAATCCAACAATATATTTTACTTTGTTTACTTTGAGTTTATTACGCTCGAGGGCAGAGGGCCCCGAAGCAGGCAAACAAACAAACTTGAGGTGGCAGGCGAAGGTACAAAGGGAGCAGCGTAGACGAGTCGTTTGACGTAGCGTGGAGGTCGATAGCCGTGAGGTCTGTAGAGAGGTCATAATCCTGGTCGGGGTAGTGTCAGTTGTCATGGTAGTGTCCATGGTTGTGGTAGTGTCCGTGATCGTGGTAGTGTCCATTGTCGTGGTAGTGTCCATTGTCGTGGTAGTGTCCGTGATCGTGGTCGTTGGTCCTAAGGCAAATCAAGAGGTTGAAGATCAGGCAAGCGAAGCAAGTAAGTAGCGGGAGAAGGTACTTAACATTTAACTGTGTAAGATGATCCACCGGGGTGGCCAAGATCTGGGTGGCTTAAATAGTTCCTTGATGACTGATGAGCCACACCTGACACCGGTTGGCCCATCCGGCGCTGAACCTGTGGTTGGCTGGCAGGCGCAACCACCCACTCGTCTGGCCCTGGGTCTTACATAGTTTATAATACCTTTAAGTTTAAAATATAATTTCTCAGCAGTTTTTCGAAGGATTTCATGACAACCGAGGTCAAGGAAATAGGCTAGAAATGTTTCTGAACCTTGGGAAACTATTTTTGGTACTATAAAGCCAACTGCATCCTTCCAACATTTTGGAGCATGCTTGGTTTGTTCCCACAATAAATCACTCATTCATTTTCAAAACCGTTTATCCTTGCTTGGATGGCATGGTGCTGAAGTTTATTCCACCTGACTTTGGGCGAAAGGCAGACTAGACCCTGCTGTTTACCAGTTAGTGTTAGGACACACATAGAGAACAACAACGATTTTCACTCATAACCAAACTGCCACCGAGCGGGAATCGAACCCACACTGCCCGCATGGAATCAGTCAAAAAAGCCACTCCACCAATGGAGGCCCTGCCTTCCTACTTTAAATCTCTTCATATTTAACGTTTGACAACATTTATTTAACGTTAGACCGCATTTATTTAACGTTTATTCAAACTTGTGGTTTAGCATTTAACTGTCAAGGAAATTCTCAGAGACGTCATGATGGGTGATGTGTTAAATTATTTTGGTAACTTCCTTGAGGATGCTGCTCCATCAATGGTAACAGATTATGCAAATATATTATTAATCCTATATATTGCATAACATTTTATGCAAGTCAGCTTTATGTAAGTCTTAGGTCGTCACCAAAGTAACAAGATGCTTTGATAACCTACTGTGAGCATAAACATTTGCCAACTTTGTCATTTCAGGATGCCTGTTTATTTTAAACTATCTTTTGCATTTCGACCCAGCTAAATTCATTAAACATCAAATAATATTTTAGACCTGGGTTATGTCTATACCAAATTTTGTCAGTCGCCTCTTTCTGTCAAAATGGATTAGACACTCAGCTCCCTCAAGGGCACTGAAATATGAACATTCACAGGAGCCCAAGTTTAAGTGAATTTGACATCAATTTCTGTCAATGGACACCAAAGAGTTATTTTTTGGCCTTGGAAATTTCGGGTACATGCAACTCATTTCCTGTATAATTTTGATATTTTTTGTTAATTCTAGGGGATTTCTGGGCCAGTTCCTGTTCATTGGTCACTTACTGTTGATTTTGGGGCATTTCTAGGTGACTTAAGGGGTACTTGAGTTTGGAGGCATTTTAGGCATCAATTTCAATATTAAATAATAATAATAATAATAATCGGACATAGGCCCCTGTTGTAGTTATCACAACACAAAAAAGCCTACTTGTCATCACACGCAGAAACTGCGTGTGACGAAATTGAAGCAAAGCATTCTGCATGTACAGAAGCGACATTGTGCCTGTCAAGTAGAACAATCCCGCGGGCTGGAAGGAGCCCTTGATGGCCCGCTTTCGGCCCACGGATTGCATGAGGATCACATCCGTGGAGTACAAAATCAGTGATGAATGCTTAAACATTTATGTTAAATACCCATTCTTAATTTGATATATTGAAATTAAAAATCCTGAAACAAGTGTTATTTAATAGCAATGCATTTTGTTTAATGAGTTTTCGACAGTTTGATTACTTAGTTAGATAGCTGTTAATTTTTGTTAAGATGTTCAATTAACATTGCAGACTTTGCCTCCAATGTATTTCAACACTGTTGCATCAAGACCAGTTGCAGCACTTGCAAGAATCATAGTAGATGAGACCAGGCTGGCAGTGGTGCAGGTAGGTGTTTCCCATGAAGCACTGGAAGTAAGTGGTTTTGTCAGCTGGGTTTGTGTACAGGCCATCGGGGCGACCAAGGCAGAACTCGGCTATGGGGTCCTTTGTGGTGGTCGGAGCTGGGGTGGTGGTCGGCTTAGGGGAGAAGCCTGTTAAGTCAAACATGCTTTGTAAATAAGGCACTTTAAAGAAATTGTTAATGAGTTAAGAAATTGTCTGCTGCCGCGCATCTAACAATATAAAACTGAAATGGAATTTTACAGTAAGGTCAAGAGATAGCATTCACCCATTGACATCCTGAGGTGGTTGATCAGAGGATAAGAGCCAGCCCCACAGAAAGATCCACTAAAGTCATCCATGTCAAGAGTCCACACATGAGCACCTCCCAGGTTCATGCCTGTCATCCACTCAACCTATAATTGGATTAAGGTGTAAAATTGACCTGTTAAGAAGTTAAATCCTGCTGTCGCTGCTTAACAAAAGATAATCCACCACTTTCACCTATTTATTGAGAGGTGTGTATATATATATATATATATATATATATATATATATATATATATATATATATATATATATATATATATATATATAATATATATATATATATATATATATATATATATATATATATATATATATATATATATATATATATATATATATATATATATATATATATATATATATATATATATATATATATATATATATATATATATATATAGATATATAAATATATAAATAAACCAAAGGATCACCTTCATTGAGGGGCAACAAAACAAATGGTTGCAGATAAATCTGTTTGCTTACCTTGGAGGAGAAGCTGCGCCTGTCATCGTAGCCTACCCAAGAACTGCCAATGGTGGCATATGGAACTTTTTGTTCGTCAATCCATTCAACTTGAGCACTGGGGAGGAAATTACAAACCTGACAGAAGAAGGAATGTAAAAAATCCATGATTAGTATCTTCTTATTAATTGTTCTAATCATTACAATTCTAATTTTGGAACAGAATATTTTTAAATTAACGACCAACGGTGTATTGTAATTTTCTAATCCAAATGTTCCACACCAGAAATGTCTATTTTGCGTGTCTTTTATTCCCCCACTCGGAGTGTCAAAGCATTTGTTTTTTCAATATTGATTGCCAAGCTTGTAAATTGAAGATTAAATTGCCAACAGGGTAAGTAAGGGTAGCGATGGGTCCTATCTGTTTGGAAATTATTTAGCCATTTATAGCCGTCCCCAAATGTTGTTTTCTTTAAGACTCCAAACCACTTTTCAGATATAGGGTCATGGTGGGGGCAGGCGCAGGCTCGATTCCCGCTGGTGGTGGTCTGATTGTGAGTGCCGTGTGACCTAAGGCTGACTGGCGACCATTCTAGGGTGTAGTCTACCTTTTGGCCAAAGTCGGTTGAGTTGGGCTCCAGCTACCCTGCAACTCTTACGAGGATGTGCGGTATGGAAGATGGATGAATGGATTATTTACTGCTAACTACTAATAAAACATTTTTTCTTTTGAAAGAGGGAGTGGCCTATTCTTTCATCTTGTAGATGTGTATGAATAATCATTGAACACAATATTTTCTGAGTCTTGATAGATCTGCTAAAAGTAATTTAAATTATTATATTACTCTAGGGGTTCTTCTTAAAAATAGCTAGAGTTGGCTGAGCTTGCTAAAACAAGATCATTATCTGGATCCAAAATATTTGACCTCATAGAAAGCCCAGAAACCCGAGGTGCGAGTGTAGGGCCCAGCATCAGCTGGTCCGTTTGTCGGTGCTCCTAGTCCAGCAGCACCAGTGCTAAGGCGATAGGTTCTTCCATATGAAGGGAAACCCAAGAGCAACTTCTCTGCTGGTGCTCCCAGAGCCAGCCAATAGGACACAGAAGAGTTCTAAAATTTGGGAACCAATATGAATACTGAGTTATTCAAAGGTTGAAAAAATATGAATATTTGCGGTGCGATTCTTACAATGTTTTGATTAACATGAGTTCCCACGTCCATTGAACTCGAGTACATAGGGCTGTTGTGTCCGGTAGCTGCCTCCCAGTGTCCATGGTAGTCATAGGTCATGAGGTTGATGAAGTCAAGATATCTGTGGGTTTTTCACAATTTTTCAATTAGTAAAACTTAGAACCTTCTCCGTTCATTTGCATCATCTGTACTTCCATTTTACAGAAATACACTTCATTATATCAGTGCGCCATTACCAATACCTGTTAAAGACCATTTGAGATATTACGTGGATGTTATTTATTATATTTTGGTTGGTTAGCAGCTTTATACATCAGTTTTTTGAATGGGTCCATCTTACCCCGAAATCAGTTTGACTTCATAAGCTCTATCGATGGTAGTGCGGATTGAGCCGACATTAGCTGATAGCAGGAGCTGAGTCATTCTGGAGTCTTTGGCATCCTTTTCAAAAGCAGCAACCAACTCCTACAAACACAACCAGGAAAACAACTTAACCTACATTTTTGGTCTGTTTTTTTCCTTATCACTGTCGCTCTTATTTATTTATCTTTTTCTTCAGATGCCATCATGTAAGAACTAACCTTGACCAGCAAAGTGAACCTCTCCCTGTCTTGCTCTGGGCTTCCATTGTGTGCTGGGTATTCCCATGCCAAATTCAACCCATCAAAGTTATGAGTTCGGAGGAAGCTGAGGGCTGACTTAATGAAGGCAGCACGATTCTCGGCCTTGGCAACCATGGAAATGAATCTGTTGGCACACATGTAGTAAAGGGAAAATGAGGACAGAGCAGGAACAATTTTGCAATGATTTGGCAGAGGCTACTCACGGGCTCATTCCATTGACTGTGCCTCCAACTGACAGCAGAGTCTTTAGTGCCGGATTACTTAAACACAAAAATAAATGAAATCAACTTGAGTACCAGTGGGTATCAGTATCAGTGAGAATAAAAAAATAGCTCAAAGCATAACAAAAACTAAAGAGGATCTCACAATTTTTTTAGGTTGTTGAGTCTGGTGTACTGCTGCTCATCGTTCGACTCAATGGGGGTGATTTGGTTAAAGGTGTTGATGGTGGCAAGCGAGTAGATAACATGCGTGCAAAGGAAGGGGTCAATGTTGTTTGAGGTGAACTTGCCCGGCCCAGGCCTATACTGGGCCCAGTTGGTCATGTGGCACACCAACTTATTGGATGAGGCTGAGAGCAGATACAAATATTTTGACTTAGTATTTTTTTACCTCTGAGAATGACTTCATAATTTAGTATTTTCGTTGTTTAGTAAGACACTAAAACTGAAATGATTGATTGAGTCACACAGTTATACATCCATACTTTGTCTTGCATTCATATTAATGGGAAAAAAATAGTATAGGATGAGTGATCACAAAATCTTAAGGTGTACCCACAGTATGCCAAAGCACTCATTTGGTTTATTAATTAGCCATTGCCATTTTTAAGAGCGTATGACTGTGTACATTTTTGTGGCTCTAGTTTAACGTAGTGTACCTGGTTGGTAAGGTACCCGAGATATTAAAAAACATAATTTAATAGGTGTACCGAAATTATATGGCTTGATGTGAAATACATTTTTGCTACTGATATGAACGACTATACAGTTTGCAATCCTGTCAATGTTTGTTTCTTCATTGAATTTTACATCAGCGGGCAAAAAAAACCTGTCCGGGTCTCAGTTGGGTTATTTCATTGGTGAACCGGTGCACTTTATAAACTAAGATGCTGTAGAAATAAAGTTATTATTATGGGTTAATAAGGTAAGTCATGCAAACTGCTTACCCATATGCAAGGCTAGGAGGATGCCTAGAGCTGCAAAAGCAAAGGGAGCAGGAAGGGTTAATAGGTGTAACATACTGTAGTCTTTTGGTGGAAGAGCACAGCCTCATTATGCAGCATTATTAAATATTTTCTAAGAAAAATGATCGTATAAAAGCTATAAGAATATGTAAAAATGATTCATGCAATGTTAAATGGTATAAACATAACAGAATTTACACCTACATTTTAATATAGCAAAGTGCTATTTTAGGCAATTATGTTAGATTTTTTGAGTCGCTATTTGAAGCAGAAATTTACCTGTGAGGAATTTTGCCATTGCGCTGTGTTGAGGCAGTCGGTTGGACCTACGAGCCTAATTATGACAAGAACAATGTAAATGGAAAAAGGCCAAAAGAGAAAAACACAAAACTATCTCTTATGGGAAAAAAGAATTGCTGCAGGGATTGCATTCATTTTTAACTAAATATATAGTGAACTTTTACAATGACAAGCTGAAGCTCATTAAGAACTCAATTTTTCTAGTTCATTTCATCAAAATTATTAGATCTTACCTCATCAAGTGGATCCAAAGAAGCAGTGCAGTTTGGCCACACTCGCTGAATTTATATTTTGCTCCTAAATGACTAATAGATTAGTAAGACTAATAGGTGACAAAGTACAATTGATAACGACCATAAGTGGGCGTCTTTTTGATTAAATATCAGCCCAGTCTGAGTTAAGGCCAGACAAACCCTTCATTCATTCATGTTGTGCTGGAACCTATCCCAGTTGACTTCAGGCATGAAACGGGGGACACCCTGAATTGGTGGCCAGACGATCGCAGAGCACGAGGATACGGACAACCATTCACACTCACACTCATCCCTGGGGGCAATTCAGAGTGTCCAACCAGCCTACCATGCATGTTTTTGGAATGTGGGAGGAAAACAGAGTTCCCAGGGAAAACCCACGCAGGCCCGACCAGAACATGCAAACTCCTCACAAGAGGACCGACCTGGATTCAAACCCTGGATTTGAACTTTTAGTCTGATGCTCTAACCACTCATCCGCTGGGCCGCCACATAAACCCATCATCAGCTATCAAATTTGTTAGAAGGATATAAATCGGTTGTCTTTCTATGCCTTCACTCTTATTTGCTTGCATGACCTGGGTGTATACTGTTTCTTAGGCCCAAAGTCAATAAAGACAGGCTACAATTTATCCATGACACAGTGAAATCAGAAAAAAAACTGTAAAATTGAATGTGAACATACATTTTATAATACTCATACACCATATTTTGAAACTACATTTTTCTCTGCTATACGGACACATTAAGGTTGTGTTAAAACAGATATTTATTGTTTGCATGCATGTATTACAGATACAGGTATTACAATCTTATGGTTCAGCTTATGTCAAGATTCATCCTGACCACAAACCTTATATTTGAATGGAGCAATATACAAAAATAATATAAACATAAATAAATGAAATGTAAAACAAAGGTTTTTCAAAAGTCGAAATGTATTTTGGGCTGCTGTACGCACAAAGCATTTTGTTGTTTGGAATTTACAAAAAATTGTGAGACTCAATAATATTAAGGCAACACCAGCACAAAAAAGAAAGACTACATGTAACCATCAATACAGTCGCTCAGCTATTTTTTTGTTGTTGGTTATTATCATTAAAAAAAAGTTCACATAATCACTAGACCTGTGTTTTACCACTCCCTTTGTAGTAAGAGATAAAGTTTTACATCGGAGCTGTCAAGACATTTGATAATGTTGACATTTTTTTATGGTGGCCAACCTAATCATTACTATTAGCAATCTAATACTGACTCATTATTAAAACCAAAAAATCTGAAAATAAAGTAAAACACATTAGATGACAATTGTCATTATTATAAACATCAACTATGATTATTAAAGAAAAAAGAACAATAAAACCAAAATACAATACATTATTTTGTACAACTCTCCTGAAAATAAATAAATGTTTTTTTTTTCAAGTGACAAATAACACAGTATACATGTCTTTAATTACAAGTCACCGATGGTGTAAGTCTACATTCGTTTGTTCTTTTTCTCTTTACCGACGAAGTGGATATGAGAGAAGAATGGTTCTCTAGTTGAGATGGATGGTTAGTGTATGATTACAGCCAAGTGAAAGACCAGGCCACACACAAATTAGCAGAAGTTTGTATTTGGCCATTTTAATTTTTTTGTTGATTAATCCTTTTTAAATACAAAGTGAATTGAACAAATACAGCAATTTACACAGTTTACTATAACTTTATCTGGTGTTTGTCTTGCTTACATTATTATGTAGTCCACTTCAACAGCTGTAACATGCTAATTCCTGCTGCTAATACTTGGTAAAACTGGCACTGAACTTATTAGCATGATTTACATTTAACAGAAATATTACTCATTTAAAATGGTCTCTATTGCATCCTAAAACAAATTAAGATATCTAAGATCCTAATCTGACATTAGCAGAGGGGGATAAGCAAAAATCTGCACAGTTCTACAATTTCCTCTTTGTACATGACCAGTTGATTTTATATTGCAAGCCAGTAAGAGTTTGGTATTTTTTTAAATTATTTTTTTTCCCCCCACGGCCTTAAAAGTAATTGCCGAATTGAGGACAAAGAAGCACTGACAAAAGTCAAAGGTTCCTTACTCTGAATACTGAACCTAAAAGTGCAGGCATCTACGAATTTGGTCATAAATAATTCTCTAATGCTCTGATATTTTTTTCCTAATTATAGTCCAAACATTGCAAATGCTATCCATGAAGTAATCAATAAAAAAAATATATAAATCCAAATAATGTACTGGACTTTGCAGACCCAGAACCTCAAAGGACCAAATTAAATGGGTTGTAGTTCCTAAATGGTATATATTATGACACCTGCTAAATTAAGACAGAAACTATTTAACCATATCTATATCTACATTGTGGTCGTGTCAAAATGCATGAATCTGGGCATGACAAGCTTAGATTTGATTTTGACTTTAAAATGTTGACCGACTCCAGCGGAGGATTAAACAATCAGTCAGGCCTACGTACACCCCCGATAACAATGAAAGATCTTTTAAAATAAAATGTGATTTTGTTTATTTTAAAAATTCTTTCCAAAACCGTTTTGAGACAGAAGACACTTACGATTTCAGTTCAAGTTAATTAACGAAAATCTGAATGAAATCACAGGACTGCCACAATAGTGAGAAGAATCAATCCAAAGACGAGGAGTGAATGATTGTAGATTATTGCATTGCTCTGTACCATCATACCAGTTCCTGAAAAAAAGGCAAATACATTAGACAATTATTGATACTTATACTTATAATGCATACTCCTTTTTATATTTCCGTTCTTTCCGATTTCTAAAACCGCAAATCCGGTACCCGGACATTTCGTCGGCGGACACTTTGTCGCCGGACGCTTCGTCCCCGGACGGTTCGTCAAACGGACGCTTCGTTGCCGGACAGTTCGTCGACCGGACACTTCGTCGACGGACAATTCGTCGGCGGACACTTCGTCGCCAGACAGTTTGCCTAACCTTAACCACTATTAAAGAAGACAAAGGAAATTCACATATTCCTTATTAAAGAAAATAAAACAGCAAAAACTCGCTCGACAACACAAACACTAACATTTGAGCGTGTGCAAGTACTAAATGTGCTCTTTTGTGTGTGCTAAATGTGCTATTTTCTTTAATAAAGAATATGTGAATTTCCTTTGTCTTCTTTTTAATAACATTTTTAATAAAATAATTTTATTTATTGCCTTTTATTTTAAAAACAATCCTTCGCGAGTGTCCGACAACGAATTCCCCGTCGACAAAATGTCCGGCGACGATATGTCTGTTTGACGAACTGTCCGGCAACTAAGCGTCCGTTCGACGAACAAAATGTCCGGTCAAGCCAAATCCAACTCACTAAACCAAAGGAACAGATGTCTAAAGACACATTTAATAAAATGACCCCCCCAGTTACCAATACCCCAAACACCTTTTACATGAAGACTCACTCATTCATTCATTTTTCGTACCGTTTACCCTGACAAAGATCACGGGGGAATGCTGGAGGGTATCCCTAGCCTATGGGCAACAGGCAGGGGAACACCCTGAATTGATGGCTAGCCAAACACAGGGAACAGCGAAATGGATAATCATTCACGCTCACACTCATACCTAGGGACAATTTAGAGTGTTCATGCATGTTTTTGGGATGGGGAAGAAACCGAAGAACCCGGAGACAACCCACGTAACCCCGGGGAAAACATGCAAACTCCGCACAGCATCCTATTTTTTTTGGGCTATGGGGTTGGTTTGTTTAAAGCAGAGGTCAGGAATCTATGGTTCACGAGCCATACATGGCTCTTTGATTGCTGCACATGACTCATCCAGAAATCATATATCATATTCTTCTTTCGTTAGTCTTTTGTGCATACTGCTTTATGTATAGTCATTCCCATTCAAGTTTTATCAACATGAATCAAATAAATTTAAAAAAAGGTATTTATGTTTCTAATTTTCTAATACTTCACATGATCTTATCTTACAAAATGTGGAGGTCCGCGGACCATGAATATCTTCCACTTCAGGTAACGTAAAAATAATTAATATAATGATTACTTTAATATTAGTTCAATGTCCAAATATTACGCTAAAAGCAGTTTTGTGTTAACACAGACCTTATGTCACCAAAAGTTGAAGCTCGTGAAACCAAACAACTTCCAGTTCATGTTTCATATTTTTTTCTTTAGTAAATTTTAATGTTGTAATGTTACAATGTATTGCTTAATTCTTGTAATATGATTTTTTATTCATTCATCCTCCATACCGCCCATCCTCGACAGGGTTGCAGGGGTCAGGGTTAGCCTAACCCAGCTGTCTTCGGGCAAAGCCTAGACCGGTCGCCAGTCAGTCGTAGGGCGCACAGAGAGAAAAACGACCCTCCGCACTCCCACTCATACCGCCACCAGCGGGAATTGAGCCTGCGGCTGCCCGCGCTGAAGTCAGGCGAGTGAACCTCTACACAGAGGCAGCCATAATGATTTTAATCTTGAAAAATTTTTACTTTTTTTGGAATATTAAAATGTGGGTGGCCTGGTGAATGAGTGGTTAACACGTCGGCCTCACAGTTCTGGGGTCCTGGGTTAGAATCCAGGTCGGTTCACCTATGTAGAGTTTGCATGTTCTCCCCGGGTACTCCGGTTTCCTCCCACATTCCAAAAACGTGCATGGTAGGCTGGTTGGACACTTTAAATTGCACCTAAGTATGAGTGTGAGGGTGAATGGTTGTCTGTCTCCTTGTGCCCTGCTATTGCCTGGCCACCGATTCAGGGTGTCCCCCGCCTCCGGCTCAAAGTCACCTGGGAAAGGCTCCAGCACCCCCTGTTACCCTTGTGAGGATAAGCGGTTCAGAAAATGAATGAATTATAGCATATTATAATGTATGACTTCATTGGAGAGATTGCCATGGTTATTGAGTTTTATTCCAATCCTAAAATACTGGGAAATGCTGAAATACATTTAAAAAAAATAAATTAAAATAAATTATTAAAATAAATTTTTGGGGCCATATCGCCATATATTACAATGTGGTCAGGGGGAGTCAAACAATGTCAAAATAAAAATGTTTAAAATAAATTATTAAAATAGATTTTTTGGGGCATATCGCCATATATTACAATGTGGTCAGGGGGAGTCAAACAATGTCTTTGCAAAGAGACCTACTGAAGTAATCTTGAAAAAAAATCTGCAATTTTTAAAAATATTACATCAACTGCGATAGGCTGGCCACCAGGGTGTCCCCTGCCCCTAACCCGAAGTCAGCTGGGATAGGCTCCAGCACCCCCTGCAACCCTAGTGAGGATAAAGCGGTTCAGAAAATGAATGAATCAACATATATTGCAATTAACAAAATATAGTTTTTTCCCCAATAACATCTTTAAAAAAAAACTTTACCAAGAAAGCAATAACATGACTGTCACCTGAGTCCCTTGAGACAATAATCTCATGTGAGGGTCCATCTCCACCTTCACCCCAGGATCGTATCTCCAATACTACATACGCATCATCTTTGGGTAGCGGCAGATTTACTGAAGTCTTCGCTATGTCCAAAACCTTCAAAACTGCTTGTCCCTCATGCTTGTACAAAACCTGTCATCAAGGAATTAAGAGTTGAAGTTACCTTGAAACTAAACCCAGAATTAAAGTCATTTCAAATTACAACTTTCTGGGTTTAGGAAACACTAGAAGAAACTAGGGGGACATGGTGGCAATCACAAATACCGTATTTTTTCGCATATAAGCCGCCTCCACGTATAAGCCGTACCCTTAAAATTGCTTTAAAATCGTTGAATTTTACAATTTCTCTTTTATAAGAAGCCCCCTGATTCACAATTTTCACCTCCATATTCATGGTTTTAATAGGGAATACAAATGTGTTACTTTGAGGGGAAAATCTTAAGAAAAATCATCGCACGTGGTATTTCTGAGATACTGTATGAATCCCAAGGATCATCTGCTGGATGTATTTGGGTCAATATCATTAGGGAGGTAATATGCCTTTGTTTGTAAATGCAAAATATCAAATTATTCAATTTGAAAAAAGAAATAAGTCTATCTTGACGAAAACCTGATGCTTTTTAATGACAGAAATTACAACTTTCTTACCAGAAGTTTAACATGGCCGGATGATTCGCCTAAAGACGTTTCGCCGACGGACGTTTGACAGACGTACAGGTCGCCGAATGGACGTTCCACCGAACGGTCATTCGGCCGTTCCACCGAACGGTCATTCGGCCGAACGGCCGTTCGGAGGTTCGGCCGAACGGAGGTTTCGCTGAAACGTGATCCGCGCGCTCGCCCCGCCCCTAGATCGTGTGTGTACAAGTTTTGCAACCTCGGCCCGCGGGCCATATACGGCCCGTTAGGATCTTTAATCCGGCCCGCCGAGTAGGTAAATCATATCCCTACGGTCATCGGAGGGGTTTCTCCCCGGGAACAGTGCTTCGTGGGCGGATTTTAATGACACATGCTAAGTTTCATTATCGAGCTCCATAAATTTCCTGAGTTTGAGCACTTTAAAAATCGGCGGGGGTTCCCCCCGAGCCTATCCGAGAATAGTGCGCCGTGAGCGGACTGGGTTGGACGACGCCCCGCTGAATTTCTGCAGCTCCAGAAATTTTTCAAAATCCATCTTAAAACAGCGTTTAATGATTCAATACAAATACTAGTATTTGTATGTACAATACTAGCATTGTATTTTATACTAGTATTTTATTTAAAAGAAGACAAAGGAAATTCACATATTCTTCGTGTATACAGACTAGATGTCCGATGCGCGTTGTGAGGCAACGGAGCTCGACGCCGTCGCTTGTCGGCCATTTTAAGAACAGAGCCATTCGCCAAACGGCTCAAAATGCTCTCAAATTCGGTCAAATCCAGCCGAAAACAGCGTTTAATGATTAAATACAAATACTAGTATTTGTATTTGCGACATCAAATGTCGGATAGGCACTGGGGAAACACACCGTTGATGTGTGTGGTGCTCATACTTTGAAAAATTTATGGGGCTCGGGATTTCAGCGGGGCATCAGCCAACCCAATCCGCTCATGTGTCAATATCCTTGGTTACGCCCGGGAAAAAACGCCGCCGATGTGTGTGGTGCTCACGCTTAGAAAAAAATTATGGTGCTCAGGATTCCAGCGGGGCATGTGTCACCCCTGTCCGCCCACAGAGCACTGTGCTCGGTAAAAAAACCCTCCAATGTGTGTGGGGCTCAAATTTGAAAAATTTCTGGAGCTGCAGAAATTCAGCGGGGCGTCGTCCAACCCAGTCCGCTCACGGCACACTATTCTCAGATAGGCTCGGGGGGAACCCCCGCCGATTTTTAAAGTGCTCAAACTCGGGAAATATATGGAGCTCGATAATGAAACTCAGCATGTGTCATTAAAATCCGCCCACAAAGCACTGTTTCCGGGGAGAAACCCCTCCGATGACCGTAGGGATATGATTTACCTACTCGGCGGGCCGGATTAAAAATCCTAACGGGGGCCGAGGTTGCAAAACTTGTACACACACGATCCGGGGGCGGGGCGAGCGCGCCGGCGAAACCTCCGCTCGGCCGAAGCTCCGTTCGGCCGAACAGCCGTTCGGCCGATTGACCGTTCGGTGGAACGTCCATTCGGCGACCTGTCCGTCTGTCAAACGTCCGTCGGCGAAACGTCTTTAGGCGAATCATCCGAGTACCGAAGTTTAAAATGTTGTGGCGGCCATATTGGTTCTAATGTCGAAATATCTAAATTCTTTTGATGGTTCATATTACTGAAATGGTTGTCTCTTTCGAACAAGAAATATTTTTTAAAAAAATCAGAGCGGAAATTTGTTGTATTACATAACCACAAATGTACAATCATTTCCTTTCTGTGTTCCGAAAGGGTGTTGCCTGGACGTAGACAAATTCAATTTCTCACACAATTTTAGGATACGTCACTGGCTAGAAATAAAAATCAAGAGAAATTTTAAATATAAAATTTCAATAATGAATATACCAATCTTGAAAAACAGTATTCATACTTTTAGATTTGTAAATTGTATAAAAAAAGGTGATTGCAATATGAAAAATCTTTTAACATCTCTCTTCAATGTTTGCTATTTTGGTGGGTCCTTATCTTCATAGAACATACCGTTATGCCCCACCTCCAGAAAAACACTTAGCTAAGCTCTTTGTATTATGAAGAATATTCATTGTATTAATATGAACTTTGATTCCAGTCGATATAGCACTTTTATTATTCACTAAAGTAAAACAATAACCTGAATGTGGATTAAAAATAATAAAATATCAATGATTAATGAGCCATTTAATTTTCCCAAGAGACAGATTTATTGGTATGCAATAATTCTTTGCTCCATAGTTCAAAGGTACATTAGCGACATACGTTTCTGGTATCATGCGCCATGTGATTATTTTGGGAGTTCAGATATATAATTATTATTATTATTATTATTTTTAAATTAAGATTAAACTCAGTTTAAGAAAAAATGAACTGGTGAGGTTAATAACTTCAACCTTGGGCTCTTATGGTGGTCAGATATTGCAAAAGACACAAGCAAGGTGGATCATTATCAACAGCCGGTGGAGCAAGTGGGGAGAATACTCACCTTGTATCCCAGCACTGCTGACTCATTGTACATGGCCTTCACATGGTCCCATTGCACAAGTACGGATGAGTCGTCAGACCTCCATGAAATGCTTCCAGGAGGGCGATTAGGAGCTGAAAAAAGGCCCAAATGGTCTCCAATTATTCAAATGGATTGCGTTCACTTCGTCATGTCTTAATAGTTCACTTATGGCATGAAACGTAATTTCTTTGATGTTACCTTTGTGGTAGTAAACCATGAACACAACATGTGGCTAAATATCTGCTATTCTGTAACATTAGATACTGTAGCGCTGCATCTAATGGTTAGTTTGATAATTGATTAATCAATTAATTGGGTGGTGGAAAAATAATTACTCTACATCCCTTCATTCAAAAATAAGACATTATTACATTGACAATGCAGTAAATATTTAGAGCTAAATACGATTATGATCTTGTCACAGTTTCGGACTGTAAATCAGAAAATTCTCAGAAAATAGACAAAAATGTTGATCAATGTTTTCTCAACCCATTTTGAAATTCCAAGCATTTAGAGAATTTAAGGTTTACTTACTAAGACACACAAAAAAGAAACCTGTTATTGCAGTCTATGTAGCCTTAGGCTTCAAATCTATTTTTCATATTGACATGAACACAAGTTGATAAAGCTAACAAGAGGAATCCCTTTGAGTACAATAGTTGGGTTGAGAAAGGATAGTTGAACCTTGCCACAGGATCATAAAAACAAAACAAGAACAAAGTGTTGTTCCTTACATAAGGACAATATAAATGTCTAGTAGGTTTAAGGTGAAATATTGTGTTACTTTTTTGAGTAGTGCATTTAAGCAAGATCTCGTATGGGATTTGTAATTGGGCAGTACAGAAATAATAAATGTGTATAATTTCCATTTTGTCATTACAGACATCCCTCGAATATCGCGGTTAATGTCAACCAGACATGGCCGCGATAATTGAAAAACGCGAAGTAGGATTACCCCTTTTTTACTATCATACATCTTTTCGCGTCCATACAAAAATATACGTACATACACACGTACAACTGTCATGATCTGTATTAATTTATTTATGAAATACTGCAGTTGTAAGCATATGAAAAGACTGTAATGTATTAATATATAAATATTATAATATAATATATAAATATAATCTTGTTTTTTGAAGCATGAGGACGGTCGAACTTGAAGATTATGGCTGGCTTTACCATGAAGGCAGCAGCATTCCCACACATGATGATCCGCACATTCAGGTAATCTTTGAATAAGAATGTCCATGAAGGCATCCTCTTCCAAAAAAGGCTTCTCTCATCCATGTTAAAAACTTGCGCTCTTTTTAAATTTTATTTTACTAATAATATTTTAGTTTCTCATTTACTTGTATTGGTTTCTTTAAAAACATATACTGCTATAGTATAGTACGTGTCAGTCCGATACCAAATGTGGTGTTGTCACATTCTGGTGGAGGTGTGTATGTGTGTGCGTGTTTTCACCTCCCCTCATAGCCAGCTGTATTGTGTTAATTTGATTAGCCATGGGAGGTATATAAGAAGAATGTTTGGTGACGTCGGCATCTGAATATTGCTTGCGTTTGGTCACGTTGTCTCCCTGTCAGTCCCGTTTGGTTTGTTTCTTTATTGATTTTTACTAAGTCCTAAGTTTTTATGGCTTGACAGGTTGTAGATTCTTGACAGGTGTAAATTTAAATTTAAATATAAGATTGATTACACCACCAATTCCTACTTGTGTATTGTCACCCATGCATGTAAGCTAATCATTCATACGTGGTTTCCTTGTGGTGACGGTAGACCGTGGTGAGGGTGGGCCAGTCCCGGCACTGTTATATGCTAGAACTGCAACATGATATCGCGTGCTCGGACGAAGTCCAGAAACCCTGGCTGTTGTTTCTAGCCCTGCTGTCCGCACACGGTCTGCTGCTGCTTCCCGTTCATGCTGTCGCCAGTAACGAATCTAAACACACACATTAATGCATAGTGTGTGGTTTATTGTCAGAGACAGAAATTAGGCTATTTATAATAGAAGTTATTTTTCAGTTAGAAAATATTAATGGAGTGGTAAAAGCACGATACATGCACATTTTAAAATGAAAACCAAACAAGATATACAATTATTCTCATTGTGTTATTGTGCATCACATCACCTCATATCCTCTCAGGATGCCATTGGTATTAGCTAGCTGGACAGGCTCCCATGACACTTGGATCTCAAACGCTGTTAGTGCAGTGACGTTTATGCTTAATGGTCGAACAGTTGGCTCTGTGAAGTGTTAAAGATGATTGGTGATGTTAAAATTCAAAAACATAGTGTAAAAACGTTACAATTCCACCAACAAAGATGTTTAGTCTATTCAGATGCATGTGGGAAATGTAACATGATAAAGCAAAATTACTGAGAAAAAATTGCGTAGAATTTGCATCTTTTCCCCGGGCCTGTGTGGGTTTCCTCTGGGTACTCCGGTTTCCTCCCACATTCCAAACAACATGCATGGTAGGCTGATTGGACACTGTAAATTGCCCCTAGGTATGGGTGTGTGTGTGTGCATGGTTGTCCATCTCCTTGTGCCCTGCGATTGGCTGGCCACAGATTCAGGGTGTCCCCTGCCTCTGGCCCGGAGACAGCTGAGATTGGCTCTAGCACCCCGTGCAACCCTAATGAGGATAAAGCGGTTCAGAAAATGAGAGATATAAAATTTGCGGTTATGATGACCTTTTGTGGACAAATCTTTTTTTAAAAATCAGGGTGAAAAATGTGTTGGAAGTATTGTTAAAAGGTTTATGGGTATGTTTTTTATTTTACATCATGAAAGTGTGTCATAAAGTAACATTTTGAATATCATTACTCAGCAATTTCCATTAATGATTGTGCTCACAACACGCGTAATAAGATTCAGACCTAGATAACACGGGAAGCACGCTGAGAATGATGTTTTTTGACCTCTCCAGTGCGTTCAACACCATTCAGCCGGTCCTACTGAGAGGGAAACTGGAAGAGGCTGGAGTAAGGAACCACCTAGCCGCATGGATCATCGACTTCCTCACTGACAGACCACAATATGTGAGACTCCAGGACTGTACGTCTGATGTGGTAGCTTGCAGCACGGGGGCCTCACAAGGCACAGTGCTCTCCCCACTCCTCTTCTCCCTCTACACATCAGACTTCAAACATAATACAAACACCTGCCACCTCCAGAAGTTCTCTGACGACACCGCTATTGTTGGATGAGTGACGGACGGGAACGATCTGGAGTACAGGGGAGTCATCACAGCCTTTGTTGACTGGTGTAGGCAAAACCACCTCTACATCAACACCAGTAAGACAAAGGAAATGGTCATCGATTTTCGGAGGAATCCTCAACAGACCACTCAGGTGAACATCCAGGGTACAGACATTGAAATCGTGGAGAATTTTAAGTACCTGGGTGTTAACCTCAACAACAAACTAGACTGGTCCACAAACATAGATGCCCTGTATAAAAGGGGTCAGAGCCGCCTCTACCTACTGAGGAGTCTACGGTCCTTTGGAGTGTGCAGGACACTGCTGAGGACTTTCTACGACACTGTGGTGGCATCTACAGTGTTTTATGCAGTGGTCTGTTGGGGATGCAGGAGCAGGGAGAGGGAGAGGAACAGGCTGAATAAGCTGGTCAGCAGGGCCAGCTCTGTTCTGGGCTGTCCTTTGGACTCTGTGGAGGAAGTAGGAAAGCGGAGGATGCTGACCAGGATGATGTTCATCGTGGACAGCAAATCCCACCCCCTGCATGAGTCTGTGGAGTCTCTCCGAAGCTCTTTCAGCAATAGACTGCTGCACCCTCATTGCAGGAAGGAGCGCTTCCGCAGATCCTTCCTCCCATCAGCTGTCAGGCTCTTTAACAAAAAAATGGCTGTGTTAAGACCTACTGTATGCATGCATGTACATCTATGTGTATCTGTATATATGTGTGTATGTATGTGTATCTGTATATATGTGTGTATGTATGTGTATCTGTATATATGTGTGTATGTATGTGTATCTGTATATATGTGTGTATGTATGTGTATCTGTATATATGTGTGTATGTATGTGTATCTGTATATGTGTGTATGTATGTGTATCTGTATATATGTGTGTATGTATGTGTATCTGTATATATGTGTGTATGTATGTGTATCTGTATATATGTGTGTATGTATGTGTATCTGTATATATGTGTGTATGTATGTGTATGTGTATCTGTATATATATATATATATATATATATATATATATATATATATATATATATATATACATACATACATACATACATACATACATACATACATACATACATACATACATACATACATACATACATACATACATACATACATACATACATACATACATACATACATACATACATACATACATACATACATACATACATACATACATACATACATACATACATACATACATACATACATACATACATACATACATACATACATATACAGACGCTCCCCTACTTACGAACGCAATTGGTTCCGAGCTGGTTCATAAGTTGAATTTGTTTGTAAGTTGATTCAGTGCTATATTTTGTATTATAATTTATGTTTAAGGCCGATATAAGTATATTGAAGGTTTATATAAGTGCATTTGTATGTTTAAGGCTTGTATAAGTAACACGCATTGGTTTGTACTGAAAAAAAAAAAAAATTGATAAAATGGAGAGAATATGTACAGTACTGTAGAGAGAGAGAGAGAGATTTATGTATTAGAAACTGGCCAAAAGAAGCGACCTAATGACGATTGCACAGTTTTCTTCTTTTTTTCATCATAAATGATGCGGTAGCACTGTATGGCATCATTCAATTGATTTGCAAACTTTGTGCAACGTTCAATATTTGGGTCCTGCTGCTCGATCTTTCTGTTTATAAATGGTACTGACGGTCGAACGATTCAATGCCCGTGAAACGCTTACCACTCTCACGCGCATCAAGCTTCGTTATTATTGCCACTCGTTTCAGAAGAAATGGCTTGCCTCTTCCTTGCAACTCCCTCAATAGAAGCCTTTAGCTTTTTACCAACCATATTCAATATTGGATGCATGAGATATTTAATGATACAAATGAAAAAGGTTCTTTGCACACTGGAGATACATTCACGCACTTCCGCATTGCAACGAAGAAGAAGGTAGATGCTGGGTGAGCTGAGCTCTCACAGCGCCAGGCGTCGGTATTAGCGGCGGAAAGAAGTACTACTCCGAAAAAGGCGTGAAATACAAAATTGGACTTGCGAACATTTTTGGACTTAAACGCAATTTGCAGACATGTTCATATGTACCGTTGTTCGTAAGTTGAATGTTCGTAAGTAGGGGAGCGTCTGTATATATATATATATATATATATATATATATATCTGTATATATATGTATATATATATATATGTTGGAGTAATCATTATTATAAATGTGTTTGCAATGCTTATTTAGGAATATAAAGCCTTATAATATACATGCTTACTATATTAAACAATATATTTGCTTATTAGGAATAGTAATGCTAACTATATTAAACAATATAGTTATATATGTGTTGATCGCTTTTATGTTAGAGTTAGAATTAATATGTGCTTTCAACAAAGACAAACGCTTACTCCAAGGTCACTCTCCAGGACAGCTGGCTACAGCTAGAGACTTAACAATTCACTGAGTCCTTGCTCCGAGGACTGATTACTGGAAGATACGCCTCAACCCTTTCCCCAGATACAAGTTCCAGGATCTACAAGGACTCTTAAACTGCTTTGCTCTGTTTACCTTATAAAGAAATTATTATGCTTACTGGTGCAAATTCTAATGCCGTTGTTTTGCTTATTGTGCAAATTCTTACGCAGGTGTTCCGATAAAAACAGATTGTTGTGACAGTTGTTTTTATAACCTTCATGATGTTATTCGGTTAAGCTTATACAATTGTTCAAAACAGTTGAGACAGTTGTTTTTGCTTATGCAATTGTTTAAATCAGATTACCTTTGAATGTTTTGGTTATGTGCCGCTAAATGGACCGAAGAGTATGCCGCTCGTCAGAATGCTTTGTGGACTGAGACGACGTCACAAGGCACCTCCTTGCAAGTTGTAAGCAGAATTTGTTGAAAGATGTTTTCCTATTTTAATTAAATATTACTAATAATGATTTAAAAGGTTTGAATCATTATTCCAACAATATATAACATTGTGCCACTGATGAATCTCACAAGGAAGAGATTAATCGTCCAATTAAAGAAGCCACATTGTTTTTTCGCCCTATTTAACCTATATATGGCATTATCAACCAATCAACCAATTTAGCAGCAAAAAAAAAAAAAATATTCGGTAAATTTGTTAAAACAAGGGGTTCCATTCTTCTGTAATTTTTCTAAATTACAAAGACTAGGCTTCCACATCCAGTTTCAAGGTCCTGCCTTTCCTCCTTCCACCCATTACTCCATAAACACACAGAGATGTTGAACCTTGGTTTCAACTCATTTCATGTCATTTTCCGAACCGCTTCATCCTCATTAGGATTGTGGGGGGTGCTGGAGCCTATCCCAGCTGATTCCAGGCCAGAGGCGGGGGACACCCTGAATCGGTGGCCAGCCGATCGCAGGGGACAAGGAGGCGGACATCCTTGCATACTCACACCCATACCAAGGGGCCATTTAGAGTGTCCAATCAACCTACCATGCATGTTTTTGGAATGTGGGAATACAGACTAAATAGGCACCTGTTAATGTAACATTTATAGTTTTGGGGGATAACTATAGCCTAAAAAACGGGCCCTCGGTGGTCAGAGAAAAAAAAAAACATAAGTAGCAATATAGGCCAAATGATGGAAAAAAATGATGTAGTAAAGACCGGAAAATACGGTACTTATTTTTTCATCACGTGAACCAGAACAGAAGTTGATCGGGTCTGTGAACTTCAACTTCAGCGGGAAAAATTAGATATTTAAATACTATTTTTGTTTTTCTTTGATTTCAGTTGATAAATCTTTGATGAGAATCAGTTTATAATGTAAATTTCGGTGACAGTTTTAAATTTGAAGATTTTAAGCCTAAATCTGAAAATTTAAACTTCCAGATTTTTGCAATGCAAAAAGTGTGCCTCAGCTCAAAAGTGGTTGAAATACACTGCTATATCTTTACACATGCATTCATTCTATTTACAGCAGGGGTGCTAGGTGTCTTCAACAAAGATGTACCGTATTTACTCGCATATTTCCTGCCCACGTATACATGCCACATGCTTTAATTGCCTTAAAATTGTTGAATTTTACAATTTCTCACGTATAAGCCTCCCCCTGATTCACAATTTTCACCTTCATATTCATGGTTTTAATAGGGAATACAAATATATTACTTTGAAGGGAAAATCTTAAGAAAAATGGTCACTCGTGGTATTGCTGAGATACTGTATGAATCAAAAGTACATCATTAGGGTCAATATCATAAGGAAGTCAATATGCCTGTCTTTGTAAATGCAAAATAATATCAAATTATTCAATTTGAAAAAGGAAATAAGTCTATATTGATGATCTTGATGAGAACCTAATGCTTTCTAATGACAGAAATTACAATTTTCTTACCAGAAGTTTAAGATGTTGTGGCAGCCATATTGCTTCTAATGTCAAAATATCTCAATTCTTTCGATGGTTCATATTACTCCAATAGTTGTCACTTTCGGAAAAAGAAAATCAAAGTGGAATTTTGTTTTATTTCAAAATAAAGGCTACTTGCGTCTGGCCAGTTAGAGCACGTTAAACTAGGTAAGACGGCAGCACCCTAGTTAAGATGGCGGCACCCCGCAAGTGAGTTTTTTGGTGAATTTCATTCATAGATGTCAAAATAAATTTTATTTAGCGTTTTATCTGTTTATCCTTTTCTATTTTGAAATAAATGACCGTATCGGCTGCATTGTCTTGCAACATCGAGTCATGACTTTATGGTGTTATAGCGTTGTCAACTTGCAGTTTCATGCGTGTCGACTTTTTATGCACATATTATTATATAAGACGTACACTTGGTTCAGTCATCATTTTTTTGTCCGACAAAAGCGGCTTAGATGTGAGTAATTTGAGATACGAGCATTTGAGACAGCGAGTTGGCCAGGCCGCGAGAGGCTGCTGATGATTTCACCGCACTGCCTCTCTCGCCGCATCTTCCTCATGCAAAAATCTATACGAGGACTGGGCTGAGAGTTGCATTTTTTCCGTGTTTTTTTTGCATTAGTCAGTGCAGAATTAAGGGAAACACAATGGATCCAAAGCAAGCTTGTGCAAAGAAGGGTGGTGCGAAGAAAAGGCGTGTGATGACAATCAATATTAAGCACAAAATAATCGAACATGAGTACTGTACACGTGACTGAGCTGGATCGCTAATACGTTTAATAAGTTCGCCGAAAGCCGGGGTGGAATACATTAACCTCTTTGCCTTGGTTATTGCACAAGAAGGTTTAAATTTAGTGCAACGTGAGATTAATTTTTTTTAAGTGTGTGTATAGGAATCTAAGTTCATTCAAGTTAAATTTAAAGTTTATGTTACGTTACGAGCGCATCCGTCATGTGACTCTCTCTCTCTCACCCATCCACGAACTCCCTGTTGTATAAAATAATGCCTCATTTTATTTTTAAACATCATAACCACTAGTTATTTGTTGCTCTGATAGTAGATGGTGAATTTCAACCAATAAAAATGTTTTTCCATTGTAATATCCTGTTTTTTGGTGTTTTTTCAGAGGGTGGGAACGAATTAATTTGTATTTAGTTCATTTCTATGGGAAACGTTGATTTGAGATACGAGTAAATCGACATACGAGCTCAGTCCCGGGAACGCATTAAGCTTGTATCTCAAGGTACCACTGTATTCATTTGTGTTAAAACATATTAAACATATAAAATAAACTGACCTTCCTCAGCGGAGTAGACTACCGCAATTTGGCTGAATGGACCTTCTCCCCTTCGGTTAATGGCTTTAATTTTCACCTCAAACAGGCTGTATGGGATCAGGGTTTGATTGTAGTACACATATCGGGATGACTCTACTAAAGGTATTTGCACTTCTGTCCATGGCGATGTGTCTTTCTTTCTGAATGCCAAAGTGTAGCCAAAGCCGTCACCATTCTGATATTCTCGAGCCATGGGCTAAAAGCAGAAGACAAAGGTTCAACAAACCTAACTTTAAACCAAGTACTCATTTCCCCGTGTGATCACAATTTCCTGTATGTGTTAGTTTCCTTCTTACTGTCCATGTTATAATGAGTTCATGCCGATCTCCCCCTCCACCTCCAAGTCCACTGGGAGCCACTGAGGGGGCTGTGGATCAGAATAAATTAGCAGTGCTTGAGGGGGATATATGGGAATTTTACCTTTCACCTCATATACCACAATGTACACAAATAATTAGTTCTCCTGAGCATTGTTTCCCGCGGCAAATCACAAGAAGTGATACACTTCATCAAAATCAACTTTTGGTGACGTTAGGTCTTTGTAAAATTTAGTTTTTGGAATAATTTGTGGCGGCCCGGCGGCTGAGTGAATAGTGCGTCGGCCTCACAGTGGGAGACCTGGGTTCAAATGCAGGTCGCCCCACCTGTGTGGAGTTTGCATGTTCTCCCAGGGCCTGTATGGATTTTCTCTGGGTACTCTGGTTTCCTCCCACATTTCAAAGACATGCATGGTAGGCTGATTGGACACTAAATTGCCCCTTGGTATGAGTGTGAATGGTTGTTTGTCTCCTTGTGCCCTGCGATTGGGTGGCCACCAATTCAGGGTGCACCCCTGCTGGGATAGGCTCCAGCACCCCCCGCAACCCTAGTGAGGATAGAGCGGTTCAGAAAATGAGAGAATCATTTTGGGGATCTTTTTGATTCCTGGTGATAAAACTTGTATGAGAATGACTTTAAATCGTTAATGTAGATGACATAGGTTTAAATTTGAAGATTTTCAGATGATGCTGTGCCTTGAATTTTTTTCTAATGCAAAAAAATGTGCCACAGCTCAAAAAAGGTTGGGACATTGCTCTAGAGTTCCGGTTCACCCAATAACACTGACATTAAAGAACAAAAGTCAAATTACAGAATTTTCTGATAAACAGCACATGTAATGTGTGATTGCGTTTTGGCCATGGGTGTTGCATGCTCAACGTACAAATATCAAGTTGTGTCTTACCTGTTTCATGATTTTGCGTTTCTATCTATTTAAAGCCGCGTTTTGTATTACTCATCTCACCTCATCTGATTTTCTGAACCGCTGTATGGGGGGGGGGGCTGGAGCCAATCCCAGCTGTTTCCGGGCCAGAGGCGGGGGGGGGGACACACTGAATCGGTGGCCAGCCAATCGCAGGGCACAAAGAGACGGACAACCATGCACACTCACACCCATACCTAGGGGCAATTTATAATGTCCAATCAGCCTACCATGCATGTTTTTGGAATGTGGGAGGAAACCGGAGTACCCGGAGGAAACCCACGCAGGCCCGGGGAGAACATGCAAACTCCACACAGATGGACATGACCTGGATTCGAACCCAGGAGCCCAGAGCTGTGATGCCGATGCGCTAACTACTCGCACCCCCCGGGCTGCCCCGTTTTGTATTACTCCTGTATGATAATGGTAATTTAGTAAAAATGACAAAAATACAATTTCTTTCTCCTATTGACATACACCTTAATGGAAAAACATATCTTTACCTAATTGTTCTGTACGGATGATATTTGAGGGCATGCTGGGTTCTCCACTGCCTAAGATGTTACTGGCAATGACCTGAAATTCATAATCCATCCAGGGCACTAGCCCAATCACCTGTGCAGACTCTGCATTTCCTTCAATATTCATGGGTTCTGTTTTAAAAAAAAGAGATGTTTGTTATGTAAAAGTTTGACATCAAAATCTAAAAACGAAAGTTACTAATGTACTGTATTTACTCGCATATACGCCCCCACGCATATAAGCCGCACGCTTAAAATTACCTTAAAATTGTTGAATTTTACAATTTCTCGCATATAAGCCGCTCCCTGATTGACAATTTTCACTTTCATACTGAGATACTGTATGAATCAAAAGCATATTATTAGGGTCAATATCATAAGAAAGTTAATATGCCTGTATTTGTAAATGCAAAATATCAAATTATTCAATTTGAAAAAAGAAATAAGTCTATCTTGATGAGAACTTGATGCTTTCTAATGACAGAAATTACGATTTTTTTACCAGAAGTTTAAGATGTTGTGGCAGCCATATTTCTTCTAATGTCAAAATATCTCAATTATTTTGATAGATCATATTACTGCAATAGTTGTCACTTTCGAAAAGGAAATAAAACGAAAAAAATAAAAGTGGAATTTTGTTTTATTTCAAAATAAAGGTAATCTGGTCAGTCAGAGTACATTTAACTAGGTAAGATGACGGGCACAAGTGAGTTTTTTTCTTGAATTTTGTTCATAGACGTTAAAACTAATTTTGTTTAGCGTTTTATCTGTTTATTGTTTCTCTATTTTGAAATAAATGACCGTATCGGCCGCATTGTGCTGCGTCTTGGTGTCATGGCTCCATGGCGTCATGATGTTATAGTGTTATGGCGTTGTTAAGTTGCAGTTTCGCGCATGTCGACGTTTTATGCTCATATGAGCTGTACCGTCGATCCAGTCATCATTTTTTTCGTCCGACAAAAGCGGCTTATATTGGATTGGATTGGATAACTTTATTCATCCCGTATTCGGGAAATTTCGTTGTTCCAGTGGCAGTGGCAAGAGGGTGAGGATGCAGGAATAGGAAAGGCATTTTAGACATAGATAGTAGTATATTCGAGTAAATACGGTAACTACAGTTCTATGAATCCCGGATGACTGATAGAGGCGGTGCTGGAAGAACTGACTGATCCCTTTGCGCATGTGCAGTGCAAGAACCAATACCAACGAAGTCACTTGAGACCACAGGTTGAACCCTGGAAGGGTACATAGTTCCGGTGCAACCATTGTTCCAGTCCATACAGAGTCTTCTCGCGTGAGCATGAGGAATCTGAGTGACTGAATGCTCTGGCAGTCATACAGGATTCAGAGAGCTGAACAGTTACATACGTAACTTTCATTCTATTTCATCTTTCCTGTCCGTCAGAGGCAGTGTTGAAAGCACTGACTGACGAACACCAGCAGTCACCAAGGATTCCAGACACAAACAACACATTGGAGTCTCCGTGAACACGAAGACCACGCCCATTGGGAGGGGAGAGGTGACAAATAAGCAGTAGCATCCAAAATGTGCCAGATGATAACCATGAAGTAGAGGCACAAATGACCATTTGGGGAACGCCGTTCAGCCAAACCAGGCCCCTCAGTTTTCCCACTACAGCAACAGGGCACTCTGGCAGGGGCACCCAGTCACAAAAACCTGCAGTAGAATCCACACAAGCACATGAGGCCCAGACAGGGCAGCACAGATACAGACTGACCCTGCCCTCACCTGGAGCAAAGAAATCCTAAGGAAGCTGCAAAGGGCAACAGATGAGATGGGCAGCCCACACTTTGCCACAAAGGCGACATTAGGTTCTCTGGTGACACCAAAGTCCCCAGAGGGCCACAATTCCGAACAATAGGCAAAACGAGACGCATGCAACACGCTAACATGCAAGTCATCCAGAAGGTGGACAAGAGTACCATTGAGTGACCCCGCAGGAAACCCTCTTCTGCGACAGCCGAAACTGACCGAGTGGTGGGAACGCATAGCAGGCAATTAGGCCAAGCCCAGAGGACTGGAGCACCCCCAATGGAACACCAGAGAGAGGGGGAACACCTTCCAGGAGGGCTACAGATCGACCTCTGGGCAGTCGACGATGCATGGCATTCTAAACAATACATAAGGGCAAATTTGGCGATGACTACCAGCTGGTGAACAGCGCCGCATGCGCGCCAGTGGCCAAGCAAAAGCCGCAACGCATCGTGGAGAAGAAGAGTCGCAGCAACGTGCAGCACGGTAACCTGGACGGCGAGACCAGCCGCTATACCTCGGACATTTTCGCCATGATGGTGGACCTCACGATAATTTATTTTTATTTATTCGCAGCATACAGATCGCCACAACACGTGCATCTCCAGAGGGCATGATTGTTCACATCGTGTGTCCCCCTCTTAACCGCACGGCGGAACCCATTAACATTAACATGGTTCCTACCAGCTGAATTATGTAGAAATAGAACGCCACAGTGTAGATTCATTTATGCCGCAATGGCGTGCTACGCCTTTAGCACTTCAACGAATGTCAATATTTAGGAGGCATTTTCAAAAGCGAATTAAAAAAATTGTCTTTCTCCACAGGTGATGTGCGCGATGCAAAATTCACTCGCGACAAAACAGGAAATAGCAAGATGTAGTGCATTTCGGTTTATATAATATTTACCGTATTTTCTCGCATATTAGCCGCCTCCGCGTATAAGCTGGGCCCTTGAAATTGTTAAATTTTACAATTTCTCTCGTACAAGACGCCCCCTGATTCACAATTTTCACCTCCAAATTAATGGTTTTAATAGGTAGTACAAATGTGTTCCTTTGAAGGGAAAATCTTAAGAAAAATCATCGCACATGGTATTTCTGAGATACTGTATGTTGCCTGCGCCTTGACAAATTCAATGAGGAAGTCACTTGAGCAGTACAACCAGGAAGTGTGTCCATTGCGGTCTAGGGTGTCATCCTTAGGTAAGATGCCAAGTGCCCCGAGCGAGCAATGGCAGGCCCAGGTGAGTTTTTTCACGTTTTATGCAAGATACAGTTCTTTTTCTTGAATTTCATTCATAGACATCAAAATAAATTTTGTTAAGCGTTTTATCTGTTTATCTTTTCTCTATTTTGAAATAAATAACCGTATCGGCCACATTGTCTTACGTTATGGCGTTTCGTCCATCATTTTTTTAAGCGACTAATTTGGCGTGTATGTGCTGAGTGCCACCCATGTCAGCACCAAAGAAGTGGGGCCCATACCTCCGCCATTTTTCATCTCCTGTCTTCCGCTTGATAGTTTCAGCGTGGATTTTGACATTTTATGAACTTTTTTATACTTAAGATAAAAAAACACGATATACTGAAGCCGCAAAAGTTGAAGGATCACAGTAGTATGGTAGTATTAATAGGGGTGATCCTACTTCGCTGTTTTAGGATCATCGCGACCATGTCTTGTCGACATTATCCGCAAAATTTGAGGGAATACTGTACCTCAAGTCTGACACTCACACCGGGGCCGAACACTCAACAAGAAGGTCGAGGGACACAACGGCAGACTTGCCACCTGGCATGGAGCCCAAGCTGACAGCAGCTGGGATATGAATGGATTCCCGAGTGCATCCCTCAGCAGAAACCACCGGTGTCCACGCGATCTCACCTAGCAACATAGACTAATATAACCTGCCAAAGGAATCAAAAGGGCAGAAGCAGACTGCTTGTGGCAAAAGAAGCCATACCCAAAGGGCACGGCAGGCGGGAAGCCCAATTGCGGATGGGCTAACGCGCTGCACAACACCGCCAGCGTGGAACCAACAGGGGAAACGACTGAAGAGCCCTGCAAAGAGGACATGGCCCTCAGCTCTAATAACATAGAAGCCTGACGAAACCCAACATCGCAGCACTTGGAAGCGGAAGTAACCAAGAAAATACGACATCCGCAAAACCAAGGTCAGCATGTCAGGCGGACATGGCTCAGGCACAGCTGCCGAAGCGTCAAGGAGGGTGTTACTATAAGAGGCCATACATTCCCCCAAAACAGCAGCAGCATAACCACAGAGGCAAGTTGAAGATCAGAATCCAACACAAAGAGCAGAGGGTCGCGCAAGGCGACAGGCAGAGCAGGAGCGTCAACACAAGCACAAAGTCGGCTATCCAAATGACTAGCCAGCCGGAATGACACCCCAGCCAGAAACCAGGAGATGAACAGTGGTCATCTGTAGGTCCAGCGGAAATAAACAAAGAGGGTGTCCAGCGGTGCACACATAGTTACTCCATCCAAAAGCCAGCAAGAACACGCTTGCGAACTGCGGAACGGAAAGGGGTGGCACGCCTATCCACTTGGGGACAGCCATTAACGTGACAAGGCCTTAGCAGGGCAAATTTGAAGCCCCGACACGACGTCACAAGTGTACACATGTTACATACTTACCAGCACCACCATGCCAAAAGAAAATAGTGACTGGAACAATGGTTGCACCGCAATTAATATATACTACCCTTCTGGGGATCAACCTCTGGTCACAGGAAACTTCGTTGGTATTGGTACTCGCACTGCGCATGTGCGAAAGGATCAATCAGTGTTTACAGCACCGCCTTTGGCGGTCAGAATGGATGAAATAGAACACTATTTATACATATATATGATTATTATTTTAGATTTATTTTTGACAGTTAACACACCTGTTCTCATCTGCTTCCACTTGGATGACAGAGAAGATCGGCCCATGATCACATAATTGCCAATTGGACTGTGGTTGTCATAGCCCCGGCTCCATCTCAGTGACACCGATGTTTCTGCAACATTCCTTACCAATAAACCACCAGGCGGTCCTGGGGGGCCTTGGCAAACATAAGAGGTAATATTATTTTCATTGTTATTTTTCTATCCATTCATTCATTTTCAAAACCACTTGAACGTCGTATCCAGGTCAGTCCTCCTCTGTGGAGTTTGCATGTTCTCCCTGGACCTGCGTGGGTTTTCTCCGGTTACTCCGGTTTCCTCCCACATTCCAAAGACATGCCTGCTAGACTGATTGGACACTCTAAATTCCCCTCAGGTATGCGTCTGGGTGCTGGCCACCGATTCAGGGTGTCTGCCGCCTCTGGCCCGAAGTCAGCTGGGATAGGCTCCAGCACCCCCCCACCCCACCCTAATGAGAATAAAGCGGTTCAGAAAATAAATGAATGAATAAATAGAAACTACTGTGAACTTGAGGACTGTGATTGGCATATTCTCTTTTACTACAAGATGGAATAAGAACATTTGAGAACACTCACAGTAGACCTAGAACATGTTTAGTATATATTTCAAATGACAACCTACATCTATATTACTATTTCTATTTCTCAACTAGGCTTAAAATGTGCGCACAAGCGGAGGGCTAAAGACAAGGCAGCCTGAGTGTTCATGTTTCCTTCAAATATTTTTTAAAATAAACCTTGTGATTGAGAATGAGTCATTGATCATTCTGTACTCTTAATGGTCATCTTGATAGAATGAATAAAAATATTCAGTGGAACCTATAAAAATGTCAACAAATATGATGTCATTGTTGATATGACTGTAGATGTCAGTCAAAGCAGCTTGTGGGTCACAGACCCGGTGATGTTGCAGTATTTATGTCTGAAAGTAGTTTTTGTAGGAGGAAATGAGAATGTATCTTACCTCGTACCACAAGTTTGGCAGTAACTGAGGCACTGTCCACCACGGTTTGAGCTGTACAGGTATAAGTGCCTGCATGACTCAGTTGAGTGTTCCAAACAAACAGGTCTCCAATGGTTTCCTTCTATAAAGATCCAACATCAGAAGTAAACAAAACATTTTTTTTCTAACTGTTAAACTATAATATCCTCCCAAAAATATAAATCCACTTGTATACACGGCCTATTTAACCATTGCTTTGTTTAATCAATTTAATACAACATGAAAGAAATTTATATCAATTTAAGTCTTCAAAAACTTGAGGATTAGAACCACAATTTTTTGTGTTTTACTAAAGTTTCTTACCACCAAACTATGAGAAGGATAGTGCCTGGCGAGTATTCGGCTCCCTTGAACTTTTCAACCTTTCTGTGGAAGTTGAACGAAATTTATTGGATATTTTAAACTTTTTTAACAAATAAAAAACTGAAAGGTGGAGCGTACAATATTTCTGAATGATCCAATGTTGACTGATGATGATAAATACAATCGACCTGTGTGTAATCATATCTCCGTATGAATGCACCTGCTCTGTGATAGTCTCAGGGTTCTGTTTAAAGTGCATCGAGCATGATGATGACCAAGGAACACATTGAACTGATACTGCCGGATTTGGATACAAAAAGGTTTTCCAAGCTTGAAACATCTCAAGGAGAACTGTGCGAGCAAACTTATTGAAATGGAAGGAGTATCTGTTAGGAGTAGCTTGTTATTGTTTTTCCCATTGCCTTCTCCCTCTGTTCTGAGGTTCGGCGGTGGCGACTCTCCGGGCCCTGGACGAGGGGGTCGGCGGCCCCCCGACCAGCCAGGGTAAGGTCCCGACGACTTTTCTAAAGTTCTGGTGTCTATTAAGGGCAATCCACTCGGCTATCACTTAAAGGGCCAGCGGGGACGCCCGCCAGACCGGCCACTCGGCCATCACTTAAAGGGCCAGCGCGGACGCCCGCCGGACCGGCCAATCCCACGCCTTGCCAAAGGCCCGCGCGGACGTCTGCCGGACCGGGCACTCCCACGCCTCGCCACGCGCCGGCGCGGACGCCCGCTGGACGGGCCACTTTCGCGCCTCGTTATGGGCCGGCGCAGACGCCCCCAGGACTGCGTTATCCGGTAGCCTGCGTTTTTCTTTTACATGGACATTCTGCTTTAGGATCCGTCCCTGAGAGGGGGGATACTGTTAGGAGTAGCTTGTTATTGTTTTTCCCATTGCCTTCTCCCTGTGTTCTGAGGTTCGTTTCCCTACTCTTGTTTGTCCCTCCTGCCTTGCCGTTGTACTCGAGCAGCTGCCCGTGATTCAAAATTAGTTCCTGTTGTGTCTATTTACATCTCACTGATAATAATGTAATTTTTGGATCGTCTGCCTTATTTCCCTTGCCATGTGTCTGCGTTACCTCGTTCCTCGAATCCCCGTGTTTTCCCTAGTCTATTTTGGTTTTGTGTTTCGATTCCTAAGTCTTTGTTATTTTGTAAGATCCTGCCTAAGTTATTAAAGTTTTGGTATGAGCACTATTTCCCTCGTCCTCGCCTGCTTCCCCACGATTAGGTCCTATTCCTAGTAACCTCGCCTCGACGTCTCCCCAAAGACGTAACAGAATCAGACCACTCCAAATCTACCAAGGCCCGGCCATCACTCTAAACTTTCACCTCAGACAAGGAGAAGACAGAGATGCAGCCAAGAGGCCCATGATCACTCAGGATGAACTGAGATCTACAGCTGAGGTGTGAAGGTCTGTCCATAGGACAACAATCAGTCATACACTGTACAAATCTGGCCTTTATGGAAGAGTGGCAAAAAGAAAACCATTTCTCAAAATATCCATAAAAGGCTTTGTTTAAAGTTTGCCACAAGCTACCTGGGAGACACACTAAACATGTGGAAGGTGCTCTGTTCAGATGAAACCAACATTGGAATTTTTGGCTACAATGCAAATCGATATGTTTGGCGTAAAAGCAACACAGCTCATCACCCTGAACACCCCATACCCACTGACAAGAATGGTGGTGGCAGCCTCATGGTTTAGGCCTGCTTGTCTAGCAGGGACAAGGAAGATGGTTAAAATTGATGAGAAGATGAATGAAGCCAATTGCAAGACCAATCTGGAAGAAAACCTGTTGGAGTCTGCAAAAGACCTGAGACTGGTACAATGATCCAAAACATAAAGCCAAATCTACAATGGAATGGTTCAAAAATAAATATCCAGGTGTTAGTATGGCCAAGTCAATGTCCAGACCAGAATTAGATCGAGAATCTGTGGACAGAGCTGAAGACTGCTGTTCAGAAACAAAACAAAAGTTCTAAATTTCCAATAACTTTTTTTTCCACTTTACGATTGTGTCCCACTTGTTCAGGGGTGGCCAAGTCCAGTCCTTGAGAGCCCCTATCCAGTCTGTTTTCCATATCTCCATCCTCTACCACCTGAATCAAATGATCAAGTTATCAGCGAGCTGTGCAGAAGCTTTATACCAATCCCGATTATTTGATTCAGGTGTGTTGGTGGAGGGAGACATGGAAAACAGACTGGATAAGTGCTCTCGAGGACCGGACTTGGCAACCCCTGCACATGTTGTTGATTCTTGACAAAAGGTTTTAATTGTATGTCTTTGAAAACTAAAAGTTTGCGAAAGGTTGAAAAGTTCAAGGTGGCTTTTGCCTAGCACTGTATATTGTTGTGAAGTAGCTAAAAAAGCATGAAAACATTTATAGTCTCATTAGTCTGAAAACACTCAAAAATGAACAGCAAATAATTGACTATACTCCTACTGCTTTGAAACCTAGTTAACTCTCAGCATTCACTCACACTCTCTACTCGGTGGTACGGTCCTGTAGAGTCCTCCAGGTCCAGCAGAGCCCCGTTGAGGGCCCAGATAAAGGTCAGGTCCATGGTAGGATCGTGGGAAGCATGACATTGCAGTGTCACATTCTCACCTTGATTGATGTCGGCATTGGAGGGGGCCAATGTGATTTTGGTGGCATCTGTGGGTTTTGACCAGATATGCCTTTAGTATAGTGAGCTATTTTTGGAGTCATTCAGTGTATGAAACTCAAGCCATGAGTTAAAACAAATGGTTGCAAATTTCGAGTTTTCTATGTCACGGTTCCTGAACTTCCAAATCTACCTCTGTCAATCACTTCAACTTCAGTACACCTTTACTTTCCCTCGATCCATACCCCTGAATGCACCCCTGTCGCTTACACCATCAATGAAAACATGGTGAGATTCCACTGCCTTGAAATTAGGATGCACAATCTATAGAATGCTTGCAAGAAAATAAACAAGTGGAAGAATGTACTGTTCTGTTAAAGGGTGTCAAAGTGAGCGTTCAACATGACAGATGACTCCTGTAGGAGAACCAGTGAGAGACGGATATATCTATTATTTAAGTGTTCCGGAGCCAGTCAGGGCCGGCAGGATTTGTCGACAAACTTGTGCATCGGGTTGTGAGTACCATTTGAAAAAAACGGATGCAAAGCTTAGTAAAATATTTACTCTTTGAAAAATTGGTTAGCACAAAACTAATCACAGGATTGGTACACCGGGATGTCCATCATTCCTCCATGAATTCAAGGCGAATTAAAATTCTTGACGTTTTGAGAACATACAGAGGGGCAAATAAGTATTTAGTCAACCACCAATTGTGCATGTTATCCTACTTGAAAAGATTAGAGGCCTGTAATTGTCAACATAGGTAAACCTCAACCATGAGACAGAATGTGGAAAAAAACGAGGAAATCACATTGTTTGATTTTTAAAGAATTGATTTGCAAATCCTGGTGGAAAATAAGTATTTAGTCAATACCAAAAGTTCATCTCAATACTTTATGTACCCTTTGTTGGCAATAACGGAGGCCAAACGTTTTCTGTAACTCTTCACAAGCTTTTCACACACTGTTGCAGGGGGACACGTCTGGCAGTGCAGGATTTGAGTCCCTGGCGGCGCATTGTGTTACTGATAGTAGCCTTTGTTACTGTGGTCCCAGCTCTCTGTAGGTCATTCACTAGGTCCCCCCGTGTGGTTCTGGGATTTTTGCTCACCGTTCTTGTTATCATTTTGATGCCACGGGGTGAGATCTTGTGGGGTGAGATCTTGCATGGAGCCCCAGATCGAGGGAGATTATTAGTGTCTTGTATGTCTTCCATTTTCTAATAATTGCTCCCACAGTTGATTTCTTTACACCAAGCGTAATACGTATTGCAGATTGAGTCTTCCCAGCATGGTGGAGGTCTACAATTTTGGCTCTGGTGTCCTTCGACAGCTCTTTGGTCTTGGCCATAGTGGAGTTTGGAGTGTGAGAGACTAAGGTTGTGGACAGGTGTCTTTTATACCGATATTGAGTTAAAACAGATGCTATTAATACGGGTAACGAGTGGAGACCTCGTTAGACCTCGTTAGAAGTTAGACCTCTCTGACAGCCAGAAATCTTGCTTGTTTGTAGGTGACCAAATACTTATTTTCCACTCTAATTTGGAAATCAATTCTTTAAAAATCAAACAATGTGATTTTCAGTTTTTTTTCCCCACATTCTGTCTTTCATGGTTGAAGTTTACCCATGTTGACAATTACAGGCCTCTCTAATCTTTTCAAGTAGGAGAACTTGCACAATTGGTGGTTGACTAAATACTTATTTGCCCCACTGTAGTTGCACTTTGGGATTTTAGATGATTTTAAAAATAATGATAATTTGGAATAAAAAAGTATAGTTGGATTTGTAATAATAATATTTTTTTTATCTTTTTTAGGGATTGTACTGTGATCCTTTTTCACTTCGCGGCTTCAACTTTTGCAGCTTTACTACATCGCAAATTTTTTTCTGAAAAAAAAATCATAAAAACGTTAAAATCCATGCTGAAACTTGCAAGTCGAAGTCACTCCCCTGTCTTGCGCTTGCCACTAGGAAAATGGGGCAAGACAGAGGACTGTTACTCAACTGAGGAAAAAAAAATGGCGGGCAGCGGGTGGTGGCCGTCATTTTTATCCGAAAATAGAGCTTTCTGATTTGAAAATAAAACTTGGTCGGCAAATTGGACGGCAGAGAGCATCAGGAAAAAGTTTTTTTTTTTTTTAATTTTTTTTTAGAAATGCGAGCCCCGGGCGACATTACGGTGGATGGCATCGCCCTTGTCCGAAAATAGAGCACTTTGGACGTCGATGCAGAGCAACGTGGTAGTTGAGATTCCATTTAAGTCCGGGCAGTGGGCTGACGTCATTCTGAAAATAGAGCTCCATGGACGGCGTGGATTTCCCGGCTGGTCGACCGGTGATCCGGCGGCCCATGCTCGCGGCGTAAGCCGGCGAGGTCTGCCCCGCCACCCGTTTTCATCCCGAACGCGAAGCTGTACCTCAGTTAAAGGGGATCACCTTCAACGACTTGTACTAAAACTCCCATTAACCTGTTATCTTGGATTTATATCAAGCAGAGAGGAAGTAATTTTGCTGTGAGTACAATATTTAAAGTATTTACATTTTTTATATATATATACATTATATTTAGATTTTGTCATATATTCAAAATAGATATTCCCGTTTGCGATATATTCAAAATATAAATTCCCGTTTGTGATATATTCAAAATATGTTACCGTTTGTGATATATTCAAAATGTTACCGTTTGTGATATGTTCAAAATATGTTACCGTTTGTGATATATTCAAAATATGTTACCGTTTAGTGATATATTCAAAATATACATACCTGCCAGGATGTAGGCATATATGTTTTCATGCTTGCTGATCAAAGTGCCTGCCTTTATTTGAACATTGGGTTGTGCTCGTGACCGGACGATTCGCCGACGGACGTTTGGCCGACGGACGTTTGGCCGACGGACAGTTCGCGGAACGGACGTTTCGCCGAAGCGCTCGCCCCGCCGGATCGTGTGTGTACATGTTTTTTAACCTTGGCCCTCGGGCTATATACGGCCGTTACAGATAACATTCATTTAGGAATAACAAAGGGCATGTACTGCCCCCCGCTGGACATATTTCTAAATACAAGTACGTAGTACAATGTGCTGCCAATTTTTTATATTTTTTATTTTATCCTTGCGTTTAGAGTAGTAGCCATTTGGAGATCACGCAAAACAGTACGTGACAGAAGAAATAGAGAAAATAAAGTAGTAGTAACAGTAAGTACTACTGTAATGAAATTGTAAATCCAGAAATCCTACTCCAGAAAATTTACACCAGCATAGAAAACGTTGAGATTAATCTTTGAATTGAGGTTCTCAGCAAATCATTTTGAATATATATTTCCTAAAATAATGGGAAATTATTTAAAATTAAAATATTGTTCTTATTGGCACACATCACTAGAAGTAAGTGTGTTCCATGGCATTTTCAGGTATTGTTCTCTAAGCCCTCTAGTCTGTCCAAAGCACTTAGAATTTCACATAAGTCTTCTAGTGTTGTTTTTTTCTCAGTGTCAGGCACGTAGCAAGAGCGTGTGTATGTGTACATATATAAGAATATTGAACAAAAAATATAAAACATTGGCAGCACATTGTACTATGTACTTGTATTTTGAAATATGTCCAGCGGAGGGCAGTACATGCCCATGTTATTCCTAAATGAATGGTATCTGTATAGGTTGAAAAACATGTACACACACAATCTGGGGGCGGGCCGAGCGCTTCGGCGAAACGTCCGTTCCGCGAACTGTCCGTCGGCCAAACTAACACCAGGTGCCAAATTAACACCAATAACGAGTAGGCATCGTGAAATGTTTTCTAATTTTGATCAGTGCTCTTTTCCGAATACAGTCATACCTCGACATAAGAGAGCCCTGACATACGAGCAATTTGAGATACGAGTAAAATTTTGGGCAAATATTTATCTTGGGATATGAAACAAATTTTGATATACGAGCATACAGCGGCCGGGAGAGGCTGCTCATAAGAACATCATGGGCACTGTCTTTCTGGTCACAACTCTCTCGTGTAATGTCTCTACGAGCACTGGGCGGAGCGTTGCATTTTTTTTTCCCGTTAGTCAGTGCCCAGTCTCGTTGGCAAGTTGCCGTGTGTTATCCTATTGTGAGGACATTTGTGTGCATCATTTTGGGAATATTTTGAAGGGAAGACAAAAGCAAACAACCCTCGATAGGTTGCATCTGAAAGTCAGGGTGGAGGCGGGGCAAATAGAGCCAACCCGGGAGAAGAAAGGTATCAAAATTTAAGACAAAATTCGAATTAAGTTTAGTGTAAGGTTAGATTTAATTTATTTTTTAGTGTGTCTGCATCGTCATCCAAGTTCATTTAAATTTGTTCATCTTATTTTACGAGCGCGTTGCCATGCAAAGTATTACCCCCCCCCCCCCCCCCCCCCCTCTGTCCCTCTCTCTCTCCCTTCCGCAAAATCCGTCTAATTTTAGCACTATTAAACACATTTCGGTACTATTAAACCACTAGTTATTTGTTACTTTGTTAATAGATGGCGAATAAGAACAAATAAAAATGTTTTTCCAAGCCAATATCCTGTTTTTGGTGTTTTTTCAGAGGGTTGGAACGAATTAATTTGTTTTTAGTTCATTTCAATGTGAAAGTTTCGTTTGAGTTACGAGAAAATAGAGATACGAAATCAGTCCCGGAACGAATATAAGCTTGTATCTCGAGGTACCACTATATGTCATTTAGGTTTTTTCGTACTGTGGTTTCAGGATATATTTAACTCTTGAAATATACTTAAAATATTTCTTTTAATCTTGCTTGAATAATTTCAGATATGATTATGCAGTGACCTTGAAATTTAGTAAATTGTAGATTGTTCTCAAATTCTGAAATTCTCCTGAATTCTCCAGGTATAAATAGCCACCTAAAGGCGGCCTGGCGGCCAAGTTGTTCGCATGTCGGCCTCACAGTTCTGTAGTCGTGGGTTAAATCCCAGGTCGGTCCTCAATGTGTGGAGTTTGCATGTTCTCCCTGGGTTATGCGTGGGTTTTCTCCGGATACTCCGGTGGTGCGTCCCAAAAACATGCAGATTGGGCTGGTTGAAATCCTTAAATTGCCCCTACATATGAGTGTGAGCATGAGTGGTTGTCTGTCTCCTTGTGCCCTGTGATATGCTGGCCACCAATTCAGGGTGTCCCCTGCCTCTGGCCTAAAGTCAGTTGGGATAGGCTCCAGCACCCCTTTCAACCCTAAGCGGTTCAGAAAATGAATGATCGAACGAACGAGTGAATGAAACAAACCAATCAATCAATCAGTCTGTCAGTTATTCGATCAATCTATCGATTGACCGATCGATCAATCAATCAATCAATCAACCAACCAACCAACCAATCAATATTTGGGTGTTCTAACCAGTGGAAAGCAAGGAGCAAATAGAGGATAACAGTGTATGGCATCATCAGGGGTTTGCCCCGTTTTTTTTTAATTTATTTTATTTTAGAATGATGATAGTTAAGCTGATAAAACTGAGTATATTTCATATAGCGGGAAATATGATTATTTTAAATCTGCAACACACAGGATAACTGTTTAATTTTGGGCATCCAAGATGAGATGCGTTGCATTTGCTTCTACTCGGTCGCTAAGAATGGTAGTTTAATTAATTGTATATATACCTCTGACAGACAGGTGTCCTGTGCTGTTAGCTTTTCCCAGGTAATTCTCAGCAAAGCAAGTGTATTTTCCTTCATCTGCTCTGCTTATGTTAGTGATCCACAAGAAGCCATCGCGAGTCACAGTCACCCTGAGTGGATATTTCACAAAGTCAAAAAGGGAGCGAAAAGATTAGGGTATAACTTGCTCTTGTTTCTCACTCTACACTCTGGATGTCTTTAGTGTCAAGACCTGCTACTGTTTGTAAGCAGCTCCGTGCCACGACTCCAGAAAAGGCTGGGCTTTGGGGCTGCTTGTGGGCGACACTCAATCATCACTTGTCCACCTCTGGCCGCAGGAATCAGTTTTCGCACAGGGTTTAGTCTGAAGTCCGGAGCTTGAACTAAAGTAGGAAGAGGGTGCAAAACAAAGATGATGGTCACCAAACTTTAGCAAAAGACAGGGGTCAAAAAGGGCAATGTTATTTTGTGGTACGGTAATAGACTTTTTATAACCTTGGACTCTTAGCTCAGCAGTAGAGTAGATTGTTCCATGCTTGTTCTCAGCAACACACTGGTACATCCCAGAATCCTCCAAAGCTAGGTTGCTAATTTTCAGACGAATTCCATTCACTTCAACTCTATCCTGTAAAGTTTTTAGGGTAAAACTGGCAGAAATTCATTTGTAGTTCAATTATTTTCTTCCATTATTTTTAACTAGCATACAGAGTTTCCTTTTGTCAAATGGACTGTCCCATCCATGGTTTTAATACATTAATCATTCAGATAAATATGATTAATTATGTGATATTTTAACCAATGTTCCCTCTAATTTTGTACATGTCTGGGCATACATACAATCTCCCTGAGCACACTGAAGACCATTGTAAGCAACATCAGAAGTGCTCGCTATGGCCACGTACCAGTATCAATAAAGGATCTAGTCATAATAAATGTAATTATTAATTAAAAATCTTAATAAATGTCACGAGAATGTACACAAATCTGACTTAAATTTCACATTATTTTCCTTCTCACTTCTCATTCTTTCAAATGACTTCTCGGCTGATTGTGTCGCTTGAGGTAGTCTAGTTTCCAATTACAGGGGTACCTCGAGATACGAGCTTAATTCGTTCCTGGACTGAGCTCGTATGTCGATTTACTCGTAACTAAATGAACGTTTCCCATAGAAATGAACTAAAAACAAATTGATTCATTCCAACCCTCTGAAAAACACCCAAAACAGGATATTGGATTGGAAAAACATTTTTATTTGTTCTAATTCGCCATCAATTAACAAAGTAAGAAATAACTAGTGGTTTAGTAGTACTAAAATGTGTTTAATAGTACTAAAATTAGACGGATTTTGCGGAAGGGAGAGAGAGACGGACAGAGAGAGGGGGGGGGACTTTTTGCACGGCAACGCGCTCGTAACATAACAGAAACTAATTTAAATGAACTTATATTACAATGCAGACACGCTCAAAAATAAGTTTAATCTAACCTTACACTAATCTTAATGATAATTTTGTTTTAAATTTTGATACCTTTCTTCCCCCGGGTTGGTTCTATTTGCCCCGCCTCCACCCCGACTTTCAGATGCAACCTACCGAGGGTTGTTTGCTTTTGTGTTCCCTTCAAAATATTCCTAAAATGATGCACACAGCATGACACAACAGACATTACACGAGGGAGTTGCAAACAGAAAGACAGTGCCCATCATGTTCTTATGAGCAGCCTCTCGCATCCATTCTATGCTCGTATATCAAAATTTGTCTCGTATCTCAAGATAAATATTTGCCCAAAATTTTACTCGTATCTCAAATTGTTCGTATCTCGGGGCACTTGTATGTTGAGGTACCACTGTAGTCAATATATTTCCATTGGAAAACTCGCTTACAACTTTAGCTTCGACAACTTTAGACTTCACCCAGTTTCACCACTTCTGCTATTTGCACATACACAGCCATTCCAACTTAAAAGAAGCGCAGTTCTCTATTACTTTGGTTTGGGGAGTCGACGTATCACATTCATTTAGCAGAGTTAGCATTAGCATCACTTAACTCCATCGCACTGTACATGTGCAAGTATAATGTCAATGCCATGATTGGCTGCGTAGTGCATCGTATCCTAGGATTGGCTTGACACCTGTCACTCACTGAATTACACAACAAAATTATACCAAAGATATATGGTATCCACTCGTTGGCTGCCCGGTGGATGAGTGATTAGCGCGTCAGCCTCACAGCACAGCTCTGGGCACCTGGGTTCAAATCCAGGTCGGTCCATCTGTGTGGAGTTTGCATGTTCTCTCCACGTCCGCGTGGGTTTCCTCCGGCTACTCCGATTTACTCCCACATTCCAAAAACATGCATGGTAGGCTGCTTGGAAACTTTGAATTGCCCCTAAGTATGGGTGTGAGCGTGCATGGTTGTCCATCTCCTTGTGCCCTACGATCCGCTGTCTACCGATTCAGGGTGTCCCGCCTCTGGCCCGGAGTCAGCTGGGATAGGCTCCAGAAACCCCCGCAACCCTAATGAGGATAAAGCAATTCAGAAAATGAATGAATGAATAATGCTTCCTTTTTCACGGATAATGTAGACCAGACATGGCCGTAATAGACGAAAAACCGTGAAGTAGGATCACCCCTATTGTTAATACATATCATACTACAGCTTTACGTGCCTATACGATACGAAATACAATTACACAAGTACAATTAGCCAGAAGTATTTATTAAATATCACAATTACAGACATATGAAAAATGATAGTGTTAGTATCTAAATCTCTCATCTTATCTCATTTTCTGAACCGCTTTATCCTTCTTAGGGTTGCAAGGGGGTACTGGAGCCAATCCCAGCTGTCTCCGGACCAGAGGACACCCTGAATCGGTGGCTAGCCGATTGTAGGGGACAAGGAGACGGACAACGCTAACCCACTCACACCCATACCTAGGGGCAATTTAGAGTGTCCAATCAGTCTACCATTGAAGTCTTTGGAATGTGGGAGGAAACCAGAGTACCCAGAGGAAACCCACACAGGTGGAGAACATGCAAACACCACACAGATGGACATTACCTTGATTTCAACCCAGGACTTCAGAGCAGTGAGGCCGACGCGCTAACCACTCGCGCCACCGGGCCGCCCAAGTATCTAAATATAATCTATAATTAAAAAAATGTAAATACTTTAAGTACTGTACTCACAGTGAAAATAGTTCCTCTCCGCTTAATTAAAATAAAAAAAGAACAGGTTTTTGGAGTTTTAGTCCAAGTCCTCTTCGTCAGATTCAAGAGGTATTTTTCTTGTACAAATATTGCTTTTGTTTTTGTCTTGACACTGTCAAGACGATTGCCAAATTCAATGGCAGCGACATCATCAGTCTCCTTGCGAGTAGCTCAATGCAGTGTGTCGACGTCCTATCGTCATGCCAGCTTCACAGCCGTATCTACGGCGTAAATCCATCATAATGCTGGTTCATTTTTTTATTCCTTGGAGTTGGGTGTGTTTGTCCACATTTGCTAATTCGCACCTCGTGGGATGCGAGCTTCCGGCGGTGAACAACGGCACGTGTGCGCCGGTCGTCAAGCAAAAGCAGCAGTGCTTTGGGAGAAGAACGGTCGCTGCAATGTGCAGCACGGCAACATGTGCGGAGAGACCACCCGCTATACCTCGGACCGCTTCACCTCATGAGAAATTATTTTTAATTAACATTAAAATGGTTATTACCAGCTGAATTATGTACAAAAGAACGCCAGTGTAGATTCATTCGTGCCGCAATTAAGTGCTACTCATTTTGCATATTAAGGAACGTAAATATTTAGGAGGCATTTTCAATGGCGACTCAAAAATTAAGCAAGATTCACTTGTGATAAAAAAGGAAATGGCAAGACGCAATGTAGGCACTGTATATATGATATTTGGCACGCTCTTTGTCCCTCTATTGTAGATAGCTTTTTTGGTGAGGGATGAAGCGTTGCCCCCTGACCTTCGGCATTTTTCACCGCCATTTTTCATCTGTCTTCCGGTTGCGAATTTCAGCGTAGATTTAGACATTTTTATGAACTTATTTTTTAATATCACTCAGAAAAAAATCCACAATGTAGTGAAGCTGCGAAAGTTGAAGCCGTGAAGTGAAGAAGGATTACAGTATTAAGTATTTCACGTTTTGTCTGTGTGCTATCTGTACCTGTGTAGTAAGTGGCTGTCCATTGCGGAGCCAGCGGATGGACGGCCGTGGTTTACCAGCTGCGACACAACTCCAGTAAAGTTCTGAACTGATCTCGACTTCAGAATCACTCATCACTTGCAGCCAGTCTGGCTGAGCTGAAGCACAAAAATAAGAACCGCATGGAAAATGACTTCCCGAAATGTAACAAAACAAAAATGTGAAAAGACGTTGGCTGCATACCTTGCACAATGATGCGGCCCTGTTGAACATCAACTCCCTCGGAATTGTAGGCTTCACACTCATAGAGACCCTCATCATCAAAGGAAAGGTCTGGTAAGATGAGCGTAGGACCATCAACACTAGAACCTGCCTTGGACGGCATGAGTCCATCCACCTTTTTCCATCTCAGTTTGGGGACTGGACTACAAAAGTCGGCGTAAATGTTAGAATAATTATGCACACATTTAACACAGATGCTTGGTTTTTACTCTCTTTTTTCTCTCCTTATAGATATATGTGGATTATTTCATTTACTTGGGGGGCAGCTACATTTTAAAGACTATTCATCTTATTTTGTACATTTTATGTCCTTGTAATTAATGTACAGTGGTACCTCTACTTATGAAATTAATTGGTTCTAGAAATTCTTTTGTAACTTTGATTTTCATAAGTGGAGCAGCATTTTACATTATAGCCACTATGAACCTTTTAAAAATGATAAAAGTAGGTATCCCAATTTTGCATGAAATATGTATGCAAATGTGTGAATGTATGTAAAAACAGAGCAATTATTATTAAAATGATGCCACAACCCCGAACCAAACAAAACCAAACAATCCAGCTCTTCTGCATTGTCGCTCTCCACCCCTCCTCCCCAACAATCCATCTCTCCTTCCTTCCCTCCTCCCCTAGTTTGATAAAGTAACTGGCTTCTACAGCATGCTAACCTTCCCATTCGCAGTGGCTTTATGAATCCCATCAAGCCACAAGGACGGAAAGCCATTGAGGTGTTGAAAGATAATAGGATACCAACTTCAGCACTATAATATAATAAGAAAAAAGATCAAATACAGGAATTGTATAGTAGGGTCGCTTGAGTGAATGAGGCTATCCTGCATGGGTTTTGTGAGTGAGGTGACTGGCAAGTGAACCTGTCTTGCCTGCAAAAGGGCACTCAAGAGGAACACTATTCAAAGCTGCTAAATCAAGGTATCTGAGGTTGTACTTTGCTTGATCTTTCCTAAATTAGACGGGTTTTGTATCTTGAACAGTAATTTACATAGCAAAGTTTTTCGTCACCTTAAAATTCCGTAGCATTCGTGAGTTGAGGTATCAATGTACAGTAATAACTTGACATACGAGTGTCCCAAGATACGAAAATTTGATATACGGGGAAAAATTTTGCCTTGCGATACGAGACAAATTTGAGATACGAGCATACGAGACGGTTCCCGATGCGGCCGCCAGTGGTCAAGTATGCGAGAGGCTGATTATGAGAACAGCATCGCTCTGTCTTTCTCGCCACATCTCCCTCGAGTGAAGATATCTACAAGCACCGGCCGTTCAGGTTGCATTTTTTGCATTAATAAGTGCAAAATTAAGGGAAAAACAATGGGTCCAAAGCAAGCCAGTGCAATGAAGGGCTAACCATCATTTCCAAGCTGCGCAGTGACATTCATAACGAGATGGAGGGCCTTCGTTTAATATGGTTAAAAGATAAACAGTTAGCGGGAGATCGCGTGACCGAGTCGATAATCTGCGAAAAAGCCAGCGGAATCTACATGGACTTGAAAGCAAAACAAGAATTGGAAAAACACACCAGTGTAACTAATATATATATATGACTATATAACTAAATACTACAGTCATACCTCTACTTACCAAATTAATTGGTTCCAAGACTTTTTTCGTAACTTGAAAATTTTGTGAGTAGAGAGAGGTGTACTTTACATGTAAATTCTCTAATTCGTTCCACCGTCTTCACACAACTACCAACTAGACCCTATCAAATTGGTCAGTGTCCCAATTTTGTATGAAAGATGTGAGGAAACACAAAAATGAGAGAAAATCATAAGGAAACGATTTATTAATGTCTTAAAATAAATAAAGCATATGAAAATTTGCCCTGCGGCGCTGAAATATCTCCCTCCGCGGTCATTATAGACGTAATATCCGTGTTCGTATGCGTGGAAACATGTATACTAATCCCTCATTTTTCACTGATAATGTACACCAGACATGGCCACGATAATTGAAAAACCGCAAAGTAGGATCACCCGTTATTACTACATACCATATTACATGTTTTCGCGCCTATACAAAAATACAAGTACATAAGTACAATTATCAAGTGTATTTATTAAATATCACAGTTCCAGGCATATGAAAAGACTATAATATATTAACATCTAAATATAGCGTATTTACTCAAATATAAGCCGCCCGCCTGCACCCTTAAAATTGCCTTAAAACTGTTAAATTTTAAAATTTCTCACGTGTAAGCCGCCCCCTGATTCACAAATTTCACCTCCAGATTTATGGTTTTATTAGGGAGTACAAATGTGTTACTTGGAAGGGAAATTCTTAAGAAAAATCATCACATGTGGTATTTCTGAGATACTGTATGAAACAAAAGCACATTATTAGGGTCAATATCAAAAGGAAGTTTATATGCCTGTCTTTGTAAATGCAAAATATCAAATTATTCAATTTGAAAAAAGATAGAAGTCTATCTTGATGAGAACCTAATGCTTTCTAATTACAGAAATTAAATAGCCATATCGCGTCTAATGTCAAAATATGTCAATTCTTTCGATGGTTCATATTACTGCAATAGTTGTCACTTTCGAACAAGAAATAAAATGGAAAAAAATCAAATTGTAATTTTGTTTTATTTCAAAATCAAGGCTACTGGCGTCTGGCCAGTCAGAGCACATTCAACTAAGGTCAGATGGCAGCGCCCTAGGTAAGATGGCCATGCTCCGAGCGAGCAGTGACGGGTACGTGAGTTTTTCACGTTTTATGCAAGATACGTTTTTTTCTTGAATTTCATTCATAGACGTGAAAATATTTTTTTGAGCGTTTTATCTGTTTATCTTTTCTTTGTTTTGAAATAAATGACCGTATCGGCTGCATTGTCTTGCGTCATGACGTTATTGCGTTGTCAACTTGCAGTTTTATGCATGTCGTGTTTTATGCGCATAAGCCGTACCCTCGATTCAGTTATCATTTTTTGTCCGACAAAAGTGCCTTATACGCGAGTAAATACGGTAATCTAAAATAAAATTAAATACTTTAAGTAATGTACTCAGTGAAAATAGTTCCCTACGCTTCATTTAAATAATTAAAAAAACTGGTTATTGGAGCTTTAGTCTAACTCCTCTTCGTCAGGATAGAGAGGCATTTTTCTTGAACAAATATTGCTCTTGTTGTTGTCTTGACACTGTCAAGACGATTGCCAAATTCAATGGCTCCATGACCAATGTTGTAGTCAGTCTCCTTCTGAGTGGCCCAATGCAGTTTTTTGACGTCCTATCATCATGCCATTTTCACGGCCATATCTACATCATAATGCTGGTTCATATTTTTATTCTTCGGGGTCGGAGGCGGGGTGTCTTAGTCCATACGAGAATTTGCAGTTGCGTACCTCGAAAAATGCGAAGTTCGGCTGGTGAACAATGACACGTGCGCGCCGGTGGTCAAGTGAAAGCGGCAGCGCTACGTGGAGAAGAAAGGTCGCTGCAACATGCAGAACGGCAACCTGGGTGGAGTGACCAGCCAATATATACATACTATATATATATATATATATATATATATATATATATATATATATATATATATATATATAATAATATATATATATATATATATATATATATAATAATATATATATATATATATATATATATATAATAATATATATATATATATATATATATATATATATATATATATATATATCAATCATACCTGTCAACCTCTGCCGATAACTGCCCTTATAAATGATTATGATTACCCTTACAAACCCCCAAAAAACCTTACAAACACCGTACGAGTCTGACGGTGTTTGTAAGGTTTTTTGGGGGTTTGTAAGGGGAATCATAATCATTTATAAGGGCAGTTATCGGCAGAGGTTGACAGGTATGACATATATATATATATATATATATATATATATATATATAGCTGATTCTTTCTTCTTTTTTTTTAAAGGGACATTTCACAAGTTTTTACCAATTTGCTATCTATAGATCTATATATATATATTGAACCAAGTTCATACCTGTTTGTAAGGGGAATCATAATCATTTATAAGGGCAGTTATTGGCAGAGGTTGACAGGTATGCAAGTTATGAAATTCCCCAAAACATAAATGCATTTCCTGTTTCCATTATTTTATTTTGAAATTGTGCCAGTAGCAGCTTGCCTTACTTCCACTTTGAGCCACCCACAACTTTCTTTTGACCACCGTTTGTCGTCACGGAGTTCATTATTTAAGATTATTGGTGTGAATGAAATGAATAATCAGGCCCTGTTCTCTATGCTTTTGAAGCAGAAGGAAGCATTAAAAGTGACAACTCCTTGGATTGGCCTATCTTGTACAGAACAATGAAATGGAGAGACAGTTGATCCTTTGGAGCTGTAGACAGTGGTACCTCGAGATACGAGCTTAATTCGTTCTGGGACTGAGCTCGTATGTTGATTTTCTCGTAACTCAAACGAAACTTTCACATTGAAATGAACTAAAAACAAATTAATTTGTTCCAACCCTCTGAAAAAACACCAGAAACAGGATATTGGATTGGAAAAAATGTTTTATTTGTTCTAATTCGCCATCTATTAACAAAGTAACATAACTAGTGGTTTAATATTACTAAAATGTGTTTAATAGTACTAAAATTATACGGATTTCGAAGGGGGAGAGAGAGACGGACAGAGAGGGGGGAGCTTTTTGCACGGCAACACACTCGTAACAAAACATAAACTAATTTAAATGAACTTGGATTACGATGCAGACAACCTCAAAAATAAGTTTAATCGAACCAACACTAAACTTAATTCTAATTTTGTTTGCATTGTTAGGGTTTTTAGTCTTACATTATTGTATATTTGCTTGCAATTAAGAACGCTTTGCTTCACTTAGGATTATTAGTCTTACATTATTATATATTTGCTTGCAATGAATGTTTTGAGAACCATCGACTTCTCACACTGTCGTTCACACCGCTCCCTTGGGAAGATCCAGAGGACTTTCAATTGTTTTGACTTCTCGCAGTGTGGTTCATACCGCTCCCTTGGGAAGATTTATGTGCATAACATAAGCTTCCTTCATACACTGCACTTTACTACTGCACGAAAAGAAAATGTTTTTGCATGCTTGTTGTTCATTTCAATACATTAATAAATAATTTTCTCATCATTTTCTCTTTTCGGCCCATCATTTTCTGTTTGTGTTTTTCACATCTGTCATACCAAATTGGGACACTTTGATCATTTTCAAAGGGCTTGGTTGTTATATTTTGTGGACCGTGGAAGGAATTTGAGAATTTGATGAACTAATGTCCTATATAAGAAAAATAAGTTATGAAAAAAGTTCTGGAACCAATATATATATAGATCAGGGGTCTCCAACCAATTCCGCAAAGGGCCACAGTGGGTCCTGGTCTTTGGTTAAACCGATCCGGTGTCGACAGTTTAACCAATAAGGGGCTTCTAAAATAAGTAGCACCTGGCTGCAAACAACTGATTACACTTGCAAAAGGTGTTCGGTTTGAATGAAAACCTGCACCCCTTGCGGCCCTTTGAGGACCGGTTCGAGACCGCTGATATAGATATATACAAACCTACATACATACGTACCTACAGTTGGGCATGCAATATTGTTTGGCCCCTTTACTTTCAGTGCAGCGAACTCACTCCAAAAGTTCAGTGAGGATCTCTGAATGTTGACTGATGATGAATAGAATTGACCTGTGTGTAATCATGTCTCCGTGCTCTGTGATCTCAAGGTTCCAAGATACATATAGTCTTGTGTAAAGTTTGCCACAAGCCACCTGGGAGACACACCAAACGTGGAAGAAGGTGCTCTGGTCAGACGAAACCAAAATCAAACTCTTTGGCCACAATGCAAAACAATATGTTTGCCGAAAAAGGAACACAGCTCTCATCACTCTAAACACAACATGCCCACTATCAAACATAGTGGTGGCAGACTCATGCTTTGTGCCTGCTTTTCCACAGCAGGGACAGGAAGATGGTTAAAGTTGATGGGAAGATGAATGGAGCAAATACGTGACCATTCTTGAAGATGGCCTGGGATAGAGATTTATCTTCCAACAGGACAATGAGCCAAAACTTAAAGCCAAATTTACAATGGAATGGTTCACAAATAAACGTATCCACATGTTGGAATGGCCAAGTCAATCGAATCCAATCGAGAATCTGTGGGCAGAGCTGAAGATTGCTGTTCACAAACGGTCTTCATCCAACTTCACTGAGTTCAAGCTGTTTCGCAAGGATGAATGGGCAAGAATTTATGTCCCTACATGTGACAAAATGATAGACATACCCCAATCAACTTGCAACTGTAATTGCAGCATAATGTGGTTTGGGGCCAAATAATATTGCACGCCCCACTTTCTAGTTTTTTATATTGGTAGAAGGCTTTCTGAATCTTGTCGCTGATGTGTTTGTTTGTTGACAAGTCTTTTCAATAAAAGAATTACATTCATCTTCTGGATATTTTTTTGCTAGATGTTAGGTGTATTTTCAAAATAACCCTGATAGTAAGTGTCCCGAGTGAAAGGCATGGGATTAAAAGTTCCAGTGACAACATTTTTCAACTTACTTTCCATAGGCGAAGCACTCTAAATGGGCAGTGTGTCCAGCAAGGGCGTAGGTCTCTGCTGGGAAGCCTACTTTGATGCTTGGCGCTGACTTCTTTGGATTGGCTAAAGTCAAACCAGCAGTGCATTTGAATTTATAATTGTTTACTGTATAGATCTAGTAATATATAGAAATGTTGAAATAATATGGACCGGTTTCTTGCTAGAGCTCTTAAACCATTGTATTTGATAAAATCCAATTCTGGGAGCATTTTGTGCCAGTAAATGTGCATAAAATATAAGGATGGTCCTGCTGCCCTCTTGCCGGCGCTACGGGATCATACCACCCAAAACAAACTCAGGGACAGTTGCTTCCCAAAAGCCGTCACCATACTCAACTCGAGTTTTGCACCTAAGAGCACTTAATCTCAACTTAATTAAGTACTGTCACTGCATATGTAGAATGCCATAACACTGTCAGATGCATATCAATAAGGAATCTTGTCAGACTTTTACTTCAGTCTTAGCACTGCAAATGTTTATCTTGCAATTCGATACTTGCACTAAAATGCCATTGCCACCTCACGTGCTGCTAACCACTTTAGTCACTTTGTTTATACCTCACTTCTTTTTAATATGTATAAATCTTTATTTATGACTACTTAGTTATGAGTGCACTGTAAGGTGAAATTTTAAATCTCATTGTATTTCTAAAATGACAATAAAGGCATTCAATTCAAATTCACAGCAAGTGCAGTACATCTAAATGTAGCAATAATATAATACATTTGGAAGCACCTGTCAGAACCTGAAAGACAGTGGGCATAAAGAAACTTCAGTTTTAAAATCAATACTGATAATAAGAAATACAAAAATCGTATTAAAAACAAAAACTACAAAAAATTACATGGCACACCTAAAGTGAGTAGGCAATCTTAAAGAAGTGAGTTTTGACTTTGCATTTTAAAGTGGAAAGACATGGTGAGTTGTGAATATCAAAATTGCAGTCGCAGAGAGTTCCAAAGTTGGGGAGCAGAGTAACCGAAGGCCCAGCTTTCCATGGTGCTAAGACGTGACGTGGTCAGAGGAGGACGGCTATGAGAGATGATTTCAGTTGAAATGGTGATGTGGAAGAGGTCAGACCGATTTGGAGGTGAAAGATTAAGAATGACTTGAGAAAGAACAGTTAAAATTAAATTCTGAATTTGACCACTTGAAGCTAGAGATAACCAGGCAGAGGATCAAAGCGGAGGTCAGAGGAGATAGGGAAGGGTGGAGTCAATTGATATAGCGCAGAGTGAAGTAGGCTGGAATGAATGGAATGGTACTGTGCTGCCACAAACTCTTAACTTGAGGCAAAAGGGGAAACAAAAGGAATGTTTGACCGAGATGGAGACACTGCTAACTTTGGAAGAAGTACATTTTGGGCCGACCAGAAGAATTTTGCCATTGTTGAATGTCATGAATTCGCACGAGAACCAGGCATCGATTTCTGGTATAAAAAGAGGTGGGAGAGGAAGATGGGGTTGCAGTCGCCCATGAAGCAATGAAAGAGGATAAAGAATTTGTGGAAAATTACTCGAAAGGGGTTGGATGATCAATAGTACACAGGACAGAGCCTTGGGGGACAACTGAGTGTAAGGAGTCTTCTAGACATCAATATACGTCGTTGTGAGCAGTTGTCAGAAAGTTTTCCGTCTCTGTAATTTCAGCATGTTCTTCTGCAATGCTCGGTGCACTATATCAAAGTTTTTGTCTGTGTTTAAAAAATACTTTGCAGGCTATGTAATGTATGTTGTGGCAAGTACTGAAAGAGTGTCAGCAAGACATTGAGGTTTCAGCTTACCTTCTGCTAAAACAGTGAGTTGGTTAGCTTTGCTGAATGTACTCTTTGTACTAATTTCCATGTTGATGGTAGTGAAGCAGAAGTAGTTTCCAGTATCGTTGGGCTCCGCTTTGGCAAGGTAAAGATTACCGGTTACCTGGGAAACAAACCAACGGCTATCATCTTTCTTTATGAAGTTGGGAAACTCATTGAGGAGCCATCGGTAGGATAAAGCTGTAAAAAGAAAAGATGGTTTTTATCACTAATCAAGCAAAATGCTGATATACAAGCAATATACATACATCTAGTGCAGGCGTAGGGAACCTATGGCTCGGGAGCCAATGTGGCTCTTTTGATGGGTGCATCTGGCTCTCCACTAACCTGTGAGCTAAAACATGGAAACCATATACTACATCGAGAGCTGCTTTAATCTTCATTTTTTTGCATTAGACTCTTCTGGAATGCATACTCTCATTTATTAGCAACTGAATAAGAATGTCAAAAGTATTTTTTTCCAATTTAAAAGTGGTGAAATTACTAAAAACATAGGCACCCATTTACATGTATTTTGACTTTTAAATGCGGAGTATGGCTCTCAAGGAATAACATTAGAAAATATGAGTTGTTTATGGCTCTCTTCGTCAAAAAGGTTCCCGACCCCTGATCTAGTGTGAATTTATTTAATGTCCGAGTAAGTCATTCTGTACTTTTGTAAGTGTGTGATTTGCATGACAATGGTTTAATATTAAAATGATACCTGGATAATGTAGAGGTGGCTGGCATGCTAGAAATGTTCCAAGGCCTTCATAAGCTGTCTGAGGACTCCTGCTGTCTGGAGGAAAGTCGTGAAGGTCTACAGAAAACATGCATCATACAGAAAAACAACAAAGATTACCATCTCCAACATACTAAATAAATCTACCGTAATTACTCGAATATAACGCGCACTCGAAAATAACACGCAGGTAATTTTGGGCCAAAAAAATCTGGAAAAACGCAGTACTCGAATATAGTGCGCACCTAAAATTTCCCGCTGACGAAAATCAGAAATCTTACCTTTTTTTCTTCGTTTCACGATTGTTTTGTTCAAACAATTTTATTCATTAGAATCCTTCAAATGAAGAGTTCCTCTCTCTCTTTGTCTGTCCTCTCATACATCTCTTCGTTGAGAATCCTATCAACATCCACGCTTCCTTCATCCACTTCCTCTTCCTCCCACAACACATCATCCGATTGGCTTTACGAGATGACGTAAAATCCGTGCATCAAAGTGAGTTTGACAATGCTTTTTTCGATCGAAAATTTGTAATTTATTTTAGTTATTGATTATAACACTGAACTGAGAGAAGGTGAACTGAGACGGGTACGAGGCTAGAGGGGGGCAGTGGTGGTCTCGGCTTTACGAGATCACGTAAAATCCGTGCGTCGGCTTCACGAGATGACGTAAAATCCGTGCGTCGGCTCTACGAGATGACGTAAAATCCGTGCGTCAAAGTGAGTTTGACAATGCTTTTTTCAATCGAAAATTTGTAATTTATTTTATTCAATTCAATTTCAATTCAATTTATTTGGCAAGAAAAAGCACCAGGCTAAGGGCCATGTAACAAGACACAAAAAAAAAAAAAAAAAAAAAAATAGTTATTGATTATAACACGCACCCCCAACTATTGGAATTAATTATATAGCAAAAATCTGCGTGTTATATTCGAGTAATTACGGTAGTTTACCACGTCACAATTACTTAAATTCAATGACATGGCATCGTATGAAAAATCCTCAACGATGTACACAGCTGGTTGAATGTATATTAAAACATCATGAAATAATTACAAATAGCCTTTTGGACCAAGACCCAACACAGTGTACTAAATATTATTTAATGGCTGAATGAAAAATCCCATATTTTATGGCTCTGTCAGTCATTTCCAGTGAAAGCATTTTAAAAGGCAATACAGAAAAAAACTACTTTCTTTTAAGATAAATCGCATGCCTTTTACATTAGTAAATTAAAAAAGGGATATCCGTATGCTTCTTTCAGTCTTTTCATGAGAAAAAAATCAACAGAAAAACTGCAAAAAATTACATGTCCTTCAAAAATAAAATGTTTCTTAATATCAAGATTAATGCAGAAATGAAAATGCAGAATTAAGGAACTGAAAATGCAATAATGCAATTTTTCTTGTCTTATCCGAGCAATTACTGTTTTCAAATAGCAAATTGTGGAAAAACTGTTTGGTGCTCTCATTGTTTATTAAATGAAAAATAAATATGAATGAAAAAAAATCATTCAAATGAAATTGAAAATCTATGGTACAAAATATTACTTACTTTAAAGAAAAAACTTGTGTGGAAACAAAAGTAAAAGTTCAGTTGAAATAAAAACTAGTGAGAAGTTTCTTGGATATTTCATAGTGCCTTCGTCGATTATATCATTTCATTACAGCCACACTTTCGGCTAGAGCCTCTGCCCAGCCCTCCTGAGAGGGGGTTTGCCTGCTTACAGCTCAGACTTCAGATAGGTGGAGCTCCAACAGCTAATGGCGATTACCATCAGCCAGCTTTAAAAACCCAGTGGACGCTCCACCACGTCGCCTGATCAACTTGTCTGGTATACTCGTCAGTTTATTCTCGCTTACTAATCATTTCTACCTTGACCATCGTTTCATAATCTTTCTTTTGCTTCCAAGACCTGAACTGCACGCCCATTGTCGGATATCTCAGCTTCCTGTGACACCGTCTAACTGCCAACTGTTAGGCATCCATGTTTATCTTTACGTTGGTCGCCACCACCTCTCCACCTGGCAAACCCCCACATTCTAATAAACTTGTCACTTATTCACTCAATGTTTCTCGCTACTTGCTTCAGACCCCTCGCCCCCCTTCCGCAGTCCCCAACACTTTCTCCACACAGATGTTTTCCTTTTACCTCTATGAACATGTACTCTGCCTCCCACCGTTTAACATTTTTTGTGAGCTCCGCAAGCACTGTACATTCCAGTGAGTTTGTGGGCTATCATTGCATTGTGGGAAATGAAGTATTGAAGCCTCCAAAACACCATCAGGCGCCTGCGGACAAGTAGTAAATACAGACGCTCCCCTACTTACGAACGAGTTAGGTTCCGAGCGATTGTTCATAAGTTGAATTTGTTTGTAAGTTGATTCAGTGCTATATTTTGTATTATAATTTATGTTTAAGGCCTATATAAGTATATTGAAGGTTTATACAGTGGTACCTCGTCATACGACCGTTCGTCATACGGAATGCTCGTCTTACGGGGGAAATTTCGATCGAATAATTCGCCCGTGATGCGGTCAAAATTTTGTGATGCGACCAAGCCAGGTTGCCATGGCATTTTTTTTGGCATATCTTTCGTGTATAACAATATTTACGAGCACCGGGTGAGCTATTTAGACCAGGAAACGCACAACGCGCATGCGCGGTGAAAAGAGGGCTTTCTGGGTAATGAAGTATACTCGTGCTCGCAAAAGCATCCCCGGTAGCAACTCTATCATAGGCGCCGTTCGAGGGGATGCGAACACAGATGCTACAAGCTAAAAGGAGCCGCTAGCCAGCGCCCCCGAAGCTCCCATAAGCAACGGGGCGATCGCTGATAAAAGACTCTGCTCGTTGGCTGCTCATAAGAACATCGGGGGCACTGGCTCGCTACAGCATCCCCGGTAGCAACTCTATCATAGGCGCCGTTCGAGGGGATGCGAACACAGATGCTACAAGCTAAAAGGGAGCCGCTAGCCAGCGCCCCCAAAGCTCCCATGAGCAGCGGGGCGATCGCTGATAAGACTGCTGCTCGTTGGCAAGTGGTCGTGCGTTCTCCGATTGTGAGGACATTTGTGTGCATCATTTTCGGAATATTTTGAAGGGAATAGTACGACAGCAAACAGCCCATGGATAGCGAACGTGAGGGTGGAGTGTTTGTTCTGTTTACGAGTGCGTCGTGTGGAAAACAAACCGAAGCCCCCCGCCCCTTTTGTGCGTCTCTCTCTCCCCTCGGTGAAATCCGCCCAATTTTAGTTAGATTAAACACTTTATTTCTATTAAACCACTCGTCATTTATTACTTTGTCAATATATGGCGAATTATAAGAAATAAAACATTTTTTTCAATCCAATATCCTGTTTTTGGTGTTTTTTTCAGAGAGTTGGAACGAATTAATTTGTTTCCCATTCATTTCAATGGGAAAGTTTACCTCGAGTTACGAGTATCTTGTCATACGAGCTCAGTCCCGGAACGGATTAAGCTCGTATCTCGAGGTACCACTGTATAAGTGAATTTGTATGTTTAAGGCTTGTATAAGTAACACACATTGGTTTGTATTGAAAAAAACATTTAATAAAATGGAGAGAATATGTACAGTACTGTATAGAGAGAGAGAGAGATTTATGTATTAGAAACTGGCCGAAAGAAGCGATCTAACGACGATTGCACAGTTGTCTTCTTTTTTTCATCATAAATGATGCGGTAGCACTGTTTGGCATCATTCAATTGATTTGCAAACTTTGTGCAACGTTCAATATTTGGGTCCTGCTGCTCGATCTTTCTGTTTATAAATCGTACTGACGGTCGAACGATTCAAGTTGTCTCATGCATCCATTATTGAATATGGTTGGTATATGTGCAACGCTCACCACTCTCACGCGCATTAAGCTTCGTTATTATTGCCACTCGTTTCAAATGAAATGGCTTGCCTCTTCCTTGCAACTCCCTCAATAGAAGCCTTCCGCTTTTTATCAACCATATACAATAATGGATGCATGAGATATTTAATGATACAAATGAAAAAGGTTCTTTGCACACTGGAGATACGTTCACGCACTTCCGCATTGCAACGAAGAAGAAGGTAGATGCTGGGTGAGCTGAGCCCTCACAGCGCCAGGTGTCGGTAATAGCGGCGGAAAGAAGCACTACTCGGAAAAAAATACAAAATCGAACTTACGAACATTTTTCGACATAAACGCAATTTGCAGACATGTTCGTATGTACCTTTGTTCGTAAGTCGTATGTTCGTAAGTAGGGGAGCGTCTGTACTGATCAAATAGCTCCATTAACCGAAAATAGAGCACGCTTAGCGAACTGGATGGAAGGAAGCCTCGGTGAGGGTGGATTTTTATTTTCAGAAATGCGAGACCGGGCAACCTTACGGAAAATGCTATCGACTTTAGCCGAAAATAGAACTCGCTAAAGGGACTGGACGGCCAGGAGCCTCGGGGTCGCAGAGCTAATGGTGAAATTTCTCTGAAATGTGTCAAAGTGCGAGCTCCAAGCGACGTTATGGCGGACGGTGTGGCCTTCATCCGAAAATAGGGTACTCGGTCGTTTGGTCGCCGGTCTTTTGGTCGCCGGTCTTTTGGTTGCCGGTCTTTTGGTCGCCGGTCTTTTGGTCGCCGGTCTTTTGGTCGCCCGGAAGGTTATGGATAATTAGCATTTAAATCGTTGCTCAAATTCCCTAAATACAAACTGCAAATTATTATTTAGTCATACTTAATGCCCTATTAATTATTAGGCTAAAGAAAAGCTCCAAATTTCCCAGACTTTTATTGTTTTTTGTTGGAGAACTTGCTAAGACCCTGATGGACGTAGCTTCTTAAAGGGACAACGCATGTACATACAAACTCTTATACACTCACACGTCGGCTCAGTGAAACTGCTCATGGCCGTTGTTGGCTTTTATTGATGCGTAGACCGTGTTGTTTTACCTTGTTTTGTCGCCAGTCTTTTGGTCGCCCGTTGTCGCGACCAAAAGACCGCGACCAAAAGACCGCGACCAAAAGACCGGCGACCAAAAGACCGGCGACCAATCGACCGCACACGGAAAACACACATCTGGAAGCAGTGCAACCAGGGGGAAAGCAATGAAAGGAAGCTGACAGACAATTTGGAATTATTTAATAAGTATTCATGGGCAAAATATAATTAACATCAGTCTGTGATTTAGATATTTTTTAGAACAGCAGAGAAGGCCTTGAAGGCCCTGATGGCACACCACTGAGTAAACGTGTTTTCTGTCTGGAGCGGTCCGTCTCTGGCGGATGAGTGGTTAGCGCGTCGGCCTCACAGTGGGGGACCTGGGTTCAAATCGAGGTCGGTCCACCTGTGTGGAGTTTGCAAGTTCCCCCCGGGCCTGCGTGGGTTTTCTCCAGGTACTCCGGTTTCCTCCCACATTCCAAAGACATGCGAGGTAGACTGATTGGACACTCTAAATTGCCCCTAGGTATGAGTGTGAGCGTGAATGGCTGTTTGTCTCCTTGTGCCCTGCGATTGGCTGGCCACCAATTCAGGGTGTCCCATGCCTCTGGCCCGAAGTCAGCTGGGATAGGCTGCAGCACCCCACATGACCCTAGTGAGGATAAAGTTCAGAAAATGAGACGATTGTTTTCTGTCTAATGTGTTTCTGAACGTTATCCCAAACTTGAAAACCATTTAATGCACAAACAGACAGTGCAGGTCAATTGATATTGGACTAGGATATCTTCTATCGTGTAATTTCATCTTCACTCCATCCAGCCCTTTTGGTGTTTCAGCTAAAATGGTAAAATATTTAAGTGGATAATCTGTTGGTCGGCCGTTGTTTGGGTCCGGGCGACCAAAAGATTGCGACCAAAAGTCCGGCAACCAAAAGACCGGCGACCAAACGACCGCACACGGAAAATAGAGCTCTCTGGGCAGCTAAGATGGCTAGACCCCGCAGAGGAGAAAAGTGGAAATTGAGTTTCCTTTTAAGTCCGGGCAGTGGGCTGACGTCATTGCTCTTACCTGAAAACAGAGCTCTCTGGGCGGGTAACACGGCTGGACGGCCCGGAGGAGCGAAGTGGAAGTTTAATTTCCACCAAAACAATGACGGCGATAAAGATGATGGTGGACTTGGAACTTTGAGAAATTGGCACAAAGCTTTCAATATGACTCACAGTTTGAAACAAAATGTCCTAGACATTAACGATGACATGATCATAGCCTTAGAACATGGCAATCGCCTTGACAGTGTCATGTCCTTGTACAAAATCGTATTTCTACAAAAAAAGAAACAGCGGTCACAACTGCCCATCAACATCTTTCTTGTGCACTGAAAACTTCTCGCAAAAGCTCTTCCTGAAAAGATCCCCTACGGAACCTCCAAAAGATTCCATCGATTATCCAATGCATCTTGAATCTAACGAAAAAGACTTGGACAAAAGCTCCCAATAACATGTTTTTTCATTTAAATTAAGTGAAGAGGAACTATTTTCACTGTAAGTTCAACTATTTACACTTTTTCAATACAGTCGTACCCCTACTTACGAAATTAAATGGTTCCCAAAAAAAATTCGTAACTTGAAAATTTTGTAAGTAGAGCAGTAGTTTATATGTAAATTCTCTCGTGACCGGACGTTTGGTCGACGGCCGTTTGGTCGACGGCCGTTTGGTCGACGGCCGTTTGGTCGACGGCCGTTTGGTCGACGGCCGTTTGGTCGACGGCCGTTTGTTCGACGGGCGTTTGTTCGACGGGCGTTTGGTCGACGGGCGTTTGGTCGACGGGCGTTTGGTCGACGGGCGTTTGGTCGACGGGCGTTTGGTCGACGGGCGTTTGGTCGACGGGCATTTGGTCGACGGGCGTTTGGTCGACGGGCGTTTGGTCGACGGGCGTTTGGTCGACGGGCGTTTGGTCGACGGGCGTTTGGTCGACGGACGTTTCGTCGAACGGACGTTTGGTCGAACGGACGTTTGGTCGAACGGACGTTTGGTCGAACGGACGTTTGGTCGAACGGACGTTTCGGCGAACGGACGTTTCGTCGAACGGACGTTTGGTTGACGGATTCGCCGCTGGACATTTCGTCGAACGGACGTTTCGTCGCCGGGTTTGCTCGTTCTCAAAATTATAATCATGAGAGAGAGAGAGAGAGTTTACTGTTGAAAGCGATCAACCAGGTAATCTCTCGCTCTCAAAATTATAATCATGAGAGAGAGAGAGAGAGAGATAGAGAGTTTACTGTTGAAAGCGATCAACCAGGTAATCTCTCGCTCTCAAAATTATAATCATGAGAGAGAGAGTGAGTTTGTAATTGCATTGACAATGTAAGAGCATTAATATCTAATTTAAAAATTATCAATAAGTTGCGTATTATTGGCGTGTGTGTACATGTTATTCGTCGCAGGATTTGCTCGCTCGCCCGGCCCCCGGATTCGCTCGTATTGGAGTGTGTCTATGTTTTTCAAACTACGGCCCGCGGGCCATATGCGGCCCGTTAGGCTTTTTAATCCGGCGACGTTGTCCAAATTATAGTAAAAATCAATGACCACCGACGTCCAAATTATAGTAAAAATCAATGACGTCATTCATTTCCCTTTGCCCTGCAATACCGCTCATCACTCTCAATTTAAAGACTGCTTTCTTTCGTTGAATAATAATATGTTCTTAATGTTGAAAGTAAATTTGAAAATAAATGTTCACCTTCAATTGTGTCTTTTTTCTTATATTTCAATCCCCAGGTTTGATAAATTACATTGCGTGTCCAAATGCTGTCAAATATTAGTATCGATTCTGGCCCGCAAGTCAAAAAGTTTGCCCACCCCTGGTATAGACAAACTTGCTTCTTTTATACTATTATTGTCCCAAATTGAACACATTATCAATAAGATGCCATTGACGGCGGTAGACGTCCGATTCATGTTGACTGAGGTGCAGATGCTATTTCTGTTATTAGAGCGCCATCAAGTGGATATATAACGCAGCAGTCAACATGAATCGGACGTCTACCGCCGTCAATGACAGCCGGACGTCCGGACGCCAGGCCTTACTATAGTTAAACGTGCTCAGACTGGCCAGACATGAGTACGCTTACAGTGGGGCAAATAAGTATTTAGTCAACCACCAATTGTGCAAGTTATCCTACATGAAAAGATTAGAAGGGCCTGAAATTGTCAACAATTGTCAAATTGTCAACACCTCAACCATGAGAGACATAATGTGGGAGAAAAAAAACAGAAAATCACATTATTTGATTTTTAAAGAATTCATTTGCAAATCGTGGTGGAAAATAAGTATTTGGTCAATACCAAAAGTTCATCTCAATACTTTGTTATGTACCCTTTGTTGGCAATAATGGAGGCCAAACACTTTCTGGAACTCTTCACAACCTTTTCACACACTGTTGCTGGTATTTTGGCCCATTCCTCCATGCTCCATCCATGATGTTTTGGGGCAGTCGTTGGGCAACACGGACTTTCAACCTCCACAGATTTTCTATGGGGTTGGGACTGGCTAGGCCACTCCAGGACCTTGAAATGCCTCTTACGAAGCCACTCCTTTGTTGCCCTGGCTGTGTGTTTGGGATCATCTCATCTTCAATGTCCTTGCTAATGGAAGGAGATTTTCACTCAAAATCTCTCGATACATGGCCCCATTCATTCTTTCCTTTACACAGATCAGTCGTCCTGGTCCCTTTGCAGAAAAACAGTCCCAAAGCATGATGTTTCCACCGCCTTGCTTCACAGTGTGTATGGTGTTCTTCAGGTGCAATTCAGTATTCTTTCCCCTCCAAACACGAGAACCTGTGTTTCTACCAAAAAGTTCTATTTTGGTTTCATCTGACCATAACACATTCTCCCAGTCCTCTTCTGGATCATCCAAATGCTCTCTAGCGAACCGCAGACGGGCCTGGATGTGTACTGGCTTCAGCAGGGGGACACGTCTGGCAGTGCAGGATTTGAGTCCCTGGCGGTGTTACTGATAGGCCTTTGTTACTGTGGTCCCAGCTCTGTAGGTCATTCACTTGGTCCCCCCGTGTGGTTCCGGGATTTTTGCTCACCATTCTTGTTATCATTTTGACGCCATGGGATGAGATCTTGCATGGAGCCCCAGATCGAGGAAGATTATCAGTGGTCTTGTATGTCTTCCATTTTCTAATAATTGCTCCCACAGTTGATTTCTTTACAACAAGTATTTTAACTATTGTAGATTGAGTCTTCCCAGCCTGGTGCAGGTCTACAATTTTGCCGTTAGACATCGTAAGAAGAAGTTAGACCTCTTTGACAGCCAGAAATCTTGCTTGTTTGTAGGTGACCAAATACTTAATTTCCACTCTAATTTGGAAATAAATTCTTTAAAAATCAAACAATGTTATTTTCTGACATTCTGTCTCTCATGGTTGAGGTTTACCCATGTTGACAATGGCCTCTCTAATCTTTTCAAGTATGAGAACTTGCAAAATTGGTGGTTGACTAAATACTTATTTGCCCCACTATACTTGTGTCTGCTGTTTCTCGCTCGGGGTGCCTCCATCCTACCGTGATGTAGTGAAGCCACAAAAGTTGAACTGCGAAATAGTAAGGGATTACTGTATGTTCATTAATATGTACGGTAATCCCTCGAATATCGTGGCTAATATAGACCAGACTAGGGCACGATAATAAAAAAAAACGCAAAGTACCATCACCCCTATTATTACTATGTACCATACTACGTTTTCGCGCCTATACAAAAATCCAAATGTCCACCCCATACAATCAGTAAGACTCAAACTTGCAACATGGCAAAGACCAAAGAGCTGTGAAAAGACACCAGAAAGGGCTATGGAGAAATTGTCAAGCAGCTTGGTGAAAAAATGTTCAGTTGGAGCAATCAATTGAAAATTGAAGGAGCGAAACATGACGGTCATTATATCACCTTGTGGTAGCTCTCAGATTCTAAGAAAGGTAAGGAATCAGCACAAAACTACACGAGAGGACTTGATACCTGTTAGTCCAATACACACATTATCTAAAAAGAGCTGGGACCACTGTTTCCCAGGTGACAGTTGGTAATGTAAAAAGACATCATGGTTTGAAATCGTGCATGGCATGAAAGGTTCCCCTGCTTAAACCAGCACATGCCTAGGTCTGTTTTTTTGTCAATTAACATTTAGATGATACATAGGAGTCAGGGGAGATGGTTTTGTGGTCAGATGTGACAAAAATTGAACTTTTTGGTCCTAATTCAATTAACTGTATTTGGAGGAAGAAGAATGATGAGTACCATCTGTTAGGTCGTGTGCGGTGTCGAGCTTGGAACGTAGAGTAGGACCCAAATGCAGGGAACCAAACAGGGGAGTGGAGTCCTCTAACAAAAACTTTAATGATTGAGGCAGGAGATGATTCAAGAAAATAACAAGGAAAAATAACAAGGAGATAAATAACAAAAGCAAACCTGACGTGGAAGACATGGGGAAACGAGGAACTTGAAACATGACATGGCAACTTAGCATGACGCAAACAAAGCAGATGATCCGACCAGGACTCAAAACACACACTGGGTTTAAATAGACAGACAATGGTTGATTACAATTAGGAACACCTGGGTAACACAAGAGAGAGCAAGCCGGGGATACACCAGGGGCGGAGAAACGACAGGTGAACACAAAAGGATATTACTCGGACAGGACACACACGGAAAAAAGCATAACGAAACCAGCCAAAACCCCAACTAACGTACGACGGAGGCAGCGAAGGGAAAGAAAGCAAAAGCGGGGATGCCGGGCAGGCCTAGCTGCTAAGCTAAGGAAACAACCGCACAGAGCACCGCTTCCGAGTATCTTCTTGACCAAAGCCAGATCCATCACCCACAAAATAGACGATTTGGAACTTCAGCTTGGTACCAACAGCTTTGTCAGGAACTGCAACATTATTTTGATCACGGAAACGTGGCTGAAACCGCGAATCCCCGATGTCGCGGTCTCGTTAGCTAGCCGCACGCTACACCGGCAGGACAGAACGACAGACTCCGGAAAGAGCAGGGGGGGCGGGGTCTTTGCGTGTACATACACAACGACTGGTGCTGCGACATTAGGATCATTAACACTCACTGTTCCCTTGATTTAGAGCAGACTCTCCTATCTACCTAGGGAGCTAACGGTAGTCATTGTAATGCCTGTTTACATCCCACCGTATGCTAACGTTAGCACAGCACTTAGCCTCCTGCTAGCGACTATAAACAAACAGCAGCTTGACCAGCCCGATGGAGTCCTTTTTGTCGCCGGTGACTTATACAAAGCATGTTTAAAGACTGTTCTGCCTAAATTTATTCATTACGTGAAGTGTCACACCAGAGGAAATAAAACTCTAGACCATGTTTATTCTAACATCAAACATGCTTATAGAGCCACTTTCCTCCCTCACCTAGCTGGATCAGACCATCTCCGCCTGTCCCTCAACCCCTCATACACCCCACTCCGGAGGCTAACAGGGCCACAAATAAAGATAATAAAAACATGGCCTAAGGACGTCCTTTCTCAGCTGCAGGACTGTTTTTCCCACACCATTTGGGAACTTTTTGAACACCACAACATCCAGGACTACACGGACACTGTACTTTTCTACATCAAAAACTGTACGGACACTGTTACTGTTAATAAACGTATACAGGTTTTTCCTAACCAAAACCCCTGGATGACCAGTGAGACACAGGCACTCATTAAATGCCGTAACATCGCCTTCAGGTCAGGGGACAAGTTACAACACAGCGCTGCCAGAGCAGAGCTGAAGAGAGGCATTAAAAAGGCCAAGGCAGTATATACAAGGAAAATTGAGGAGCACTTCACAGAAAATAACCCAAAGAAGACGTGGCAGGGAATACGACACATCACCAATTACAATGACAATAATAAGGTGTCTGTTAACACAGATGCCTCACTAGCAGAGGAACTGAACCCTTTCTTTGCCGCTTTGAGACTGACAAATTGGATTCAGTCTCAACACATCCACCACCTTGCAGCAGCACACTGAAGCTTCAGGAACATGAAGTGAGACAGGTACTGCAGACTGTGAACACCAGGAAGGCTGCCGGCCCTAACAGAGTACCTGGGAAGGTGCTCAAAGCCTCTGCTGACCAGCTGACTGGGGTTTTCACAAAGATTTTCAATTGTTCCCTGCAACAATCCATCATCCCATCCTGCCTGAAATCTGCCACCATTGTCCCTGTCCCTAAAAAGCCAACCATTGACAGCCTGAATGATTACAGGCCTGTTGCACTTACGCCTGTTATCATGAAGTGCTTTGAAAAGTTGGTTGCCCACCACATCAGGGATACAATCCCTCCCTCAGTTGACCCTCACCAGTTTGCTTATACAGCAAACAGGTCCACTGAGAACGCCATTGCCGTAGCTCTACACACAGCACTGAGCCATGTGAGGATGCTTTTCATTGACTATAGCTCAGCCTTCAACACTATAATACCAGACATTCTGGCTGACAAACTCTCCCACCTTGGACTATCCTCTTCCATCTGCTGCTGAATTAAGAACTTCTTAACCAACCGTCCACAAACGGTTAGACTTGGTCCCCACCTCTCTTCCTCCATTACACTGAGCACTGGCTCCCCTCAAGGTTGTGTACTGAGTCCTCTTCTATACTCCCTGTACACATCCGACTTTACACCGACCCACCACTCTAACTCCATCATCAAATTTGCCGATGACACCACTGTGGTCGGACTCAACTCAGGGCGGGATGAGTCTGCCTACAGAGATGAGGTCAACAGACTGTCTTCGTGGTGTTTGGTGAACAATCTTACACTAAACACCACGCAAACTAAAGAAATAATCCTGGACTTTCTCAAACGCAGCACAGATCTGGCCCCACTCCTCATAAATGGAGTATGCGTAGACAGGGTGCAGTCCTTCAAATTCCTGGGGGTCCATGTCACGGACAAGCTCTCCTGGTCTACCAACACCACGGCAGTGGTGAAGAAGGCCCAGAAATGACTCCATTTCCTGAGGGTAGTCAGGAGGAACAACTTGGACACTAAGCTTCTGGTAACCTTCCATAAATCCACTGTGGAGAGCATCCTGGCATACTGCATTAGAGTGTGGTACGCTAGAAGCACGGCAGCAGACAGAAAAGCCATGCAGAGAGTGATCAACACCGCCCAGAAGATCATCGGATGCTCTCTACCCTCACTGGATGACATTGCCAGCCCTCGCTACCTCAGCAGAGCCGGGAACATTGTCAGGGACCAATACCACCCTGGTCACAACCTGTTCCAGCTGCTGCCCTCTGGCAGACGCTACAGGTCTCACAAAGCACGGACAAATAGACTTAGCTTTGCCCACAGCCATCAGGACTCTGAACTTGCATTAGCACGACACACAATCCCTTCTGTGGAATAACTTCGGGGTGTGCAATAACAATGTGCAATGTCTTAGATTGTGCAATAATTATAATTTACCTTGCCAGGATGTGACTTTTTATATTTTTATATAGCAAAACAAAGGTTTGTGGTTAAAAAAATTAATACATACAGACGCTCCCCTACTTACGAACATTCAACTTACGAACAACGGTACATACGAACATGTCTGCAAATTGCGTTTAAGTCCAAAAATGTTCGCAAGTCCAATTTTGTATTTCGGGCCTTTTTCGGAGTAGTACTTCTTTCCGCCGCTAATACCGACGCCTGGCGCTGTGAGAGCTCAGCTCACCCAGCATCTACCTTCTTCTTCGTTGCAATGCGGAAGTGCGTGAATGTATCTCCAGTGTGCAAAGAACCTTTTTCATTTGTATCATTAAATATCTCATGCATCCAATATTGAATATGGTTGGTAAAAAGCTAAAGGCTTCTATTGAGAGAGTTGCAAGGAAGAGGCAAGCCATTTCATTTGAAACGAGTGGCAATAATAACGAAGCTTGATGCGCGTGAGAGTGGTGAGCGTTGCACATTCAGTACCATTTATAAACAGAAAGATCGAGCAGCAGGACCCAAATATTGATCGTTGCACAAAGTTTGCAAATCAATTGAATGATGCCATACAGTGCTACCGCATAATTTATGATGAAAAAAAGAAGAAAACTGTGCAATCGTCATTAGGTCGCTTCTTTTGGCCAGTTTCTAATACATAAATCTATCTCTCTCTCTACAGTACTGTACATATTCTCTCCATTTTATTAAATGTTTTTTTTTTCAGTACAAACCAATGCGTGTTACTTATACAAGCCTTAAACATACAAATGCACTTATATAAACCTTCAATATACTTATATCGGCCTTAAACATAAATTATAATACAAAATATAGCACAGAATCAACTTACAAACAAATTCAACTTATGAACAATCGCTCGGAACCAATTGCGTTCGTAAGTAGGGGAGCGTCTGTATTTTTTTTTAAACTTTTACAAATGCGCAAATCGCATTGTGTTAGGACTAGCTTGTTGTTTTTCCATTGCTTTCTCCGTGTTCTAATGTTCATTTCCCCACACTTGTTTGTCCCTCCTGTCTTGCCGTTGAGCTCACACAGCTGCGCGTCATTCAAAATTAGTGCCTGTTTTGTCTATTTAAACTCCACTGATTATTATGTCATTTGTGGCATCGTCTGCCTTATTTCCCTTGCCATGTGTCTGCGTCACCTCGTTCCTCGATTCCTCGTCTTTTCCCTAGTCCTGTTTGGTTTTGTTATTTGATTTCTAAGTCTTTGTTATTTTCTAAGATCCTGCCTAAGTTATTAAAGTTTCTGATTATGAGCACTACTTCCCTCGTCCTCGCCTGCTTCCCCGCGATTGGGTCCTATTCCGCGTAACCTTGCCTCGACGTCTCCCCAAAGATGTAACACATTGTTTGGGTATCTTAGTTGTAGAACAGGGGTGGCCAACTCCGGTTGTCAAGAGCCACTATCCGGTATGTTTTCCATATCTCCCTCCACCAACACATCTGAATTAAATAATCGGGATCGGCATCAAGCTTCTGGACAGCTTGCTGATCATTTGATTCAGGTGTGGTAGAGGAGAGATCTGGAAAAAAGACCAGATAGCGGCTCTCGAGGACCGGAGTTGGCCACCCCTGTATTTGAATATAAAGAAAGCGTAACAGAAAAGTCCTTAATTTACTTACAGCCAAACTTGAGGTTAGCTGCTCTGCTGATGATAGTTCCACAGCGGTTGATGGCTAAACACTGATAGGAACCTGTGTCTCTACCAGACTCTGGTTTGCTGATGACCAGGTTTCCAGCAACCAGAGTGTAGCGAAGGTCTAAGCCTAGTGGCACCTCCGTCCCATTCAACAACCACCTATAATTAAAGAAAAAGTTAAAAAATGACATAAAAAAGTATATGGAGATACAATATTGCACCGTATGTTCTGAACTATAAGACTCATTGTTAGGCGCACCTTCAATGAATAGCCTATCTTGAAATTTGTTTCTTATATTAGCTGTAATGGAATATAAGACGCAGTAGTAGTAGCAGTAGCAGTGGTGGTGGTATGTGGTAGTAGCAGTCATACCTCTACTTACGAATGCCTTTATGTACGAATTTTTTTATATGAAAAGTAACTCGAGATACAAAAAAGATCCAAGGTACGAAATCCCTGAAAAACTAAATGCATTCCTTATCCGTTATTTTATTTTGAAAATATTGTCGCGGATGTATTGATTCTCACTTTAGTACCCTCTACTGGGCTCTTATTTCATCCCTCTCATTCTATCTCACATAATGACAATAAAAGCTGCACATAGCTGTCAACCTCTGCTGATAACTGCCCTTATAAATGATTATTGATTCCCCTTACAAACCCCAAAAAAACCTTACAAACACCGTACGACTCGTACAACAATGTCTAAGCTGTGCTTCCAAAAATCTCGAAGGGTAAGGTGGGTGTTATCCGTGATCTCAAAACACCTTTTGAAAAGAAATTTCGTGTAAAGTTTCTTAAAAGTTGAAATGACCTGCTGGTCCATGGGCTGGAGGAGAGGAGAGGTGTTCGGAGGATGGTACAGCTCCTTTATAAAGGAGATCTCCTCCAAGATTTCCTCTTCTAGGTGGGATGGGTGTGTGGGGGCATTATCGAGAATCAGTCGACAGGGGGAGGTTTTTCTTTTTTAAAGATGTCGTTACGACAGGACCAAACGCTTAGTTCACCCACTCAACAAAAAATTGTCGAGTCACCCAGGCCTTGGCATTGCACCTCCACATGACGTAAAATTTCTCCTTCAGTTCTTTGCAAGCTTTGAAGGCTCGGGGGGTTTCCGAGTGGTACACTAGTAGGGGCTTAATCTTACAATCTCCACTCGCATTACTACAGAGAGCAAGTGTAAGCCGGTCTCTCATGGTCTTGTGTCCCGGCATTTTCTTCTCCTCAGCTGTGATGAATGTGCGACGGGGTATCATCTTCTAGAAGAGCCCAGTCTCGTCACAATTAAAAACTTTCTGTAAAACGTAGTTATCCTTCACAAGTTGTTCGAATGTTTTTATAAATCCTTCTGCCGCCTTATTGTCAGCACTCACTGCCTCACCATTCCGCACGACTAAGTGGATTACCCTCCTTTTCTTAAATTTTTCAAACCAGCCACGCGATGCTTTGAAGTCAGGGTATGGTTTGTGTTCCAAAGAACCCTCACCCCCACCCTCCATCATCAGGTCGCGAAAAATGTCCGCTGCTTTTGCAGAAATGATTCCGTAAATGTATCTCCAGCTATTTCTTTTTCTCTGCATACACAGAAGTAAAAGTGTCTCCATCTTGTTAAGTGATGATATCCTTTTCGAAATCACAGAGAGGCCAGGGGAAGGATTCGCAGCTTTAAATGCTTCCTTCTGTTTCAATATTGTCGCAATTGTGAATGCGTTTAGCCCATATTACCTTGCATGTCACTTCCATATTTTTTCAACACCTTCAATTTTTCTTCTTTCGATAACAGGGCGCGCTTCTTTTCTTTTGCACTCGTCATTTTTTTGGGAGGCATGATGATAAAAAAGAAGCTGCTTCATCCACACTCGAAAAACGTGACAAAAAACACCGTCAGAACTCAGTGAAAACGAACAGTGGTCAAAAGTACAGGTGCATAAGAGAGAATCTTGAAACATGGATAGTGGATGTTGTGAGACAGCCAATGAGAGCCCAGTATGGTATATGGATGTTATAAAGTGAGAATCAATGTATCCGCGACAATATTTTCAAAATAAAATAACGGATAAGGAATGAGTATTTTTGGGGAGTTTTCGTAACTTGGATATTTTTCTTATCTCGAGGCACTCATTTGAATATAAAAAGCTTTCATAACCTGGAAATTTCGCACCCAGAGGCATTCGTAAGTAGAGGTATGAGTGTACATCTCAAAACTGCGTTATATTTACTAATACTTTAGACAGGTTAGAACTAATTGTGTTAAAGTGCAGTACAATTTTAAATCAAAGTTTACGGAATCAAATAACAGCTTTTTAAAATAAGCAAACTATCACACCATTGCCGCAGAATCAATAAATTGTTGATTTACGCCCCAATGTTTCCATCACTAAAAACTCCCTCTTGCCACCCCATAAATATTTTTCGAGATCCACCCACTGAAAACAAGGATGGGTAATTAAATGGGCCATGAGAGAAATATGAAAAGTTGCATACATTCCTTCACTATTTTTACTGCTTAACCACACAAGGGTTGCAGGGATGCTGAAGCTTAACCAAGTTAACCTGTGCAAGCGTCACAGTACATGACGTTTCATCTCCTCCGCTCACGTTCAATTGATATTCTATGAAACTATACAGTAATACCTTGACATACGAGTGCCCCGACATACGAGGAATTTGAGATACGATATATTAATGATGTCCAGCTTTTCATGAAAATTCCGTCTTGAAAATGGCTCGGACAGTAAATCTGCAACCAAATCAATTTCTTCTCATGCTTCAGGCATTGTGGGTTGACAAAACTGCTATTGAATCAACACAACAATATATTTGCATGTGCAGCTTGCTACATAGTTTGTTATCTCTGGCTAGTCTACTCTATCACTAGCCAATCATAGTCAAAACGCTGACGTTTCCCTACGCCTGCGAGAAGGCCTTGGTGTCGCCAACTCGAAATCTGATTGGTTAAAGCAACAGTTTTATCGACACTTATTTTATGATGCAGGGCCTCCAGAACTGATTGTGAAGGCCTCCAGGTAGATTTCTGACCCTGGCAACAAATAATGGCTGAAATGTGATTGGTTAAATGCTTAGATATGAAAACACGGTACACACACCTGGAAGCATCGCAACCAGGGGAAAAGCAATGAAAGGAAGCTGACAGACAATTTGGAATTAATAAGTATTCATGGACCAAATATAATTAACATCAGTTTGTGATTCAGATATTTTTTAGGCCAGCAGAGAAGAACTTGCAGGCCTTGAAGGTCCACAACTGCCCAGAGCACAGAACATGGTTGAACACATTCTTCAAGTCCTCAAAGCAGAGGTGGAATGGTCGGGCAAAATTATTATGAATGATCCCCAGCATTCAAGTCACACTAAAAATTGTAGCAAGCTTTGGGTCATCATCAACATTTTAGCCCGTTTCATTGCATGTTTCCCTCAGCTGCAATTAGCTGGTATTAACTCAGCTTGAACATGGGTCATGATACTATCATAAACCTGTGACTGTGTTAGGCTACCTACCTGTATGAAGCAGCTGGACTGGCCCTGGCTTGACAGCTGAGAACCAGTTTCCCTTCAGTGAGGCCTTCAGGGTAAATTAAATTGCTTGGCTGTTCTTCAAAGACTGGACCACTATCATGACCAGACACACACACATCACCACCTGCAAATATATATTTTTAAAAAATCATCATCAAGTTTTAACTCCAAGAAAAAAAGGATTAGAGTCACTAGGGGGATTAGCTATAAAACCAAAATCAAAATAATTATAAGCGCTGACTAATAATGAAATAAAAGAAGAATACACTGATTTGTCTTTTCAACCTGTTTTTTTTAGGACTAGTACATTTTCTCTCCCTTTGAAGACTTCAACGTTAATAATGTAGCAACTTAGTCATTGATTTTTTAAGGGTTCTATTATTAAACAACCCTTTGTGTTACTGAGTGTAGCAATCTGGAATCAAAGTACTAGTAAAATTGCACCCTTAGCTGTTTTTTTGCAGTGATAGCATTTTACAGGTATTTGCTGACTTGCCAGCAAAAGAAAAAGACACTTGATGCCACTACAGAAGGATATAAGGCTAGCTATATTTTAAAAGACGAGATGTGCACCATTTTTTACAGAATGGCTTGGTTGAGGTTTGCTTTTTGCCTCGTGTGTCCCTCCTGGCTTCCCTTTTCCTCTCGTTGACCAGTTGCGTTTGATTGACAAGCAGTTCTGCTTTCTGTCTATTTAAACCCCACATGGTTGTTTTGTCATTGTCTGATGGGCTGCTTTGTTTCCACGTTTCTATGCTCTATATATCCACATTCCTCGCTTCCCCGTGTTTCGAACGACTGGTTTGATTTTGTTGTTTAACACCAAATCCTTGTGATTCAGGAATTAAAGTTTTGTTTGAGCATTCCTCGTCCATTGCCTGCTTCCCTGCATTTGGGTCCACTCTACGTTTCCACGCTCGACGTTGCCAAAGACGTAACACGCTGGCTTACCAGGCTAACGTTTTACTCCTGATCACTAAAGAATCGAAAAGAGTAGGCATTAGTTTTGGTGATGATATGCTTGTTTCCGGAGCATTTTGACTACCTAAAGTGTTCACAATAAATCCATAAACAGTAGACGACAAAAGTCAACCAGGTCACACACATTCATTTTAAACTAAAGTAGGAACAGAGGAAGAAATTGTAATTCAATGTAAGATCACCTTTAAATATGTACTTGACTGATGTAATCTCTCATCTCATTTTCAGAACCGCTTTATCCTCATCATGGCCGCGGGGGATGCTGGAGCCTATCGCAGCTGACTCCGGGCCAGAGGCGGGGGACACACTGAATCGGTGGCCAGCCGATCTCAGGGCACAAGGAGACGGACAACCATGCACACTCACAACCATACCTAGGAGCAATTTAGTGTGTCCAATCAGCCTACCATGCATGTTTTTGGAATGTGGGAGGAAACCGGAGTACCCAGAGGAAACCCACGCAGGCGCGACAGGGTGTCTGCAGGTTGGAACAAGTGCAATTTTAGACTTTTTTAGACATTTTTTAGACCATTGTGGGTTAAATTTAAGACCTTCACGAAGAATTAAAAATAAGAAAAAACAGACCCAGATTGCATTCAACTGACATTTATTGTCACTGAAACAAACACAGACTACAACACGCAACATTTTCAGGGTTTTTTTTTTCAATTCAAAATAATGCCTCTACTTAAAATGCTGAACGTTGAAAAGAACCACATTTATACATATTTTAGATATTGAGATGGGCAGAAAAAGAGAGAGCCCAGGAGTGATAGTGTGTGTGCACACATGTAGTGTGCAGCACTACATGCTTCCTAGCTCTGCACTTTTGGCAGCAATTTCGATCTCCAGATTCTTAAGCTGGGAGAGTTTGTCTTTAGCAGCCCTCCTCAGAGCATTTGATTTAGAGACTTTATGCAGACTGGCCCTTTTGACTTTGAAGTCTCGTAAGTGCTCCTCTGCATGAGCCCTTTTCTTCCCTTGTGTCTCTGCCTCCTTCTTGACGAACTCGGCCACTCCAAATCGGATGATATAGGCGGTATTGTCTCTTCCGCACTGGAATGTTTTCGCGATCGTCGAGTCGGGAAACATTTGTTTGAACAGTTCCCCGATGTTGTCGTTTGCTCTGTATGACTGGTGTTTCGCCACGGTGTTCAGTGCCCACAAAACATCTGCCTTCATCGTTTGTGTCGAGCCCATTAGGTCGCGTATGTCATTTGAAGTATCATTTGTGGATGTGTCTGCCAACGAATAGAACTGGGCAATTCTACGAGACTCACATGCTGATTTCAGAGAGGCCTGGTGTTTATTGGATACCAAGGTCCCGAGCTTCAATGGTCTTTTGCACAACGTGCAGTACGCCTCAGTGTCATTGTCAGGAACACGTTTGAGCCAGTCCGCAAAATCCTGTCGTTCAAGCCAGCAATCATTAAATCTGCATTTACCCATTGCTTATATTTTGTCCAACTGCCATTTGTCTTGCATTACTCGACAACTATTTGCTGTGACGACCTACACACTTCCGCTTCAAGTCTGTAGTTTTATTGTGCTTTCTGCTAACAGTGATTTCCGCTAACAGAACTACAAGGACAATAAGCCACCTAAAAAACGGAATGGCGTGATAAATAGACGCAAGAAAAATATTTTTAAAATGTATTCTACATCGATATTTTGCACTTTTGCACTAGGTCTTAAATGACCCAAATGAGATTTTAGACTTACAGTGGAAAATATCTCGGTATTTTAGACTTTTTTAGGCCTAAAATAGAAAATGTCTATTTATACACTTTTTTAGACTTTTCTAGACTCCGCGGACACCCTGGCATGGGGAGAACATGCAAACCCCTCACAGATGGACGTGACCTGGATTTGAACCCAAGACCCCAGAGCTGTGAGGCCGACGCGCTAACCACTCGCGTCACTGGGCCGCCCGACTGATGTAATAGTGGATCATATGTCAGTATTTTCCCTGCAAGCAGGCCTGAAACCTAGCTTTTTGGATGCATCCATCGACAACCAATGTAAAATGAAATTCTAAGAAAGGTTGACATTTATATAATGGTCGGTGATGAGCAGACATAAAAAGAAATAGATAAAATGGAGTTTGTGTGTATTAAACAAAATTACCCAAAGCCTTGAAAGTAAGTGAGCCAAGGACCAGCAGGGACAAAAGGGGCTCCATCTTCTTCATCCACCCGACTAAGAGATTCAGAGCAGTATAATTTTTCTGCTACTATCTCAAAGACAAGTGTTCCCTGTGACTGGACATGAAGAAAAAAAACATAAGATTAGGTGTCTGAATCAAACAACAAAAAACAAATATGTGTACATACTATATGTAAATGACATATTATACATGTATAACCATTATCTACTTGTGATCCAAAACGGATATACCGTATTTACTCGCATATAAGCCGCCTGCGCGTATGAGCTGCACCCTTAAAATTGCCTAAAAATTGTAGAATTTTACAATTACTCACGTCTAAGCCGTCCCCCGATTCTCAATTTTCACCTCTATTTATGGTTTTAATAGGGAGTACAAATGTGTTACTTTGGAGGGAAAATGTGAAGAAAAATCATCAAACGTGGTATTTCTGAAATACTGTATGAATCAAAAGCATATTATTAGGGTCAATATAATAAGTAATATGCCTGTCTTAGTAAGTTATTCAATTTGAAAAAAAAAGTCTATCTTGATGAGGAACTGATGCTATCTAATTAGAGACATTAAAATTTTCTTACCAGAAGTTTAAGATGTTGTGGCAGCCATATTGCTTCTAATGTCAAAATATCTCAATTCTTTCGATGGTTCATATTACTCCAATAGTTGTCACTTTCGAAAAAGAAATACAACAAAAAATCAAAGTAGAATTTTGTTTCATTTCAAAATCAAGGCTACTCGCGTCTGGCCAGTCAGAGCACGTTGAACTAGGTTTAGACATCACCGCCCTAGGTAAGATGGCTGCTCGGGACCCTAGGTAAGACGGCTGTGCCCCGAGCAAGCAGTGACGGGAACGAGTTTTTTCACGTTTTAGGCAAGATCCGTACTTTTTTCTTGAATTTCATTCATAGACGTCAAAATAAATTTTGTTTAGCGTTTTATCTGTTTATCTTTTCTCTATTTTGAAATAAATGACCGTATCGGCATTCGCTTGTGTCATGGTGTCATGATGTCACGGCGCACGCAATAGTGGCATTTTGTCGTGACGTCATCGTGTTACGCTGCCGTCAACTTGCAGTTTTTTTGCATGTTGTGTTTTTATGCACATATAAGCTGTGCCCTTGATTCAGTCATCATTTTTTGTCCGACAAAAGCGGCTTATATGCAAATAAATACGGTACAACTCCAAAAACTATTCTGCAAGGCATTATATGTGTCAAGTCAACTATGCAGAAAATAGGTCTGCACCCCCTCCAGACCAACAGGGGGCAGAAAAACCCAATCAAACCAAACTCACCTCACTTCCAGCCTGAGGTCATAGGTCATAAGCCAGTATATAAACTCAGTAGGCCAGCCTTGAAAGACAAGACAGGCAACCAAGGAACCAGAGATACCCTTCAAGCACGATAATACGCAACTGATAGGATCAAATATAAGTACAAATATAACAAGCGTTCGGCCGATTGACCGTTCGGTGGAACGTCCATTCGGCGACCTGTCCGTCTGTCAAACGTCCGTCGGCGAAACGTCTTTAGGCGAATCATTTTTGTAACAGAGCTTCGGCCGAGCGGAGGTTTCGCCGGCGCGCTCGCCCCGCCCCCGGATCGTGTGTGTACAAGTTTTTCAACCTCGGCCCGCGGGCCATATACGGCCGTTACAGATAACATTCATTTAGGAATAACAAGGGCATGTACTGCCCCCCCGCAATAACAAGGGCATGTACTGCCCCCCGCTGGGCATATTTCTAAATACAAGTACACGGCATATAATGACAGCAATCATGTTAAATCCATCCTGAAACAGCATTTAATGATCAAATACAAATACTGGAACTCTTTGGACATTAGAACCGAGCCCAGGGAAGTGAATTCCTCGGTAAAATGTCGCGATGATGTCGCGATAAGGCAAAAAAACGTTTATATATATACGACCATTCGCCAAACGGCTCAAAATGCGTTTAATGATTAAATACAAAATGCTAGTATTTGTATATACAATATTAGTATTGTATTTTATACTAGTATTTTATTTAAAAGAAGACAAAGGAAATTCACATATTCTTCGTGTATACAGACTAGATGTCCGAGGCGCGTTGTGAGGCAATGGAGCTCGACGTCGTCGCTTGTCGGCCATTTTAAGAACAGAGCCATTCGCCAAACGGCTCAAAATGCTCTCAAATTCGGTCAAATCCAGCCGAAAACAGCGTTTAATGATTAAATACAAATACTAGTATTTGTATTTGCGACATCAAATGTCGGATAGGCACTGGGGAAACACACCGTTGATGTGTGTGGTGCTCATACTTTGAAAAATTTATGGAGCTCGGGATTTCAGCGGGGCATGAGCCAACCCAATCCGCTCATGTGTCACTAGCCTTGGTTATGCTCGGGAAAAAACGCCGCCGATGTGTGTGGTGCTCACGCTTAGAAAAAAAATATGGTGCTCAGGATTCCAGCGGGGCATGTGTCACCCCTGTCCGCCCACAGAGCACTGTGCTCGGTGAAAAACCCCTCCAATGTGTGTGGGGCTCAAATTTGAAAAATTTCTGGAGCTGCAGAAATTCAGCGGGGCGTCGTCCAACCCAGTCCGCTCACGGCGCACTATTCTCGGATAGGCTCGGGGGGAACCCCCGCCGATTTTTAAAGTGCTCAAACTCGGGAAATATATGGAGCTCGATAATGAAACTCAGCATCCGTCATTAAAATCCGCCCACAAAGCACTGTTTCCGGGGAGAAACCCCTCCGATGACCGTAGGGATATGATTTACCTACTCGGCGGGCCGGATTAAAAATCCTAACGGGGGCCGAGGTTGCATAACTTGTACACACACGATCCGGGGGCGGGGCGAGCGCGCCGGCGAAACCTCCGCTCGGCCGAAGCTCCGTTCGGCCGAACAGCCGTTCGGCCGATTGACCGTTCGGTGGAACGTCCATTCGGCGACCTGTCCGTCTGTCAAACGTCCGTCGGCGAAACGTCTTTAGGCGAATCATCCGGCCACGAAATAACAAGCTTTTTCTCTCGAATATATTGTTAGAATATTTTTTTTCAGATGTACTGTCATGATTTTGTGCATAAAAATTGAATTTGGTGTTCAAAAAGTTGATTCACAATGTTTGGGGACCTTAGTTGTAGAATCTAAGAAAAGCATAACAGAAAAAGAAAGTCATTAATTTACTTACAGCCAAATTTGAGGGTAGCTGCTCTGCTGATGACGGTTTCACAGATAGGAACCTGTGTTTCTCCCAGACTCAAGTCTGCTGATAACCAGGTTTCCAGCAACAAGAGTGTAGCGTACGTCTAAGCCAAGTGGCACCTTTGTCCCATTCAACAACAACCTATAAATAAAGAAAAGTCAAAAACATGCCATAAAAGAGTATACAGAGATACTAACAATATTGTATCGTAATTTCCGCACTATTATTAGGCGCGCCTTTAATAGTGGCCTATCTTAAAATGTGTTTTATATATTAGTTGTACCGGTTATAAGATTGTATAAAACACAGTAGTAGTAGCAGTGGTGGTGGAATGTGGTAGTGGAGGATTTTGTTCTATGTCCTGTGATTAGGAGTTGTGTTACACCTCAACTAGATGGAGCTGTGCTAAAAAGAATTTCATACATTTCATCTCATTTTCTGAATCGCTTTATCCTCATTAGTGTCACGGGGGTGCTGGAACCTATCCCAGCTGACTCCGGGCCAGAGGCGCGGCACACCCTGAATCGGTGGGCAGCCGATCGCAAGGTAAAAGAGACGGACAACGATGCACACTCACACCCATACCTAGGGGCAATTTAGAGTGTCCAGTCAGCCTACCATGCATGTTTTTGGAATCTGGGAGGAAACCGGAGAACCCACGCAGGCCCAGGAAGAATATGCAAACTCCACACAGGTAGACATGACCTGGATTTGAATCCAGGACCCCAGAGCTGTGTGGCCGACGTGCTTACCACTTGCGCCACCGGGCCGCCCGAATTTCATACAATGAGTGACTAATATTAATCCATATATAAGGCGCATCATATTATAATGAATAATAAATGTAATGAAATGTATTCTTTCATTTTGTGAAATGCTTATCCTGACAAGGGTCGCGGGGGTGTTGGAGCAATTTATAGTGATTAACCAGCCTACCATGCATTTTTTGGGATGTGGGAGGAAGGCACCCGAAATATTTTTACAAATAAAAGTGAATCAACTTTTTTATATTTTACGTGAATGTTAACAGAGTATCGAGTATTTTGGCTTCATGTTCCTTCTGGTGCTAACAAACATTTTTTTTTCAATCATAAATTAGTGACATTATGAGCAACTCAAAGGGAAAAAGTTAAATTGGATAAATGAGCTGGAAGTCAACGTGATAGCTTTACAAGTATTGCCAGTGAACTTTTGAGACACATTCATGCTAAAAATAATTAGTTATCAAACGTGCGTTGACAAAAATATACAAATAAGTAGTAACCAAGGTCCATTATAACAGATTATCCACTTAAATATTTTACCATTTTAGCTGAAACACCAAAAGGGCTGGATGGAGTGAAGATGAAATTACACGATAGAAGATATCCTAGTCCAATATCAATTGACCTGCACTGTCTGTTTGTGCATTAAATGGTTTTCAAGTTTGGGATAACGTTCAGAAACACATTAGACAGAAAACACTCGTCTCATTTTCTGAACTTTATCCTCACTAGGGTCATGTGGGGTGCTGCAGCCTATCCCAGCTGACTTCGGGCCAGAGGCATGGGACACCCTGAATTGGTGGCCAGCCAATCGCAGGGCACAAGGAGACAAACAGCCATTCACGCTCACACTCATACCTAGGGGCAATTTAGAGTGTCCAATCAGTCTACCTCGCATGTCTTTGGAATGTGGGAGGAAACCGGAGTACCTGGAGAAAACCCACGCAGGCCCGGGGGGAACTTGCAAACTCCACACAGGTGGACCGACCTCGATTTGAACCCAGGTCCCCCACTGTGAGGCCGACGCGCTAACCACTCATCCGCCAGAGACGGACCGCTCCAGACAGAAAACACGTTTACTCAGTGGTGTGCCATCAGGGCCTTCAAGGCCTTCTCTGCTGTTCTAAAAAATATCTAAATCACAGACTGATGTTAATTATATTTTGCCCATGAATACTTATTAAATAATTCCAAATTGTCTGTCAGCTTCCTTTCATTGCTTTCCCCCTGGTTGCACTGCTTCCAGATGTGTGTTTTCCGTGTGCGGTCGATTGGTCGCCGGTCTTTTGGTCGCCGGTCTTTTGGTCGCGGTCTTTTGGTCGCGGTCTTTTGGTCGCGACAACGGGCGACCAAAAGACTGGCGACAAAACAAGGTAAAACAACACAGTCTACGCATCAATAAAAGCCAACAACGGCCATGAGCAGTTTCACTGAGCCGACGTGTGAGTGTATAAGAGTTTGTATGTACATGCGTTGTCCCTTTAAGAAGCTACGTCCATCAGGGTCTTAGCAAGTTCTCCAACAAAAAACAATAAAAGTCTGGGAAATTTGGAGCTTTTCTTTAGCCTAATAATTACTAGGCCATTAAGTATAACTAAATAGTAATTCACAGTTTGTATTTAGGGAATTTGAGCAACGATTTAAATGGTAATTATCACTTACCTTCCGGGCGACCAAAAGACCGGCGACCAAAAGATCGGTGACCAAAAGACCGGCAACCAATCGACCGTGTACCGTGTTTTCATTTTGAAGCATTTAACCAATCACATTTCAGCCATTATTTGTTGCCAGGGTCAGAAATCTGCCTCAAGGCCTTCACAGTCAGTTCTGCAGGCTCTGCTGCATAAAACAAACGTTGATAAAACTGTTGCTTTAACCAATCAGAATTCGATTTGGCGACACCAAGCTTCTCGCAGGCGTAGCCATACGTCTTTGCCTTCTCGCAGGCGCTCATCGCTTTCACTAACTATGATTGGCCAGTGATAGAGTAGGCGGGCCAAAGCCAGAGTGAGCCAGCCAGAGATCGCAAGCTCCACCCACAATGGCAAACGGAGGAAAACAAATGGATTTGGTTGCAGATTTGCTGACAAAGCCATTTTCCAGACAGACTTTTCCCGAAAAAAATGGACATGATTAAGAAAGGGCGGTCAACTCCGAAGCTAGCAAGCCAGTTACAACCGGAAAAGGGGTTTGTCCGCCACTTTCAGTTCGCTAACTACGAGCGCTACCCCAGGCTCGCGGGCTCCGAAGAACACTGCAAATTGTATTGCTGGGAGTGCTTGTTATTTGCCACTGATCGACATGGTGTTTGATGCAACACTGGATTTGAAAATTTGACTTGTTTAACTAAAGCAGCAACGAGACACCAAAGCACTGCCGGACACTGACAAGCAACGGTGCTCTCCAAAACTTTTGGTTAAACCCGAGTGGAGTTACAGTTCAGCGAGCAAGTGCGCAGGGAAACGGAGCGCCACAACGAAAAGGTAAAGAAAAATAGGGAAATCTTAAAAAGTTTGATAGACTGTGTAAACCAGGGGTCACCAAACTACGGCCCGCGGGCCGGATACGGCCCGCCGGCACATTTGGACCGGCCCTCTGAACAATACCAGAGACGCTATCGGATTTTTTTTTTTTTTTTTTTTTTTGAAATTTTTTTGGGGGGGGATGCAGCCCGCCGGCACATTTGGACCGGCCCTCTGAACAATACCAGAGACGCTATCGGATTTTTTTTCCTTTTTGGCCTTGAAGACTGGGACGTTTTAATCTTGTGTTTGGTTCATTGCACCCCTGCTGAGCCCACAAATCATCCCAGTGAAGCGGGGCTTCGCATTGCTTCTTTGGTGACACGCGCGGGGAGAGTGTTTCCCTTTGATGCATGCGGGCACGTCCACCGTTGCATGCACGAGCAGTGTTACCGAGACATCTGGACGATCGCAGGTGAGGGCGGAGCCCTGGGACCATCGCGGACTATTCAAGCATATTAAAACTGCAACCTGTTTGAGAACGGAATAATGGCGAAAAAGTTAGGTGAGAAAAAAATTGATTCAGAATGCAGGGTATTTAACCTGGAGTGGACAAACGATTATTTTTTTGTTCAATGCAAAGAAAAGGCTGTTTGTCTCATTTGTCAAGAGACGGTGGCGGTATTCAAAGAATACAATCTTTGCCGACACTATGAATCCCGTCACAAAGACAAGTACGATAGATTGCAAGGCCAAATACGAGCAGACAAACTCTCAAAGCGAAAAAGTGGACTACTATCTCAGCAGAACCAGGCATCCGTTCGGGCCAGCTTTTGGGTTGCTAAATTGATAGCAAGCAGCGGTAAGCCTTTCACTGACGGAGAGTTTGTTAAGAAATGTATGGATACTGTCGCGGAGGAGGTGTGTCCCGAGAAGAAAGATGCATTTAATGCCGTAAGTCTGTCGGTGAGTACAATGACCAGACGCGTTGAAGAAATCGGGAGTAATGTATATGCCCAGCTGCAGCAGAAGACGAAATAATTTGACTTTTTTTCATTAGCACTGGATGAAAGCACGGACGTGCAAGACACAGCGCAACTGCTCATTTTTATTCGTGGAGTTAGCGCAAACTTTGAGATTTGCGAGGATCTGGCAGCCCTCCAAAGTCTCAAAGGGACTACAACGGGAGAGGATATTTTTGAAAAAGTGTGCCAAACCATGGAGAAGTTGTACCTGGACTGGTCAAAGCTAGCTAGCATCACGACTGACGGGGCTCCTAGCATGGTGGCCGAAACTTGTGGTCTAATAATGGGACGCATGAACCGGGAGTTGGAAAAAAGGGGTCTCACCGCCCCGCTACGAGTCCACTGCCAAATTCACCACCAAGCACTGTGCTGCAAAATGTTGACGTGGGATTCTGTAATGACGGTTGTGGTGTCGTGCATAAACTTCAGAGCAAAGGGAGAAGATTGTGCATGGCACAACAGAAAGTTAATGTTCCATGGCTTTTTTTCTATGAAGAACCCAGAGAGAGTTATTTAGTTATTATTTATTTCATTAATAGTGTTATTATATGTTTCCTGACTTTTTTTCTGTAAAGAACCTGGAAAGGGTTATTTGGTTATGTGTGGCTTTCTGGAAAACAATTAAAAAAAATTAAGCTCCCCTACGATCGTCACACTTTTTCTGTTACAAACTGACACCGGCCCCCCATCAGAGAAGGGAAAAGTTATGTGGCCCTCACAAGAAAAAGTTTGGGGACCCCTGGTGTAAACTTTCATTTCGGGGACACAATGAAAGCGCTGCAACCCCAAACAAAGGAAATTATGTGGAACTTCTTTCTCTCATTGTTGAGGGAAACACGGATTTACATTATCACCTGTCCACTAATAAAGTGCTTTGTGGCACGTCGGGCAAAATACAAAACAACCTGATCACTGCTATTGCTGAAGTGATGGAGGAAGAGATCAGAAGGGAAATAAAAGGACTGTTTGTATCTGTAATGGTGAATGAGTCTGTGCGGTGTGCTGATGCATTTAAAGCACATCTGGATGATTTTGAATTTTGTTTTTTTGCTTCACATATTTAATGGCATTTTTGAGCATTCAAATGTGCTTTTTTCAATCATACAGAACAACAAACTGGATGTACAGTTTTGTCTTGCAAGAGTAAAGGAGTTTTGTGACACAGTTGAGCATGAGAGGAGCCGATATGAGGAAATCTACGAGGCCACTGAACGCAGTGCGGGTGCTCCAAGCGCACGAAGAGGTCAAGCGCAAGATTCTCCCGCGCACTACCACCAACTCTATGACAGGATTCTGGACAATATTATTTGCCAGACGCGGACCAGATTTCAAGAACACGAACGACTAATGTTTCTCTCCCTCCTCGACCCGCAGAAGTTTCGGGAATACCTGAAAACTTTCCCACATGCAGCCTTCTCCATCTTAGCTAAGAACAGAACTGATTGTAATGTATGCCACGGATGATTTTACAGGAAAATCTCCCACTGATCTCCTTGACTTCCTTCAGCAGAAAAATCTGAGTGGGAGCATGGGGTGGCTGTACACATTAGTGGGTTTGACAGTGACCATCCCCGTGTCCACTGCTTCTGTCGAACAGACATTTTCAGCCCGAAACAGAATCAAAACTTATGCCAGAAATACAACAGGACAGACTCGACTGCATTTGCTTTGATGCCGATAGAAAAGAACTTGAAACGCACGTGTAATCTGTACAATAGAGTAATTGAAATCTTCTTGAGGAAAGAAAGGAGGATGGATTTTGTGTATAAATAAACTTTATTTTTGGTGAGTAAAATGTCTATTTTCCTAAATAACATTTCAATTTTTTAGGTTATTATTGATTCTTTTTTATATGTATCGCAGCTGTAGCTGCATTAAACGTTTTATAGCCATAAAATACTTATTGAGTGTTGGATTGATTCACACACAGCACTACTGAAGGCCTAGGTGTGAAATGCACGGCCCGCCACTGCGTTTACTGAAATAAAATAACAAATGGTGTTTACCTTCGGTCTTTGTTATCTGCTAACAGCGTCAAACTCATCAGATTTCATATTTATTCTGCCAGTGTAAATCCAAAAAATACAGACGCTCACTGACGCTAAATGTGGCTTTTGGACATTAGAACTAAAATGATGGCATGTGCATGGCTTTCGTTTACTTACCTTAGACCCCACGGTGTTTCCTTAAGTCAGCAACAATGGGGAGACGTTCATTATGCACTCGGTTAGGAAAGCGTTGATCGCTCAGTTACCCAGCCAAAAGACATCTTTAAGATCGACAAAATAGTGGCGATGTCCAGTTCACCTTGGTGCATCATCCTCGGACGACTCAAGCAGTCGCGCTCCCTCCCATTCTTTTTCCTTCCGCCCTTCCTTTCTTTCCAACCCATCACCGTCTGCTCTCTTGAGGGGGGAGGGGTGGATGATTTCACAATATAATAAGTTAACGTTAGTAGTAAACGATGTTTTCGGACTTATAAAGTAAAAGCAAATGCATCGTGTTTACGTATTTACGTGTATGTATGTATATATATATATATATATATATATATATATATATATATATATATATATATATATGTATCAGTGGCGGGCCGTCAGGGCCTTCAAGGCCTTCTCTGCTGGCCTAAGAAATATCAGAATCATATTATATTTTGTCCATCAATACGGACTTATTATTCCAAATGGTCTGTTAGCTTCCTTTAATTGCTTTTCCCCCTGGTTGCACTGCTTCCAGATGTGTGTTTTCATATTGAAGCATTTAACCAATCACATTTCAGCCATTATTTGTTGCCAGATCAGATCTGCCTCAAAGCCTGCACAATCAGTTCTTGCGGGCTCTGCTGCATTAAACTAGACTGTTGCTTTTAACCAATCAGATTTCGAGTTGGCAACCCCACAATGATTTTTCATAGGCGTTAGCATTTTGCTGGCTGGGACATGTCATTGCTTTCACAAACTATGATTGGTTAGTAGGCGGGCCAAAGCAATACAGAGGCAGCCGAGATCGCAAACTCCACCCACTATGGCCGACAGAAGCAAAAACAAATAGATTCTGTTTGCTCACAACGCTATTTTCTAGACGGACTTTTTCAGGAAAAAAAATGGACATCATTAAGAAAGGGCGGTCAACTCCGAAGCTAGCAAGCCTGTTACAGCCGGGAAAATGGTGTGTGGGGCACTTTCAGCGCGCTAACTTAGCTCCACAAGCAAATAGTATATTGTTGTGTTGATTTAATGCTATTTTCGAAACGGACTATGCCGGAAATATGACAGGACAGGCTCGACTTTCATCATTAGCTTCGAGGGCGATAGGAAAGAAGGAAGAAATAAAGGAGGATGGATATTGTGTAAAAAGGATTTTTGGTGAGTAAAATTACAAATATGGCTATATTCCTAAGTAATATTTCAATTGTGGGCCAAGTTCTGATATCTGAAAAGCTCCAGTGTTTGTATTTAAGCTCCAGTGTTTGTATTTAATCACAAAATGCTGCTAGGAAGTGGATTTTACCCCATTTTTGTGCATTAATTTATTGATTATTTTTTATGTGTCGCAGCTGTAGCTGGAGTAGAGGTTTTATAGCCATAAAATAGTTTTTGAGGGTTGGATTGATACGTTGAAGGCGCTACCAGAAAATGCACCGCCCGCCACTGATATATATATATATATATATATATATATATATATATATATATATATATATACACACACGTAAATACGTAAACACGATGCATTTGCTTTTACTTTATAAGTCCGGAAACATCGTTTACTACTAACGTTAACTTATTATATTGTGAAATCATATATATATATATGTGTGTATATATATATATATATATATATATATATATATATATATATATATATATATATATATATATATATATATATATATATATATATAGACGTCCATCGCTGTCTTTTCGCGAGGAAATCACCCCCCTGGCCTGGTTGTAATGTCTCAAAAGCTCCAGTATTTGTATTCAATCAATAAATGCTGCTAGGAAGTGGATTTTACCTAATTTTAGTGCATTTTTTTGTCATTTCACGTATGGACGTATCGACGTTCATCGCTGTCTTTTTACCGGGGAAATGATACTCCGGGCCCGGTTCTGATGTCTAAAAAGCTCCAGGATTAGTATTTAATCAATAAAAGCAGTTTTCGGCTGGATTTTACCCCATTTTCGGGCAATGTTTGCCCGTACGCCATTGACGTTCATCGCTGTCTTTTCCCGGGAAAATCGCCCCCCTGGCCTGGTTTTAATGTCTGAAAAGCTCCAGTATTTGTATTTAATCATGAACTGCTGCTAGAAAGTGGATTTTACCTCATTTTTGTGCATTGATTTATTGATTATTTTTTATGTGTCGCAGCTCTAGCTGCAGTAGAGGTTTTATAGCCATAAAATATTTTTTGAGGGTTGGATTGATACGTTGAAGGCGCTACGGAACCCATATAATTGGCATTCATTACCAACAGTCTATCAAAAATATGTTTTCTTCTATATTATGGCCTCTTTCATTGCTTTGTGACATAATGATATAGAACGAATATAAAGAGTTTGTTTAAAAATTGTGCCATGTTTCCTGAAAAAAACAATAATAATAAAAAAATAAAAAACAGGATTACCTTTCAAGTACCGGAATGGCCCTAACAATTGTATTGCTAAAATGCAATGGGAGAAATGTGCAGGTCCATAAAGTATTTATTTTAGGCGGTAAAGCCAATGTCTTTTTGACTGAAGACTTCCTGTAAGTAGCCTTCCTATACTATTAGTGTGTCTAGCCACAGACTGTAGGTCAAGCAAAATAGTAGCAGGTGCCATTTTACACTCCCCTCCCCCTTCCTTCTCCCAGGAGATTGGAGATAAGAGAGAAATCCTGAAAATAAACTCACATGGCAGCGCTTTAGCACAGATTCTTCCCTCTCTGTACTGGCCTTATGTTCATTCTGTGAGTTTAAATCAAATAAAAAAAAAAAAATTAATCAAGTTCAGCACTTTTAGAGGGACCATAAAGCATAAATAAACAATTGACTTCAATACAACTACAGGAACAGTTACCAAGCTTTAAATTATGTTTTGCTATGGGGTGAAATACATATTTCTCTCATTCATTCATCATTCATTTTCTAAACTGCTTATCCTCACAAAGGACGCGGGGGACACCATGAATTGGTGGCCAGCCAATCGCAGGGGACAAAGAGATGGACAATGATTCATGCTCATACCCATACCTAGGGGCAATTTAATGTGTTCAACCAGCCTACCATGTATGTTTTTGAAATGTGGGAGGAAATGAGAGTAGTAACCACAGAGCTAACCCAAGCAAGTCCAGGGAGAACAGACAAAGTCTATACAGGAGGACTGACCTGGGTTTGAACCCAGAACCGCAGAACTGTGAAGCCGCCTGTACTTCCCTCAATGAAATGATAATAAAATAATTTACTGTAATTTTTTCCATGATGATCTCATCTCATCTCATTTTCTGAACCGTTTATCCTGTAAAACCTGTTAAAATACACATACCTATACAGATTTACTCTCTAACATGTAGAAAGAGCCACTTACAAGATTGTGGCGTTGTCATGTACAAAATGCAAATACTATTCTTATCTCATGGTCGTGGGGGGAGCTGGAGCCTATCCCAGCTGACTCCGGGCCCAAGGTGGGGGACACCCAGAATGGGTGGCCAGCCGATCCCAGGGCACAAGGAGACAAACAACCCTTCATGCCCACACTCATACCTAGGGGCAATTTAGAGTGTTCAATCAGCCTACCATGCATGTTTTTGGAATGTGAGAGGAAACTGGAGTACCCGGAGGAAACCCACGCAGGCCCGGGGAGAACATGCAAACCCCACACAGATGGACATGACGTAGATTTGAACCCAGGACCCCACAGCTTTGAGGCCGACGCGCTAACCACTCATGTCGCCGGGCCGCCCTTCCATGATGATAATAATCATTATTATAAATTGGTTAGGGCGTCGGCCGGACAGTTCACGGGTTGAGGGTTCGATCCCAAGTCTGTGTTCACTGTGTGGTCTTTGCATCTTCTCCCCAAGCTTGCATGTGTTTTCTCCGGGTACTCCAGATTCCTCCCACATTTAAAAAAATATGCAGGGTAGGCTGTTTGAACACTCTTAATTGCCCCCAGATATGAGTGTGAATGGTTGCCCGTCTCCTTGTGTCCTGCGATTGGCTGGCCACCGATTTAGGGTGTCCCCCACCTGTGTCACGTTTTGGGTGGATATGTGCATGTTTTTTCTTGTGCTTGTATTTGGTAATCGGCCGTTGTGTGTGTATTTAAACACCTGTGTCTCACATTTCTGGTGTGGGAGTATTATCTTGTGTTGCGTTTGGTCGCCTTCTTGTAAGTCATGTGTTTGCCTATTCGTCGGTGTGCGTATCCTCCCAGTTTTGTTCCCATTTTGTCCCTGTGTTATTTTTGTATGATTCGTATTTTGTCATTAAAAAAGTCATGGACCAGCACTTTCTTCGGCTTTTTCCTGCCTCTCCCATCTTGGTTTCTGTCTCACTATGCACCCGAGGCGAATTATGACAGCCTGCTGCCCGTAGTTAGCAGGGATAGGCTCCAACAGCCCACAAAAGAGGATCAGGATAAGCATTTCAGAAGATAAATGAATTAATAAATTTAATCAGAGTGAAAATAAGCCTTAGATAAAAATCTGAGAATGCTCATTTATTTCTTAGTATGAAAACACATTTGTTGGGGATTTAATACTTTTTTCACTGTATATATAAATAATAATGCATTTTGAATGTAAACATCGTGATTTCCACACCTCTTCTTTCCCCTTACATCCCAGAGAAAACTGAAAGTGACAACATATACCTATAATAAAATAAAATATTAAGATTAATGCAGATTACTTTTAGTCTGACATGCCAACTAAAGAAAAGATGCACTTGACTTAGAGCCCACCCCGTGCCCAGCCTTTTCTCCTCCACCTCGTCCATTCTGCGTTTTCTAGACACACCAAATCCAGGACAATTCCCCGCTGGGACTTAGTGTTTGGGTGAAGTGTCTGCCCAGTGAGGCGCTTCTAATCATTTGACAATGGAGAGCATAAGCGTGAAGAATATGTTAAAATATTTTGCATATTAATAAAAAAAACTGAGGGGAAAAGGGAATTTAAAAGTCTAAATGTCTAAATAATGTGGCATTTACATTGAAACATTAGTTCAAATAGAAAGCTAAAAATTCATTCATCCATTTTCTGAACAACAACCGGAGTATCCGGAGAAAAGCACTCAAACACCGGGCCGCCTGCATGGAGTCATTGGTACAAAATCAATGAGACAATATCCTTGGCATGAATTGGAGCTAATTTACTGTCATCTCCATATGAAGCATGCTAGTATGACAGACCTTGCCCAAGCACCCATTGAGACCCCCTAGGGCAGGGGTGTCAAACCGGTCCTCAAAGGGCCGCAGTCAGTGGGTGCAGGTTTTCATTCCAACTCAACAAGAGGATACCTTTTGCAAGTGTAATCAGTTAATTAAAGTCAGGTGCTACTTATTTTAGAAGACACCTGATTGGTTAAAATGTCGGCACTGGATCGGTTGGAACAAAGACCAGGACCCACTGCGGTCCTTGGCGGAATCGGTTTGACACATTTGCCCTAGGGGTTCTTCCCTGACTTTTCAATGAGCTCCACGTATGCACATTAGCCAGATGCCAGTAGAGAGCCATTAGCTACGGTCACATTGACAACCTCCTCCCCCCACCCTCAGGCACTTGAACCAGACCATTGCCCCCATGTATTCTCTCATTTGTGTTGTTTATTTCGTTCTGGAACTAATATAATGTATGCAATTGCTGAATGAATATTTTAGTCAGTTTCATTCATAATGGATATGGTGGGAGAAAACAACCTGAACCCCTTGGAATTTCCTGGTCTGATCACTATCAAAATAATAAATCATCTACTGTGATTTTTCACCACTTAGCGGCTTCAACTTTCGCGGCTTCAGTACATCGTGGAAAAAAGCTTTAAAAAACTTTCAACATTCACGCTGCAATCGCAACCGAAAATCAGATGTAAAAATGCGGAAGTCTGGGCGCTTCTTCTTCCGCACTGATTTGGGTGGCACTCAACACCTGCACATTAGCCAGATGCCAGTAGAGAGCCGTTAGCTACAGTCACATTGACAACCTCTTCCCCCCACCCTCAGGCACTTGAAGCAGACCAACGCCCCCATGTATTCTCTCATTTGTATTGTTTATTTCGTTCTGGAACTAATATCATGAATGCAATTGCTAAATGAATATTTTAGTCAGTTTCATTCTTAATGGATATGGTGGGAGAAAACAACCTGAACCCCTTGGAATTTCCTGGTCTGATCGCTATCAAAATAATAAATCATCTACTGTGATTCTTCACCACTTAGCGGCTTCAACTTTCGCGGCTCCAGTACATTGTGGAAAAAAAGCTTTAAAAAACTTTCAAAATTCATGCTGCAATCCCAACCGAAAATCGGGAGATCTAAAAATGCAGAGGTCTGGGCGCTTCTTCTTCCGCACTGATTTGGGTGGCACTCAACACCAAAGAAGAAGAATTTCACCACAGAAGAAGATTGACGCACCCAAGATTTTTACCGAAGAAGAATGACGCGACATAGATTATAAAAGGTAGAGGAGTATGAGCTCTTGCCTTCTCCTGTTTTGTTGCGAGTGAATTTCTCATCATGCATGTTACCACTGGATGAAGCCAATGCTGAGCCTTTTCCAGCTTTGTTTGGATTTTGAATCGTCACTTAAAATGCATCCTAAGTGTCCTGTGAACGAGCCACCGTCGTCTCCCTGTTGCGTGGACTTAGGCTAAAGAACAAAGCCACAGCGACCCGGTCCAGTGGCGTGTGTCGGTGGCGAGCAAGGTCTGCCCCGCGACCCGGCCCCGGCCGGAACAGGCAGTGATACGGTACGTCGAGGAAGAGAATGGTTGTCTTCCTGAGCAAGTTTTTTGGCAGAGGATTCCTTCCTGGTTATTCTTAATCAGAGATGAACTGAAAGTGCCAGGGTTCACACAGATCGCCTGATGCTCATCCATCATGTGTGGGGATGCTGCTGGCTGGCAAAGTGGTAGTTGAGACTCCATTTAAGTCCGGGCAACGAGCTGACGCTGCTGCCCTTGTCCCAAATTAGAGCACTTTGGGTGGCTAAGAAGGCTGGATACCGTGCAGGAGCAAAGTGGAAGTTGAGATTTAATTTAAGTCCGGGCAGCCGGCTGACACCGCCGCCCTTGTCCGAAAATGTTTGGCCGGCCAAGATGGCTGGACGCCTTGGAGGAGCAAAGTGGAAGTTTAATTTCTCCCCAAACAATGAGGGCAATAAAGAAGAGGAACGTGGTCTTAGTACTTTGAGAAATCGCAAGAAATTTTTGGTGCCCCCTGAAGATTCCATCGATGATCCAATGCCTCTCGAATCTGACATAGAGGACTTGGATTAAAGCTCCCAATAACCAGTTTTTTTAAACAAGCGGAGAGGAACTATTTTCACTCTGAATATACTAATTAAATTATTATTATTTTTAAATATCTAAATTAAATCTATATTATATTTAGATATTAATACATTACAGTATTTTCATATGCTTATAACTGTAATATATAATAAATACACCTCTTGATTATGGTACTTGTGGGAGCATGAATGGTTGTCCACCTCCTTGTGCTTTGTGATTGCCTGGGCACCAATTCAGGGTGTCCTCTGCCTGGTGCTTGAAGTTGGCTGGGATAGTCTCCAGCACTTTCACGACCCAATGTGAAGATAGGGACTAAGTACTGTCCTCACAACAAAAATATTTCTCTGCTTGATAAAAATCCCCCAAAAAGATGATAAGAGACCTGTGCAGTATGATGAAAGTGATGAAAACAAAGATTCACTGCACCAGTGATTGGGAGCTTTACTCCGAGTCAGGAGATGCCGCTCTCTAATATTCGAGAGGCCATGGATCATCAATGGGATCTTTAGGAGGAGCTTCTGTGGGAGTATTTTTGGCGCACAACGAACATGGTGATGGGGAATTGCGATATCCAATGCAAACAAAACTGGAAAAGGCAAGAAGTCATCCTCTGCCTCCATGAGGTGATGTGTGTGATGCAAAATCCAATTCGAACAAAACTGGGAAAGGCAAGGTGTCATCTTCCTCGGCCTTTTATATTATTTGGCGCTGCATTATTATTACATGAGGGAGAGAAATATATTTTTAGTTTTAATGCCTCAGATGATGAAGAAGACCTTCGAACTGCGTTTTCTCTCACCCAGATGCTGGAGCCAGGCCTGGAGCAGGAGCACGATTCAAATTCAAATTCAAATGGCTTTATTGTCATCAAACACAGCTGTGTATAACAAAAATATTGGTGCTACTCCAAGCTTTTCAAAGTGTGTTTTCCCATTAAAAAAACATAAATACTAGTAGTATAAAAGTATAAAAATCATATCCTGGGTAGGTGAGTTCTAAAATATTGCACATAATTCTAAAATATTGCACAGATTCTAAAATATTGCGCGGATTCTAAAATGTTGTACAGATTCAAAAATATTGCACAGATTTCAAAGATATTGCACATTGTTATTGCACACCCCGAAGTTATTGCACAGAAGGGATTGTGTGTCGTGCTAACTCGAGTTCAGAGTCCTGATGGCTGTGGGGGAAAACTGTCCTTAAGTCTCTTTGTCCCTGCTTTGTGAGGTCTGTATCGTCTGCCAGAGGGCAGCAGCTGGAACAGGTTGTGACCAGGGTGGTATTGGTCCCTGACAATGTTCCTGGCTCTGTTGAGGTAGCGAGGGCTGGCAATGTCATCCAGTGAGGGCAGAGAGCAGCCGATGATCTTCTGGGCAGTGTTGATCACCTTCTGCATGGCCTTTCTGTCTGCTGCCTTGCTTCCAGCGTACCACACTGTAATGCAGTATGCCAGGATGCTCTCCACAGTGGCTCTATAGAAGGTTACCAGAAGCTTAGTGTCCAAGTTGTTCCTCCTGAGTGAGGGTGGTGGTGGATGTGTTGAGACTGGGTCTGATTTGTCAGTCTCAAAGCGGGCAAAGAAACGATTCAGTTACTCTGCTAGTGAGGCATCTGCGTTAACAGACACATTATTGTCATTGTAATTGGTAATATCTCGTATTCCCTGCCACATCTTTTTTGGGTTATTTCCTGCGAAGTGCTCCTCAATTTTCCTTGTATATATGCTGCCTTGGCCTTTTTAATGCCTCTCTTCAGCTCTGCTCTGCCAGCGCTGTATTGTACCTTGTCCCCTGACCTGAAGTCGGTGTTACGGCGTTTGATGAGTGCCTGTGTCTCACTGGTCATCCAGGGTTTTTGGTCAGGAAAAACCTGTATCAGTTTATTAACAGTGATGTTGTCTGTGCAGTTTTTGATGTAGGAAAGTACAGTGTCCGTGTAGTCCTGGAGGTTGTGGTGTTCAAAAAATTCCCAAATGGTGCGGGAAAAACAGTCCTGCAGCTGAGAAAGGGCATCCTCGGGCCATGTTTTTATTATCTTTATTTGTGGCCTTGTTAGCCTCCGGAGTGGGGTGTATGCCGGGGTGAGGGACAGGCAGAGATGGTCTGATTCAGCTATGTGAGGGAGGGGTGTGGCTCTATAAGCATGTTCGATATTAGAATAAACATGGTCTAGAGCAGGGGTGTCAAACCGGTCCTCAAAGGGCCGCAGTGGGTGCAGGTTTTCATTCCAACTCAACAAGAGGATACCTTTTTCAAGTGTAATCAGTTAATTAAAGTCAGGTGCTACTTATTTTAGAAGACACCTGATTGGTTAAAATGTCGGCACTGGATCGGTTGGAACAAAGACCAGGACCCACTGCGGCACTCGGCGGAATCGGTTTGACACCTGGTCTAGAGTTTTATCTCCTCTGGTGTGAGACTTCACGTACTGGATAAACTTAGGCAGAACGGTCTTTAAACATGCTTTGTTGAAGTCACCAGCGACAATAAAGACTCCATCGGGGTGGTCAAGCTGCTGTTTGTTTACAGCCGTTAGCAGGAGGCTAAGTGCCGTGCTAACGTTAGCATCCAGTGGGATGTAGATAGCCATTACAATGACAATCGTTAGCTCCCTAGGTAGATAGAAGGGCCTGCACCGTACTGCCAATAGCTCTAAATCTGGGGAGCAGTGAGTGTTAATGATCCTACTGTCGCAGGATCATTCATTGTGTATGTACATTTAAAGTCCCCCCCTTTGCTTTTCTCTGATAATTCTTTCAAACGATCATTTCAGAATAGCGTTCGGCTAGTTAGCGATACCGGGGCATCGGGGATTTGCGGGTGTAGCCACGTTTCTGTGATGAGAATAATGTTGCCGTTCCTGACAAAGCTGTTGGTAGCAGGCTGAAGTTCCAAATCGTCCATTTTGTGGGTGATGGATCTGGCGTTGGTCAAGAAGATACTCGAAGCGGTGCTCGGTGTGGTTGCTGCCTTAGCTTAGCAGCTAGGCCCGCCCGGCATCCGCGCTTTTGCTTTCTTTCCCTTTGCCGTTTCTGTCGTACTCTGAGTGGGCTGACTATCCACGGAGATCCCGGTGGTCTCGAGATGTCCTCGGGGATATCGTAGGTCTGTTGGTAATCTGTTGTGATGGATATATCGCATCTCCTCCCGAGAGTAATTAAATCCTGGCGACTGTAGAAAAAGTTTGCCTCGCAGATGTTAGTAAATAACGATAAGATTGAGAATACAAAAAACAAAACTGAAGAGCATTGAGCCGCTGCACCCGTGCGCACCGCCATCTTTTGCCGGGCTGGGCCTACACCCATGGGGTTCGGCCGGTCACAGCCCAAAGAGGGTACGTGGGGCCAAAGAGGTTGGGTGCGACAACAGTAGGGTGGCAGCCAAAGGAGGGATCCTTGGCGGTCCCATACCCGGCTGTAGAAACTAGCTCTTGGGATGTGGAATCTTACCTCTTTGGTCGGGAAAGAGCTCTATTTTTAGTGCATGAGATTGATAAATTCTGGCTTGATGTAGTCGGGATCACCTCTACGCGCAGCTTGGGTTTTGGTACTCGAGGGGGGTTAGACACTCTTCTACTGTGGAGTCGCTCACGGTGAGAGGCGCCGAGCAGATGTGGGCATATTTATTGCCCCTCGACTTGGTGCCTGAACATTGGGGTTAACCCCGGTAGACGAGAGGGTAGCATCCCTCCGCTTTCGGGTGGGGGGCCAGGACTTGAATGTTTATTGCGCATATGCATCAAATGGCAGCTCAGAGTACCCACCCTTTTTGGAGTCCTGCAGTCCACAGTGAAAAAACAAATCCCAAAATGTCCTAAAAGAAAAAACTCCTTAATCAGTTGGTCCTCCCAGCCGGTCCGTTAGGAAGCAGCCAGCTAGCCCGTCAGGCGATCCTCTGGGCAGTCCCACGATGAAGCAGCCGGGTACCTTGCCCTGGCAGTCTTTGGAGGGACAACGGTGTTCTCGCAGCTTGACTCACCCTGAGCGGTCTCTGGAAGGGTGAGGCAGATGTTGTAGTTTGCCTCATCCTGAACGGTCGCCTGAATAGTCTCTGGAGGGACGACGGCGATGTAACAGGCCGCCTTGACCGGGAAGCACGAAGAGTCGCAGAGTGCCTCGACCAAGAAGCACGAAGGGTCGCCACCTTCAGAGCCGTCAGGTCCCCCGCCTTCACAGCCCCCGCCTTCAAAGCCGCTACTGTCAGGGCCCCTGTCGCCGTCAGGTACTCCGCCTTCAGAACCCCCGCCTTAAGAGCCCCCTCCTTCAGAGCCCCCGCCATCAGAGTCTACCCCTATCAGAGCCGCCGCCGTCAGTGCCCCTGCCTTCAGAGTCGCCGGCATTAGGGAAACAGCCTTCAGAGTCGCCGCTGTCCGGGTTGTTGACTAGCGACGATACGGGCGCAGAGGAGCGGGGTGCATAGGAATGGGGCGCCAGGATGGGTGCAGAGGAGCATGGCGCCGGGAGGGGCGCAAAAGAGTGGCAAACAGAAGTAGGAGACAGAGCTAGAGTGCGTCTTGCAGGAGATGGTGCTAGAGAGCGGCATGCTGGAGCAGTAGACGGCACTATAGAAAGGCTAGCGGGAACTTGCACTAGAGAGCGGTTAGGACGGATTGCCAAGTAAGCAGACGAGAAATCAAGGATCCGGCCGACACCAACACCAACTAGCGACATCCCACAATGTCACAAATGCAGAAATTATCTTCTGACATTTCATTGCAGAGCACAACTTCTCATTTATGGGTTCTGACCATTTCTCTGACTTGGCTTTGTGGGGCTATCTTGGTTATCTGCAACATCGCGTGGACATCGGGGACAGTGCCTCTGGATTGGCTGACTGGTGTGGTGGTTACCATTTTTAAAAAGGGCTACCGGAGGATGTATTCCAATTATAGGGGAATCCTACTCTTCAGCCTCCAGGAAGGTCTATTCCTGGGTGCTGGAGAGGAGGGTCCGCCGGGAGGTCAAATCTCGGATTCAGGAGGAGCGGTGCAATTTTCATTCTGGCCATGGAATAGTGGATAAACTCTACACCAAGGGTGTCAGACTCGGGTTGGTTCGCGGGCCGCTTTAACGTCAACTTGATTTCACGTTGGGGATGCGGGAGCACGGAGAGGGACAGGAACAGGCTGAATAAGCTGGTCAGGAGGGCCAGCTCTGTTCTGGGCTGTCCTCTGGACTCTGTGGAGGAAGTGAGAGAGTGGAGAATGCTGACCAGGATGATGTCCATCATGGACAGCACCTCCCACCCCCTGCATGAGTCTGTGGAGTCCCTCCGAAGCTCCTTTAGCAATAGACTGCGGCACCCTCATTGCAGGAAGGAGCGCTTCCGCAGATCCTTCCTCCCATCAGCTGTCAGGCTCTTTAACAAAAAAATGGCTGAGTGTTAAGACCTACCGTATGCATGCATGTACATTTATGTGTATGTATGTATGTATGTATATATGTGCTAAGCAACATGCTTATTTACTTATATATTTATTCATGTATTTATTTATTAACTTACTTATTACCTATCTATTTATGTCTAAAATGCCTTTCCTATTCCTGCATCCTCACCCTCTTGCTACTGTGACAATGAAATTTCCCGAATACGGGATGAATAAAGTTATCCAATCCAATCCAATGTACATGCGTTGTCCCTTTAAGAAGCTACGTCAGTCAGGGTCTTAACAAGTTCTCCAACAAAAAATAATAAAAGTCTGGGAAATGTGGAGCTTTTCTTTAGCCTAATACTTACTAGGGCATTAAGTATGACTAAATAGTAATTTACAGTTTGTATTTAGGGAATTTGAGCAACGATTTAAATGGTAATTATCACTTACCTTCCGGGCGACCAAAAGACCGGCGATCAAAAGATCGGCGACCAAAAGACCGGCAACCAATCGACCGTGTACCGTGTTGTCGAGCGAGTTTTTGCTGTTTTATTTTCTTTAATAAAGAATATTAAGAATGTGAATTTCCTTTGTCTTCTTTAATAGTGGTTAAGGTGAGGCGAACTGTCTGGCGACGAAGTGTCCGGTGACGAATTGTCCGGTCGACGAGACGAACTGTCCGGCGACCAAACGTCCGGGGACAAAGTGTCCCTCGAAAGTGTCTGTCGACGAAACGTCCGGTCACGCATTTTTCCAATAGAGCACACTGGGTAAGAAGTGAATGCTGAGCAGTCTTTGTTTTTGCCTATGTCGGTACTTTTCAAAAAAAAAATCCTCCAAGAACACTAATACCTCCCAACCTTATCGATGTCTTGCCAACCAGCCAACTCCAACTTTATGATCCATTTCCCTGATCTGTGTCCTCTCTGGCCAAATAGCTAGCCTCGACTCAACATTTTGAATGAAGTGAATTGAATTGAATTTAATGCTTTTATTATCATTATATTATATGTATAATGCGATTTAAAGCTTAGGTATTCTTGTATAATGACAATAAAAGCATTCAATTCGATTCAAAATGTTTTTACCCTTTCGATACTTGTTTCCTTTATGTTAGAATTGGGCTACCCTCTGTCACTACAAAGTCTAACAACATCATTTAACTAATTAAACTCAGTATACTAAAACATAATGTGTTATTTTTTCACATTTCTGCCGGAGTCTGTATTTTTCTTGTAATTTGCTCATTGTTTTCACCTGTTGTTTCCTCTCCCCTGTGTCTCAACACTTTCAATATCCATTGCCACTTGTGTGACCCGCCTGTTCCTCAGGCATTGTTAACCCATATCTGAGTTCTGTATGTTTTTTAAGTTCCCCGTAGTTGTTAATTTCTGGTTGCTTTCTCATCTATGTTAGGATCAATGTTTCCTGTACTAACGTGCCCAGTCTAACTGATGTCCTTGTTGGATGTTTCTTTTGGTTCTCTGGCTTTTGGATCCTCTGCCTTGGTTTGCACTTTGTTGTTTTTTCTTCTTGTCACTTTGATTAAACTTAACTATCCTGCCTGGCCTCCGTTTCCCTGCATCTGGGTCCTTTCCCTTTTTTCGCCTCCTCACCCGCAAAATGTGCCAAAGCTTCTGATTAGTTATGGTATTTTACAAAAAAAAGTTGAAACATTAAATATTAAAGAGTAGTGATTTCTGTTTGATTTGATTTTGTATTGACATGATTATACTTTTTTTACAGTGCTGTTGATTTGAAAATGTAAGCCTGAACTGGCTTTCATATGGACATAAAACTGTGCCGAAAGAAGCGCAGTTGTAAATCATTTTTAAACTTGTAAACAAAGAAACATAACTTGTATTCTCAAAAGAATAAAAACACAATGAGTCATATGAGTTTTCTTTGCTTGCAAGTCTTTGTTAAAAACCCAGATTAAAGAAAAACAATACTTATACATTCAAATATTGTGTTAAAAAAGAAGGTAATGCAGATAAACAACTGAGTATTGTTGGCCTTTAGGGCATTTATTGATGTCAGCCCTCGTTAGATCTTTTGTATCACTTGTATGTACTTCTGAGGAGAGGGGAAGCTTAGACAAAAGACAATTCATTCATTCATTTTCTGAACCACTTATCCTCATAAAGGTCACGAGGATGCTGGAGCCTATCCCAGCTAAGTACGGGCAACAGGCCGGGGACACCCTGAATCGATGGCCAACCAATTGCAAGCCACAAGGAAACAGACAACCATTCACACTCACACAGATCCCTAGGGGCAATTAAAATTGTCCAACCAGGCTACCTTGCACCTTTTTGGGACGAGGCAGGAAACCGGGGTACCCGGAGAAAACCCACGCAAGCCCGGTGAGGACATGCAAATTCCACACGAGAACGACCTGGGATCGAACCCTCAACCCTAGAACTGTGAGGCCGACGCGCTAATCACTGGTACTCCGGGCTGCCTGACAAAAGACCAGCAGGCAAAAATTTGAGAAAAGAATATATAGCTTTACTATAAAGTGGGCTTTGCTAACAGAAGTTGCAACATTGCATCATACATGTTTGACAGTTTGTTTGTGTTAATGAGTATAGATGTTTATTACAAAAGCTCTTAAACGGTTGCCGAAACAAGATTGAGATGCTCTGCTATGATAAACATAATAAAAAAGATGTCCACACGATAATTAGTTGTATAAAAACATAAGAGGATAATAAACACGTTGCAAATGTTCTATTCTTTGCTGCATTAAGAAATAAAGTAAAGCACACTGTACAACAGCACAATGACATTTTTTCCTTTCTTGTATGGTGAGGCGGAGACAGTGAAAAATTGTGCACAATGGAAGGACAAGAAACAGTAAATATACATGGTGATCTCTCTTGTTTGTCCCATAATTATCTGCCTTCTATGAGCTTTTTATTACTGACATTTTTTAATAAGCTGGGAAAACTGAGGCCAGAATTATGATTGCCAGTTACTGGATTCTATTGAACAACTGTTTGGAAAAAAAATTATCTTAGTTTGGAATAATTTACAAATGTTAACTTGTCCCTTTTTTCTTCTCATTTCCATGCACCGTACTGAATTTCTAATATAGTTACAATTTTAGTGATTTTGGTTCTACAGTTGGAAAAGGGCGAGAAACTGTTTCAATGAAAAAAGAATATAACTGAAAAGTAATTTATTTTGCCCAATATCAATTTTTCTAGGCTTAAATAAGATGAATTTGTGCCACATCTGTAGCACTTCTAGTACTGTTGTTCTTCTTTACATTATAGAGAGTACAATAGTCATTTTTTTACAATACTGACTTAAAACAATCAGGATAAAAGAAATTAGTATATTTTCAACAATACATTACAATGTCAAAGCAACAGGTAACATTATGTGGGGTGTTATTTTTGTTTCAGAGTGCATATGTGACTCAAAGCTACATAACAGGGGTGTCTGACATTTTCTTATCTGGTAAAAAAAAATGTCTGTTGGGTTCAGTCAAAAAAACATTGTAATATTTAGAAAGGATTAATTTTTCTTGATGAAAATGTATATATATGATGAATATTAAACAGCAATATTTTTTGTGTGGATTAACAAATCTAAATAACAATAGCAACAGTAATACAACCTGGGTATAAGAGCAGCACAATGCCTAGATAAATGTGACCTTTCTCATGTTAAACAACAAACGTTATGGGTTATTTCAGAAAAGCCAGCTGCAAGAAAAATATATTGAAGATGTTACACTTAAGTACTGAGATTAATATGTCACAATGAACAATAACTGATTCTAGACGCATTTGGGCTATTTCTCACATAAGACAACAAATTAGTCAAACTGTGTTCATCTAACAATTATTAAATAAATGATGAATTAATAGTATTCACATGAATCAATAAATAAACTAGAATAAATAAATAATATGTGAACTCCAGCTGCCAGCTACAGTCAAATTTATGTAAATTTAATGGACGAAGCAGTTCTTTATAGTGCCAAATGTAATTGTGCTGAAACAATGTAGAAACTCATCCACATTGTCAGAATACTGCCCCCAAAAAGCAAGAATTATCCATTCAAACCAAACATAAGTATGATGCCTACATTTGTTATTTACTTCGGATTTCCTTCTAAAAAGAGCACCAAAACCTTTTTCTTCCATGTCAAATGAATGTATTTTTCTCATGCTATATGTTTTTACAATTTATATGCATATCTTAAGCTTTCTTTAACTGTTTACAAATTGGTTGCATTGGTAAAAACTTGAATGAAAGAAAGTGTTTATACTTGTCTGAAAGACTACATTTGGCTACAGATTGACAATCAATGCAAAGGTGCCAAAAGAGTGTTTAAAAACCTACTTGGACAGAATGACATACAGATTAGAGAAAAGACATGAAATTTGATATTCCGGCATTCCTGGTAATATGTGCTTTACACATACTCCTTTATTGTTCTGTGTGCCTTAACTTAACTTCACCTACTGAACAAAATGCCTTATTGAGATTGGGCCAGGATACTTCTACCTATGTATTGCAGTATGCCGTACTGTAAATCTTGAGAAACGCAAAAGCTTAAGAAGCCCTGTAATGAAAATGCATGCAAATATAACTTTAGCATTACTCATCTTAGCTAAAAAGAAGTGGGGAATGTTTCTGCTGTCACTAATAAGAAAATACTTTTAAGAAAGTAGTAGCCAATAATAATACGTATATGTTATCTATTTACCGTATTTATTCGAAAATAACGCGCAAAATTTTGTACCAAAAAACTTAAGCAAAGTTTGGGTGCGTATTATACATGAGGTCTTCGCCTCTATGACCAAATCGCAAGGTTTTTGGAGGTTTCGACGTCCGACATTTAGAATTTTCCTTTCTCAACCCAAGTCTCGTCACGCCCAAGATTTCAGGCGGGAATGGAAGGCAAGATGGCGGACCGCACACACATACCGGCAGCGTTCTGTCAAAGTGCTCCAAAAATTTTATTAAAACTGTGGCTATCCCCGGGAAAAGGCTCCGATGACCGGATAGGGCACGGAGGAAAGCGTCCCCAGCACGGAAGAAAACCGGCCCCGGGCATGGCAAATAAAAGCCCTTCTAGCAGGGGCGAGTGCACAATTAGAAAAAAATGCTGAAGCTTTTCAGATTTTATTTTAAAGCGACTGGCACGCTTCCAAATGCCATCCAGGGCGCTCCTTTCCTGGGTAACAGAGCCTCGGGGAAGACCCCCTCCCCGCCGCTCACTCGAGTCCACCCAGGGAGAGCTATCCTCGGATAGGCTTTGCGGCTCGCCCCGCCAACATTGGCTCATTTAGAAGAAAAAAAAGCTCACTTAGAAAAAAGAACTCAAGAAGTATGGATTCAATTGTTTGGTGAATCTGATGATGATGAATCAGACTTAGAAAAAAATTAAATATTATGATGATGAATTAGACTAAGGAGTTAAAATTGTAAATTTCATTTGAGAATTGTGTTCATATTGGTAATGTGTTTTACCAGGTTTCCGTACCATATGTTGTGAATAAATGTTTCGTCATGGCGACATGTGTTCAGCATTTGCCAGTTACCAGTACCGGTGCAATCCTTGGTGTGAGCTGAGAAAAAATGAAAACAAAATTATACAATTTTTTAGTCACAAATTATTGTTGCAAGTTATATGCACGGCTGAACGTTATACTCGAATAAATACGGTACTCCATTATCACAATATGATTGTGGGATAATTATGTTAAATACATTTTGCAGTGCTGAGATAAAATATGTAAACTAAACCGTGAGTTAAAAAATTTAGAGTTAAGATCATCATCATGTACACTTACTTAGATACAAAGAAACAAATGTGACAGCATCAGTCAGCATGCTTATGAGATAATTCATTTTATTTACTGGTGTTCCTCCAGTAAAACTGACACCATGCTGCCTTCTGATTCTATTACCATGCTCCAGAATATATTTTAGTACAAATATGAGGCATTGCCTTCATATTCGAAGCTGCTAGTAGCAGATATGGCTTGTTGTGGCTACCATTTTGGACATCTGCACTACAACATTGGATGTGAGGTAAGAATATAATTTATACCACAGTGTAAAAGGCAATATGATTATAAGCATGTGATATACCCTGCAGTGTTTTTTTTCTTTAAAGATGTGTATTTACCAAGTGTAGTGCATAGATGTACGGGCCACTAAAGTGTGTGCCAAGACTGTACAGCATTCATTTAGATTTAATGAGTCATCTACCAGCTGAGGAAAATCTAAAATCTTTCTTTGTGTATATATCAATGATAAACATATCTACTAACAGACTGGTGAGTTTGATGATTATATGCCGATATGTAGTCAACTACGAAAAACCAAGAAAGTCTGAAAGTCTTAATGAAATGTTGGAAAAAGTATAAAGAGCGCTTTTCAATGCCTAAAATTGCTGAAAGCTGCCCCAAAGGCACACTGAATCTGTGGGTAAAAGACAAGTATAAATCAAAATGAGGAATTTGACCATTTTTTTTTTCAATGGGCTCCATTTCCAGGTCATGGAAATTTGAAATAAAGGCATGACCTCTACTTCCTCGCTAGTATTATTTTGCTTTACCTGCAGAGCCACAGTCACTGTGGAGGCCCAGTTTTGAAATTATACATTTCAGATGTATTTTTTTCATATATTCATATAGTCTTCAGCTCTGTGCGTCAAACACTCCAAAGCAGGCCACGCAAGTGTGTCTGAAAAGTTGCGCTACACAACACTATGCCAGGGAATAGATGGCATTGACCGGTGAAGTGGCCTCCGAGCTCTCGTTGCCTTCTGTTTCATCCTTGTCCTTCTTCACCGTGTACTGGCCGATGAAAGAGCCATCTTCATTAAACTGGCCATCACCACCTTCACCGTAGTCCACAAGGCTGTCATCGCTCTCCTTCACATTGCCCTCTAGAGATGTTTGGCTTCCTTGAAGAGGCTTGTTGTCTTCGTCGCTGCTGCAAGTCAAAGAGAAGCAAGGTGTCATTCTGTCAAAAAAACTCTTAAGTAAAAATAAATAAAGATAATAAATATTCTTTCTTTTTCTATAGTTTACGTATAGTATATTTTTCTATAGTCATGTCTGTGTGTGGCTCTCAGTTTTGTTCTCTTTTCCAGCACATAGGTTAGCTGAATGACCGACAAGAAAAAATGCCACCTGCAAAGAGACATGCTGAAGAGGCGCAGTTCGAACTGGGAGATATCTGCTACGCAGAGAAATATGGAAATCGAGCTACAGGGAGGCATCTCAACATAAACAAGTCCATGGTTTGTGGCAAATGGAGGAAGCTGGAAAATACAACGCTGAATTTGGATGTAAGGCAAACGGGTTGGGAGCAGTGGATATACGATGGCAATCATCATTGGTTACACAAAGACTGGCAGGCAGCGTCGGGATGCCTGGGCTAAAGTGTTGGCTAGCAGTATAGTTTGAGCTTTTCACTTCGAGCCCCAGGGCGACAACTCTGACTCTTACAATGAGATGGAACCCAGCGTGTTGAACGGAACTCGCTCACTTGGCCGAGTTCTTGATGTTGGATACAGAAAATGAGGACATTGTAGATGTTTAAATGCTTAGACTTATATTAACGTAAGTACACATTTCGTAAATAAAACTCAATAAAACTTAGTTTTGCTTCAACTGCCCTTTTAAAGACATTACCTAGCATGCATGCTAGCATATGTTCCGTGCTAGCACTACCATGAGTTGCGCCTAGTGAGCTGACGTGCCCTGTGTATGGACAAACGACAGAAAGCGCCCTTTAGGGCAGTGCGCCCTATAGGCACGAAAATGAGTACAGTGGTACCTCGTGATACAACATGCTCGTGGTACGACGAACATTTCGATCGAATAATTCGCTCGCGATACAATTAAAATTTCGAGATGCGACCAAGCCAGGTGGCCATGACATAAGAGGCTGTTTATCATTGTAGCGCACTGTCTTTTTTGCCGCATCTCTTTCGTGTATAACTACTATATCTACGAGGACTGAATGATTTATTCAGACGAGTTTCGATCAGGAAACACACAACGCGCATGCACGGGCAAAAAGAGGGCTTTCTGGGTAATGAAGTATACTTGTGCACACAACACCCATAGGCAATGGCACCCTTTCTCAGAATAAAACTTCATTACCCACAATCAATATCTGGTAAGCTCAGCTATTGCATTTCCTGTTATTCTTTCTAAGGACAGAAGCTCCCGCGATCATTCTTTAAAGACTATTTCTCGTTGGCAAGTGGTCGTGCGTTATCCTATTGTGAGAATATTTGTGTGCATCATTTTTGGAATACAGACGCTCCCCTACTTACGAACATTCAACTTACGAACAACGGTACATACGAACATGTCTGCAAATTGCGTTTAAGTCCAAAAATGTTCGCAAGTCCAATTTTGTATTTCGCCTTTTTCGGAGTAGTACTTCTTTCCGCCGCTAATACCAACGCCTGGCGCTGTGAGAGCTCAGCTCACCCAGCATCTACCTTCTTCTTCGTTGCAATGCGGAAGTGCGTGAATGTATCTCCAGTGTGCAAAGAACCTTTTTCATTTGTATCATTAAATATCTCATGCATCCAATATTGAATATGGTTGGTAAAAAGCTAAAGGCTTCTATTGAGGGAGTTGCAAGGAAGAGGCAAGCCATTTCATTTGAAACGAGTGGCAATAATAACGAAGCTTTGATGCGCGTGAGAGTGGTGAGCGTTGCACATCGTTCGACCGTCAGTACCATTTATAAACAGAAAGATCGAGCAGCAGGACCCAAATATTGAACGTTGCACAAAGTTTGCAAATCAATTGAATGATGCCATACAGTGCTACTGCATCATTTATGATGAAAAAAAGAAGAAAACTGCAATTGTCATTAGGTCGCTTCTTTTGGCCAGTTTCTAATACATAAATCTCTCTCTCTCTACAGTACTGTACATATTCTCTCCATTTTATTAAATGTTTTTTTTTCAGTACAAACCAATGCGTGTTACTTATACAAGCCTTAAACATACAAATGCACTTATATAAACCTTCAATATACTTATATCGGCCTTAAACATAAATTATAATACAAAATATAGCACTGAATCAACTTACAAACAAATTCAACTTATGAACAATCGCTCGGAACCAATTGCGTTCGTAAGTAGGGGAGCGTCTGTATTTTGAAGGCAATACAACAGCAAACAGTCCATCGATAGCGAACGTGAGGGTAGAGGCGTGGCAAACCGCTAACCCGGAAAACGAAGGTAACAAAAGATTAAGACAAAACTAGAATTCAGTTTTGTGTAAAGTTACATTAAACGTATGTTTGAGTGTGTCTGTATATATTTATCCAAGTTAATTTAAATTTGTTTGTTCGTTTACGAGTGCCGTGGATAAAGTCCCCTGAACAGCCCCCCCCGCCTCTGTGTGTCGTCTCTCCCCTCCGCGAAATGCGTCTAATTTTACATCTATTAAACACATTTTATTTCTATTAAACCACTCGTTATTTATTACTTTGTCACTATATGGCAAATTAGAAGAAATAAAACATTTTTTCCAATCCAATACAGTGGTACCTCGACATACGTTCGTAATCCGTTCCGAGACTGAAATCTTATGTCGAGCTTTTCGTAACTCGAGCGAACGTTTCCCATTGAAATGAATTGAAAACAAATTAATTCGTTCCAACCCTCTGAAAAAACACCCAAAACAGGATATTGGATAGGAAAAATTGTTTTATTTCTTCTAATTCACCATATATTGACAAAGTAATAAAAAATGTAATTGTATTGCGAGCGAATTATTCGATCGAAATTTTCATCGTACCACGAGCATGTTGTATGACGAGCATGTTGTATCACGAGGTACCACTGTATCCTGTTTTTGGTGTTTTTTCAGAGGGTTGGAACAAATTAATTTGCTTTCAATTCATTTCAATGGGAAACGTTTGCTCGAGTTACGAAAAGCTCGACATACGACCTCAGTCTCGGAACGGATTACGATCGTATGTCGAGGTACCACTGTACTTTTGTTACCTGTGTAGATATTGCAATACCTTAGTTTTGACTTTTTCTGGTCGGTTGTGCCTTTTCCTTAGTTTACGTGCCAATTTGGTTGCGTTGTTTTCTTGTGCTTTGTCATACTTGCCTTTTGTAGTATATGATTTCCGGATTCTGAGTGTGTTGGTTAATTTTTTAATCCAACAATTTTAAGGACAAACATGAAAAATTAAGTGGCAACGTCATGCACAATTTCAATATACACGAGAGCGACATATATATGTATATTGTTTTCCCTTTCCTTTTGCATTTTGTGGCTACTGCAATTTGTACTCCGGTGCGATTTACAATCTGAAAAATATGATAAATGTTATTAACTTTGTGTCCTTTTTTTACTCAACGTTGAATTGGATAGAATATATTTTAGCTAAAGAACATTGTTTTATTATGTATTTTCCTCTGTATTGAATTTCATATCTTGTAACATGCTGAAAAAAATGACTTACGTAAGAGCAACAAAAGATAGTTTTGAAATATAAACAAACTTGTTTAGAACATTGAAAAGTAAACAAGTGATCATCGTGGAGCATCCGCCCAAAAAACTCAGTGTTCATGAGTGGAGTTCAACACTTTGTGAACAGTAACAAGAGCAACAACAAAAAGTCCGGAGGTTCAAAACAACATTTATCTTATAGTGCCTCTTAAACACTTTTATAAAATCCCCGGTTTTCCAAAAAATCTGATAAAGCAGCAAGCAAGCTTTATCAGCCTCTTAAATGTCTAACCATTCAAATTCCGTTCAATTCAAATGTTTCTTCAGTTGTGGAGTGAAAGGTCTTCTCTTAACAACAATTTGGTCTTTACTTGGAAGGAGCTAGCCTTCCCACAAACTGAGTTTTTGGAATGCTTAAACAACACTAAGGATGCATTTGTGTTGGACCTTTTGAGAACTCAAGAGTGTTGTCATAACATCATATTGACACGAAACTGCCTACAATATCAAAACTGCAAATCCAGAAGGAGTAAGGATGGCGTTCAAAAATGCTCAAGTCAAACAGGCTGACAAATGTCCTTCACCATAAATTCTGATATCGTCATGGAAAATCCCAGGCATGCAAATGCCAGGAAAAATGCCTAGTCAAAACCAAAGTGCCTGTTCTTGTTTTGGTTTCTTCAGGGATTGAGGTGATTTCAGCATATGAGAGTGAGACAAGTGGTGATTAAATGGCAAGTTAGCTTTGATGGAGGAAAGAAGAGCTCTTTACAAATAAATTGAGCTGAAAGATTAGTCCATGACTCTACCATTGGGATAAGGTCTGAATGTGACACATTAGTCAATACTATACTATACGTGAAGATTTCCCACTGCACCAAACAAACAAAACACCAACACCTGACAGGGGAGATAAATGCTGATGGTATACCTTTCCTGCATCTCTGACGAGGAACTTTAAAATATCAAACATATTTGTATTTAATGCTGTATGTATCTGTATCTTGTATCTGAGGGCTCAAATCCAGCTTGTGGCAGTATGATTTTGAGCACGGATGGTTGTTTGTCTCTCCGTCTTCCCTATGACTGACAGGCGACCAGTCTAGGGTGTACTACTCTGCATTTCCCCCGAAGTCAGCTGGGATAGGCTCCAGCAAATCCCCACAATTCTTACGAGGATCCGGGGTATGGAAGATGAATGAAAAAATATTTGTATTTTTAAAAAAATGTTACACAAAATGTTTCCCCAGAATTATTTCCACTGCTTAAAATGTACAAAAAGTTATAAGGCAAAGTAGGTGTAGTTAGCATGCAACACAAAACATTTTAATTAAATTGGAGATAAATTAGGAATTAGTTAGTCATTGTGCTTTTAGAAGAATGATTCCTCGGCCATCAGTGGAACCTGAAAGGAGCACAAGACACATAATACAGCATATATATAGGCCTCATTCATTAAGTGGCGGTTTACAGAAAGCAGTCGCAGAAAAAAATTGATTTTTTTGAGAAACTACATTATTGCGACTGCAGTTCAATTTTCATTGGACCTAAAAGAAGAAATCTCAAACAAAATATCATTGTGGCTATAAATATTGGATTACAGAATTTCTGTTAAAGGCTGTCTGCAAGTCACACAGGCAGTGTATGAATGGATGTTACATCTTTGTGCATTGATTTAACTGTAAAGACAAACCTTATGATCGTTTAAAGGTCCTGTACGGTCAAATTAAAATGAAGAAATTGTTGAACTGGGCAAAAGTAAAGGCTGTTGTTTACATCTCATCTCATCTCATTTTCTGAACTGCTTTATCCTCATTAGGGTAGTGGGGGGTGCTGGAGCCTTTCCCAACTGACTCCGGGCCAGAGGAGGGGGACACCCTGAATCGGTGGCCAGCCGATCGCAGGGCACAACCATGCACGCTCAAACCCATACTAATGGTAATTTAGAGTGTCCAATCAGCCTACGATACATGTTATTGGAATGTGGGAGGAAACCCATGCCGGCCCGGGGAGAACATGCAAACTCCACACAGGTGGAACGACCTGGATTTGAACCCAGAACCCCAGAGCTCTGAGGCCGACACGCTAATCACTCGCCCCAATGGGCCGCCCTGTTGTTTCCAACCCTAACATATTCAATGATTAAAACATTAAATAAAGCTCCTTTAGCAATAGACTGCGGCACCCTCATTGCAGGAAGGAGCGCTTCCGCAGATCCTTCCTCCCATCAGCTGTCAGGCTCTTTAACAAAAAAATGGCTGCGTGTTAAGACCTACCGTATGCATGCATGTACATTTATGTGTATGTATGTATGTATATATGTCCTAAGCAACACGCTTATTTAATTATATATTTATTCATGTATTTATTTCTTGACCTACTTATTACCTATCTATTACCTATCTATTTATGTCTAAAATGCCTTTCCTATTCCTGCATCCTCACCCTCTTGCCACTGGAACAACGAAATTTCCCGAATACGGGATGAATAAAGTTATCCAATCCAATCCAATCCAATAATGCATTACTTCTCATTGTTGAGTATGTAGTTTAAATAAGACCACCACTTGCCAAAAATTGATAACCGACTGACTTATAAAGTAGTAGGGGCGGGCCAGAAAGCAGTGACAAGACTAGGCTTTGGCTCGCGACAACAACAGTTGATGTTTTAAACCCATCTTAAACAAAAACTTCAAAATTCAAAAACGTTTCTACCCATAACTCAAGAGATTCAGAACTGACTTGCTCTCAGCTTTCGACCATGTTTCCAGCACTTATTTTCAAACAGATTTCATTTATTGTTTAGAAGGAATTAGTCAAACTGACCTTACAGCATCATTAAATTTCACAAATATATTTTCCTTTAAGCAGCATTGTCTCTTTCGATGGTTATCTTGTTTAAATTGATTCATATAATATATTTTTTCAAGTTTTCACAGCGCATGCCATTCCTGACACAATGCGCTGCAAGGTTATGGTGTTTTTTCAAACAGCTTCAGAGTTGTGATTTTGCATTTGCTGAAACTAATAATAAAATAAAGTTTGGTAACACTTACTGGTAATCAAAGGAGCCATCCGGGTCCTTATGATCAACAGAGTCCAAAGGAAGATCTTTTTTATCTCGGACTGAAAAAGAAAAAAAAAACGTTAGGTCATTGTCTCAGGAAAATATTTCATCATTATTTGATTTCATAAAAAAAAATTGTGTGTAAATAATATTTTTTAGTTTATACATTTACAAAACCATCTAGTATGACTACTTTGTCAGCTGTGGCTTTAATATTGTTCTAAAGTGGCTTTTATGTTTTTCAACAGCCAAGTTTAGTTGTTTGTTCTTCTGCGATCTCAGTGTTCAACGTGGATGTTAGTTCAAAACCTTACATATAATAGCACCACCTACCTAGATGACTTGCGAAACCAGTGATGCAACCACCATCTACACATTATAGAAACTGCAAAACATTATGGTCAAGTATGAAGTTTTTATAAAGAAATTCAAAATTCATTTTTGTTGTTAACTTGCAAACTTGTAATTGTAGGTGTTAAAGGTTATTGATTATATGTTAATAAATGTCATGATTATTCAATTTTTATGCTTATCAATGAAACAGAATCAATAACTTTTTTTCATAATGTTGGTTTAAAAAAAAAAACAATTTTTAATTTGGCATGACCAAGTCATTTGCTTTATTCCAAAATTTGCTATTTGCTATTAATGTTTGACCATTTTTGATGGGGATCGTGTAAGGCGTAAACAATTATAACATTTTCTAAAAATACAACTTTGAGATGCACGACCAAAATATAAATTAGGGTCTGCTCTTAGGAAAAGTTCTGTTGAGATGAACTGCATTAGAGGTAAAATCGGGCCGAAAAAAATACAGCCTGATCCGGCCCGCGGGTATTTAAGCCCGACCCGGCCTGAGCCCAGCGTATTAACTTGAGTTGCAGGCCTGAGCCCGAAGCAAACCCGAAATTTCATATTTTATTTGTGAGGATTCGGGACTCCCCAGTTGGGAGGAGGAGGGGGTCTGGTTTTATGGTTTTATGATAACAAATGTCTTTTGTAACGAAAAGTTAAACAAGACTGTATAAATATGTACAACTTTTATATGATAATCTAAATGTTTGGCGATCAGCACTTTTGTCAGTACAACTGTTTAAATGTCTGCTCTGGGTCGAGGTGCCAGTCTTTTTGCTCTCGTATGAAAGCAAAGCGCCACATTGATTACATTCAGCGAAGCCAACGCAAGTTTCTGTCGCCTATTCAACAATCAATTTGAAATTTTACCACACCTCACTCTTACCGGTGCGTGTTTGTCTTTTCAATTCTTCTGTCTTTAGTTTATCCTTAACTTCTTGCTCCTCAATATTGGGGATACCAGGTCAAAATAGATGTGGACTTGCGGAGGGGAACATTATTAAGACGGCAGCGTTCACGTGACGTGCGCCGAGCATGCTCTGGCTCTGCGGCTCCAATTGCAATTACATTACAGCGCCTTCTTTGTTTTATCCAAATTATATATTTTATAACAAGCATTCCTTGGTTTAGTATCCACACTTCATTTTAGTATATATTTTTATGAACATATATTTATATATATTTAAAAAAAAATGAGCAAGAGACACCACAACGCTTTAGTATACTTTTTTTTTTTCCGTGAGAAAGAAGCCCGGCCCGACCCGACCAGACCCGAAGTAAGGATTTACATTTCAGGCCCGACCCGACTGGAATTTCAGGTCGGGCTCAGGCTTAAGATCTCACCTCTAATCTGGATCTGTATACAATACCATGATGCAAAGAAGTCTATTTTACTTGTATACAATACTACATTCTTCACATATACAATGTTCAAATCATCCAGGCAAGGAAGAGTGATTGCATTAACTTGTCCATTCTCTTTAACAGTTAAACAACACTTTGACGATGTTCAATAAATCAAATGGCTTCTTTTGAAGGACAAAGAGTCTGTTGTTGTTCAACTCACAAAACTTAAGTATTCAAACCAGGCCTTTAATTTTTGTTAAATGTTACAATTTGTTCTCTGGGACAGGCGTTAATTCATATGTCCACGACCCAATGTTACAATAAAATTTATGAATGGTAAAATAATGTAACAATAATGTATGATGTAACTTTACTTTTATGATTCTTGTTTTCATTCATTTATTAATCATTTTTGGTAAAGATAGACTGAAGTAAAAGTGGTACATTATTTTATCATCAATCCATTTATGTTATAATGTGATTTTTTAGAAAATTAAGTATTTTTGTAGCAAGTACCAAATTAGGAATATGCTTTCATTCTTTAAACCGCGCATATGCGTATTGGTATTTATATTTGTTTTAGTATGGAACATTTGCACTCTAAATTTCCCCAGGTATGATTGTAAGCATGAAAGTGCCCTGCGTTGGGCTGGCCACCGATTCAGGTTGTCACCCGGCTGGTGCCCATAGTTAGCTGCGATAGGCATCCAGCGACAACCCCCCCCATTTTGTCTGATGTCTACTTAGTGTACCGAATGTGAACCAAGTGTGAACTTAAGACCATGTAACTATAAACTTTGCTTAACATAATTATTACCTGGATATTTGCCGCCACGACTCCGTTTAATGAAGCAAACAATAAGAAGGATCAGTATGATAAGGGCGATGGCGCACATCAAGCCGATGAACCAGCCCTGAGTTGCGATGTCTACTTGATCAATGTAGGCTGATGATGTGCATAAGACAAGACACACAGGCATACATACAGGCATACACACAGAAAAGAAGAGGAAAAAGTGAAGACAAGGTGAGTTATTGTGCACAGGGCAATCCATTCAAATGCTGTTTTAAAATCCTGATCATATTATTATTGATGCAGGAAAGAAGTACTAAGAAGTACTATCTCGTGACTCACTCCTAGAAAATCACACATAGAAAACAAGCTTTAGTTAATATTAAGAGTACAGCAATACCTTGAAATACACGCTTAATGCGTTCCACGACCGAGCTCGTATGTCAATTTACTCGTATCTCAAATCAAATTTTCCCATTTGTTATAACAAAATACAAATTAATTCGTTCTCACCCACTAAAAAAACACCTAAAAATATGATATTATAATGCAAATACATGTTTTTAATTGTTCTAATTCACAACCTACATTCACAAAGTAACAAAAAACCTATCTACTGGATATGATCTGCAATAAAATGTGACATTATTGTGTACGGAGTGCTTACCTTTGAGACAGATGGTAGCGGCTAACGGCGGAGGAGAATTGACACTTTCGGTTCGCTACACTACATAACATAACATAAACTTCATCATCGTCATGAATATCACTGCGCAGCTTGTATGCTCATATGTCAAATTTGTCTCATATCTCAGGGCAAAAATTTGCTTGGAATTTTCCTTGTATCTCAAATTTCTCGTATGTTGGGACACTCGTATGTCAAGGTATTACTGTATTAGAATTAGAAGTAAATAATGCTCTCCCATAGAGCAAGCACCTCATATGATTGGATATTTTTTTGCCATTTCTAGAACCAAATACATCATTTTTAAAGACAGTTCAATAGTGATTACACACAATATTATATTATCTACATTGATCATTTGTTTAAAAAACAAACACATTTTGAGTTGTCCAGGGATAACAGGCCAAGCACGAAAAGAAACATTTCACCCATCGTCAATGAGTGAAATGTGACAAAGTATGAAATACCCAGCGTTCAAGTTATTAAATATCAATTTTAAACTGACTTAAACTGAATTTTAAAATGACTACAACTCAAGGACACACAAAAGTGACAAACGTTGATATTATGCTGATATACTTTCAACCATACCCCCCATAATAAAATGTCCAGATTATTACATTCTGATTCACCAAGTACACATTACCAAGCACATGTATTCTGTTCACCTCTGCAGATTGATAGCTTTCCACATAACAATTCACTTAAATGTAAAAAGACTTGCTCATCATCCTTGCAACCGGTGTGCTCATAGGGCTGCAAAATCCGACTCCACCAGGCCAGGTGTGGTCTCACCTGCTTTGATCTCAAAGGTGACAGATTTGCTGGTGACGCTCCTGAGTTCGTGGGAGTAAACCCTCAGATGGTACTTGGCACCCACGATCAAATCCGTCAAAGTAAATGGGGGTTGATGTGTCACTGGTACAGTTTTCAATGTCTTGTCGCCTTGGAGACACAAGAAGGGGCCAATCATACTCTAGGGGCCTGTGGCATTGTGTTTGATACTTATGCCGACAGCGAAGCATTTCGAATCCCAAAGCATCACATGATTTATTCAGATTTATGATATTAAGTCACAGAACTGAAATTGTGTGATACACATCGCTATCATCCAGGCTGATTTCCCTCTGGAAAATATACAAGTAAGCAGTGTAAAAACTGATTTTGAAAATTCTCACAATTAGTCAAAGGCTCATTTGAGCTCACCTTTTATTTTCGTTTTTTCCAAATTGTGTTATTTACCAGAGGCAATCAAAGTGTCAAAGCAAATGGGGCACGGGTTCAAGAAAATAAAATCTATTCCTAATTTTTTCAACTGAGTGAAATGCATAAACCAAACTCTTATCTGTGTACCCTTAATTATGTAACCAACATCTTTCCAGTAGCAAATGAAAACTTCACCCAGGCATAAACAAGGCACTGAGAAGCACAAAATGTGAGAAGGCAGCCAGTGGTGATGTCATGCTTCATGCTTTCAAAGATTTCAAAGTTGATCCAACAAAACCCATTGACAATTGGCTAGAATTGACAATGATAGACGTCCAAACTATTTGAACCTGGTCTATATGGCAATGTAAAATCCGTGACCGGACATTTTGTCGACGGACACTTCGTCGCCGGACGCTTCGTCCCCGCACGCTTCGTCCCCGGACGCTTCGTCCCCGGACGCTTCGTCCCCGGACGCTTCGTCCCCGGACGCTTCGTCCCCGGACGCTTCGTCCCCGGACGCTTCGTCCCCGGACGCTTCGTCCCCGGACGCTTCGTCCCCAGACGCTTCGTCCCCGGACGCTTAGTCGAACGGACGCTTCGTCGCTGGACAGTTCGTCGAACAGATATATCGTCGCCGGACAATTCGGCGCCGGACTCACGAACGATTGTTTTTAAGATAAAAGGCAATAAATACAATAATTTTATTAAAAATTTTATTAAAAAGAAATTCACAGATGGGAGTTTTTATGTTTTTTTGTAAAAGAAAATAAAACAGCAAAAACTCGCTCGACAACACAAACACATTAACATTTGGGTGTGTGCAAGTACTAAATGTGCTCATCTCGAAACACACTACGCACAAAACGGTTCCTACGTTGAGCGCTCCACATTTGGAAAGACCCCAAAGAGAATCAACGTGAAATTCACATATAGGAGTTTTTCTTTTTCTTTATTAAAGAAAATAAAACAGCAAAAACTCGCTTGACAACACAAACATTTACATTTGAGCGTTTGCAAGTACTAAATGTGCTCGTCTCTAAACACGCTACGCACGAAACGGTTCCTACGTTGAGCGCTCCACGTTTGGAGAGACTCCAAAAAGAATCAACGTGACATAACAACTCAGATGTTAAACTTTTCTTTACTTTATTTATAAACTTTATTTTTCTTTAAATCGTCGTGGGCTAGTGGATAGTGGTTAAGGTTAGTGGTTAGAATTAGGGTTAGGGGATAGTGGTTGAGGTTAGTGGTTAGGATTAGGGGATAGTGGTTAAGGTTAGTGGTTAAGGTTAGGTGAACTGTCTGGCGACGAAGTGTCCGGCGACGAATTGTCCGGGGACGAAGCGTCCGGCGACGAAGTGTCCGGCGACGAAGTGTCCGGCGACGAAGTGTCCGGCGACGAAATGTCCGGGTACCGTAAAATCATGTTTCAGTATCAGTGAGAGCAACTGATTCCCAGTTCAGTTGGAATACTATTTCATATGGACGTAGATCGCAGTCAATGCTGCCAATGAGTTAGGATAGAGATCCTTCGACATGAATCCATCCACCAAGCAAAACCAAACAACAGAAGGGGAAAGCATGCCATTCCTCTACATCATCCAAGAATCTCTATTGTTAAAAAAAATGGAGGTATTCAGACTAATCAAAACAGTTTTGCAATAATAGACTAAGAAATGTTGCACGTTTTAGTCATTTTTAGCTATAATAATGTATTCGTTATCTTCTCTAGCCATATTTATAAACATGTTCTTTACCAGCTAAACATAATATATCTACTGTATAGTATATCTTGTACAATCTATCTTATTATTAGGTGTGGAAATAATGTTTGCTAAGGCAATGGATGTGTATCAATGGTGAGCTCATAGTCAGATCAGAATTCAACAAGATTGTGTTGCCACCACATTGTACGGAATCTGTTCAAGGATGTGAGTATCCACTTTGTGGGGTTCTGTCCTCCCTCCAATCAGATCATGATTTGGGGTTGGCAATTGGAATTGGTCCTAAAGCCATATTGCCTGCAAGGTCAGTTGGGACACTTGAATGTAACATGTACGTATCCTATGATAAGAAAGCTTATGAGTACCGGCAGCTGGGTGAAGATCAATTGTCCCAACCTCGAAGTCTGGCAGAAGAGGAAAATGTAGATTTGGTGGATGATATCGTCATTAGGCTATTTTAAATTAATGTGAGATGAGAGTAGCTAACACCCGAGCTAGCTAACTTGTCCCAGTGTTACACATGACCTGTCTTTGTGATTGCCCATTGCGTTCACCTGTCATTTCCCCGTACCTGGTGTATCTGCTGCTTGCTACCTCTCATGTGATCCAGGTGTTTCTGATTGTTCTATGTCTGCCTATTTAAACCCTGTGTATCTGTCTGGAGGCCAGGGCTGCGGCCATGACGGCGTAGACCAGGGCTGCGGCCATGACGGCGTAGGCCAGGACTGGGGCCATGACTGCAGAGGCCAGGACTGTGGCCATGACGGTGGAGGCCAGGAGTGTGGTCATTAAGGCCTTGACGGCTTTGACTGCATAGGCCAGGACTGCGGCCATGATGGCTTTGACAGCAGTCACGGCAGAGGCCTCCCATTGGCTCGGAGGGATATGCGTCTCCATGATGCTTTTCGTGTGCCTTCGATCGCCACAGGGCTCTAACAGGCTCTTTTGACTTTTTCCAAGTGTGCTAAATGCACCTTTAATCTTTGTTTTTCATCATGAGCACCATGAAGGTTATTCCCAGTGCAAGTGAAAAGAAGAAGCAGAGTCTGTTATCAAAGTCACGAGGTGTGCCATCACCCAATCTGATGATGTGGGGGAATTTAGGAAAATTATGAAGTCATCAAAGGCAATCATCACTGAAGCGATATTTCAACAAATGTAATATGATTTTAAGTTGTTGAGTTGTGTTTACGTGCATGTGTGTGTTTCTCAGCTGCCAAACGTGTGTCTCCTTCTCACTTCCCATCCCACCATCATCTTTACTTGGCTACATACTCAACCTTCCATCTCAATGGAACATATCTTTGCAATGTCTTATTTTAATGGCTTAATTAATCATTTCCTTTTTTTATTTTTTTGTCTTTCTCACATATTTCATACAAGATCTCAATCTAAGATTTACTTTAGGGTGTAGGGCAGGCATGGGCAAACCGGTCCTCCAGGGCCGGTGTGGGTGCAGGTTTTTGTTCCAACCGATATAGGACAGACAGTTTAACCAATGAGATTCCTGCAGAAAACAAGAAGCACCTGACTGGAATCCACTGATTGCACTTGTAGGACACCGGATTGGTGAAAAGGTGGCCTCTCAATGGGTTGAAATGAAAACCCGCACCCACTGCGGCCCTTTGTGGAATAGTTTGCCCACCCCTGGTGTAGGGGGTAGTGTTGGAAAAATTGTAATTGATTTACGCTTAAAATGCGACTACTTACAAAAAATTAAAATTTGAAACCACTTCTGGAACGAAATAATTTCATCAGTAGACGTGTCACTGTCTTATGCTAAATTAAACTCAATAAGTATTTTGCTGTTGCTACTGTTTTTGTTTCTATTTCTTTGGGGAAAGAAATGGGGAAAATAACTGAAACATTTTAGAAATTCATATTTTAGTAATTATTGACTAATTTGTACCATCCTCTCTATGGACTACTACTTAGTTATTATTAAACCAACCTTTTTTCTCATGGATTAACGAAATTTATGAAAATAAAATAAAAGTCTACAATAGGATTTTTTAAAACTCACAAAAGGCATTATCTTTGCCACGACAAAGACCAAACTTTTTAGCTTGATATAGAAACCAGCAGGATCTGGATTCTTACTGTCCACAGTGAACTCTACCACAAACTTGCTGTTGTCGGGCGGGAAGTTGTGTTTCCAGCTGACGTTAGCGTGGTTACTGTTATGCTCCACCGTCAGATTCCAGATCTCTCGCCTGTGGACCACTGCATAATGGGTGGCAGAGGTAAAGTGTCAAAGGTCAGTAGGGTCGCAGATCAAAACCCCCACTTTGGGGGCACCCTATAGACCACAGGTGTCAAACCGGTTCCACAAAGCGCCACGTGGGTGTAGGTTTTCCTTCCAACTGAAACAGCACACAGACAGTTTGACCAATGTTTCTGCTGAAACAAGCAGCAGCTGCCTGCAATCAACTAATTACAGTTGAAAGAGAACAGATTGGTGCCAAGGTGTCGTCTTCATTGGTTGGGAGGAATACCTGAACCCACTTGGCCCTTTGTGGAATCGGTTTGATACCTGTGCTACCTGTGGTACCTCTGCTGCTTTTATGCATACATACATACACAATAATTTTGTCTTGTGAGCGGAACTCATACATCTAAATATTACAGGACAAAATAAAGAATTTCCCTCAAAAATTGTTCACAAACATATCCAAATCTGTTTAGTGAGCTGAGCTTTACTCATTTGTTGAGATAATCCATCTCATCTTGTAGAAGTAGCATATGCTGATGAGACAGCATGGTTATTGTGCAAATGAGCCTTAGGCTGGCTACAAGAAAAAGCCACTATGAAATGTGCAGTTTTATCATATGGTGCAATGCCACAGATGTTGCAAATTTTGAAAGACCGTGGAATTGACATTCTGACTTGTAGTGTTGCTTCCTGTGAATTTATTTTATTTCTTTACAATAACACGTCTACAAAGGTGTTTCAAATAATTTGGCAATACATCCAACCAGCCTCACAACCACAGAGTATGTGTAACTACACCAGACCACCAGCATTTTCACCTCCAGATCATATGAGACCTGCCTGAGCTGCTGCAAGAATTGGTTTGCTAAAACCAAAGCATTTCAACACTAACTGTCAGAAACCATCACTGGGAAGCTCATCTGCATGCTAAATGTCTTCATCGGTGTCTCAACCTAATGGCAATTTGTTATCATGACCAAAGGTTAACCAACAGATACTGGTATACAGACAGTTTTCTGGATCGCACATTGACCGATACAAGAGGATAATGTTATGTTCACTGTTTGAGTGGTGATTTTTCATATGAAGGTCGACTAATATATTGGCTGGCTGATGTATCGGGACGGTATTAGGTGTTTTTTTTATTAGTTCGGCCAACACTAGTCAAAATATAGCTGATATCATAGCTTAATTTATCCTTTCTGTTTGGGTGATGAGCTTTTCTAATTTCGATTAGAACAACTTAACTTCCAAGATTTTCATTTATATGGGTGTTTCAGTTGTCTTCCATAATCATTAAGTATATTGGCCTCAAGTTTACAAAATCGTCTCTAGGCATCGTCAATCTGACGACTACTGGCGTCGACCTTTGAAAATCCACTATTGGTGGATCTCTAATCATAACTGACTTAAGTAGGGGAATGCTTGTATTTGATGGTGTTTGCAGATTGAAGAGGTGTTCTCTTCACAGATGAAACCCAGTTTTCACAGTTTAGGGCAGATGGCAGGCAGACACCTTGGTTGTTTTTGGGTGGGGTAGCAGTTCGCTCATTTCAATGCTGTGGATTGAAACGTCTCTGATGGCGGTGGAGTTATTGTATGGTGGTTCTACATTATGGTCAATGAACGCAAGTGCATTTCATTGGTAACATTTTGAATGCTGAGAGAAACCATGAGGACCTCCAGACTACCACTGTTTGTTCCGCCCTTCATTCTTGACCATCACCTCGTGTTGTGGTGTGATAATACATGGTCCAATGTTGCATAGATTGGTAAACAACTCCGTAAATCTGAACTGTTAGTTCTTGCATGGCCAGCATACTCAATGGACATGTCAGGCATTGGGGCGCTAGTACGTATGTATCAACAATTGTGACAGTGTGTTCCAGTTTTTGTAACTGTCCAACAACCTGCACAGCCTTTGAAGAGGAGTGTATCAATATTCCAAAAGCCACAATAAGACCTGACCAAGACCTTATGCGGGGAGATGTGTTACACTGCGTGAAGCAAATGGCAGTCATACCACATGCTGACTGGTTTTCCTGAGCCCTAAGAACCCAACATTAAAGATAAACTGCACATTTGAGGCCTGTGAAATAATCTTACTGTCTAATCAGGATGTGTGCGGAGCAGTGGATTCCACAAAGAAATACTCACTATGAGCTTTGTGAGCAATATTTGAGGGGCCCTGTCAACCTTCTATGTAAATGGAGATTTCAGCTCTTTCAGTCCAGTCCAGGGAAAAAAATTGAAGCTAAAGCAAAATTGTTGCATTTACTGCATATTTTTGTTCAGTGTATATAAATGATGAGAATTACAATCAAGATTACACTCTAAACTTGGAGTAAATTGTATATTTCATTGATAGAAATTTTACCCTTAGTAAAATAGAAATTCTGAGGATTTTATTTTGTCCCTTTATATTTTTGTATTTTATGTCAACCTTTGAGTTTGGAGTGTTTTTAAACATTGAAGTGTGCATTCTAAAACATACTACTACAAGTGTAGCTTCACACTTCTTGACTACATTTCTACTACTATTTCTGCGTGATACATTTAAGTCACTCTATTTGTTATTTATTCACTTTTATGTCGACTGTTTTTTCAGATAAAATTCCATTAAATTCAGGCGCAGCAGTGGAACTTTTGAAGTTGACCTGAAGCAATGTTTGAGTTTTTTTCTTTGTAGTTTGTATTTTTTTTTCAGAGTTTGATTTAACGTTTTAAATATTTTTTAAATGACTATAACATTTGAGATAAAAAAAAGTCATGATACCACATGTCACCACATTTCACGAGTAATTGTGTGCATAGGTTTTGCTATTTGTTTCAGAATTCATAAAATTTTAGAAATGTGTTTTGTTGTTTGACATTTTATTAATGAAGTCTTTTTTTAAAAGTATCATTTTAAATCGGATCAAAGGTTGACGAGCTTCTTAAAACGAATTATTTAACCTCAGAGGTTCCACTGTATGCGAAGGCTATGTAAATTAGAGCAAAATGTACCCAACACATTCTTATCAGTATTCTTGTTGATGACCAGCACAGTAGGTGTTGTGGCAGGTGTTGCCTCAGTTGTATCGATCGTAGTAGTAGTTGTTGCACTCGTAGACATTGTAATAGTGGTGGTGGTAGTAGTAGTAGTAGTAGTAGTAGTAGTTGAGGTACTAATTGTTGTAGGAGCAGCAGTAGTGGGAGGAAGTGGAGCAAGAGGAGGAGATGTAACAGTAAAAGATGAAGCCAAAGAGGCATCTGTAAATTCAACTACAAGGGAGTGGGGAAAGAAGGAGTTAAAGACATTGCAAAAAACAACAACTTAATTTATAATACAGTGGTACCTCGAGATACGAGCTTAATCCGTTCCGGGACTGAGCTCGTATGACAAGATTCTCGTAACTCGAGCGGAAGTTTCCCATTGAAATGAATGGGAAACAAATTAATTCGTTCCAACTCTCTGAAAAAAACACCAAAAACAGGATATTGGATTGAAAAAAAATGTTGTATTTCTTATAATTCGCCATATATTAACAAAGTAACACATAACTAGTGGTTTAATAGAAATAAAGTGTTTAATCTAACTAAAATTGGGCGGATTTCGCCGAGGGGAGAGGGGCACAAAAGGGGCGGGGGTCTTCGTTTTTTTTTTCCACACAACGCACTCGTAAACGGAACAAACACTCCACCCTCACGTTCGCTATCGATGGGCTGTTTGCTGTCGTACTATTCCCTTCAAAATATTCCGAAAATGATGCACACAAATGTCCTCACAATCGGATAACGCACGACCACTTGCCAACGAGCAGCAGTCTTTTAGCAGCGATCGCTCTGCTGCTCATGGGAGCTTCGGGGGCGCTGGCTAGCGGCTCCTTTTAGCTTGTAGCATCTGTGTTCGCATCCCCTCGAACGGCGCCTATGATAGAGTTGCTACCGGGGATGCTGTTGCGAGCCAGTGCCCCTGATTTTCTTATGAGCAGCCAACGAGAAGTAATATAATACTCCTCGTATTAGATAAAAATAACAGGAAATGCAGCAGCTGAGTTTACCCACGTATTGATTGTGGGTAAAGTTTTATTCTGAGTGCCATTGCCTGTCGGCGTTGTGTGCACGAGTATCCTTCATTACCCAGAAAGCCCTCTTTTCCCCGCGGATGCGCGTTGTGCGTTTCCTGGTCTGAATAACTCATCCGGTGCTCGTAAATATTGTTATACACGAAAGATATGCAAAAAAAATGCCATGGCCACCTGGCTTGGTCGCATCACGGGCGAATTATTCGATCGAAATTTCCCCCGTAAGACGAGCATTTTGTATGACGAGCGGTCGTATGACGAGGTACCACTGTATTATGTATATAGTATATATATATATATATATATATATATATACAAAATTCACATGAGAGAAGGTTCATAGAGGCTTCAGCGGAAATAAAGATATACTCACTTATAGTATTTAGGTTATTTCACCATATAAAACTAATTAGAGAAGAGAATATCTACTAATCTATGATTGGAATTTACCAACACCACCAACTGGACAAACACCAACATAACATTGTGCTAAATATTTAAAATTTAAATAATTGACCTAATGAACCCTAAGTATGAATAAAGCATGGGTGTTCAAACCGGTCCTCAAGGGGCACAGTGGCTGCAGGTTTTTCCTACCCATGAGGACGATATATTTTCACTAATCTGGTGTCTGATAAATGTAATCAGTTGATTTCTATAATGTGCCGCTTGTTTCAGAAGAAACATCATTGTTTAACCTGTCCATGCTGCAGCGATAGAGAAACTGAGGCTTTCCAAAACACTATTGAGTAGTCCTGAAATGAATCACTACAGTAATGCATTTCATACATTGCGGTTAAGTTCTAGAACCTGGACACTCTTTTTAAAACCAATTTCACATTTCATATTAAATACATATTAGGGGATGTTGTCAATCTTTTTCAACCGTGGGATTGTGCCATCCTTTTTAAGTGTGGATTACACAATTTAAGTTGACTATTTAAATTTCTGTCATTGTTTTCATCTATGAATATTTTTTCAAAATAATATTTGTGGGGTGGCCCAGTGGGTGAGTGGGTAGCGCGCCGGCCTCACAGTGGGCGTCCTGGGTTCAAAACCAGGTCGGTCCACCTGTGTGGAGTTTGCATGTTCTCTGCCTGCGTTTTCTCTGGGTACTCTGATTTCCTCCCACATTCCAAAGACATGCATGGTAGGCTGATTGGACACTCTAAATTGCCCCTAGGTATGAATGTGAGTGTGAATGGTTGTTTGTTTCCTTGTGCCCTGTGATTGGCTGGCCACCATTTCAGGGTGTCTCCCGCCTCTGGCCCGAAGTCAGATGGGATAGGTTCCAGCACCCCCCGCGACCATGAGATAAGAATAGTATTTGCATTATGTACACGACAACGCCATAATCTTGTAAGTGGCTCTTTCAAGATGTTAGAGAGTAAATCTGTATAGGTATGTGTATTTTAACAGGTTTTACAGTACAGTAAATAACAGTGCTTTTGAACAGATTGCTGGAAATAACTGAGCCAAATGATCATTCATTTATTTCCGTACCGCTTATCCCCACAGGAAAGCCTATCCTAGCCAACTATGGGCACCAGGTGGGGGACAACCTGAATTGGTGGCCAGCCAATCGCAGGGCATAAAGAGACGTAAAACCATTCACGCCCACACTCATACGTAGGGGGAGTTTCACGTGCTCAACCAGCTTACTGTGCATGTTTTGGGGGTGTTGGAGGAAGCTGGAGTACCTGGAGAAATCCCAAACCCAGCGGTACCTCAACTTACAAATGCATCTAAATACGAAATGTTTTGGTTGCGAAACACTTTGATATGCAAATGACGTTCCTTTCATTCATTCATTTTCTGAACCACGTTATCCACAGGGTCACGGGGGTGCTGGAGCCTATCCCAGCTGACTTCGGGACAGAGGCAGGGGACAGCCTAAATCGGTGGCCAGCCGATCGCAGGGCACGAGGAGGCAGACAACCATGCACACACTCCTACCTAGGGGAAATTTAGCCTACCTTGGATGTTTTTGGAATGTGGGAGGAAACCGGAGTACCCAGAGAAAACCCATACAATCCCAGGGAGAACATGCAAACTCCACACAGGTGGACCGACCTGGATTTGAACCATCGTGCTGACCACTCGCGCCGCCGAGCCGCCCAAATGACTGTTCCAATATATGAAAACAAGATCCAAGTTATGAAATCCCCCAGAACGTAAATACATTTTCTGTATCCATTATGTCATTTTGAAATTGTCATTTGTCCTGGTTGACACTAAGTTGGCTTCCTACTGGAGCCTCACAACAACTCAACCCTGACACCAACTCCCTTTTGACCGCCATTTGTTGTCAGGGAGTTCTTTATTTAAAATTATTGGTGTGAATGAAATGAATAAGCGCACCTTGTTATCCATCAAGGAAAAACATAAGATACAGTTGTGGTCAAAAGTTTACATACACTTGTGAAGAACATATAATGTCATGGCTCTCTTGAGTTTCCAGTTATTTCTACAACTCTGATTTTTCTCTCATAGAGTGATTGGAACAGATACTTCTTTGTGACAAAAACATTCATGAAGTTTGGTTCTTTTATGACTTTATTATGGGTTAACAGAAAAAGTGATCAAATCTGCTGGGTCAAAAATATACATACAGCAACACGAATTAGCAATTTTGGTGACTTAGAAAGTTGTGTCAGTGAAATGAGATTCATAGCATGGCCTCTTAACTTCTTGTGAGTGATTATGAGTGACTACAGCTGGTGACTTCTCTGAGGCCATTTAGATAGGGCTCATTGGAGGCAAACGCCCACAAATGCTACAATGGGAAAGTCAAAGGAGCTCAGAATGGATCTGAAAAAGCGAATCCTTGACTTGAACAAGTCAGGAAAGTCACTTGGAGCCATTTTCAAGCAGCTGCAGGTCCCAAGATCAACAGAGCAAACAATTGTTTGTAAGTATAAAGTGCATGGCACTGTTTTGTCACTGCCACGATCAGGAAGAAAACGCAAGCTATCACCTGCTGCTGAGAGAAAATTGGTCAGGAGGGTGAAGATTCAACTGAGAATCACCAAAAAGCAAATCTGCCAAGAATTAGAAGCTGCTGGAACACAGGTGTCAGTGTCCACAGTCAAGCGTGTTTTGCATCTCCATGGACTGAGGCTGCCGTGAAAGAAGGAAGCCCTTGCTTCAAAAGCGGCACCTTAAGGCTCGACTGAAGTTTGCTGCTGATCACAAAGATAAGATCTTCTGGAGGAAAGTTCTGTGGTCAGACAAAACAAAAATCGAGCTGTTTGGCCACAATGCCCAGCAATCTGTTTGGAGGAGAAAAGATGAGGCCTTTAACCCCAAGTACACCATGCCTACCGTCAAGCACGGTGGTGGTAGTATTATGCTGTGGGGCTGTTTTTGCTGCCAATGGAACTGGTGCTTTACAGAGAGTAAATGGGATAATGAAGAAGGAGGATTACCTTCAAATTCTTCAAGATAACCTATAGCAGGGGTCGGGAACCTTTTTGACAGAGAGAGCCATAAACAATTCATATTTTCTAATGTTATTTCTTGAGAGCCATTCTCAGAATTGAAAAGTAAAAATATATGAAAAGTGTGATTTTTTTGGTCATTTCACCACTTTTAAAGTACAGAAAGTCTCAGAATTCTTTTGACAACATTGTTATGCTGTTGCTAATAAATCGGTATCAATGCTATCATACATGCAGAAGAGTAATAAAAAACAAAATTATGATTAAAGTGGTGGTAGAGGTAGTGTCAACGCCACAGTGACGCTCATATTAGTGCATTCGGGACTCAGCTCTCTCACCAGTGATTTCCATATTTTACCTGACAGGTTAGTGGAGAGCCCTACGCACCCATGGAAAGAGCCACATATGGCTCCTGAGCCATAGGTTCCCTACCCCTGACCCTGCACTGGGTGCAGTTGGGTGTTCCAACAGGACAATGACCCCAAACATCAAAAGTGGTAATGGAATGGCTAAATCAGGCGAGAATTAAGGTTTTTGAATGGCCTTCCCAAAGTCCTGACTTAAACCCCATTGAGAACTTGTGGACAATGCTGAAGAAACAAGTCCATGTCAGAAAGCCATCAAATTTAACTGAACTGCACCAATTCTGTCAAGAGGAGTGGTCAAAGATTCAACCAGAAGCTTGCCAGAAGCTTGTGGATGGCTACCAAAAGCGCCTAATTGAAGTGAAAATGACCCAAAATGTTACCAAATATTAGCGCTGCTGTATGTATATTTTTGACCCAGCAGATTTGATCACTTTTTTCCGTTCACCCATAATAAAATCATAAAAGAACCAAACTTCATGAATGTTTTTTATGACAAAGAAGTATCTTTTCCAATCACTCTATCAGAGAAAAACCAGAGTTGTAGAAATAACTGGAAACTCAAGAGAGCCATGACATTATGTTCTTCACAAGTGTATGTAAACTTTTGACCACAACTGTAGGAACTTGGCGTGCAGTTGACTGATATTTCAATGCAGTACAGGCCGTAACCCGAGTTGGAGAGACCATTAATACTTTTGAGTTCTATTTAAGCCGAGTTGTTTTGAATTAATAATTTGAAGTTGTTTAGATGTGTTCATGTGCATGTGTTCGTGTGCTAACAATAGCTTCCTCCTTACACTGCAATCCTTCATGAATAGAAAATGTTTTTGCACGCTTGTTATTCATTTTAATACATAAATAAATAATTTTCTTATCATTCTCTCATTTTGCGTGCTTCTCATAACTTTCACACAAAATTGGGACAATTTGATCATTTTTAAAGGATTTAGTTTGTAGTTATTTTGAGAAAATTTACATATGGAGTACTGCTAAATTTATGAAAAAAGTTACAAAACAAGTTCTGTAATGAATTAATTTCACAAGTAGAGTTACCACTGTATATATATTTTACATTAAGAAAATCTGTCAATTGAACAGGGGTGTGTAGACTTTCTACATCAACTGCACATGCACACACAATAATACTACTAGATTAATTTATACATTACAGATACAAATATACAAATATTTTCTGATTTTCTGTTAAAGACAAGAAATCTGTTTGAATGTAAGTAATGAAAACATGAGCACAAGCTGAGAATAAGTGAGTTCTGAATCTCTGAGTTATAGGCAGAATCTCTTTTTGTCTGATTTTTGAAATATTTTTAGGCGAGTTTAAAACGCAAATTGATGTTGTCACGGGCCAAAGCTCAAGGTCGTCACTGCTTTCTGCCTCACACCTATCACTATTCATTTTAGCAAGGACAAATACCCCCAATGTCTTTAATATGCCAATTTCTTGGATCCCACGATGCACTAATCAATATGGTGATTTTATTAAAACTACCAACAAATGAGGAGATAAAAAAAGACTTCCTTAGCAGCTTTCACGAATGGAGATATATTGGCAAGGACACGTCTATGGAATCCTAGAAATGACAGGAAAAGCCATTTTTAAAGCCTTATTACATTTTTTTAATTTATTCAAATTTGTCAGTATTGTTGACAAGTCTTTACTTTCGCCCAATCCAACAAATTAATTAATTTTAATTTGACTATACAGAATCTTTAAATTACACTGTAGTTCTTGTTTTTTCACCAAATCAGCCAAATTTAAATGGGTTGCAATTTAACAAAAGTTCCGACATGAACTGCTGTTTACTCATACTGTACCTTGATGTCAAGGTCATGTAGAGCCATCATAGCTTTAATTAGTGCTTCCACTATGAACCTCTCTTTTACATGGTAAGCCCAAATCACAGCATGCTTGCATTGTATTTTCCAAGCATGCTTATAAGCAATGCAGACATTTGCATGTTTGGGAGCAGATGCAACACATTAATGCAACCACTTCAGTCAAATCTTCTTTTTACGACTGAACCATTTAATAGGTGCAATGGATAGGGGTGGCAGTGTGATGTGACTTTTGAAAAAAAGCACAGAAGCCAAATGATCCAGTTAGTGAATACATGAGCTAGACAGTCATCTTCCGTCTACCACGAGCCTCAAAGATAGCTTTTCATTCCAAGCACGCTTAGCAACATGCCTTGATAAGCTGCATTCAGTGAGAAACCATAGAAAGTACTGTAGATGTTGTGAAATAGGTTTTACTGGCGTATCAATACTGCAAGATTTACAGTTGGGGTGTACCATCAGGGAGCAATGCAAATCACAACACAATTCAAGTTCAAACATAAATGGCATTTATCGCATCTCATCTCATTTATCATCACTATGGCCGCGGGTGGGTGCTGGAGCCTATCCCAGCTGACTTCGGGCCAGAGGCGGGGGACACCCTGAATTGGTGGCCAGCCAATCGCAGGGCACATGGAGACAAACAACCATTCACGCTCACACTCATACCTAGGGGCAATTTAGAGTGTCCAACCAGCCTACCATGCATGTCTTTGCAATGTGGAAGGAAACGGTACCCGGAGAAAACCCACGCAGGCCCGGCGAGAACATGCAAACTCCACACAGGTTTGATATCTCCCACCCAGTGTAACCCAACCGCATTAACAACTTTCCAATGATAGCAAATTTCTTTTGCAGTGTTATAATTACTTCACATAGATTGGGGAATTTCAAAATAAATGTGATTGGACAACATTTTTTTTCCTGGTAGTCAGGAGGTTAAGACCATTATCTATAGCTGTAGTCGATAACCATAACTTTCTGCAAAGAGAAAGAAAGGAGGGATCAGCAGGCAGCTTTGCAGCTAACAGTAAAAAAGAAAAGAAAAAAAAGCATGAACAGCAGCACAGTCCAGGCCTCAAGCTTTAATGTATTAAGAATGTCAATTACTTTTATACAAATACTAAGTATTATTTAATAAACATGCTGTAGATAGTCAAGATGAATAATTTATCACAGTGTAATTTTTTTCTAGCAATTGAGTGTTTTCACATTATTTTTTTATTTAGAATATTAACTGTTAAGTATTTTAAAGAATTTATTGACTTGAAATTTTACTTGTAGTATTCTCATTGTTATTATTAATATCAGAGTGAGCAAATATTAATAATTAACATTTGTACCACATGGTTATGCCTGCAAAAACATTTACTGTCAGTTTCAACTTGTAGGAAAATCTCAAGTTGTTACCTGAACTGTTGTACTTAACACAGAGTATTGCAAAAAAAAACATAAAATACAATGGACTGCACTGCTGCCATGTTTTCAGATGGACGGACATATATAAAGTGATACATGAAAGATGGAGGTGGGAACAGGCAGGTGTGATTTTCATTGTCTTTTACCTAGACCTGTAGCGTCAGTTAAGTTTTCTGCCAACAAGAACAGAAGAGACAAGGAAAAAAGGCAGAAAATAAAATTCTGAAGGTTAGAAAAAATAAATCCTTCCATTTAGACAGTTCCCCTATGTATCTTGGCTCAATTTGTTACAATTTATTTTTAAAAAGAAACACACTGTTGAAACTACAAAGTGGGCTAACTCGAAAATTTTTGTTTTGTTCTCAGTACTACCGTCTTCGGTTTCTTGGATGACATGCAAAATGCATACTTAACCTAACATTTGATGATGTCATGATGACGATTACCAATGTTCTACTTTGTATAAACTATATTTCCCAATGGGTACTGTGACAGTTGTGTTGTGAAACTAACTATTTCTTCAATTCAAAGTCTGTTAGTAAATGTATACCAAGTGATTTTGCTGCTTTTCTGTCATAATGATTTGGTGATTCTTAATGATCCCATTGACTTTGATTTGCTTTGTACTTTGTGCTTTTTGCTTTTTGCTTTTTGCTTTTTGCTTTTGCTTTGTTGTTCTGCGGCCTTTGACTGTACTGTCTAACTTATAACTATGCCTTTTCTTGCTACTGTCACAATGAAATTTCCCGAATACGGGATGAATAAAGTTATCCAATCCAATCCAATACTATATTCTCATGAAATGAATACTGAAGTTAACTTATTGTTTGCTGAGTCAAGTGCAGTCAGGCATCTCAAAGCACTTTTGTGAGTTACATTTTAATCTTTTGATTACACATGCACCATGTGACTCAAAGATTTTTCCAAAGACTTTTGTGGGGAGAAATTTCACTGCCTTTAAAATAAAAAGTCCTGACTCAGATCTGGATTTCCTCTGTACATGGAGCACTGAGGTAAGCTGTTCAGAAAAAAGTCTGTCTTTAAGATCAAAGTGCAGGACTAAAATTTTGGTGTCAAAACGATAAAATGATAAAACATGAACAGTACTGTACTTCAGAACTAAAATACGACAGATTTTTCAAAAGAACTTTCACCAGAAACTGAACAGTGGAATCAGAACTTGAGACTGTAACAACAGTTGTTTGAAAGAAGTACAGTTCTTGCCAATAAATCGCTTTAGTTTTCATATGGAATGGGATAGTAAACGGGTGGGCAAACTATTCCACAAAGGGCCACAGTGGGTGCAAGTTTTCGTTCCAACCCATAAGAGGAAACCTTTCCACCAATCTGGTATGTTAGGGAGACAATCAGTGGATTGCATTCAGGTGCTTCTTGTTTCAGCAGAAATCTTATTGGTTAAACTGGCTGTGTTGGATCGGTTGGAACAAAAACCTGCACCCACAGCAGCCCTCGAGGACCGGATTGCCCGCACCTGGGATAGTATCATACATTTATTGTCATCAACTAGGATGGCAGACAATTTTTGGAGACCTGAACCAAAAACCAGCAACTACATCTCTTTCATTATACCATTTAGGCATTCGCTGGCACGGTCATTTAGGAAGAACCAAGCACCAAGCAATATCGATCATCGATCCCATAATAAGAGGGTTTGAAAGGCATCAAGATCCACACATACCAATTGCTTCATGCGGAACTAAACACCAAAGGCAGTATGAAGGCAGAACAGTTTTAGGAGAACATTAAAAATTGAACAGAGATAAATGCTATTTTGGAGTCAAAGTGATATCCTTGTATTGCCAGACTACAAATGAAGGGATGGAACAGAATCAGTCAAAAGAGCAAGTTTTCTCACATACAGTGCGTTGCAAGAGTTTTCAGCACCCTTGAACTTTTCAACCTTTCGTCACATTTCAGGTTTCAAACATAAAGATATAAAAATATTATTTTTTGTATAGTATCAACAACAAGTGGGACACAATTGAGAAATGGAACAAAATCTATTGGATATTTTATGCTTTTTTTAATAAATAAAAACTGAAAAGTGCAATATTACTTGGCCCCTCTAATTTCAGTGCAGCAAACTGATTCGAAAAGTTCAGTGAGGATCTCTGAGTGATCCAATGTTGACTAATGAGTAGAATCCAGCTGCTCTCTGATAGTCTCAGTTGTTTAAAGTGCAGAGCGCATCATGAATACCACGGAACACACCATGCGGGTCGGAGATACTGTTGTGGGGAAGATTAAAGCCGGATTAGGAAACAAATATTTCCTAATATTAAAACATCTCAAGAAGCACTGTGCAAGCAATCATATCGAAATGGAAGGAGTATCAGACCAAAGCAAATCTACCTAGACCCGGCAGTCACTCTAAACTTTCGGCTTAAACAAGGTAAGGCTGATCAGAGATGCAGCCGAGAGGCCCATGATCACTCAGAATGAACTGCTGAGATCTACATCTGAGTTGGGAGAGTCTGTCCATGGGATTACAATCAGTTGTAGACTGCACAAATCTTTTTATGGAATAGTGGCAAGAAGAAAGCCATTTCTCAAAGATATCTATAAAAAAAATCGCGTTTAAAGTTTGCCAAAACCCACCTGAGAGACACACCAAAAATGTGGAAGAAGGCGCTCTGGTCAGAAGAAACCAAAACCAAACTTTTTGGCCACAATGCAAAACGATATGTTTGGTGTAGAAGCAACCGTGACCGGATGTTTCATCGAAAGACGTTTGGTCGACCGGACGGGCCGTCGACCGGACGTTTGGTCGCCAGGTTCGCTCGCTGTCAAATTATGAGAGAGAGAGACAGAGAGTTTACTGTTGAAAGCGAGCAACCAGGTAATCTCTCGCTCTCAAAATTATAATCATGAGAGAGAGAGAGTCCGTTCTACCAAACGTCCGGTCGACGCCCCGTCTGTTCTACCAAACGTCCGGTTGACCAAACGTCCGGGGACCAAACATCCGGGGACCAAACGGCTTCCGACGAAACGTCCGAGTGCCAGAAGCAACACAGCTCATCATCCTGAACACACCATCCTCATTGTCAAACATGGTAGTGGAAGCCTCATGGGGGGGGGGGGGTTGGGGGGCTGTTCGGGGCTGACTTTATCCACGGCAACGCCGCACTCGTGTAAAACATGTTTTATTTCTTCTAATTCACCGTGTATTGACAAAGTAATAAATAACGAGTGGTTTAATAGTAATAAAATGTGTTTAATAGAAGTAAAATTAGACGCATTTCGCGGAGGGGAAGGGGACGACACACACGGAGGCGGGGGGGGGGCTGTTCGGGGCTGACTTTATCCACGGCACTCGTAAACGAACAAACAAATTTAAATTAACTTGGATTAATATATACAGACACTCAACGTTTAATGTAACTTCACACAAAACTGAATTCTAATTTAGTTTTAATCTTTTTTACCTTTGTAACGGGTTGGCCCCACCCCGACGTCCCGACGTTGGGAACTTGCCGCTTCCCCGTGTCTGATTACCAAGTGTACATATATTCCAGATCTTTTCTTTGCAAAACTCTGCCGATCCATTGTTGTTTACCTGGTATGTAAATGTAGACCAAAGTGGGGGGAAAACGGGTATGGAAATGCAAAGTCCGCCCAATGCTCGTAGAAAGATTTTATACAGGAAAGAGATGCAAAAAAAAAAATGCCAAGGCCACCTGGCTTGGTCGCATCACGAAATTTTGACCGCATCACGTGCGAATTATTCGATCAAAATTTCCCTCGTAAGACGAGCATTTTGTATGACGAGCGGTCGTATGACGAGGTACCACTGTATTTGGGCAGAGCTGAAGACTGCTGCTCAAAAACACTGCATCCAACCTCACTGAGCTCAAGCTGTTTTGGAAGCAAGAATGGACAAGACTGATAAAGACATAACCCAAGCAACTATTATTGCATCAAAAGTTGGCGCTTCAAAGTATTAATGAAGGGGGCCAAATAATATTGCAAGCACCATTTTCAGGTTTTTATTTAAAATATTTTTTTAAAAAATACAATAAATTTCGTTCCACTTCACAATTGTGTACCACTTGTTTATTCTTGAACCAAAAAATCTTTGTTTGTGGCGAAAGGTTGAAAAGTTCAAGCAGGCCGAATACTTTTGCAAGATACTGTAAATCTGTCTGTACAAATCTACAAACTCCCTTTCTGAACGCTGTCCTAATCTGACCTTCAATACAGTCTAAATATGTCTCAGTGCTTTGCTACAGCAGAACATAGTTTTTGAGTAGACTCATCACTGGAGCCTGAGAAGATGGCAGTACATTGTGTACATAGCATACTTTATAATGTACATCAACATCAGATGCAGATCAACTACACAACTGATGATGAAACAAAACACAAGGTGACTGCTTCATTCCCAGCGTCAGTCAGATGTTATGGTTCATAAGATTGTGGGTCAGGCCAGGGATACTGTAGAATGTCTTGTTTTGTTGACTAACCCAGAAAAAACGCAGAGAAACACTAACCTTCGTTACCAAAGAAGGGGGATTCCTCAACAAAGATCTCTCCTGGTCCCACCTTGGTGAGAGCTGATAGGTAAAAGTTATAGCGGGTGGATCGATCCGGAAGACGGAGAGTGAACTCAGTTACATTTGGCTGGAAAGTCTCAAAATGAGGTCGACCCTCTCTGGATCCATTGGCTGAAAAAGCACAAACATGCTGGTGAGTGTAATAAAAATAAAACGGCTGTTTTACACATATGCATTTCATTGGGAATGACATATTCTTATGAACATAATGTATTATACAGTAATCCCTCAAATATCGCGGTTAATGTAGACCAGACATGGCCGCAATAAATGAAAAAGCGTGAAGTTGGATCACCCCAATTATAACTACCACAAGGCAGTCATAGCTCTACTTACGAAGGCCTCTAGGTACAAAATTTTCAGGTGACGATTTTTTTTATATGCAAATGAGTGCCTTGAGATGCGAAAAAGATCCAAGTTACGATATCCCCCAAAAGGTAAATGCATTCTTTATCCGTCATTTTATTTTGAAAATATTGTCGAGTATGCATTGATTGTCACTTTAGAACATCGCTACCCTCTACTGGGCTCTCATTTCATCGCTCTCATTCTATCTCATATAATAACAATAAAAGCATTCAATTCAATTCTATTGGCTGTCTCACAACAACCACTGTCCATGTTTCAAGATTCTCTCTTATATACCTGTCCACCTCTACTAAATTCACCCCTTATTGATGATTCTAATTCCCCTTATTAAGCGATTAAAAACCGTACAAATCCAACACAGCACATATTTTCACACACACAGGGCACACGTAAAAGTCTAAAATGTAGTACAAAGTGGACGGCTTTCGGCCTTGGTAGAATGGGCGTTTGCAGCCATCTGGCAGACAAACAGGGGTATTATGTCTCCGCAGGCAACTATTTCGGCGGTGCAGGGCACATTTTCACATGCTTTATTTATTTTAAAACATTAATAAATAATTTCCTTATAATTTTCTCTCATTTTTGTGTGTTTCCTCACATCTTTCATACATAATTGGGACACTTTGACGAATTTTAAAGGGTTTAGTTGGTAGTAGTGTGAGGACCGTGGAACGAATTAGAGAATTCACATATAAATTACACCTCTACTTATGAAATTTTCAAGTTACGAAAAAAGCGAGAGGTACAACTGTACATATTTTCGCGCCTAAACATATGTACAATTATCAAAAAGTGTATATTTATTAAATATGACAGCTATAAGCATGTCAAAAGACTGTGTGTAATGTATTAATATCTAAATATAATGTGTACAGTGGGGCAAATAAGTATTTAGTCAACCACCAATTGTGCAAGTTTTCCTACTTGAAAAGATTAGAGAGGCCTGTAATTGTCAACATGGGTAAACCTCAACCATGAGACACAATGTGAAACCCCCCCAGAAAATCATAGTTTGATTTTGAAAGAATTTATTTCCCAATTAGAGTAAAAAATGAATATTTGGTCACCTACAAACAAGCAATATTTCTGGCTGTCAAAGAGGTCTAACTTCTTCTCACAAGGTCTTACGAGGTCCCCACTCGTTACCTGTATTAATAGCATCTGTTAACTCATTATCGGTATAAAAGACACCTGTCCACAACCTCAGTCTCTCACACTCCAAACTCCACTATGGACAAGACCAAAGAGCTGTCGAAGGACACCAGAGACAAAATTGTAGACCTCCACCAGGCTGTGAAGACTGAATCTGCAATAGGTAAAACGCTTGGTGTAAAGAAATCAACAGTGGGAGCAATTATTAAAAAATGGAAGACATACAACACCACTGATAATCTCCCTCGATCTGGGGCTCCATGCAAGATCTCACTCCGTGGCGTCAAAAAGATAACAACAATGGTGAGCAAAAATTCCAGAACCACACGGGGGGACCCAGTGAATGACCTACAGAGAGATGGGACCACAAAGGCCTATCAGTAACACAATGCACCGCCAGGGACTCAAATCCTGCACTGCCAAACGTGTCCCCCTGCTGAAGCCAGTACACATCCAGGCCCATCTGCAGTTCGCTAGAGAGCATTTGGATGATCCAGAAGAGGGCTGGGAGAATGTGTTATGGTCAGATGAAACCAAAATAGAACTTTTTGGTAGAAAAACAGCTTCTCGTGTTTGGAGGAGAAAGAATACTTGCATCTGAAGAACACCATACCCACTGTGAAGCATGGGGGTGGAAACATCATGCCTTGGGGCTGTTTTTCTGCAAAGGGACTAGGACGACTGATCTGTGTAAAGGAAAGAATGAATGGGGGCATGTATCGAGAGATTTTGAGTGAAAATCTCCTTCCATCAGCAAGGACATTGAAGATGAGACATGGCTGGGTCTTGCAACATGACAATGATCCCAAACACGCAGCCAGGGCAACAAGGAGTGGCTTCATAAGAAGCATTTCAAGATCCTGCAGTGGCCTAGTCATTCTCCAGATCTCAACCCTATTGAAAATCTGTGGAGGGAGTTGAAAGGTTGTGTTGCCCAATGACAGCCCCAAAACATCACTGCTCTAGAGGAGATCTGCATGGAGGAATGGGCCAAAATACCAGCAACAGTGTGTGAAACTCTATTGAAGAGTTACAGAAAATGTTTAGCCTCCGTTATTGCCAACAAAGGGTACATAACAAAGTATTGAGATGAACTTTTGGTATTGACTAGATACTTATTTTCCACCATGATTTGCAAATAAATTATTTAAAAATCAAACAATGTTATTTTCTGAAGGTTTTTTCCACATTCTGTCTCTCACGGTTGAGATTTACTCATGTTAACAATTACAGGCCTCTGTAATCTTTTCAAGTAGGATAACTTGCACAATTGGTGGTTGAATAAATACTTATTTGCCCCACTTTATATTTAAAAATGTAACGACTGTATTTTCTTGCATATAAGCCGTATTTGAAACTCAAAAAATGACGACTGAATCAAGGGTATGGCTCAGTCCAAGGTGGGAGAGTTTGTCAGTCAGAATGTCCGGTATTATAGTGTTGAAGGGTGAGGATTATTTCTTTAGTTTTTGTGGTGTTTAGTGTGAGATTGTTCACCAAACACCACGAAGACAGTTTGTTGACCTCATCTCTGTAGGTAGACTAAATGCTGTGTGTAGAGCTACGGCGATGCCGTCCTCAGTGGACCTGTTTGCTCTATAAGCAAACTGGTGAGGGTTAACTGAGGAAGGGATTGTATCCCTGATGTGGCGGGCGACCAACTTTTCAAAACAATCATAAAACATCCCCGACCCCCTTCGCTGATGCTCTCTGCCGTCTAATTCGCCAAGCAAGTTTTATTTTCAAATATGCGCTAGTGCGTAAGGTTGCACGGGGCTCACATTTCTGATAAAAGTCCAACCTCGCATACAGAAAGCTGTAAAATGATGCCCATTGCCCGCTGCCCGCCATTTTGTTCTTCAGTGCTGAGGCCTTAGTTTTCCGCCATTTTCCTAGTGTCAATCAGAAAACAGGGGAGTGGTTTCCGCTTGCGAGTTTCAGCGTGGATTTTATTAACTTTTTTTTGTAAATCCGTGAAAGTTGAAACCACAATATTCGAGGGCTTACTGTATTAACAAATACATAAGAAATATGAAAGAATTCAACCTGTTTGGTATTTGAGCTGATATCCAATAAGAAGACCATTTGGCTCCAAAGGTTTGTCCCATTGCAGGTGAACAGTATCGAAGCCTCTTGATCTGATCCTGAAAAATCTGGGTGCATCGGGCACTACACATTCACAAATATGCAGAGATAAAAAAAGTGAACAGGCAAGAAGGCCACTACTTACTTACAGTGACTCTGTCATAAATTAAAAAAAGAGATCCCATTTTTATATCTAAAGTTCTAAATAAACAATGCACTGCATTCAATATTCACATGTTAAACAACATTTTTTTGTATTGCTAATAAGCCAGAAATTACAAAAAAAATATACTTTTTTAATTCCATGTTAAAATAGCTTTTAATCATCGTAAGTTTCTATAGGGAACTGAATATGTTTCATAAAAATAAGCAACAATTACTGTCTTACAATTTGAATCTAGTACAATCTATGATTTAAAGTTCGTCATGTTTTCATTTTAACCTCGTAATAGTTCAATGTTAATCTTGTAACATTAAGATTTTTCTCTCAGAATATTACAATGTATGACCTCTTGTAATTTCCAGTGGCACACCTGACCATTGGCACAACAGTGTGCCGTGGCATATTGGTTGGGAAACACTGGTCTAGTTAACATAAATTAAAAATGAAGCTTCCTCACCTCCTTCCTTGGTGCTGAATTCAACAGTGTTGCTAGGTGGACCCTCGTATCGATTGTTGGCTACAACCATGAACATCTTGTATCGCGAAAAGGGCACCAGATTACTCAGGATTGCCGATGGCTCAGCCATGGTTGTATAAAAACCTTTAGTCTTGTTCTCCTTACGGAACACCAGGCCAGGGACATGACTGGACTCACGCCAATAGTAGAGCTAGGAGACCATATGAAGAGAAAGGGGTATTAAAAAGGTACGGAACTGCAAACGAGAACAAATAATGAATGTCTGCTGTCATTAAATTGGTTCCCCTCTTACTCTGTACTCCTTGAATTCTCCCTGGACTGAGACCTGATCCACAGGCTTCCAGTGTATGTTCACTTTGGTGCTGTCCACCTTTGAAATGCGAAGCTCAGTAGGGGCACTGGTGGGTTCTGAAAACAAAAGAGTGAAGGAGCCAAATTGGGTTTATTAGAAGCTAACGGTATGCACACGAGCACATCTCATAAACGCAACACTTCCGTTTGCCTTCTGCTGTGCTTGTTGACAGACGTTTTGAGAAAAATCGATCTAAAGAAATTGCCTTGGACAACTTTTAGTAATGTTGCTAAAATGCACAAGACAAACGTCGTCAAAGTGGGCGGTTACACGACTCGTTAACACTTTTTCAGGATGTTTTTTCCACGAAGTCGGAAATTAGGAGCTGCTTCCTCCTCGAAGACACTCGGCCACAGCTTCTTCCAAGCATACATTTAAGCAGAGAACGACAGTCAAAGAAACATGGAGGGTTGTTGTGAGACAGCCAATGAGAGCCCAGTAAATTGTCAAGCAAGAAGCAATTTCAAAATAAAATAACGGATCTAGAAAATGTATTGACGTTTTCGTAACTTGGATCGTTTTTTGTATATTGAGGCACTCATTTGCATCTCAAAAGGCTTCGTAAACTGAAAATTTTGTACCTAGAGGCATTCGTAAGAGGTATGACTTCATATGAAAAGTAATATGTTGTAAGGATTGTTCCATTTATTTGGTGGCCAACATGTGGCACACGAAGAAAAAATAAAAGTAGGTTGATGAAGTGTTTTAATACAGTGTGTTGAAATACAGTGCTACTCCTATTTACGAATGTTTCTACATACAAATTATTTAGGTTACCAAAAGCCCCTTTTGTTCCAAGATATGAAAACAAAAGTTACAAAGCGTCAAACAAAATCAAAATCAAACATTCCCGAAACGCAAATAAACTTCTTGTATCCATTAGTTAATGTATTTTCTCGCATATTAGCCGCCTCCGCGTATTAGCCGTACCCTTAAAATCACCTTAAAATCGTTGAATTTAACCATTTCTGTCGTATAAGACACCCCTTGATTCACAATTTTCACCTCCATTTTTATGGTTTTAATAAGGAGTACAAATGTGTATCTTTTAAGGGAAAAATCTTAAGAAAAATCATTGCACGTAGTATTTCTTAGATAATGTATGAATCGAAAGGATCGTCTGCTGGATTGCACATTCCGAAAGGGTGTTGCCTGCACGTAGAGTTGGGAGAGTAATTCTATCACGACAATTCAATATTAAAATACAGGATGCTACAAGAGGGTGTTTGAAAATTTCTGATTTTGTGTTACGTAATTTAGAATTTCTTCCGTATATGATTTTGATGAGGCCCCGTGTGGTGGAGAGGTGTTCAACTTTACAAGTGATGCATCTCACACTTCAAATTTCAGGCATGCACAGATTTACATTGGTCTAGATCAGGGATGGTTCCTCCCACATTCCAAAATCATGCATGGTAGGCTGATTGGACACTCTGAATTGCCCCTAGGTATGGGTGTGAGTGTGCATGGTTGTCCGTCTCCTTGTGCCCTGCGATCGGCTGGCCACCGATTCAGGGTGTCCCCCGCCTCTGGCCCGGAGACAGCTGGAATTGGCTCCAGCAACCCCCGCGACTTTAATGAGGATAAAGCGGTTCAGAAAACGAGATGAGATGAGATCAGGGATGGGCAAACTATTCCACAAAGGGCCATAGTGGGTGCAGGCTTTCGTTCCAACCCATAAAGAAGACACTTTTTTTAACCAATCTGGTGTTCTACAGGTGCAATCAGTGGATTGCAGTCAGGTGCTTCTTGTTTTCTACAGAAATCTCATTGAGTAAACTGTCTGTGTAAATTGGAACAAAAAGCTGCACCCACAGCGGCCCTGAAGACCGGGTTGCCCACCCCTGCTGTAGATTTAGATGCTGTACAAAATTAAGGCCCCGAGTGTGCAAGTACTTACTGTCTTCTCCTGAGTAGCCGATTATTGCATTAGACTCTGGTCCTGCTCCAAGATCATTCTTTGCCTGGATTTTGATTTCATAGGGCACATAGGTATCTGTGTTGTAAACAACATGTTTGGTCCCTATTACGGTCACGTTGTTCCACTCTTCATCTGAGTCTTTCCGTCGCCACCAAACGCTGTACTGTAGATTGGGACCATTTTTCTCGAGATTAAGCAGGGGCTGGGGAAATAAGCAAAAATGAATAAGCATGTTGAGCAAGCTGCAGCACAGTAAAACATTATTACTATATATTACTTGGAATTTTTATTTATTTAAATGACATCAAAGCCTCTGTGTGGATCGAGAATGTGGACCAAGGCTAATGTTTGTGGAGACACAGTAAACACCCAAGAACATCTGTACACTAATGTCTCGATAAGTAGTAATACATTGTCAATGTATAGTAAGGGGATTGTACAAACATTTGCCCCTCCTTCTACCCCTTGCTTTATCAGAAAAAAATCATTGAAATGTGTTAAATGAGATTTAGTGTTCAATCAGCCTACCATGCGTGTTTTTGGAATGTGGGAGGAAACCGCAGTACGCAGAGAAAACCCACGTAGGCCCGGGAAGAACATGCAAACTCCACACAGATGGACATGACATGGATTTGAACCCAGGACCCCAGAGCTGTGAGGTTGACACGCTAACCACTCGCGCCATTGATAGAGAGGATAAATGATTGTTGATGATGATCCCTCTGTTCCAAAATATAGGGGAAAGACTGTACTGGTATTGACAAGACAAATGAGCTGTTTTTGTGTGATAAATTTCACAAGAGAATGTGCAGGAGGATTTATTGTGCGCGTTAATTTTGCCAACCAACACCATAGCTGCTAATAGCCCAGCGATCCCACTGACATAATCGTAAATTGATATTGAAGTTAAAACATGTTTTAACTGCATGATATAAAAAACAATACTTTTATTCAGATTAAATACTAGGAACTGCCAAAGGTTTTTTTTGTGCGTCTCACCGTCAAAAGAAAAATGTTCATGCAAAAAATAGGAGCAAAAAAAGGTTAGAGACCCCTGCTTTAGAGTGTTAATGCCTGACATGCACGTAACGTACCTCCCAAGTAATCTCCATGTTGTCTTTCTCTGAGCCCCAACCCCGGAGGCCGCTGGGTATGACATCAGGAGCTATATGTACAAATATAAACATGTCACAGGTACAGGTGATTTGTGGCCTTTCACAGATTTTCTTTGGTGAGTATTATTATACTGTATTGTATAGTGTTTAGTTTGCAAATATTTTTCATTTAAAAAAAAAACTATTACCAAGAAATATGCTACTCACCAGCGCTACTGGTCTGGTATTTTGGTGAGGCGTGGCTCGCCTCACTATGGCCCACTGCATTAATGGCAATAACTCTGAATTGGTAGTTCACATAGGGAGCGAGCTGTAGAATGACAGAGTTGAGGTCCCCAGGATAGGTGGCCAGATCCTGCCATCTACCTGGTTCCCAGCGGTCTTCTTCAAACTGGACCAAAAACGCTGTAAAGGCAGAAGCAAAGAAAGAAAAGTGAATAGACTGAACATGAGCATGTACATATACAATCCTGCTCACAATTGTTGGCACACAATCTTTGCAATATATTAAAAAACAATTGGCAATGTACAAATATGAGTATAATTTAATGAGTTTCAATGTATTTTTAAAAAGTTTAATTTATGTAGGGCCCGGCAACTGGGTGGTTAGCGCGTCGGCCTCGCAGTTCTGGGGTCCTGGGTTCAAATCCTGGTTGGTCCACCAGTGTGGTGTGTGTCCCCGGGACTGCGTGGGTTTCCTCTGGGTACTCTGGTTTTCTCCCATATTCCAAACACATGCATAGTAGGCTGGTTGGGCACTCTAAATTGCCCCTACGTATGAGTGTGAGCGTGAATGGTTGTCTGTCTTCTCGTGCCATGCAATCAGTTGTCCACTGATTGAGGGTGTCCCCCGCCTCGTGTCCGAAAGTCAGCTGGGATAGGCTCCAGCACCCCCTGCCAACCTTGTGAGGCTAAAGCGGTTCAGAAAATGAATGAAAGTATTATTATTATTATTATATGTATTTCCACCTGATTCATATTTTTCGTAAGGTACTCTATATGTACTTGAACTTCGTAGTTGCCAATAATGGTTAACAGGATGATAAGATGCTCTCAGCTTTGGTAGTTATTCAGTAGTTATTTTTTTCTTTATAGCTGTCAGATATAAACATGAGGGGAAAAGCTACTTTTTAAATTACCATTAGTTGTTTGTTGATTTGCTGTATTTTATATATTCATTTATACTTACTTTTGACAAGTACGTAAAACATCTAAATATTTGTGGCTTAAAAATACTGCCAGAATTACCAACGTTTAACTACAGTTCCTTTGTAGTGTCCATGTGTTAACTTCTAGATATACTTAACTAACACCTAGACTAAAAGTACATTTGGGTTAAGAAAAAAAGTGGTCTCAAATGATAATTCCAATTATATATTACACATAACATCAAATAGAAAACCCATTTGAATATGAAAACAAACCGTTCCAATATAATAATTGGCAATGTATATTTCTCATCTCATTATCTGAACCGCCTTATCCTCATTAGGATCGCGGAGGGTCCTAGAGCCTATCTCAGCCAGAATCGGTGGCCAGCCAATTGCAGGGCACAAGGAGACGGACAACCATGTGCACTCACACCCATACCTCGGGGCAATTTAGAGTGTTCAATCAGCCTCCCATGCATGTTTTTGGAATATGAGAGGAAACCTGAGTACCTCAAACCTTATAACCGGAGGTGCATTTACGTACTCCAACAGATTTAAAAGAAAATTATTAGCAACTTAAAAATTTAACACGGTTTGCCAAATTAATTCTGGGATTCTATTGAGTCCTACAAGCGAGTCTGCATTCAACCAGTGGTATTCATAGAAGTCTTTCTGAATAACTGAACAATACAATGACCTTTTTGCATGTGAGTTAGTATATATGATGACCTGTAACAGGACTTCTGTGGTCATTTCCAGGGATCCAGGTGAGGCGAACACTACGAGCTCCAGGATCTGACAGCTCTAGATCCATGGGAGGGTCTGGACGGTCTGCAAGGAAATATGACTTTAATACACATTTCAAAAGGTACTGCGTGCTATATAATGATTTGAACAAAGCCAGAGGGTATTTTCGAATAGTATAAATAGCTTAGGGGACAATTATTGTGAGGTTTCACGACAAACTACCACATTCATAAAAATAAAATATTTCCCTGACAAAATAACACCTGAATGTCATCACTTCAACATCTGTGATTTTAGTCATGAATTTAAGACTAGAAAAAAGTGTGAACCATCAAGCAGATCAAATACCGCAAAGCAGGGATGAAACACACGAAAGGGAAGAATATTCACTCAAGTTGTATGTTACCTGGAGGCAATGCACTAGAAACAGACGGGTTTTGGGAGGCTTCTTCTGTAAGGCGGGTAAGGGGTCAGAAAATTGGTATAGTGGTTAGTTGTTATTTACAGATGTGATTTGACGCACAGGAAATGAAATTAGGCATTAGTTTGAGATGCAGTTTACATTTGAATAAATTATTTCAAATCAATACTAGAAATGTGATTTAAAAAAAGTTTGTGCCGTGTCTATAATCTCTTCAAACATTTGCTTTAAACTAGACGTTCCCTCTTCCCCTTCAACATACGTAGTATATCCTCTGAAAATAATAACACACAATGCCAAGGATTCCTACTACATTATAACTTTTAACAAAGCACACAGTGTTTGATGAGGTACATGCAAGGTTAAAGAAAAATAAAGTACATAAAATGCAATTAGTTTGTAACGGTATTAGCATCATGCATAATAAGGGTACAACTACAACAGAAAAGACATTGTTTGTATGTATGGGTGTACGTGTGTGTTTTTATGTCCGCGTTAGTGCATACCCGAATGCCTGTCTGCCTATATATGGAGTTTGTTCACAGTGAACTTTGAATGTAGTCCGTACAACTGACTCTAAATGTTGTCTTTCAGAAATTCTGAGCAGAAATGTACCTAAAACAGTGAGACGAGCCGAGGCTGAGCCCTGGTCAATCTCAGATTTAATAGTACAGGTGTAAGTTCCCTCATCTCCCTCATTGATGTTAGGGATGGTCAGTGATTCCTCATCTTTCCTCAGCCTGGTAAAAAGTGACAAATGATGAATCATTACATTGCATGCATCCATCTTTGTTTATGGTTTGCTGATATTCTGAAAAGTAATTATACATGAGCACATAAGTACATAGTATATTTAAGAAAATCTTTATGAATAGATCAAAGGGAAAAAATGATGAAAAATATAATACTAGGGCAGCCCGGCAACACGAGTGGTTAGCACGTCAAATCCAGGTCATTCCACCTGTGTGGAGTTTGCATGTTTTCGCCGGGCCTGTGTGTGTTTTCCTCCCACATTCCAAAACATGCAGGGTAGACTAATTGGACACTCTAAAATGCCCCAAGGTATGAGTGTGAGAATGAATGGTTGTTCATCTCCTCATGCCCTGTGATCGGCTGGCCAACGATACAGGGTGTCCCCTGCCTCTGGCCCGAAGTCAGCTGGAATAGGCTCCAGCACCCCCCACAACCTTAGTGAGGATAAAGTGGTTCAGAAAATGAACGAATGAATGAATATAATACTAGTGTAATAGAAAGGTGGAGAAATTAGACCTAATTCCCTCAATAGTGGGGCTGTAACATACTATTTTCTGTTCAACCAGTAGATGTCAGTGACGCTTTACCTCAAATAAATGACTTTTGTCTGAGTTTGAGGACATTTGTAAAAAGATTTTGAAATTAATGTTTCAATAAATATCATTCATTCATTTTCTGAACCGCGTTATCCTCATTAGGGTCACGGGGGGTGATGGAGCCTATCCCAGCTGACTACGGGCCAAAGGCAGGGGACACCCTGAATCGGTGGCCAGCCAATCGCAGGGCACAAGGAGACAAACAACCATTCACGCTCACATTCATACCTAGGAACAATTTAGTGTGTCCAATCAGCCAACCAGGCATGTTTGGAGGAAATCGGAGTACCCGGAGGAAAGCCACGCAGGCCCAGGCAGAACATGCAAACTCCACACAGGTGGACCGACCTGGATTTGAACCTAGCACCTCAGAGCTGTGATGCCGACGCGCTAACCACTCATCCGCCGGGCCGCCAATAAATATAATAGGGCATATTCTTTAAATTATCATCACAATGTTATATATCAGACGAAATGATGTGATCTGTTGCATTATGAAAAAACAAAACAATGTATCCATAAAACGATCATTATTTGTAGTACAAAATATATGTGCCAAAAAAATGATTTAAAATACTTTTGGACACTTGACTAAAAATGCTGCAGTTGAGTAAATGGAGGGTCTCCACCATTTTATGGAGTACAATAACTAATATTATTCAACTGCTTGCTCGAGGTTGTATTTAGGCCAACCAAGGTGCTGTTACCTCCAGCTGAAATGGAGAGGTTTTTCATCCTTTGTCCAAGCCACAGTGACAGGTAGGCTGGGATCAAACTTCACTTTACAGTGAAAACGAGCTGTGGAACCTCTGATGGCTGACTGGTGTTCAGGTGCATGGACTATGCGGCTTGGCTCTAAGGAAGGGTGCATTTGAAAAGGGATATACTCATACAACTATGTGATTCTATAACATTGATTGTATTACAGTGCTCATAACAGTGACCCGTTAAGAACCATTTTAAACAATTAAAGCTATTTTCCCTACAAAAAAATTACCAAGAAATTCCGATGAATGAAGGTATTTGATGAAGCCACATTTGGACATTAAGGACCAAGATAAATCATTTGATTTGGCTTAGAAAGCAAAGGGGAGGGAAAAAGCTATCCCTCGTATATATGTCCTTACATATAGAATTTCCTTTGTCTGATTTATAATAGGGGAGAAAAACCTATAATAGTCAATATTTCCTGGAAGGAAAAAAAACTGTCATTGCCAAACAGTTTTAATTGCTAGTATTATTTTAGCCAATCAAATCTGAGTGACTTGGGTGTCAAAATTTGGCATGTGCGAGTCGATTAAACTGCCCCAAAAATTGCCAAATTGAAGAATAGTGATGAAGGAAAGTGTATGGTTGCATGACTTTTTCAGTTTAACATATTTTGGCAAGAGGTTTTATTGAACGAAAACATCAGTAAAAAAAAAAGAATTAAAAAATGTTAAGTTGAACAATCGTAAAAATTCAAACCATGGAGAGTTTCCTAAATGTTAGTGTACTTTGAATAACTTTGATGTTTGTAAAAATAATAATAATAAATTGAAAAAAATCCTAAACAACCAAGTAACAATTCACTTCATGCATTTGGTTCTGTCAGTGCACAAAAATGTATAAATACTTACATCATTATGTATTATTATCATTATGCTCACAAGCAGTGTCATTTTTCAGTTTGAACATTATTTTATTTTATTTGTTATCATCGTCCTAAGAAATCTGTGATTTGCATATTTAGATTTGTGAACCAGCCTGGGCCTGTGAGTGTAACGGGTGGACGCCGGTTTACAGTATCTATGCCGTGGAAACGTCCCTCGTGATGGCTTTAAAATAAGACTTTAGAGCAGCTGGGCAATTGATCTGGCCTTTTAGACTAGCAGTTACCAGATCGTGTCTCCAGCAGCAGACCGGTTATAATTGGTCTGCTGTTGATGCGATCCATCCCCTTTGTACCAGGTCAGGACTCAAAGCTGCACCGCATACTGCAGTTAGGACAGTAGGAGAGCACTGTAACTTAGTAAGCTATGTCAAAAGCCCACACTGGCATCATAACTGCTAGCATCATCTCTTAAAGGGATCTGGAGGGATGTTTTCTACGACTAATAACATATATAATTTCAGGTGGTGTGTCGAACCAAGGTGCCATGTTTTATTGGCGTTTATTCAGCAGCCAAAAACACACTAATTGTCATGCCATAGGCCTGTAAAAAATAAAAACAAGCATCCGTGTTGTCTCAGACAAAATGTTCTCCCGGAACACTAGAACGGGAACTCTAATTCTGCGGGAGACAACTTCCGAAAAATACAAGTGAGCATTCGCCTCAGATGAATATATATGAGTTATATATTTCATATAAAAATCCGCGAATAAATGACTTAAGAAATCTGAACTGCAAATAGGCGAGGGTCCACTGTATATGCTTTAATAAACCCAAGAGGCAAAACAGTTTTTGTCTGTTTCTCAAACGGATAACAAAGATAGCGACAGTAAACGATATGTGCCTATTTTTATACCTTTTCACAGGAATTTCATTATACGAGGTGTTTCCTATAGTGTGTTTGACTTGTGCAGCTGTCTGACCTTTGACCTCAAGGCGGACCTGGTTTTCAGCCATGCCCAAAATGCTGCTGGCAACACAAGTGTAAGTGCCCTCGTCCTCAGTGTGGGCCTGTTTGATCTCAAGGGTGCCGTTTGCATAGACACGGTACTGACCGCCATCCAGGCCACTGCCTTGTCCATTCTTAAACCTGGGAAGGAAAAGAAGATAAAAAGTTAGTTAGTTAAAAAAACAATCATGTGACAATTACACATACTTACCAGCGTAACTCTGGAAAAGGTGAACCGAAGAAGGGACAGTGAAGAAAGGTGCGATTGTTCTCAATTACTTTAATCAGTTGATTTTTCGGACCAAGCATCCTTGGACGCATATCTAGATGGAGAGACTTTTTTTAGTTTCTCATCTAATTACAAAAAAAAAACATGAAACAGGAACATGGGAGCTGCACAAAAACGAGTCCATGGTTCGCAAGTGGAGAGATTCAATTCGATAAGTAAAAAAGACAAAAAATAATACTTCCCACACTCTTCCTGAGGTGCTTGTCCACAAAACTAACTAAACCTGATCTAAAACACCCCATTGCCTGGGGCTTGAGATACGCTGGTCAGGATTTAGAGAGAACCTCACCAATGACACTGACGAATGCATTTGCCAGCAGATAACCGTGCTGATTCGAGGCATTGCACTGGTAAACTGCACTGCTTCCCATCTGCACTGAACGGAAGATGATTGTGTCACCCATCATTTGGCGACTTGGATCAGGCACAGAACCTTAGTAGGAGGGGAGAAAAAATATGAAAAACAATTATTATTACTAAGTAATTTTTCTGGTCACATTTAGCATTGCTTAAACATACTTCAAAGTAGGCCTGGGCAATATGACAAAAACTGTTATCACAATGAGAAAAAAAATAGCAGTCGATATCGATAATGATAACATTTTTATTTCAGGGCGCCCTGGTGGGGCGAGTGGTTAGCGCGTCGGCTTCACAGCTCTGGGGTCCTGGGTTCAAGTCGAGGTCGGTCCATCTGTGTGGAGCTTGCATGTTCTCCCCGGGCCTGCGTGGGTTTCCTCCAGGTACTCCGGTTTCCTCCCACATTCCAAAAAATGCATGGTAAGCCGATTGGACACTCTAAATTGCCCCAAGGTATGGGTGTGAGTGTCCATGGTTGCCTGTCTCCTTGTGCCCTGCGATTGGCTGGCCAACGATTCAGGGTGTCCCTGCCTCTGGCCCCTTTTTGAATTTGTCTACGTGCAGGTAACACTCTGCGGGGGACATCCTGAATCGGTGACCAGCCGATCGCAGGGCACCAGGAGAAAGACAACCATGCACTCTCACACCCATTCCTAGGGGCAATTTAGAGTGTCCAATCAGCCTACCATGCATGTTTTTGGAATGTGAGAGGAAACCTGAGTACCTGGAGGAAACCCACGCAGGCCAGGGGTGAACATGCAAACTCCACAGTCCACACAGATGGAGGTTACCTGGATAGTTAGCTTCAATAGTGAATTGTGTCATGACAGGGCCCGATTTTTGAATTTCGGCTTCGGTTCTTCAAAAAATCGATTCAAATCGACCCAGAGGTCGCATTTTTTACCTTTGACCCAGTTTTTTAACACATGCACAGCTTCCAGACCACAAACGATTACAGTTTTTGCAGCAATACCCAGCCGCAAATACGGCATTTATCTGCTTTATAAGTGGCTTCTACCGTCAAGCTACGAAACGACAAAAACGCTTGATTTTGGACATCCTTAAAACCTGCTTCATATTTTCTTTCACTTTTCAGGGTCCCCATGAAAGAGAATTCCATTTCGACATCTCATCTTATCTCATTTTCTGAACCGCTTTATCCTTATTAGGGTCGCGGGGGGTGCTGGAGCCTATTCCAGCTGACTCCGGACCAAAGGCAGGGGACACCCAGAATCGGTGGCCAGCCGATCGCAGGGCACAAGGAGAGGGACAACCATACACACTCACACCCATACCTAGAGGCAATTTAGAGTGTTCAATCAGCCTACCATGCATGTTTTTGGAATGTGAGAGGAAACCTGAGTACCTGGAGGAAACCCATGCAGGCCCGGGGAGAACATGCAAACTCCACACAGGTGGACTTGGCTTGGATTTGAACCCAGGACCCCAGAGCTGTGAGGCCGACGTGCTAACCACTCGCGTCACCGGGCCGCCACGATAGATATTCTGTCCATAAAAGTTATGAACTGAATCAGTGACATAGGGCTGCCCTGGCGGAGACCAACCCCCACTGGAAACTGATCTGACTTACTGCCAGCTACGTGGACCAGACTGTGACACCGGTCATAGAAGGACCGGACCCCGTCTATCAGGGGTTCCGGAACCCCATACTCCTAGAGTAATCCCCACAATGGCTCCCCCGGGACACGCTCGAACGCCTTCTCCAATTCCACAAAGCACATGTAGACTGGTTGGCCGAACTCCCAAGCCCCCCGAGGACCCCGCTGAGGGTGTAGAGCTGACCCACTGTTCCATGTCCAGAGTGAAAACCACATTGCTCCTCCTGAATCCGAGATTCGACCTCCCGATGAACCCTCTCCAATACCCCAGAACACACCTTCCGGGTGAGGCTGAGGAGTGTGATTCCCCTATAATTGGAACAAACCCACCAGTCCCCCCTTTTAAAAAGGGTAACATCCACCTCCTCCTGGTCTGCCAATCCAGAGGCAGTCTCCAATGACCACGCAATGTTCACGAGGTGTGTCAACCATGACACACCCACAACATCCAGAGCCCTTAGCTGCCGGGCGTTCCCAGCAGACCCTAAAAAAACGTTTGGGTCTCCCGGGATGCAACAGCATCCTGCCCCACCATCGGAGCCAACTCACCACCAGGTGGCGATCGATTGACAGCTCTGCCCTTCTCTTTACCCGAGTGTCCAAGACATGCGGCTGGAAGTCCGATGACACAACCGCAAAGTCAATCATTGAACTGCGGCTAGGGTGTCCTGGTGCCAAGTGTACATATGGACACCCTTATGCTTGAACATGGTGTTCATTATTGTCAATTCACGGCAAGTGCAGAAATGCAACAATAGAACACCACTTGGGTTTTAATCAGGGTGGCCGTTCTTCCCACTCACTCCCCTCCAGGTCTCACTGTCATTGCCCATGTCTGTATTGAAGTCCCCCAGCAAACAACAGTCAGGTTACGTTGAAGGTGGAGGGATGCTATCTTCTCGTCTACCAGGGTGAACCCCAACATACATGCACGGAGCAGGGGGCAATAAGTATGCCCACACCCACTAGGCACCTTTTACCGTGAGCGACACCAGAGTGGAAGAGTGTCAAACCCCCCTCGAGAGGAATGGTACCAGAACCCAAGCTGTGAATAGAGGTGAGCCCGACTACATTGAGCCGGAATTTCTAAACCTCACGCACTAGCTCAGGCTCTTTCCCAACCAGAGCCAGTTTCTGCAGCCGGAGATTGGAACACCAAGGATCAATCCTTGGCTGCCGCCTAACTGTCGTTGCCCCCGACCTCTTTGGCCCCTGTCACAGGTGATGTGCCCAACAGAGTGGGGCCCCGGTGACCCGGATCGAAGCGAAGGAATACGCCGTTTGACAATGTAGCTTGTAATAAGACATCTTCTGAGCCATGCTTTGTCTGGTCCCTCACCTCAAACCAGTTTGCCATTGGTGACCCAGCCAGGGACACAAGGCTCCAGTCTTTATAGCTCCAAGAATCATTGGGACACACATACCCCACCACCACAATGAGGTAAGGTTAGGGGAGTTTAAAACGTCAGCTGTTCCCGTCATCCGAAGCTTAGTGTCGCCACTGCTTTCTATCCTACCCTTCCCAATTAATAAGTCACTCGGTTTTCCATTTTAGTAAGGACCAATACCACAATCCCTTTTATATGCGTATTTCTTGGATCCCACAATGCACTAAACAAAATGGTGATGTTATTTAAACTACCGTATTTTCACGACTATAAGGCGCGCATAAAAGTCTTAAATTTTCTCCAAAATAGACAGTGCACCTTATAATCCCTTTATATATGGACCAATACTAAAATTGTTATCACGATAAAATAAAATAAATCAGTCGATAGGGTACACCATCTCTCACAACTATGGCAAGCAGCCCCCGACTCTACTATTTTCCCTGTAGAAAAAGTACTGCGCAGTGACTGCTGGGATATGTAGTTCTTTCGTCAATACACCCAATGGATTGTGGCCTGTATACATCGACATCAGCACAGCTTGACGAAGGGTGGCAGGCAGCGCCGGGATAGTTACGCTAGCTACTATTTGCGAATGGATTGTGGCCTTGCGATCGGCATCAACACAGCCTTGCGAAGCATGGAAGACAGCCCCGGGCTAGTTACGCTAGCTACTAGCTAGCTACTATTTGCGAATGGATTGTCGAAGCATGGAACACAGCCCCGGGCTAGTTACGCTAGCTACTAGCTAGCTACTATTTGCGAACGGATTGTGGCATGGCGATCGGCATCAACACAGCCTTGCGAAGCATGGAACACAGCCCCGGAATAGTTACGCTACCTACTAGCTAGCTACTATTTGCGAATGGATTGTGGCCGCCTGGATGAACGTATAAAACTCAGCATTTTCGATGACTAATTTGGACAATTGTTCAATTCGGACACAGAAAATGAGGACTTTGATGGATTTGTGGGTGATGATGAGGTGAGTAAGTTGTAAAATGGCTAAATAAAGTACAACCGAACTAAGTTTTGCTTCCGTTGCCTTTTTAAAAACGTGTTTTTAGCGTGTGAGTGTAGCGTGCAAGAACTATATATCCCAGCAGTCACTACGCACCGGAAACCGGAAATAGAGTCTGGGGCTGCTTCCGGTAGCCAGTGCTATTGCGGTTTGATATTCATATACTATAATATATCATATATATGCGTCTAAAAAACGGTGCATCCTTTGTGTGTTTAAAATACAGAAATAGCACTCGTTACTGACACTGCGGCTAAAAATACGATGTGCCATATAGTCGTGAAAATACGGTACTCAAAAATGAGGGGATAAAAAAGACTTAATTAAGAGCCACACAAATGAAGACTTGTTTAAAAAATGTAATATGATCATACAGGATCATTATTCATTTGCACAACTGTTTACGTTATAAAGCAGGGTACAGGAACCTTTTGGACTGGGAGAAACCAAAACCATGGAAATTTTAAAACGTGATTTCAAAGCCATAGAGTTTACGTTTGTGAGGAGGGGGTGCAGGTATGTGTATGTATACACGTATGTAATATAGTAGTGTACATTGTTTTGTTGCTATCTTGTTGAAATCTCTTTTGTGAGCACAGCATCACTCCGCACACAATAAGATCTTCCCTAGTGGAAGAATTAACTATTACTCTACAATGTACGGACAAGGACTTGAGTCAGTACTTACTGTTTATAGGTTGGCCATTAACCAACCATTGGATGCTCGGTTTAGGATTGCCATTTGCCCGACACACCAGGCGTCCATTCTCCTCTGGTGCGAGAACCAGGTTTGTTGGTTTGTCTAGCCAGTAAGGAGCCGCTGTAGAACACAGAGTAAATGATGACACCAGCCCACTCTCTTCATTAAGAGAGAAGTTGACAGAAAAACCTGGTATTTAAACTCACCTTTGACTTGAACAAAGATGGAGTGGCGTATGCTACCTAAATGATTGTTGGCCATGCATACATATTCACCAGCATCCTCCTCAGACACATTGGTAATCTTCATGGTCTTGTTGTAATTCTCAAACTTGACTTTCGGACTTGGAAGATCACCACCCTTCTTAAACCATTTTATGACTGGTGTGGGTCTGAGGGTGAAGGCACACCCAGGATAACAAATGTAAATGTGTTTGTAGTGGCATACATTTTTATTTTAGACTAATTATAATTAATATATAATTAACTATAATTATAATCACTTGTTAATTTAGCGCCAGGAACCAATCCAGCCATTAAGTGTAGTCGTTACACAGGTGCCTGAAATTCTAAGATGTATTTCTAAATATATATCAAAATTATTGTCATAGGTCAGATTTTAGTTTGTCAAGTATAATGACATTACACTACTACTATTATATAGCAGTAGAGGACCGTCAGGGCCTGCAAGGCCTTTTCTGCTGGCCTAAATAAATATCTGAATCACAGACTGATGTTAATTATATTTTGAGACGTGTTTGCCATATACCCCCGGTCGGAGGGATTTTGAGACACTTCACAATTAAGTTGGATAATTAAGTGTCAAAACTTTTGACTAAAGGTGTCGGGGTGTAAATCACCAATTTAACGACGTTACAATATAGATTATTTGGACAATGACACCATATTTGCCGATACTACAACGTTTGCCACAATTCAATTCGATACAATAATCTCAAGTTGATTCAGATTGATCTATTAATAGACTGCTAATATAGATGTAGTTTTTTATATCTGGGTTTAAAATTTGTGTGCGTATACAATGCATCTGTAATCTTACAATCCTGCAGCAATACACTCAAGTAGGAGTTGCTCGTCTCTCAGCACCATTTTGGAGCTCTCACTTCCCAACGGTGAAAGGAAGGTTGGCGTCGACTCAGGAACTTTACGGCCTATAAATTAACAGAGAAGGGGGTATTTAATTACATTCAAATTTATTTGTGAGACAACAAAAAATAATTACAAGTTTGAGGGTGGTATGGAACTGTCTATTTTCATATTTTCTTATTGCAAATGCAAACGATATTACTACAACGATATGACTAGTCTCTGATATTTTCTAATTAGTATTCCGCAAGGCACTGTCGCTATATCCAGACTGTTGAGGTCATTGCAGCTGGTAAATAGGTCCAAAACCCTCTGGCATCTCCCACAGGAAGACATTAAGAGAAGCAGAACAACAACAACAGGTCATCAATCTTAATGTTTGCCAAGGGAACAGATTTAGTACAGGCCGTCATTAAAAAAAACAGCCAACAAAGCCTGACCATTTTTTTCCTTTCTGTAATGACATTAGAGTGACATGATGACGAAGAATCTTTCAGGATCATTCGTTTTTGTTTAACATGTTTTTGCATGTCTTTTCTTGCTTTGGTAAGCCAATCTTGACAAATGAAAGTCTTTCAAGGTATGCTTTTGTCTCTGAGAGTAGGCTTTCCCACTGTCAAGCCTTTTGTAGAAACTAAACATACTACCAATGTGTGACACGAAGAAGGGGAGACATAAGCTCTGGACTACAAATAGGGAAAATAACTTATTCCTGGTTTACCCAGCAGATCGGAATGTGTATAGCAGGGGTGGCCAACTCCGGTCCTCGAGAGCCGCTATCCGGTCTGTTTTCCATGTCTCCCTCCACCAACACACCTGAATCAAATAATCAGGATCGGTATCAATCTTCTGGATGGCTTGCTGACGAGTTGGTCATTTGATTCAGGTGTGCTAGAAGAGGGAGATATGGAAAACACACAGGATAGCGGCTCTCGAGGACCGGAGTTGGCCACCCCTGGTGTATAGCCATTAAGTGTAGTCGTTACACACTCTTATATAGTAGTCATACCTCTACTTACGAATGCCTCTCGGTACGAAATTTTCAGGTTACGAAAGCTTTTTATATGAAAATGAGTGCCTCGAGATACGAAAAAAATCCAAGTTATGAAATCCCCCAAAAAGTAAATGCATTTCCTTATCCGTTATTTTATTTTGAAAATATTGTCGCAGATGCATTGATTCTCACTTTAGAACATCGCTACACTCTACTGGGCTCTCATTGGCTGTCTCACAACAACCACTATCCATGTTTCAAGAGTCTTTCTTAGATACCTGTAAACCTCGGCTAACTGTTCCCCTTATTAATGATTGCAATTCCCCTTATTAAGCGAGAAAAACCCTACAAATGCAATGCGGTACACATTCACACATACACACACATAGGACACAAAGGGCACAAGGGAGGGAGGAAGGAATAGTTGAAGGAATCAAGTGTAGTGTCATCATTATGTTTCATATTAAATAAAGGACCACCATTTTTTGTGAGACTTTGAGCACATTTGTCTTGCAAAAAAGTAAGATGCATTTCATTAAGCACTATCATTAAGGTTTTAGGATGTGAGAACATGCGGATTACTGAGACTTGCATTTGAAAAATGGCAAAAGAGCTCACTAAAACTGTAAGCAAGGTTAGTTAATGCATTAGATTGATAGTATTCTTGTTGTGTTTTCTATCCATTTTCTTTATCCCTAGTACTCCTTAGAGTTAAGAGTGACCTGAACCCAAAAACAATTCATGGGTATCGAATTGTCTTTACATAATTGACTAGATTCATCAGACGTTAGTTTGTGTCTAACTAATACTGTTTAGTCAAAGGTTAGTGCGTGAATAAAGTATCACCATGCTGGTTACTGTGCTTATTAAACTACAGTTGGACCGGAGACTGAACTGTCCATAGATGGTGACTTACCACCATATGGGTCACTGTCATTGTAAGAGGTGTCATTATAAGGATCATCTGAAAACACACGCACAAGCATGCACATACACAGATATTCACACATATATAAACAAAACAAAAACCCACACATTCAGATAGAATGCTAAAATTAAAAAGTGATGACATGAAGCTGGAAATTTCAAGATTTTTTTTCCATTTTGCACTTGAAATAGATGAAATAAATAGCATGTCATTACATGCAATCACATTAAGATGGAGACATATTCTAAATTCTGTTCATGTATAATAGAATATGGATCTGTTTTTCCACTTACTAGTAACAACTTTGAGAGTGAAGGGATTCTTCTGCTGTATAGTGTGAGTGAAGAGGAACCGAGCATTGCAGCTATAATCATTCTGGGCATCTTGGGCCATGACGTTGGAAAAGTATAAGTCTCCATTTAAACCCTTTGACACTCGCTTATCCTGTACAATTGGGCTCATCACTGAAATAGTGAGGATGACAAAGACAGAGAAGGCATGGTCACCTGATAATGATTATCAACTTATAACATTTAAAAACAGCTACTTTCAAGCAATACTCAGCTTTAAAAGTGGACTAACCTGTTGTGCTGAAAAGATCAGTTATGGCTTAACAAACATTCCAAATAATGTTGTGCTATTTTGTATAGCACACACCGAAACAAAACTCATGTTATGACACTCAAATATATTAGTTTGGTTCAAGATGCTATTATTAAAGGGACAGACAACACCTTGTATACGTAGTATATGTACATGCTTGTATTTATCTGAAAGAAGGTTGCAAGTAGAAGTGTGCAAATGGCGCACCTCTGATTATGGAGCAAATGTTTGAACAAAACACGACACTGCTTAAGAGGATAATTTCTTCAAAATACTGGCTTACATTAACGTTTTGCTCCACTCTTACACATCAGAAAAAATCATTAATGTCCTTTCTCAATTTACTAAACAAGATTATTTCCACTGAGATCCACAAGTGGTTTCTGTCCCTTTAAGTGGTTTCAGTTGGAGTTTGATTTATTTAATAAGGGACAGCCCATATTAATGAACATATTTATATTCATATAAATGAACATATATATGTAAATACGTAAGATTGTAGCCAAGGGATAATTTCCATCTTTAGTCCCTTACATCCAACCAAAATGTAAATACTGAACCTGAAAATAAAATCTACAATGAACTCTTTTCTGATTTTCATTTTCAAACTATAATGTCAAAGTCTAACCTTGATACTTTAATACTGTGAATGACCAATTTACATATTGGTTTTGTGTTAACTTGCTGATAATACAGGGAAATTTTAATAGGGTGCAAAGTGTCATTTGCTTTTGATTTTTCAAGCAATTGTTCTTACTGCTGTTCATCCAGAAAGTGAATGGAGGCGGGAGGCCCGGAGGCGGGTTGCATGGAAGGACAAGCGAAGAGCCCTCAGTCAGCACCACTGGCTCCAGCAACTCCTTAGGCCAAAGAGGAGCCTCTGCAACATTTGCAGGTTGAGAAATGTAGGTGAGAAGAGCGGGTTGAGCACAAATTAAATCAATGCAAATCAGTTTTAAATGACATAAAGCGTGGAGCCTGTGTCATGAAAAAAAAACATCCTACTTTTGCATGCACTTATGAAAGTGCTGTGATCCTTCTTCCCTCCAGTTTTACTACATCGCAGATTTTTTTAAAGTATAAAAAAAGTTCATGAAAACGTCTAAGTCTATGTTGAAACTCGCAACCAGGAAACTGATGAAAAATGGCGGTGAAAAATGGCAGAAGTCAGGGCACCGCTTTATCTCTCAGCACCGAAGAAGGTATACAATAGAAGGAGAATGGGTGCGACGAATATCATATAAAGTGCCAAGATACATTCCGTCTTGCCATTTCCTGTTTTGTTGCAAGTGAATTTTGCATTGCACACGTCACCTGGGGAAAAAAAAACTATTTTTTTGAGTCGCCTCAGCATCCGACTTCTATGGATAGCAATATTCGTACAATGAAAAATTGATCTCGAATCTGACAAAGAGGATGTGGACTAACGCTCCAATAACCTGTTTTTGAATTATTTAAATCAAGCAGAGAGGAACTATTTTCACTGTAAATCCAGTACTTAAAGTATTTATATTTTTTTAATGTATAGATTATATTTAGATATTAATACATTATAGTCTTTTCATATGTCTGTGACTGTGATATTTAATAAATACACTTCCTGATAATTGTACTTGTGTACTTGTATTTTGTATAGGTGTGAAAACATGTAGATGGTATGTAGTAAAAGAGGGGTGATCCCACTTCGTGATTTTTCAATTGTCGAGGGCATGACTGGTCTAGATTATCCGCAAAAAACGAGGGATAAGTGCAAAGTGGGATATATTTTCCCATGAGTGTTGTTTTTCCTCCAAAATATGTGAGCCTTATTAACCCCCCCAAAAATAAGGCATTATTTTTCTTATTAGGGAATGCGTTAATTCACATTTGTGTTTGCTGAATTTTAATTGTTACAACTCTTACAGTGTATAATGCTTATGTGTTATCATACCTGCCAACTTATACATTTTTCCCATATTTTGAAAGTTTTATGATCATTTCAAATTGTGTACACTGTATAAAAACTTTTCTAGTGGATTTTTTTTAAGTACATTTTTTGTAAAACTGGTCTCGTTTTACCATCTGATCCGGATCGTCTCGGTAACTGCTAGGAGACAAAAAACGTCATCGTCGATTGCTAATAATGTCATGCATGATGTGTGCACGAGCATTCCCCTTTCATAGGTCCGCCTTTTTACTATAATAAATATTGTGCGTCAGCAAGCATTGTACCCGGACAGTCAAGTTGTCAGCCTCATACAGCAACATCTACACAATCTTGATTTTAGTGCATACAAAAAAAGGTGCAGCGACTGATAGGGCATCCTATCCACTTTGGGGAAATTTTTGTTTTGTTTATTACCACTTAATAAGGGGAATTGCAATAATTAATAAGGGGGAGAATTGGCCGAGGTTGCCAGGTATGTGTTATTTTGACCTACCCATACAAATTATTTTATTTTATTATTTTAGCATTTTCACCACCATGAACCCAATTATGGTCCCAATTATGGACATCTCATTTTCTGAACCTCTTTATCCTCATTAGGGTCCCAGCTGTCTCCGGGCCAGAGGCGGGGGACACCCTGAATCGGTGGCCAGGCGATCGCAGGGCACAAGGAGACAGACAACCATGCACACTCACACCCATATCTAAGGGCAATTTAGAGTGTCCAATCAGCCTACCATGCATGTTTTTGGAATGTGGGAGGAAACCGGAGTACCCGGAGGAAACAGATGGACATGACCTGGATTTGAACCCAGGACCCTAGAGCTGTGAGGCTGACGTGATAACCATACGCTCGACCGGGCCGCCTCAAGAAAAAGATATTTTTTAATATAAATATTGTGACAGCCGTTGGTGTAGTGGTTCTTCCTCCTGACTTCAGTGCGGGCAGTGTGGGATCGATTCCCACTTGGTGGTGGTGTCATTGTGCATGTGAGTGTTTGTCTGTTTCAGTGTGTGCCCTATGAGTGGCTGGCAACCAATTTGAGGTGTCTCCGCCTGCTTCCCATGGTTGCCTGGGATGGGTTCCAGCACCCCCCGCCCCCATTGTGTGGATAAATGGTCAAGATAATGAATGAATGAATACAAAGATTGTGTGTATGTATTCTTACTTGAGACCCGAAGTAGAGTTTTGTTGGACATCGCCATTCCAAGATCATTGCTGGCAAAACACTGGTATTCTCCTTCATAATCCTCCGGTCTTCCTCCATTTCGAAAACCAATTTCCAGGGTTCCTGAGCGTTTCCGCATAGTTACGCGTGGATCTTTTACAAAGTTGAAAAATTTCCCATTCCTTCTCCATGAGAACCTTACAGAAAAAGGGAAATTAAAGAGTTAACAATGTCCTGGTCAAACTCAGGTTAAACATTTTCATTTCATGGAAAGTACAGCCATCAACTTTCTATTGCTGTAAATAACATCTCATCTCATTTTCTGAACCTCTTTATCCTCATTAGGGTCGTGGTGGGTGCTGGAGCCTATACCAGCTGACCCCGGGCATGAGAGGCGGGGGACATCCTAAATCAATGGTCAGCCGATCGCAGGGCACAAGGAGACGGACAACCATGCACACTCACACCCATACCTAGGGGCAATTTAGAGTGTCCAATCAGCCTACCATGCATGTTTTTGGAATGTGGGACCCCCGAGCTGTGAGGCCGACGTGCTAAATACTCTCTCCACTGACCCGCCCTACTTTATATGTAAATTCTCTAATTTATTCCACGGTCCTGTGCCCTGCGATCCACCGATTCAGGGTGTCACCCGCCTATGGCCCGGAGTCAGCTGGGATAGGCTCCAGCACCCCCCAGGACCCTAATGAGGATGAAGAGGTTCAGAAAATGAGACGAGATGAGACATAAACTACAGCTCTTCTTACGAAATTTTCAAGTTACGAAAAATGTTCTGAAACCAATTAATTTCGTAGGTAGAGGTATGACTGTACTCCGGTCAGAAAGTGAGACGAAGACACACAGAAGATTCATCAGCACCCTTTATATGAATGACAGTGCATGGCATTCTTCTCCGTGAACACGAACATTGAAAACTCTGCTGAAAACGTTCGTGTTACTCTATGCAAAAGAACCACAACTATAGGACCCCAAGCTATCCGCCTAAGTGCTTAAATCATATAACATGAAAACTCAAGGAACCTGAGCTCCCCATTTAGGTGCCTAGACGAAAAGAAACATTTTACTAACCTGCCTTTTCATGAAAGCACAACGGAAAACAGAAAATTTATAACATTGTGAAAGTGTTTCTGTCTTTAAAAAGCATCAGCTTCTCATCAAGATAGACTTGTTTCTTTTTTCAAATTGAATAGTTTGATATTTTGCATTTACAAAGACAGGCATATTAACTTCCTTACAGTGGCGGTCCGTGCATTTCCTAGTGACGCCTTTAGCAAAAACTATTTTATGGCTATATAACCTCTACTGCAGCTACAGCTGCAACACATAAAAAATAATCAATAAATCAATGCACAAAAATTGGGTAAAATCCACTTCCTAGCAGCATTTAATGATTAAATACAAATACTGGAGCTTTTCAGACATTACACCCGGCCAGGGGGGTGATTTTCCTGGGAAAAGACAGGGATGAACGTCAATGGCGTACGACAAACATTGCCCGAAAATGGGGTAAAATCCAGCCGAAAACAGCATTTATTGATTAAATACAAATAAATGGCAGCAGCTGGAACAGGTTGTGACCAGGGTGGTATGGGTCCCCGACAATGTTCCCGCTGCTGAGGTAACGAGGGCGGCAATGTCTTCCAGTGAGGGCAGAGAGCAGCCGGCGATCTTCTGAGCAGTGTTAATCACTCTCTGCATGGCCTTTTTGTCTGCTGCCGTGCTTCCAGCGTACCACACTGTAAAGCAGTATGCCAGGATGCTCTCCACAGTGGCTCTATAGAAGGTTACCAGAAGCTTAGTGTCCAAGTTGTTCCTCCTGAGTACCCTGATGAAATGGAGCCATTTCTGGGCCTTTTTCACTACTGCCATGGTGTTTGTAGACCAGGAGAGCTTATCCGTGACGTGGACCCCCAGGAATTTAAAGGACCGAACCCTGTCTACACATACTCCATTTATGAGGAGTGGGGCCAGATCTGTGCTGTGTTTGCGAAAGTCCAGCATTATTTCTTTAGTTTTCGTGGTGTTCAATGTGAGATTGTTCACCGAGCACCACAAAGACAGTTTGTTGACCTCATCTCTGTAGGCCGACTCATCCCCTCCTGAGATGAGTCCGACCACAGTGGTGTCATCGGCAAATTTGATGATGGAGTTAGACTGGTGGGTTGGTGTACAGTCGTATGTGTACAGGGAGTACAAAAGAGGACTCAGTACACAGCCTTGATGGGAGCCAGTGCTCAGTGTATTGGAGGAACAGAGGTGGGGACCAAGTCTAACAGTTTGTGGTCGGTTGGTTAAGAAGTTCTTTATCCAGCAGCAGATGGAAGAGGGTAGTCCAAGGTGGGAGAGTTTGTCAGCCAGAATGTCCGGTATTATAGTGTTGAAGGCTGAGCTATAGTCAATGAAAAGCATTCTCACGTAATTCCCAAGGTGCTCCAGGTGGCTCAGTGCTGTGTGTAGAGCTATGGCGATAGCGTCCCCAGTGGACCTGTTTGCTTTATAAGCAAACTGGTGAGGGTCAACTGAGGGAGGCGGGCGACCAACTTTTCAAAGCACTTCATGATCATGCTAAATCATGCTTGTTAGCATTAGCTTGTTAGCAGAAGTTTTTCCGCTCCTACGAAACGGACCTTTCAACTTCCAAATGCCCGCGACTACAAGATCTAAAAATAACAGACCTCCAAGTTCATCTGCTGCACCTACCTGCTCATGTAAGTGCAGTTCCTGGGAGGATCGCTTTGTAGATCTCCAGAAAAAGTATGACCAAAAGTATGACCAGCTGCAGCAAGCTTTCTCAGAGATACAAATCAAGCTGGATGAGATATCAAAGGCGAGCTCTGTTTGCATAGCCACGCTGCACGGGTGCGGAACAGACAGCAAATTGCCATAGGCCAATAAAGAAAAGGAAGGCAAAAAAGACCAAACAGGCTCCGAAGCAATCTTCAGCCGCGAAGTTTAGCGCTGGCGAGGCGCCCGATCATGACGAGGACTACGTGTCAGCCTGCTTAGACACCACAGATGGCAGTGACGTCATCGGTAGGCAAAGTTATGAGCCTAAAACTCAAGCCCCTGCAAATCCAATTGCTTTCGCGAGATCCAGTAAAGAGGCAGTGTCGGAACGCGAGAGGAGTGTGATAATCTATGGTGTTCCCGAGTCGCCCGAACTCCCAGCTGTGGGCAGCGCGATGAAAGATCGCAAGTTTGCCATATTTTGTATCAAGTCGATCCTGGAGACACTGGCACCCGGGGCATCTCTCTCACTCGGAAGGTCGGTGAGGCTTGGACGCGAGCCACCATCCTCTGCTGACGCACGCCCCCGTCCATTAAAGATGACTCTTGGCACTCCATCTGAAGTCGAGACCTTCTTAACAAGCGCCAAGAAAATCCAATGGCCTGATCTCGAACTGGATTTTCGGAAGGAGTACTCTTTGAGGGAGAGGATTCGTTGGCGCAACCTTGTAGCAGAGCTGGCAGCGAGGCGTCAGAAGGGCGAAAGAGGTCTGTGCATCCGCAACGGCCAACTAGCCCTGACAAGCTACATCCACCCGCCACTGAAGGTGACCACAGAGACTCAGAACAACTGGGTGACGGTGAGGGAACAAGGGATGGCGGTGGTCCACCCCTAGTCATCATCTACACTAACGCGTGCAGTTTGATCGCCAAGTTCAGTGACCTCTTCAGTATTGTATCAGGACTCAAGCCTGATATGATCGTCATTACTGAAACCTGGCTAAGCTCTGAAGTGCACGACGCTGAGATAAACCTGGTGGGCTACATCCCCTTCCGGTGCGACAGGCGAGACAGACGTGGTGGTGGAGTTATCATCTATGCTAAGGGCGAGCTAAAGCCCTCCCTTTGTCCTCTCCCTCCCGCTGCTCAACAGACCGACTTCTTTGAGGTTGTGCGATGCAATATAACTGTGGGCGGAGTCTGTCTGCCTATCTTGGGAGTCTACCGATCTCCACAAGCTACCGCCGAAGACGACAACCACGTAATCAGTGCAATTCGCTCGGTCTCATCACACCAGGACTGCCTTATTGTTGGCGACTTCAACGCACCATCAATAGACTGGAGCGATGTCGTCTGCTCATCAGCCGACCGGTTCGACCAGGCACTCCTCGACACAGTTGATAACTGCTTTTTAACACAGCATGTTGCAGCTCCGACGCGCTTCCGCGGTAACCAACGCCCGTCTCTTCTGGACCTGGTACTCACGTGCTACCCGTCGTCGGTATCGTCTCTCATCATCCTCCCGCTGCTCTCCATGTCTGACCATGTGGTGCTCAAGTTCAACTGGCACGCAACAATTCCGGCCTTACAGAGCGAGATGCTTCCGAAGAGAAGGTTTGCTACCCTGAATCATCACGCACTGGCGGAGGCTTCCGAGGCTGTTGACTGGGCTTCCTTCATGGAGATCACTTCAGTCGGCGAGCTGTGGGCATTGTTGAAACAATCCATACTCCGGGTGACTGAGCGCTCAGTACCATTGTCGATGCCACGGCACCAGAAGCACAAACCCTGGGCGACGCAAAAGGTGAAGCGGAAACGGACTCTCAGAGATGTTGCTTGGCGCGAATTCCAGGAACGAGGCACGGCAGCTGCATATGAGGTCTATAAGCAGCAACGAAATAGGGCAGTGTTCACTGAAAGGCAAGAGCGGAGCAAGTATGAGCTGAGGTTGGCGCAGTCATCTCGTGCAAACCCCAAACGCTTCTTTGCCCATGTTCAAGCCAACAAACGTCTGCACAATCAAGTGGTTAAACTCAGGGATGCTGATGGAGTCGGTGTCACGGATGCAGAGGGGCAAAGCTCTCTTCTTGCTAGGGTGTTCGCAGGCATTTACAAAGCCGATGATGGGCGACCAACACCCCCATTTGCTCGGGATGTTCCCCCAATGCCTGCAGTTGCCATTACACCTCCTGAAGTCTACCGAGCCTTGATGTGTCTGGACGCCACTAAAAGCCATGGTCCGGATGGTATTCACCCGAGGGTCCTCCAGGCACTCGCTCCGACCATAGCACTTCCCCTCGCATATCTCTTCACACTGTCCTTGCAATCAGGTGAAGTCCCCGAAGACTGGAGACGGGCCGTCATCTGCCCTATCTATAAGAAAGGAGACCGAGAGGACCCGTTGAATTACCGACCGGTCTCCCTCACTTCAGTAATCTGCAAAATGTTAGAATCAATTATCAAAACGTCCATGATGGCCCATCTCCAGAACACAGCGGCGATCTCCGATAGTCAGCATAGATTCGTGTCCAAGAGATCCTGCCTCACCAACTTGCTGATGATGGAGGAATGGGTCACTCAATTAATGGACGATCGACAAATTGCCGACCTGGTCTTCGTGGACTTCGCCAAGGCGTTTGACTCGGTCAACCATCGCTTGCTACTCCCCAAGTTGGAAGCGTATGCGATTCACCCAGCGGTAGTGAGGTGGATTGATGCGTTTTTGGCTGGCCGCACCTTTCAAGTACAAGTCAACGGCATACTTTCAGAGACTCACAACGCCCCCAGCGGTGTCCCCCAAGGCTCCGTTCTTGGACCACTGCTGTTCGTGGTGTTTGTAAACGACCTGCCAGAGCACATCTCCCAGCGGGTTCTCCTCTTCGCCGATGATGTGAAGCTCGTTGCTCCCCGGAGCGACTACGAGGACCTGCGTAGGTGCCTTCATCATGTGTGGAGTTGGTCGAACCTGTGGGACCTGCGGCTCAATATCACGAAATGCAGTCATCTGGCTATTGGGGCTCCTCCTGATTCACCTCTTGACTTTGAACCGGGACGCCTGGAACTGGAACGAACTCAACGGTGCAAAGATCTGGGCATCATTGTCGACGACACGTTCAAACCAACGGCCCAATGCATCCAAGCAGCCAACAAAGCTCGCGGAGTGCTGTTCCTAATGTTCCGGTCCTTTGCCGTCATCACAGCAGACATCTTCCTTCCTTTGTATGTTTCCCTGGTGAGGCCCATTCTCGAGTATGGGATCCAAGCCGCATCACCGTACCTCGCCAAGGACATCCAGCATCTGGAGCGGGTCCAGAGGCTTGCAACGAGGATGGTCCGCGGCCTCAGCTTAATGTCTTACGAGGGAAGATGCCAGCGACTCAACCTGCCGACCCTTGAGGCTAGGCGTCTGCGAGGGGACCTGATACTGGCCTACAACATCCTCCACGGTATCTACAGCGTGCCCCGTGACCTCTTCTTCACGCCCGCACCTGATCGTGGTCTGAGGGGTCATCCGTGGAAGCTGTACCCTCGCGGGTTCCGGTTGAATCGGCGGAAGGCTGCTTTTTCAGTGCGCATCGCCGGTCCTTGGAACCGGCTTCCGCAGGGTGTGGTCGAGAAGCCGACGGTCGCCCAGTTCAAGCGGGCTCTGGATGACTTTTTGGCCGTGAACCAGTGACTACACCGCGTTTTGTGCACATTTTTGTATCTTGTTACATGGCCCTTAGCCTGGTGCTTTTTCTTGCCAAATAAATTGAATTGAAAAAAATTGAATGATCACAGGAGTGCAACAGGCCTATAGTCATTCAGGCTGTCAATGGTTGGCTTTTTAGGGACAGGGATAATGGTGGCAGATTTCAGGCAGGATGGAATGATGGATTGTTGCAGGGAACAATTGAATTTTTTTGTGAAAACACCAGCCAGCTGGTCAGCACAGGCTTTGAGCACCTTCCCAGGTACTCCGTGAGTCCTGAGCTCAAACGCTCCACCAGTCTCCACCAGAAAAAGAGAGAGAGAGAGAGAGAGAGAGAGAGAGAGAGAGAGAAAGAGAGCGAGAGAGAGAGAGCGAGAGAGAGAGAGAGAGAGCAAGAGAGAGAGAGAGAGAGAGAGAGAGAGAGAGAGAGAGAGAGAGAGAGAGAGAGAGAGAGATTGCGAGAGAGAGGGAGAGCGAGAGAGCGGGAGAGCGAGCGAGAGAGAGAGAGAGAGAGAGAGAGAGAGAGAGAGAGCGAGAGCGAGAGCGAGAGAGAGCGAGAGAGAGAGAGAGAGAGAGAGAGAGAGAGAGAGAGAGAGAGAAAGAGAGAGAGAGCGAGAGAGAGAGAGAGAGAGAGAGAGAGAGAGAGAGAGAGAGAGAGAGAGAACCAGTAACCAAGTCAAAGAGGTTAATGTATTCCACTGCGGATTTCGAGGCGAACTTCTTGCTTCTCCATACGTATTGGCGAGCCAGCTCAGTCACGCGTACACTACTCATGTTTTTCCATTATTTCGTGCTTTTTATCAATTGTCATCATATGCGTTTTCTTCGCATGACCCTTCATTGCACCGGCTTGCTTTGGATCCATTGTGTTTCCCTTAATTCTGCTCTGACTAACAGAAAAAATGCACTCCACCCAGTGCTCGTAGAGACCTTTGCACGGGGGAACTGCGGCGAGAAAGACAGTGCGCTGAAATTATAAGCAGCCTCTCGTGTCTGCTCGTATCTCAAGGTACATATTTGCTCGGAATTTTACTCGTATCTCAAATTCCTCGTATGTCAGGGCACTTGTATGTCAAGGCATTACTGTATCTCAGAAATACCAGGTGTAATGATTTTCCTTAAGATTTTCCCTTAAAGTAACACATTTGTACTCCCTATTAAAACCATGAATATGGAGGTGAAAATTGTGAATCAGGGGGCGTCTTAAATGCGAGAAATTGGAAAATTCAACAATTTAAAGGCAATTTTAAAGGTGTGGCTTATATGTGGGGTGGCTTATATGCGAGTAAATACGGTATATGGATTCGTGTTGTCAATAGATTTAAAAAAACATGGATAGATTATTAAGTATGTGTGTGCAAATGTGTTTCTTATATACAAACAAGTCAAGCCAAATAAACAATGTGCTACTGTTCTGTCTCAATGGTGATGCAACTAGAGACATTGTCTGTGTACATGTGGGTGCGCGTGTGTTCGCATGCAATCCATTCCTTACGTTGGCAGCGGGTTGCCCTTGGCCTCACACTCGATGATGATGTTATCTCTGGGGTCAACAATGTAGTCCTTGACCGACTGCTTGGTTATAGTAGGGGGCTGTCTCACTGATGAAAGGGGAGGGGGTACACATTGTGGTTACATTGCTCCCATCACATACATGCATCACACACACAAACACACACAATATTAACGGAAAACTGTGTAATTAAATTCGAAAATCTTGCTTAATGAGCTGATTTGACAAACTTAAATGAATTAGATTGAAATGAAAAGTGACCAATATCTGATTTGTTATTCTCATCCTGGGAACTCTGCAGTGTCTGTATTTGTCCCTAATTTTATTGGCATATGTTCATACATTTATGAATTTTGCTTAGCCTTTTCAGTTCCTGGTGTAAGACTGAGTAGAAATTGCTGGGTGTATGTTTAGTTTAGTTGTACTTTTTTAAATCACTAATGGGGGATGCTTTGTTTTCTATCAATACAGTGGTTGTTTATTATACCAGTCAAAACCAGTACAACATGATATACATAATAAATGAACAGACAATCATGTTCCCTTCCAGCTGTGTTCAGTCCACTATACATATTTAATGGCTCACAAAGACAACCCCCTTCACAAAACTGAGATATGCCTTTGCACATTTGCTTTTCTAGTTCGCTAAGCCTTGAATGGCTTTAAAATGCTAGCAGATAAATAAATACATTTCTGCACACAGACCCTAACCCAAAAAGCGTTTAATTGGCCCAGATATCAAAGCAAAATCATTACTACTGTGATCCTTCACCACTTCCGGCTTCAACATTTGTGTCTTCAGTACATCACATTTTTATATTAATTTAAAAAAAATCATAAAAATGTCAAAATTCAGGCTGAATTTCAAAAGACAGGAGATGAAAAATGGCAGAAGTGAAGGCATCGCTTCTTCAGTGCTGAGGTGGGTGGCTGATGAGATTATTTGTCACGTACGTATCATTTATCAGTTATTTTACATTTGCTACAATGTACACATGCATAATTGATTATGGAACTGAACTCATGAATATTGTTCATGTGTGCTTTGCTGTTTCATGTAATACACACCAAGCTATGCTCACACACACACACACACACACACATGCAGAAAGACTACGCTGAACCTATCCCAGCATTGTTTGGATTTTGAATCGCCATTGAAAATGCCTCCAAAGCATCCTGAGTCATCTAAGGCATCAATGAGCCCAAGAAAAACAAAACATGATGACAGTGACAGAAAAAGTGAAGTTGCTAAATATGCTGAATGCGGGCAATAATATGTATGCCAATGTAGCACGCCATTATGGAATGAATGAATCTACCGTGCGTTACATAAAGAACTATGAAATGAACATTCGGAAGATGGCAACGATCCTTTTCCCTTTCAAAGGACACCAAGCGAGTGGTAACCACGAGGAATAAAATCATCGTTAAGATGGAGAATGCCCTATCGGTCTGGATATTGGACTGTATGGAGAAGATACCAACATGATTACAACCAAAGCCAAGACCTTTTGCGATAGCTTAGCTCCTGATGAAGACAATGAAGATGAACCCCAGCCACGTACCAGTGGCGCTAGTGAGCTTTGTGGTTTTATTGCAAGCAAGGGCTGGTTTGAAAATTTTAAGAAGAGGTATGGTCTACAAAGTGTTTTGCTGTATGGGGAGGCCTCCTTGGGAGACCAAGAGGCAGTAAAATGGTACGTCGAGGAAGAGTTCCCTAACATAATTGAAGAGATCTTCCGGAGTAAGGTTTTAACGTGTAAGACTGGCCTTCTTCGGAAGAGGCTGCCTTCCCAGACATTCTTATTCAAAGATGAACTGAAAATGCTGCCCTACGGCTAACTGGTCTAGACCAGTCTAGTCTACCTTTCGCTTGAAGTCATCTGGGTCAGGCTCCAGCAACCCCCGCAAACCTTTCGAGCATGTGCGGTATGGAAGATGAACGAATGAAAGGATGAATGAACTGAAATTGCCATTGTGCAAGGTTCACAAGGATCGCCTGACGCTCATCATGTGTGCGAATGCTGCTGGCTTCATGGTAAAACCAGCCTTAATCTATATGTTTGACCATAACTCATCCTTTAAAAAACAAGAACAAAGCCTTGCTGCCTTTATACTGGATGAGCAACTGGAAAGCTATGATCACAAAAGCCCTCACAAAGGACTGGTTCTTAAACTGTTTCATCCCGAATGTGAAGCTGTACCTCACTGAAAGGGGGCTGCCCTTCAAGTTCCTCGTCCTATTGGACTGTGCAGGAGGACTTTGAGTAAAACTCCCATTAACCTTTTTATTTATTTATATCAAGCGCAGATGAACTATTTACACTGTGAATACAGTATTTAAAGTATTTACACCTTTGTATATATAGATTATATTTGGATATTAAGACATTATAGCATGCTTATATATGTAATATTTAATAAATATACTTCTTGAGAATTGTACTTCTGTAATTGAATTTTTGTATAGGCACGAAAAGTATTAGTATGCTAGTAATAATAATGGAGATCCTAATTCGCAGTTTTTCAATTATCGCGGCCATGTTTGGTCTACATTATCTGCGAAATTCAAGAGATTACTGAAATAATTGTATTCATATTGTTTTAAAATAAATAAAAGTCATACACCTTATGTTTCTGTTCGCAGTTCTAGTTCAGAGATAACATAGTAATCACACAATGTTAACATGAAAAACTTACGGTCTGCCAGGACCTTTGCTGTTAGTCCAGTGTAAAGCAACAGGAAGACAGAAAGTGTGGCAAAATGTAAAAATGCTGTTAATTATATGAGCAACACACAGAAGTGTACAGTGTGAATTATGTGACAAATCTATCCAAAGCATTGTTACTCTGTATATAACTACATGATTTTCTGCTATGTTAAAGTAACTGTGACGGATAACTTACCTGTTTTTAGTTTTCACATGATGAGCATAGAGAGAGAAAATACAAACAATATTAATCATTTGCTGAATACATTGCCAACATAAATCAAACTAAACATTAGTTGTATGTCATCCCTTCTGACTGCCAGAGGCAATGCTGTAATCACTGAACGATCGCTTTCCCCAAGTTGACCCCAAGAAGGGTATATAGTTCCGGATAAACCGTAGTTTTAGCACCTATTTTCTGAATGGTAATTAATTAAACTTTAAAAATACTAATGGCGAACAATTATTATTATTCCTCGGTGCTTGAAAACGTACTGTGTAAATGGGAATGTCTTTGACTTCAAATCAGTGAACCTGTGAGTCTTTGACATGACACAGTAGATTTCTGGTCATGATTCCTGTGCTCAACACCAATTGAGAACATGGCTTTGCGCATTATGGGGTGTGCAGGGAAGAACATACCCACCTGTATTAGACCGCTCAAAGTACCATGACTATAGAATATATTGGGGTCACTTGATCATACCATGACCACAAGCTTTGGTAAACACAGTTATATAGGTAACTATAAACTCATCATGGTTAAGAAAAACGCAATTCATGTACATTTGTTCAAAATGTTTAAAAAAAAAATAGATTTTGGTTTGTATAAATTGAGTCTGATGACGAGTGACTTACGGTCTTGTGGCACCTCGATTGTCACAGTTTCGCGCCATAGCAGAAGCTGCAATGAGATTACAGCCACGGCCAAATGCCTGCCCTTCCTCAACATCTCTACTCCCCTGACTGGCTAGTTTCACCACTGCTGACAGTCTTGATGGCTCTTCCGTCAGTCACACGGCTGACCTTTTAACAACAGAAACAGACAGGTTGAAAAATTACAATAGTGAATTATTGGCTGGCAAACAGTTGAGGGTGTATCCAGCCTCCTGCTCATAGTTAGCTGTGATAGGCTCTGGCACCCCTGCAACCCTTGTGAGCATAAACGGTACTGAAAATGAATGAATGAATGTAATGTAGCATGTGCAGTATATGCATGTGTAACATACACATGCATATACTGCACATACAGGCTAGAGTGTGGCCTTTTCTCACAGCTGATCTTTGTATGGCTCCCAGGACAGAAAACCTTAGAAAGTACGCCCAGAAAAGAAGTTTAATTTCTGGGTGCTTTGGTAGCACTCCAAAAAATGTCCATCCATTTTGAACGTCACTTCCTGGGTGGACAAATCCTGGAACTTAGTCCATCTGAAATTTGGTGAAAAGAAGACCATGCCCTGAACTGGAAAATAAGATTTTCTAACAATAATCATACAGTGCCGTGAACAAGTATTTGCCCCTTCCAGCTTTCTTTTTTTTCTCCATATTTATTACACACAAAGGTTTCAGATCATCAAACCAATTTTAGGATGACACAGAGACAACCCAAGGAAATAGAAAATGCTGTTTCTAAACAATGATTTTATTTACCAAGGCAGAAAAAAAAATACAAACTTGTCCTGCCTTCTGTAAAAATGTAACTGCCCCTGGACCTAACAACGGGTTATGGCACCTTTGGCAGCAATAACTGAAATCAAGGGTTTACAATCATTTGTGATGAGTCTTTCACAACACTTTAGAGGAATTTTGGCCCACTCTTCTGTGCAGAATTGTTTCAATTCTGCCTTAACTTTGTTTTTTGTTTTTTCAGCTATTCAGAGGTGGGCCTGCTTGTGTGCTTTGGATCGTTGTCATGGTGCATGCTCCAAGAGCGCTGGAGTTTGAGTGCACGAACTGAGGGCTTTCAAAATTTGCTGGTAGACAGCAGAATTCATTCTTCCATCAATTACAGCAAGTTGTGCTGGTCCTAAGGCAGCAAAGCAGCCACAGACCATCACAGTGCCAACACAATGCTTCACTGTTGGTATAGTGTTCTTTTGATGGAATGCTGTTCCACTTTTTGCCTTCCAATAAGTTCAACTTTTGACTCATCAGTCAACAGAATGTTCTTCCAAAAGTGAGGAGATCATCAAGATTTTTCTTTGGCAAACGTAAGACGAGCCTTTATATTCTTTTTGGACACCAACGGTATTCGCCTTGGAACTCTGCCATGGATGCCAGCTTTGGCCAGTGTTTTTCTTATAGTAGAGTCATGGACATTGACCTTAACTGAGGGCTGCATGGCCTGCAGTTCTTTCGGTAATTTTCTAGGTTCTTTTGTGACCTCCTGGATGAGTCATTGTCACACTCTTGGAGTAATTTTAGCTGGCCACTTTATTGTCGCCCAGAGCTCGCATTTCTGATAAAAATCGAACCTCGCAGAGGCTCACGGCTGCTCAGAAAGCTCTATTTTCTGATTAAAATGACGGCCACTGCTCTCTGCCCACTATTTTTTTCTCAGTGCTAAGTTGATAATGGCAAGCGTAGATTTTGACATTTTTACGATTTTTTTTTATACTTCATACCCAAAAAATCCCCGATGTAATGAAGCCGCGAAGTGAAGCAGGATCACAGTAATACACAAAACATGTCATTTGAAAGCTAGTTTAGCATTAAATATGAAATAGGTGAAAACCCATTGACATTTTTTCTTCTGTTTATTAGAGCTCATCAAAAGCATTCATTTGAATAATGACTGCCGTCTTGTCCTCCAAAGTGTGCATGTCACCAATTTTGAAGCAGACAAGGAACTTTTTCCAAGATGGCGGCGCACACAGGTGCAGCGGCTCAGTGCTCTCCAGTTTGGTGACGTTTGTTATTTACTAACATCAAGGACATGACACCGTTAGACAATTCCAAATTCGATGGCTCTAACCACGTTGTCATTGAAGAATATGACATATTTTACTCCTTCATTTTATTGTAGCTGTTTCATTTTTCTAACATCATCAATCTCTGGGACTCTCCGCGATTTCTCAAAGTAAGACCACGTTCTTCATCCTCATTGTTGTCAGCGTTGTCCTCTGCTCTTCTTCCTCATTCCCTGACTTCATTTTAACGAGGTCCTCATCAGTTTGGGGGGTGAGTGGCTCCCGAGCACTGTGTTGGTGTCCTCCGTCTTCATGTCTAAGAAGCCTTCACGGCCTTATCTACGGCTAAATGACGAACCTCGTCAGGCGTAAATCCCTCATAATCAAGAATGATTGTTTTGGACCACGGCTTTTAATTGTGGTGTTTTCCTTCATATTGTTAATGGCATTCTTCTTCATCACCGTTTTCTTCTTTACTGTCTTCTTCTTTTCCATTTACTTTTACTTTGCCATTTTCTTTTCCTTTGTCGTTTTCTTTCCCTCCATTTTCTTCCTTGCTGTCCTCTTTGTTTCAGTGCGAATTTTGAAATGTTTTATGAATTTTTTTTGTTTTGGATACTTATGGAACGTACCGCAATGAACTGAAACCGCAAACTTTGAGCCGCAAAGTAGCGAGGGATGAAAGTACGTTGTCTTTCACGGTCACCGTTAGCCTCAATATAGCAATGCTAATACTTCACACTGTGCAACATAGATGTGTTTTTTTATTTTGCATGTCTGAATTTTAGTTCTGTGTGAGTGTTTGTATGTTAAGATTCTCTCGCTATCTTTGTCCAAACAATGCAATGTAGAGTTGAAATTTTATGGTGGCCAGAAACGGCCGTCGGATCCAAATAGACGAGTAATTGAATTTCTTTACCTTCTCTAAGTGTGTAAACTCAAGCTTTGAGCATATACAAGTATTATCGATGTGTATCTTTTGAAATTGACCGTCACTTTCCCATACTTATTCCTAAAGGGCATACTCCTGCTTCTGTATATACTATACATTTCTTTTTTTTTGCATACTTTACATATGTTTGCATTGTCATTTTCACCAATTATGCCAAAAAAGAGGAGTTCTCATTTTGTATCGGGTTGGGAAAGGCGTAAACAATTGAAGCGCACCAAGATGGCAGAACTCTCTCTCTCTCTCTCTCTCTCTCTCTCTCTCTCTCTCTCTCTCTCTCTCTCTCTCTCTCTCTCTCTTTATATATATATATATATATATATATATATATATATATATATATATATATATATATATATATATATATATATATATATATATATTTCAGCGACACACTTATTTATTTATATATTTATTAATGTATTTATTTATTAACTTACTTATTACCTATCTATTTATGTCTAAACTGCCTTTCCTATTTCTGCATCCTCACCCTCTTGCTACTGTGACAACGAAATTTCCCGAATACGGGATGAATAAAGTTATCCAATCCAATCCAATCCAATTCCAAAGTGGTGGCGAGGCTTCCACCTCGGCGGGAGCTCATGATTCTGCATCTATATCATGGTTACATAGCCCAACCATGCTCAGATGCCTATTACTGAGAGTGTGGACTTAGCAGGGGCAATATCAGCTGTGGGGCCAACATGCGTGTAACTGAAATTTTCCTTTCTCATCCAACCCATTTTTCAAAAGAGAATGTTTTTAATAGCGCAATAATTGTCTTTTGGTTCTAAACAAGCAAGTGTAGTGTCATATGCAATCAATGGCCCAAGTTTAAACGTGTGCCGAGAGCACATGGCAATAAATCACATCCCTGAAAATAAATTTTTAACTAACGTGCGATAAATAAAATCCCATATTGTCTTTTCTTTACAGCCTTACATGCTGCACCAAATCAGACCAGCTGTAGAAAACTCATTGACAAATATTGACATGCTTCGGTGTTGTTACATTTTCAGCTTCTATGTTAATGAACCTTATCCAACATATTTTATATGCCACTAAATCGACACAGTATTTATTTCCACTTAGAAATATGTGCACTCATTCAAGATCTATAACACAGCTCATAATTTTTCCATCAGCGGTCTATGCTTCCACATAATAATAAAGATATTGTATCAAGAGAGTGAAGAACAGAATAACAGACAGAGACTCCATTAACCACACTTTTACTTATCCCTTAGAACCAGGAATCTGCTTTTGTATGAGTGAGGACACTTTGATGATGTTCAGTCTATCACCTGCTTTTCCTTGCTGGCCTGCACAGGGCGAGTCCTAATGAATGTCTCACAGGCCACCAGCTATGTTCTTAAAATAAATGGCTCTTATACACACAAAGGTCACAGGTTATGCTAAAGTGGTTGTGGAGGACATCCTGTGTCAGTGACATGATTTTGAAGAAGATGCTGATGTCTTTTAAGGGAGTTGTCATGACAACCACTTTTGAAAGCCGATGAGATAATTATGAGGAATGTGAGTGGTGAGTATCTATACATATTACTATTTCCATACCTGTCAACTTGTACGTTTTATACGTATTTTATACGTTTTTTTACCATTTCAAATCATGTACGCCGTACACCGACTTTTGTACGGGGAAAAAAAAAATCGCCAATATTTATGAAAACCGATCTAAACAAGACCGTTTTGGCTAAAATCCAGATAGTCTCGTAGGCTGGTAGCCAACGACGCTACTGTCATCGATCGTTACTATTGTCACGGTATACCAGCAAAAATTATCCTCAATCGTATGTATTTTTTTAGCGGTGCGTACGGCAATATTGATAAAGGATGACATGCGCATGCGTAGATATACGTTTTTTGGGGGGTTTGTAAGGGGAATCATAATCATTTATAAGGGCAGTTATCGGGAGAGGTTGACAGGTATGTATTTCTGAGAATGTGTGTGCGTATGCGTGTCCGTGAGGTCTGAGTAAAATGGAAACAAGAGCACAAGTCCGATTTGAATGCGGTTTTCACCAAAGGTTGGCAAATTTACGCTTCTAGGGATGCACCGGGCCAATTTTCAAATTTGGACTCCAGTTTTTCAGAAAATCGATATTTGTACCAGGGTGTCGCATTTTTTCGGTCAGAAAATGCAACCTTGGGTTATTTTCTTTCGGCACTTGCAAAACTTTCAGATCAAAACCACTCTGTTTTGTAAAAGCACCATGACGAGGACAACATTGCACATGCCTCATTTTCTTGCTAAAAATCGATAAAAACCCTCGATTTTGGACACTTCCAAAAACATACGGATTGGATGCCATTTCCACATTTTACGTCCAATTTTAATGAGGTTTTCGACTATGGTTAGCTTCAATAGTGAATTGTGTCATGACAGGGCTCGATTTTTGAATTTTGCCTTTGGTTCTTCAAAAAATCGATTCAAATCGACCCCAAGGTCGCATTTTTTACCTTTGACCCAGTTTTTTAACACATGCAAAACTTTCAGACCACAAACGATTACAGTTTTTGCAGCACTACCCAGCTGCACATGCGGCATTTATCTGCTTTTTAAAGTGGCTTCTACCGTCAAGCTACGAAACGACAAAAACCCTTGATTTTGGACATCCTTAAAACCTGCTTCATGTTTTCTTTCACTTTTCAGGGTGCCCATGAATGAGAATTCCATTTCGACATCTCATCTCATTTTCTGAACCGCTTTATCCTCATTAGGGTCGCGGGGGGTGCTGGAACCAATCCCAGCTGTCTCCGGGCTAGAGGCGGGGGACACCCAGAATCGGTGGCCAGCCGATCGCATGGCACAAGGAGACGGACAACCATTTACACTCACACCCATTCCTATGAGCAATTTAGAGTGTTCAATCAGCCTACCATGCCTGTTTTTGGAATGTGAGAGGAAACCTGAGTACCGGGAGGAAACCCACGCAGGCCCGGGAAGAACATGCAAACTCCACACAGGTGGACGTGACTTGGAGTTGAATCCAGGACCCCTGAGCTGTGAGGCCGACGCGCCAACCACTCGCGTCACCGGGCCGCCCCTCTTTTTCGACATATTCCTCAAAATCAGTGGTGCTCAAAGTTTTTTGCTCAAAGATCTACTTTTCAAGGAGACAACTTTACGCGATCTACCCTTTTTTCGGGCTAATGACAAAGCTCAGCAGACTGTGTCTGCCGATGCCAGTAAAAACCCAAAGTAGTGTAGGCAGGTAGTAATCATGCTTAGACACGAGATGGCGCTGTTTCCCAGCTCAAGTCCCATATTAAATTTGATTTATTTTGACGCTTTGGCTTGATTGAATTGAACTGCTGAATTGCTTCTCATATCATATCTGTATATTTTGCTTGATTGAATTGAAGTCCTGAACTTCTTCTGTATCATACCTGCACATAATTGTTTACACATTTGCTGTGCTATGCGTGTAACTGAAATGTTCCTTTCTCATCTAACCCATTTTTCAAAAGACAATTTTTATAGCGCAACAACTGTCTTTTGGTTCTAAAGCCAAGCCCCCCTACTTGTTTAATAATAAATGGCCTATGTGTTACCTGATGATGTCGTGCATTCATTCATCTTCCATACCGTGCATCCTCAAACAGGTTGCGGGGGTTGCTGGATTCTAACCCAGCTGACTTCGGGCGAAAGGCACACTACACATACGACTGGTCGCCAGCCAGCCATAGGGCACACAGAGAGAAAAACGACCATACGCACTCACAATCATACCACCACCAGCGGGAATCGAGCCTGAGCCTGCCCACACTGAAGTCAGGCAAGTGAACCCCTACACCAGGAGGAAGCCTTGGGGTTGTGCAGTGATTTTCAAATTATTTAGTTTGATCCTTTCATTGCAAGTCAACACAATCAATAATAAATATTTGTATCTGCTGTAAACATTTCAACTCAGTGTAGGCAAAACCAGACTGAAAATATTTGTTCCATCTTTCTACCTTCTATTGCTAAGAAAGCCTTCTTAGATTAACAGGAGAAGACAGATTAGACACAACAAAGCAATACCCAGTAAACTCTACAGCTAACATTCTTAGGGAAAGTATGGAGTACATAAAATGAGGATAGAGGGGAAAAGGTAGAATGAGCCGTTATCGGGAAATAAGTGAGTGTGTCTGCATGTGTGCATGGATGTCATGTTTGGAAGGATCTGTGGTTCAATGAAGCTGACTGACCTACTTTTGATCAAAAGAGAGAAAACAAATGGGGGGAAAGTGGAATTTGTGTGCTTTGGAAAAACAAGCAGAGGACAGGAAAAATTCCAATATTCCTGAGTTTTGTGTAAACAAGAGTCAATGGAAAAAAAAAGATAGCATGAGGATGTGAAGCCACACAGAAGATTGAACTCAAAGTTACACAACTGATTGATTGGTGAAATGCTTGACAGATAGCTATAGAGTAGATGGGGATTAATTAGAGAATGAAAGGAGGAGGAATCAATCCATTGGTTCTTGGTGTTATTAGCCAAAGCAATCCACATATTCGTTTTTAAAAGTCATCTTGAGTCATAACTTTGGAACAAACGGGAATACAGAGCTCAATTTCAAGAATAGACTCACACGTGAATTGAAGCTGCTCTGCCTGCTGCCCGTGGTTGGCTTGGACAGGCTCCAGCACCCCCTGGAGCCCTTGTCAAGGTAAGCGATATGGAAGATGACTGAATGAATGTAATATGTACCGTAATTACTCGAATATAACGCGCACTCGAAAATAACACGCAGGTAATTTTGGGCCAAAAAAATCTGGAAAAACGCAGTACTCGAATATAGTGCGCACCTAAAATTTCCCGCTGACGAAAATCAGAAATCTTACCTTTTTTTCTTCGTTTCACGATTGTTTTGTTCAAAACCGGATAGAGAAATCTTCAGGTACGAGCGTGTCGAGTGTCGTGCAGTTGGTGGAGTTATGCGTTTGAATTTTAGGGCAATAGATGATACACAGAGTGGACAAACATATCATGTAGACATGTTATGTTGCAATACCTTTTAGACTTCCTTGAACATTGACTACATTTCAATTGACAATACCATGTTTTAATTCAAATATCTATTGTCATTCTCAAACAAGAAAAGGAACATACAAATTGAATAAATAAATGATTTGAAGATATGCACAATGGAAAAGACTATCACATGTAACAAGGGAATGTACTGCCCCCCGCTGGACATATTTCTAAATACAAGTACGTACTACACTACAATGTAGTAGTATTCTACTTTCCAGCTTATTAATGCAGGATTGTGATGTTTGTGAGGCTTGACGATCTTTAATATGCGTGTATTTTGAATTCAAAGTTGGAAATTGCACAATGTCCGTGCGTCAAAGTGAGTTAGACAATGCTTTTTTCGATCGAAAATTTGTAATTTATTTTAGTTATTGATTATAACACGCACCCCCAACTATTGGAATTAATTATATAGCAAAAATATGCGTGTTATATTCGAGTAATTACGGTATGTTATATTGTAATGGTAAACATTGTTATAGTAAACATTTTTATATATGATATCTCATCTCATTTTCTGAACCGCCTTATCCTCACTAGGGTGGCGGGGGGTGCTGGAGCCTATCCCAGCTGACTTCGGGCACAGGGAAACAAACAACGATTCACGCTCACACTCATACCTAGGGGCAATTTTAGAGTGTCCAATCAGCCTACCATGCATTTCTTTGAAATGTGGGAGGAAACCGGAGTACCTGGAGAAAGCCCACGCAGGCCTGGGGAGAACATGGAAACTCCACACAGGTGGACCGACCTGAATTTCAACCCAGGTGCCCCACTGTGAGGCCGACGTGCTAACTACTCAGTCCCCATGCCGCCCGATATGTGATATATAAAAAATAAATAGTCTTTTAAACAACCAAAAAACACCAAAAAAGGCTTTGTAACTTAAGGGATAAAAAGTATTTGGATAAAGGCGACAACTACTGTCTCCTCAGATACAAAGCATGCTTGTTTCTCTTATACACCGTGTGAAAGCGAAACAACATGAGTGTCTTCTGTGCCTTACATTGTTTCAAAAACAAATCAGACATTTTCAACAGTACTTTTCCCCAGATATTTTTTGTATTTATACTTGAGTGATTTTGGGCTGACTACTTTGACTTAAAGACATATTTAACAGTTTATCCCAGCTGTAGCTGAAGTAAAGGTTTTATAGGCATAAAATAGTTTTTGCACTGAAGGCGTCGGATTGCAATTCACGGCCCGCTGCTGCTATGACCAAGTATTCGTGACCGGATGATCCGCCGAAAGACGTTTCGCCGACGGACGTTTCGCCGACGGACAGTTCACTGACGGACAGTTCGCCGAACGGACAGTTCGCCGAACGGACAGTTCGCCGAACGGACAGTTCGCCGAACGCACAGTTCGCCGAAACGGGATTCACGCGCTCGCCCTGCCCCCGGATCGTGTGTGTATATGTTTTTCAATCTCGGCACAAAAAACAACACAATGAGAAACATCCCCACTTTTATTTATTTAATAAAATAATAAATTAAACACTTTAATTTTTTCGGCGAAACGTCCGTTCGGTGAACTGCCCGTCGGCGAAACGTCCATCGGCGAAACGTCCATCGGCGAAACGTCCGTTGGCGAAACGTCTTTCGGCGAATCGTCCGAGTACCCCAAGTATTCATCAATCTCTGGGACACTTTGCTTCAAACTGAGAGTCATATTGGAAGTTTCTTGCCGTCATTGCTTTGGGGGAAATTAAACTTCAACTTAGCTCCTCTGCGCTGTCCAGCCATCAATTACCCGTCCAGGGGGCTCTATTTCCGGATAAGAGGAACGATTTCACCCCGCTGCCCGAATTTAAATGGAAATTGAACTTCCACATTTCTCCTTCGCGGCATCCAACCATCTTACCTGCCCAAAGGGCTCTGTTTTTGGGCAAGGGTGATGGCGTCCGCCGTAATATTGCCCGGAGCTTGCACTGAGTTGAGTGAGACTCCCCTGCCTTCAGCCTTTTTTTTAGTGGCAAGCGGAAGACAGGGAAGTCTCTTCCGCTTGCGAGTTTCAGCGTGAATTTTGACATTTTTATGAACTTTTTTATACTTAATATGAAGAAACGCGATGTACTGAAGCTGTGAATGTTGAAGCCGCGAAGTGGTGAAGGGTCACAGTATAACATATTTACTGTTCAGTCGCTCCTATGTGAATGGAGCCCAAGATCTCATCCGTGCCAGGACTTTGTCTCTCCTTTTCTGAATCACAGAGGCTGTGTTATTGTGCTTCAGCCTCCGGTTGTAACTTTTCATGTTTCTCTTCTATTTACTCTTCTGAATCACTTTCAATTTTGTATTCCATGATAAAACCCAAAATAACTTGTCTACATTCATTTTTTAATTACAAGTTCCCAATGTTTTTGTCTCACGTCCCATTCTTGCATATTTTAGCCCTACTTGACACGTCAATAAGGTCCAAATGTGCAAATGTGCAAAATGCATTCCTTCATTTATTTTCCGAACCGCTCAGCCTCACAAGGGTCACGGGGGGCAGCTGAAGCCTATCACAGCTAACTATGACACCGGGCGGGGGACACCCTGAATCGGTGGCCAGCCATTCCCAGGGCACAATTAGACAGACAACATTCACACAGCTACTCATACCTCAGAGATAACCGCACACAAGCCTGGGGAGAACATGTAAAGTCCACACAGTGAGGACTGATGTGGCATCGAACCCTGACCCCAAAACTGAGAGCCAATGTGCTAACAAAATGCATATTTAAGCACTTTTTCAACTGGTATTGATATTTTGATCACATCTGCATTTACCCTAACCATTTTGTATCTGCAATATGACTTTATTTTCAATTTCTGTGAAATCTATGTACTTCTTTTTCTATTTCAGAGAAGGGCCCCAGAAATTGTAAATGAAATGGCCCTCATACTGTATCCACACATTTGAAAAGAAAAAAGTAGCATGACATGTAATTTTTCAATAGTTTAGGAAATGCAAACCAAGCAGTGGTTAGGTTTGGCAGTGAGAGGACCAAAATGCAGAGAAGCAGTCAGCCATGGGGGGATTAGGGTGCACTAAAGTAATCTTATATCAATATAAACTCGTTCTTCAAAAAGTGTAAAGTGACAAAGTAAAAACCAAAGAACAAAACCAAACCTCGAGGGGGCACGGGGAGCATGAGGCATAACCAGATGATTCGATGAGGGGCAGACAAACTTCAAGGGTTTAAATAGACAGACAGGGGTTGAGGAGACAATCAGAAAAAACACCAAACACGGGAGGCTGCGAGCAGGAGCGACACCAGGGGCGGGAAACAACAGGTAAATTCAATGGTTAATCACAAGGACAAGTCGCAAAGGGAAATGGCCAAGAATACATAACCCAAGGGAAAGTGACAGAGTAACAACTTAAAAAGAGAAACCAAAGTTACAAAGGTAAACAGGGGGCACGAGGAGCACGAAGGAACTGAGAGTACAAGAACAGGACAGAGCAGAAACAACCATGCGATCCAACGAGGGGATCACTAAGACTAAGGGTTTAAATAGACAGACAGGGGTTAATAAGAAAACCAGAAACACCTGGGTGACATGAGGGAGCGAGCAGGAGAGTCACCAGGGGCACGAAATGATTCCTTGCAAGGACACGTCACAAAGGGAAATTGTCAAGAATACAAGACCCCAAATAACCAAAACCTAACAGCAGCAATGCATTGTTGGATGAAATGAATATATTTCATGGCTCACCCAGAGTCATGGACCAATAATACCCTCTAAAAGGGTATTTTAAAAGGCAGGAGACCCCAATCAGTTTGTTGCCCTCTGTCAGTTTCAACCCATCAGCACCACAAAGAATGGATAGAGGCATGGATAGAGGCGGGAGACTGGGGGAGGAGACGCAATGGGTTAAAGAAAAAAAAACCCGTGACACACACAATGGACATAGACAAAGTGACAATAAGGATCAAAGATAACCTGACTGATATTATTCCTTCAATTGGTGCAAAATTATCCCAGTTGAGCATAGAGTGTTTATTTTTAGACATTACCATTTTCATATGTTAACCAAAAAGGACTAACTATGCAGCTTGGCCTCTATTTTATTTGTATCTGCGTGAATTAGCAATGAATCATCTTCCTTAATATGCTGTTTGAAATATTGACGGTCAGGTGCTGACATTCAAATCACACAAAATATATATCACCTCATCTTTGTCATGTCGTTACATATTCATGACAAACAAAGAGCCCATTTAGTTATGCCCTCGGGCACAGACACAGACTCACCCACTGGCAGGCAACAAGATTTTTTTTTTCATAGGAGCAACGGATCTTTTAAAATATCAAAATTAGTTTATATACATACAGTGGTACCTCGAGATACGAGCTTAATTCGTTCCGGGACTGAGCTCGTATGTTGATATTTTCGTAACTCGAACGAACGTTTCCCGTTGAAATGAACTAAAAACAAATTAATTTGTTCCAACCCTCTAAAAAAAGACCAAAAAACGGATATTGGATTGGAAAAAAATATTGTATTTCTTCTAATTCGCCCTTTATTAACAAAGTAACACATAACTAGTGGTTTAATATTACTAAAATGTGTTTAATAGAACTAAAATTAGATGGATTTCGCGGAAGGTAGAGGAGAGGGACATAGAAGGGTGTGGGGGAGAGCGGGGGAGACTTTTTGCACCGGTGAAGCGTAATATAACATAAACAAATTTAAATGAACTTGGATTACAATGCAGACACACTCAAAAATAAGTTTAATCTAACCTTACACTAAACTTAATTCTAATTTAGTTTTACATATTAGTACAATTCTCCCGGCCGGGTTGGCTCTGTAGGCCCCCCCTCCACACTGACTTTCAGTCAATATTGAGGGTTGTTTGAGTTTGTATTCCCTTCAAAATATTCCGAAAATGATGCACACAAATGTCCTCACAATAGGATAACGCACGACCACTTGCCAACGAAAAGTAGTCTTGAATTAGCGATCGGTCCGCCAACGGGAGCTAACAGGCTAAGGGGAAAAAATAAAACACTGAAAAAATGTAATGCTCCGCCCAGGGCTCACAGAGACATTACAAAGAGGGAGTTGCAATCAGAGACATTACAAAGAGGGAGTTGCGACCAGAGAAATTACACAAGGGAGTTGCAGGAGAGAGCCAGTGCCCCTGATGTTCTTATGAGCAGTCAACGAGAAAGTAATATATACTCCTCGTAGCGATCGCTCCGCCATTCGCCCTGAGTGACGAAAAAAAAAACACTGAAAAAAATGCAACGCTCCGCCCAGTGCTCGTAGATATCTGTTACACACGAAAGAGATGCGGCAAAAAAGACAGCGTGCTACAATGATAAACAGCCTCTCATGTCTTGGCCACCTGGCTTTCTCCTATCTCGAAATTTTTCTCGTATCCAGAAATAATTATTTTCTCGAAATTTTACTCGTATCTCGAAATGCTCGTATGTCGGGGTGCTTGTATGTCGAGGTACCACTGTACTTCTATATTGTATGTAGAAATTCAAATGTTAAGTCAATTCAATTTTTGGTGCATCTGCTGTGGCCATGAATCTTCAGGAGATGGTCTTAAGAATAACTAATTAAATCCATATTCCTAATCTATCTGAATCAAGTTAGTAGTTTGGGGTGGCACGTGTGTGATGGGGGCCCAGAAATTTCCAATACTTTGTGCCAAAATAAATGAGTGTACTGGCCATGTACCTGCCATTCTCTTAATTTTAATTAACCTCTGCCTTACATCCATTATTTCCTGTCTGGCCTTTCTTCTACGTGCCAATATCTTTGAATGTTTCTGTTAGAATTATTATGAATATTCTATATGTGTTGTAAGCATTTTTCAATAAGTAATAAGGCTATAAACCAATTCATGGAACCATGGACACTTTTCCTCCACATCGTCTCCTCAAGGCCCCACAGCTCGAGGACACATTGTTTTCACACACGCTTTTCGGCAGAACACAACGGGACTGTTTTGACGGGACTCCAGCAGAAGATGGCGATAATCGCATTATTGTTTGAAAATACGGCTTTGCTTTGTTTACCTTGAAAGCATTCCTCACACTGTTGTTTTTCTAACCAGCGAGGGTGTTATTGTACTGATTACATAACCATGTTTTTCGAGTGTCGCGATTAAATACAATGATTCAGTTACTGCAATTCAGAATGCACTGGGGGCTAAGACGACGCCACATTGTATCTCCTTGCAAGTTCGCCGCAGAGTTTGTTGAAAGATGTTTTTCCTTTTTTAATTAAATATTACTAATAATGATTTAAAAGGTTTGAATCATTATTCCAACATTTGGTCCTTCGAGTAGCCGGGGTCAACAAACCGATAGGGAATCCAGACGCTGCGGTTTAATATCTGGAGTGACCGTGCACGGCGAGAATCCCTTTTCCAGGCTGGACTATTTCTCAGCAGCGCCTGTTTTCTAATCGGTTGACGACTATCCTCTTGGTAAGCATCTTTCGACATTTCTGCCGAGTCCGCGTGTGATGGCTGCATATTGTTGACGGGTTCCGAGTGCGTGAAGGGCATCACACGCGAAGGCCTTATTTTGAGAAGTAAGGCTCGCATCCTGGGGATAGCGATTTTAAAAAACCCTGTGGATACTAGTCACTAGCAGGTAGACACGGTGTGGTCTATAAACGTCTGCCGTGTACAAAAAAAAAGGTACTACGGGGGCACACAAATCCGCTCCAAAAATGGGTAGTGGAGACAGTAAAGCGGCTATTGACGATCCAAAGATGCGTCTGCCGTGTAAAGATTGGAAATTTGTTGAAAATCAAAGCGCTACAAGGGTTAAACACCTAAACTTATGGATAAATAAATATGGATTTGCTGGCCAGCTTAATATGCATAAGATATTGATACTGCAGGATAAAATACGTGCTAAGCATGGGGGAAACCTTAGCAAAATGGAGCAGGAGGGATATAATGATACCTATTATTGGTTTATGATGGCAAGGGAACGGAGTGATGGATGCGTTAAATCGGTTGATAACGGTGGGACTGGAAACACAGAGGCTGTGTTATTCCACAGAAAAGAGGACATTAGATTTTATCACCTGAATGGGGTGGAAACGCAGCAAATTTGGATGATAGACAGGCCTACGGGCACGCTTGAACAATACGTAAATCAGGCGGTCCAGGCTGAAGAGGTTTTAAAAAAGAAAGGGAAAAGAAAGGGGGGGGCACCCTCTAACGAGGACGGGATTTTTGACCAAAATAAGGGGTGTGAACGTAAACCTTTTAACAGGGATAATGAAAAAAAATACGCAGGGAAGTTCAACAGAAATCGAGGTAACAGAGAGAAAATCTGTTGGATCTGTGGGAAAATAGGTCATATATCCCGCGATTGCCCAAATAACAGGGCCTCTAAAAGTGAAGGCAAATCGGCATGACTAGTCGGGGGGCCTGCTCAAAACGAGAAATGGATTTGAGCAGAGGGAAGTGGAACTAAATTTAGCGGAGATATTGGCACTTGATACAATTAAACCTGAAAGTTGTAAAATGGCAATTAAAATGGTTATTTCAAAGAATGAAATGGCTTATTGTGGCTTATCCTGGTGTCGTCCCCGTCTGCTAGCGGGAATATTTTGGTTAACAGAAATACAAAACAGCAAATTAAATGTTTAGCGGGGTTGCCAAAACTGCGTTTTGGTCAGACTCTAAACTTGCCGAATAAATGCTTTGATTGCGGGGGGAGCGCTCTGTTTTGATGCGGCTGAATATTACAATAATTGGCCTTGGGGGTGCTGAAGCAAACTTGAGGGCAGAAATGGGTTTTGCTATGATATAGTTGTGCTTGCAGCATATTGTGAGTATGGGGCTTGGCAAACTACGATGATATGATGATATAGTTGGATATCGGGAGAGTAATTAATTTAGTTTATTAATTTAGTCTTCTCTAAAAAATAATTGCTCACAGGAGGCACAGGAGGGGAAGCAGTGGACACAAATAAAAAGAGAGCACTTTGGAATTTGTAAACAAAAGATAAGGCTGCTGCTTCTGCAGCGAGCGTGAAGGTCACAGTCAGCGGGTAAGGGCGCGCTTCCGTTTAAACATTTCAGAATAAGAACAAAACATGGTCTGCAAGGGATGCAGTGTTCCGCGATTATCTTCGCATTTATTTTTGGGGTTTAATCAGAAATGTCTTTCGAGGTGATAGAAAATCTGTTTGGCAAAGATTGATTTGGGGAAAGCTTTGGAATTGGGAATAATACTATTATTATTATTTTATTTTCTTTTTTGTGAAGTTCAAAGGGCTCTTAATTGAAGAGAGCTAGTTTTGGAGGATAAAACGATATTATTACTGTTTTTGAATGGTTGGCTGGTTAAAGAAAAATGAATGGATTTTTTTACAATATTATGGCATATTGGTTACAATTTGTGGGTCCTTTATTAAGCATTGAAAATTGTAATTAGGAAATGCCTAGTAAAAGGTGGATTTCACTAATTTAATTATTGTAGATTTTTCTTGTGGTAACAGGGAGCTATAAGAAATGGCTCTTATCTTAAGTAAACATAGTATGGGGTGATTTGCAATTTATGTCTTAGGTATTAAGGGTTATTTGGTTGTTAAAGAAATCAGACATGAAATTAACAATGCGGAAATGAGAAATTTCATGGCATTCGTCCAAATTGTTAGGTAAATTGAACCTGGCTGGGGTAGATAAGATAATTGGTTAAGGATAGGCATAGTTTCCCTAGAAGAAACATGGAGCGTCTTTAGGTGCACAAAAGACTTTCCTTGTTTGACCTGAAGGGGGCGTATGCTTTGGTAGGTCATATTGATGACTATTGGGACATTATTACTGTCTATTGCTTTAGGGGCATACAAATTAAGAATTTAGCCAAAACTTACTGCATTGCAATTATGGGGTTAATACAACTGAATGTTACGGTGATAACGATGGGCAATAACAAGCTTAGATAAAGGGGAATATCTACAAACAAACAAAAAAATCTAAATTCAGGTAGGGCCTTCCATGGTGTGAAACAAGTGATGAAATAATGTCTATGTTTTAAAAATAACATCTCCAAATTATAAAATATCAACCTTGGGGAAATGCTTTAAGTAGATGGGTTGATTAGAATGGGCAAAATTCGATAACATTGAAAGGGGGTGAGATAAAGTTTTTACAAACGGTTAAAATACAAAAAGGGGGTGTGTGTGTGTTTCAATGTGTCACAACTTTTCCGTTATTGCCTTATTGGCGAATAGAATGGGGTAAGGGGCGGTGGCAATTGAACAAATTTCTATTTTTAGATATGTGGCATGTGAATCTAATACATTAATTATCTAGTTTCTTCAGGCATCAATCTTGATGATTGGGGGAGCACTCTAAATTTCTTGATTATGAGTGCCAGCGTGGATGAGTGTCTGTCTTTTGTGTTTCAATTGGCTAGCCACCAAGATATATCAATATTCTAATATCAAGGTGGAATATTTCTGAAATCGCTGATAAGCCTTTCAAGGACGGCGGTGGCAGAGTAGGACAGAAACAAAAAGAAAAGAATTTCGCCAAATGAAATTTTTAATTTCTGTAATGGGAAATTTTGGGAACCTGGGGGACTAAACAAAAACAAAAGACTTATCTGGGAGGGCTGCCATTTTGAGTCATGGTAAATTTCATGCCTCAAAAAAGGGGGAGGTTATATATTCAATCTATATGCAGATATATGGCAAAAACACGGGCGATTCCCCCTTATGTCAAGCTACAAAAGCTACGTATCCATTTCAAAGGATACACATGGAATATGTGTGGTACATAACAGTCCTAAAACAGATTGGGGAAACCTTGTTGCAGAAACTGGTCTAGATTGGCATGCTTGGATGACACACGTGTGCGAAAAACCATCAGGCCTTCGATAAAATTAACCCATACGGTGGGGGCATTACAAATCATAATTCAGACTGACAAATTAACTTGTGGATCTTTGTCTGACGTTTTTCCTAAGTCCATGGGTAAGAAGGTCGTCGGAGATGGAAACACCCGGATCCGCCATAGTAAAATTAAAATCTGAGATGACCAGAGAATTCATTTCTGCAACGGGGAGTTCCCAAACGGGAGGCGGTAAGAAATAATTGGTTATTGTTGATGGAAAATGCAGCTATTATAAATCAAACCTGTATCAAACCTGTATAACATGTATGGGGGGGCCGACCTCTCTTAAGAGTGGTACCCGCGCAAATTACCCCTGATTGTGTAAAGGAGATAATGCAAAATTTTTAGTGTTATATAAAGGTCTCATACTACAAGTTCTGTTTAGAAGTGTTACACAAAAGAGGAAATAATTTATAATTAGAATTATACCAATATTTATTACAATAATTTATACCAATTATTGTGGCATAAAGGCTCATTGAACTGTACTCATATATTGATCTTGGATTGAATCGAATTTTGCCAGACTGTAATATCTGTACATACTGTATCGTTTTTCAAAGAATTGATATTGACAAAAGATGTAAGCCCAAAATGTATGAAATGGAATAATGTCTACCCAGTTACAACGGCAGCAAAGGACAAGCCTAACTTTTCAACACATGTCGCGTTTAATCATTTTACCTGCTTAGTCCTCACAGGGCACGGACCGGCACTGGGAGCGATAAATGTGACGTGGTGTGCCCACGTCCTAAAACAGACTACACCCCTGATTCCACGTTCTGACCTATGGTGGTGGTGGGGTCAAAACAAATTATACGACTCCTGCCAAAATGACAGCAGGACTTTGTGCCTTGGTCTCACTGCTATTACCAGTGTCTGTTTTTCCATCTACAGTAGAGGAGATACAATTGGCTGCACAGAAATCCGGTATGATGGCGGGCCCCTCGCGACGGCGTCGCATGGAGAGGGTGATACATTGATGCGATTGGCATCCACGAGGATGAGTATAAGTTGGCTAATCAGATCGCAGCAGGTTAGGAGTATATTTTTCTTTTAATTACTCCAAACAAAAATGTTGATTGGATAAATTACCTGCATCACAATGTCCAAGAACTTGGAAATTATACTGAACAGGGATTTGTGGCGATAAAGGAACAACTGGCAGCCACTAGTCTGACGGCGTTCCAGGATCGTGCAGCGGTTGAAATGCTTCTTGAAGGAGCAGGGGGCGTATGCAACGTTTGAAAATGTTGCACTCAACAACACGCCCCCCACTGGGTCCCACACCAGGGCCAACGATGGCCTGCAGACCCTAAACCGCAAGATGAAAAAGCATCCTGGAGTAGAATAATGTCCGCTGACAGATTTGTGGCCTCACTAATAATGATTTGGCCTAATTTGTGGTAGCCCTTTTTGCTACGATTTTGACATTATGTGGGTGTTGTATTATTCCCTGCTTAAGATCTTTGATGAGCCGACTTATAACCACTGCGATTGCCCCTACAAATTCCAAATTGCATGAATTATATCTCCTACTGAAGTGCTGACACTAACAGTGAATTCCAAGAGCATGGTAATTACGAGGATGGATTGGACGAAAATGATCTTATTTTCTGCCGAACGAGTAGAGCCTAAGCGGGTAAAATTAAAACAGCCAACGGTGATATCCCTCTTATTTTGAATTTGTCATAAAATGAATAACAAACATATAGTAAAAGGAGGGAATGTTAGAATTATTATGAATATTCTATATGTGTTGTAAGCATTTTTCAATAAGTAATAAGGCTATAAACCAATTCATGGAACCATGGACACTTTTCCTCCACATCGTCTCCTCAAGGCCCCACAGCTCGAGGACACATTGTTTTCACACACGCTTTTCGGCAGAACACAACGGGACTGTTTTGACGGGACTCCAGCAGAAGATGGCGATAATCGCATTATTGTTTGAAAATACGGCTTTGCTTTGTTTACCTTGAAAGCATTCCTCACACTGTTGTTTTTCTAACCAGCGAGGGTGTTATTGTACTGATTACATAACCATGTTTTTCGAGTGTCGCGATTAAATACAATGATTCAGTTACTGCAATTCAGAATGCACTGGGGGCTAAGACGACGCCACATTGTATCTCCTTGCAAGTTCGCCGCAGAGTTTGTTGAAAGATGTTTTTCCTTTTTTAATTAAATATTACTAATAATGATTTAAAAGGTTTGAATCATTATTCCAACAGTTTCTTTTTTTATCCTGTTGGGTCTTACTCTGTTTTAATAAATGTTCCATTAATGCAATATAGTCATCTGTGCACTTACTGCATTATTTCCTTCATGCATAGTAAGCCCAAGTATGTCAGTCAACATACAACCTCATTAACACATCTGGATTTCACTTTAAGCTCCTCCTCAAACACCCCATCGATATTAGTTGCACCCTCCTTTCTAAGTTCATACTCTCCTTCCTGTCCAATGAAAAATGCCCTCAGTCAGCATGGCTCCTTAGCAACAGAGCCACAAGAGAAAAGATGGATGAAAACGGGGGCAGAGAAAAAGGGGGATGTAAAAACGAGGGGGTGAGGGGAGATGAAGATGGTGAGTGTCAGTGTGTGTGTGTGTGCGAGTGTCTATTTATGTGTGTGTGTGCGTGTGTGCGTGTGTGTGTGTGTGTGTGTGTGTGTGTGTGTGCGTGTGTGCGTGCGTGCGTGCGTGGGTGGGGGGGCTCTTGTTAAGTTAAAGGAACAAAAGATGGTCACCAGCTAAATCTAAAAATGTGTCTCGTAAGCCTAGGTGTGGGGGCAAAAACGGGTCACATTTTTATTTTTCACATCGTATGATCTCGATTCTCTTTTTCACTTGGTACATTTGTTGTGTATATTGTAAAATAAAGTAAATAATAAATAATGAATAAATAAAGCACCGGTGGTGCGAGTGGTTTGCGCATCGGCCTCATAGCTTTGGGGTCCTAGGTTCAATCTAGGTCACGTCCACCTGTGTGGAGTTTGCATGTTCTCCCTGGGCCTGAGTGGGTTTCCTCCGGGTACTCTGGTTTCCTCCCACAGTCCCAAAACATGCATGGTAGGCTAATTGGACACTCTAAATTGCCCCTAGGTATGGGTGTGCGTGTGCATGATTGTCCGTCTCCTTGTGCCCTGCGATCGGCTGGCCACCGATTCAGGGTGTTCCCCGCCTCTGGCCTGGAGTCAGCTGGGAGAGGCTCCAGCACCCCCCGCGACCCAAATGAGGATAAAGCAGTTAATGAATGAATAATGAATGTGCCTCTTGCAAACAAAAAAATAAGATATAAAAGAACATTATTTTTTGTTATTTTTTATAGAATTATTTGTATAAGAGCTCACAATTTTAACTGTGGAAGCAGCCAGCAATTTGGTTAACATTAAAGCTAATTTTGTTAAGATTCTCTTGTTAACACAAATCCCTGCTGACACAGGAGTGCTCCATTACATGTTGGTCCTGACATGATATTACTTCAGTGTGTCTTCCAGAGCCTTTTAATGTGTGTCTTCCAGGCCTAATTTGATGAGATGGACCCATCTGCCTTGAGGTTAGGTGATGATGAAATGATTCTGCCATTTGGCTGGTCTGACTCGTAGTCTCTTAGTCACACACGCGTGCACATGCGCACATACACCTGTCCTTTCTGGTTTATCTACTATAATTATACTGTTACTAAATTTCATTTACTCAGACCAGGCTCCGTCTCTCTATTTTCCCTTCTTTTGTCCCTGAGCTGGCATGTTGGAACACTCTAAATTATTTCTAGGTATGAGTGGAAGCGTGATTGGTTGTCCGTCTTCTAGTGCCCTACGATTGGCTAGCCACCAATTCAGGGTGTCTCCCGCCTGGTGCTCATAGTTGTCTGGGATAGGCTCCAGCACCCCCCATGAACCTTGTGAGGATAAGCGTATGGAAAATGAATGGATGAATGAATGTCTTAGTTTCATATCTGACCATGAAAAGCCAATTTGATTTTAATGTAAAATTAGCGTTGTCCTTGACCTCGTACTCACAACCCCATGTGCTCGTTTTCTGTTCTGGAGGTAAAAGGTAGAAACAACGAAACTGAGATTCTCAGGGTGCGTTCAAACAGACAGCAAAGCTTTAATGAAAGAAGCATACCGGATTCAACATCTGACTCCCGTATGTATCTCATTTCCAGCAGGCAAAAAGTGGGCGTTAAATTGAATATTAGTGGGCATGATTCAGTTTAGAAGGAACTTCCAAATATGGATTTGCTTTCCACTGCTAAGAAGTCTTTGCCATTTAAAGTGTCTTATCACTTGGAGACTAATGGTGGGATACTCCTCATGGGCACAGGCACCAAGGCCAGAGCAAGAATGTCCTATTTGCATCTTTGCCTCAAGCCTGAGACAACAATACCTAACAAGAAAGAATTATGGGCGTAAGATACCAGGTTGAATTTGCAGAAAAAAGGAGCACAATTTACATTGTCTTCCCATTGTGTGAGAATTTGCATATTTTGTGCTTAACATACGCTATTATTGGCATGCAGTCCGCTTTGGACTCTTTAGTGACCAAAGTCTTAAAATAATCTCATTTTCTGAACCGCTTTATCCTCACTAGGGTCACGGGGGGTACTGGAGCCTATCCCGGCTGACTTCGGGCCAGAGGCCCTGAATTGGTGGCCAGCCAATCGCAGGGCACAAGGAGACAAACAACCATTCACACTCACACTCATACCTAGGGGCAGAGTGTCCAATCAGCCTACCATACATGTCTTTGGAATGTGGGAGGAAACCAGAGTACCCAGAGGAAACCCACGCAAGCCCGGGGAGAACATGCAAACTCCACACAGAAAGGTCCGAACCTGGATTTGAACCCAGGTCCCCCCACTGTGAGGCCGACGCGCTAACCACTCGCTCCACCGGGCCACCCATGTCTTAGAATAATGTGTATGCTAAACTGTAAGTGTTTGTCAGTCATTCGTTTTGTGGGGTAGTTAAAATATGTTGTTTTTTGTTGGACAGTTGGACACAGTCAGCGGGAGTGGAAGAGAGAATGTGTGCGTCGGACGAGTGAATGAAGCTGCTGAAAATTCAAATACACACTTTAGAGGTACAACGTAGATTATACAAAATATGTAGTAGGCTATTCAACAAAGACACTGGGACACTAGGAGTGGGAACCTCTGCGTATCTCACAATACAATACGATTTGAGATACAAGGCTCATGATAACGATTATCTCACGATACGGTTACCATAATTATCGATTTGTAATTCAGGGAATCAATATACAGTTGTACCTCTACTTAAGAAATCAGTTCCAGAACATGTTTCGTAACTTGGATTTTATACTATTATATGTAAATTTATATGTAAATTTCCTAATTCATTCCACGGTCCTCAAAAAAACTAACAACTAAAACTGCATTCTGCTATTTATTGCAGCATTACATATGTTAGTTGATCCACATGGTAACACATTGGCATACAAAAACAATCCAAGCCACATGGTTGGCCAATTAGGTTGCATTTTTAGTTGGAATCAGAAAAGAAAAAAACTAGCCATTTTCAGAACCATCTTTGGTTTCAAATTGAATGAACTATTTCACGAATGAATGGAGCAATGGCCTTTGGCAAGCTTAGCCCTTTGTCCCAAGCTATCAAGAGACTCATCGAATGGAAAAATACAGGCAGCCCTGAAGTATATTTTAGACAGAGCGGAGCCAAAATGTAAAACAAGGGGTTTTGTGTAGTATTCAGAAGAATATAGCTGTTCCATGTAGCTTTGTTTTTCTATTTATTAATCTATTTTCTAAATCATTTGAATTCATCGGGGCCATGGGTATGTTGAAGACTATCTCAGCTGACGTCTGGGTTTTAAGTTCACCCGGCGCACATTTGCATGGTGCTAAATGTAGGCTGTCACTGACAGCTCGAGAGTGTAACGTCTATGACACAGTGACTTAGTGAAGCAGACAGATGTATCCCTGAGCCTTATATCACACACATGCACTGACAGAAGCATGAGCAGCAATATAGGTTAAGTACCTGGCTAGGGGGCACAACATCTGGGTTTCCACCTGGCCTCGTATGAAGCACCCCCATCTTTCCGCTCTACCTATCACTCTATATTCAACCATTTAAAAATCTCAGTCAACAATTTTTTTTCTTAAACACTTTAACAGTAAAACCCCCATGATATCTGACCAAAAAATATTGCTTGTTTAGATTTTATAATGGGGCGGCCCAGTGGGGCGAGTGGTTAGCGTGTCGGCCTCACAGCTCTGGGGTCATGGGTTCAAATCCAGTTCACGTCCACCTGTGTGGAGTTTGCATGTTCGCCCCGGGCCTGCGTGGGTTTCCTCCCACATTCCAAAAACATGCATGGTAGGCTGATTGGACACTCTAAATTGTCCCTAAGTATGGGTGTGAGTGTGCACGGTTGTCCTGCGATCGGCTGGCCACCCGCCTCTGACAGCTGGGATTGGCTCCAGCAACCCCCACGACCCTAATGAGAGTAAAGCGGTTCAGAGAATGAGATGAGATGAGATTTTATAATGGAGTCTGAAGTCACTGATAGTTTAGAGCTGTCCTAACTAGTCGACGTTGTCGATGACGTGAATGCATCGTCGAGCAAAACATACTGTCGATGATCAATGATGTAAATACATTTTACCATGAAGTCAGTTGAAAATACCTTTCCACAGCTAGCATTGCGAGGCTACAAGTGTTTCGTGCGAGGAATAGAACAGAGTTGAATTAAAATGCTGTTTTTTTTATTAGGATAATACGCTGGCAGTTTTCCACCCACATACTATACCGACAGCCGTCTGGACTGTGGGAGCTGCCGACTGAGTGACAGGACAGGTCAGACACATCAAACCAGCGTTAGGGCAGCTTTTGTTAGAATTAGCTTTAGCATGGTGAGCATCAACACTCTTTTACATCTTGCCGTGACATCGGGGTTGTTTAAATTAATTGAAACAATGTAATGTGCCTGTTGAGTGTCTATAATCATAAAATAAGTGCTGTATTCAATGGTTTGGACACAGCACGAGACCGAATGAATTCTTTACATTTCATCTCACTGTAAATGAGAAGCTGTTCTCAACTCATTGTACCGGGTTGAATCAATGTTACATCTAAAAATCTGTATAATAATAGTTGTAAATTAGATTTAGTGGTGGTTTAAACCTGGTTCGTGGGTTAGTTACTACGTACATTTTTCAAAATTTATTGTAATAGTGGGGGGTGCTGGAGCCTATACCGGATGACGTCGGGCACCAGGCGGGGGACACCCTGAATTGGTGGGTAGCCAATCGCAGGGCACAAGGAGATGGACAACCATTTACGCTCACACGAATACCTAAGGGCAATTTTAGAGTGTTCAACCAGCCTACGCTACATGTTTTGGGGATGTTGGAGGAAACCCACACAAACCCAGGGAGAACATGCAAACTCCACACAAGAAGGTCCAGACCTGGGATCAAAACCTCGATCTCAGAACTGTGAGGCAGAAGCACTAACCACTTGTTCACCAGGCCGCCTGTCCAGTAGTGAATCAATTGTTCCCAGCCAAAGCCAGGAAAAGACAAGTGCAATATTGAAATACTTTAAATAATCTAAATCAATTACTTGCACCTTTCAATTTTGAATTCCATGATGAATACATTTTCTTTTGAGGCATACGTCCTCTGCTGGTTCCTGCACACTTGTGACATCATCGTTTTTTTACGAAAACTGATAGCACAAACACAAATTATATTTTTGGTACTATAACAATAGTAGCCACCTAATAGTGTAGTGTTTCACTCGCCTGACTGTGGTGCGAACAGGCGCAGTCTCGAGTCCCGCCACTGATTATGAGTGTGAATGGTTATCGGTCTCTCTGTGTGCCCATCGGCTTACTGGCGACCAGTCTCGGGTGTAGTCCGCCTTTTGCCCGAAGTTGGCTGGGATAGGTTTCAGCGACCCTTACGAGGATGCTCGGTATGAAGATTCATTCATTCATCTTCCATACCGCCCATCCTCGAAAGGGTTGCGGGGGTTGCTGGAGCCTAACCCAGGTGTTTTCAACCTAGACTGGTCGCCAATCAAGAGAGACACTCCCAATCATACCGCCACCTTCTACACCACAAGGCGGCTCGGTACGAAGATGAATGAATGAATTTCAATACTTATGGAACAGTGTAAGTTTTGGTCGTTTATGTTTTAATCTTCTTTGACAGGATTCTATCTTTTAGTTGGTATGTAAAAATCCGTAAAGGTGGGACTTTAAACATAATTCTACTGGAATCACATTCCAGGACATGTGTGGAACTCACACTGTACCGTCACCCCTCAATGAGTTTTAGCGTGAATGGTTGACGCCGCGTTGGCTGGCGTAGGCTCCAACACCCTCCGCGACCCTTGTGAGGATAAGCAATACGGCAAATGAAAAATAATCTAGACCTGTAAAACAGTTACACATGCAAGGAAAAACTAATTATACCAATATTCTCTATATGTTCCTAATGTCTTTCAGTTTTGAGGAAAATGTGTACATGTCCACATTCGTCTTTGTCTTTTAACGTGAGCACAGCAAGAGCACTCAGGGGAGTTTTGTTGGCTCAGTTATAGCCATTATTGTAATATTATTTTTTAACTGATTATTTCATTTGATCCATCAAAGTCATCAAAATTTGAGGGACTTCATTACGCAATGTAATTGCGTAACTGTGGTTCAGCCCAATGCCAATTCGAAAGAGCCCTTGATCCCAAAACTGATGCAATCGAACCAAGTGAAGACAATTAGAAGTTAGCCTCTCTTGTTTTAGCTGTATTCTTTTCAAATGGAAAACAAAACTTTAATTCAGACGTTCCTACAGAACAGATGTTTTTTTGTTCACTCATTTCCCCCCTCGTGGCAACAATGGAAAGGGTTGGAAGACACATGAGACCTTCTTGACAGAATATTTGGGGTGAAAGATAGTACACTGGCCATTAGATTCTTTCATACTGGCTCGCTCTCCCAGTTTTTTTCTGTTTTTGTGGGTACATTAACTTCAATCCCACAGTGCTTCAGAACAAAGAAAAGGCTTTATTAGTGTGTTTGTGTGTGCGTGTACATGTGTGGGTGCATGCCTCCATGTATTCATGTGCATGTGTATCCGTATGTATAACCTTTTTACTACTGTACTTTCCAAACAGTGGAAATCCATCAGCTACATACAAACATATACCCATTTAACAAGGACTTTCAAAATCATAATCCACATCATGTTCATAGATTTTCCATTGTGGTCATGGAAATGGCACACACACATTTTAAGCAGATGTTCACTAAAATCAGAGGCAATTCCTTACAGAATTCTGACCAAACATAAAAATATTCCAGGCATTAAAAAGTCAATTGTATATAGTTTATATGCATGGGCCACAAAAAGACAATTGTCAGCTACCTTTTCACAAGACGGATTGAAACCTACCTAACCATTTCGTATCAAATCACAATGAATCAGGGGTGGCCAACTCCGGTCCTCGAGAGTCTGTTTTCCATATCTCCCTCCACCAACACACCTGAATCAAATAATCGAGATCGGTATCAAGCTTCTGGGCAGCTTGCTGATGAGTTGATTCAGGTGTGGTAGAGGAGAGAGATATGAAAAAGAGACCGGATAGCGGCTCACGAGGACCAGAGTTGGCCACCCCTCGAATAGCTGCTGAAGACAAAATGAGCACAAACCAATACCAATACGCCCCCCAACACTTTGTGACGGAAAACTATTATCTTCTATTCTTCTTCTGTTTTTGTTTCCTTTTATGAATGTGTGTGCATATACATTAATTGAGAAAGTCAATATACCGAGAGATGACAGTTTCCTTCATTTAAACGGCCCCAAAATAAAATTCCCCAAAATAATTTCAAAAAAAACGAGAAACATGAAAATATGTTGTATTAGTTATTGTAAGATACCAGTAAAACGTTTCAAGTGACCTTTGGTTGAATATCAAAATCAAAAGAATGTACAACAGTAGAAATATAATGTATCACAAATTAATTTTGTTTTTACACTCCTCGGCATGTAGCCATGCACAAATACATATGAATAAATGTATAATTACCTTTCTTAATGCAACTCTTCAATCCGGGTTGGCATGCACTGTAATATCTCCATCCGTGACAATGTCTTTAAAAAAGAATAAAATGAAAATGATGTATAAAATGAAATAAATCTTGAGCAGCTAACTATGAAATAGTCAATCATTGACACAACAAGGTATCTCAACGTCTCTCTGTTTCTCAAGCTCTATCAAATCTGAATGCTTCTCTGGTAGTGTGCGATCGCTACTCCCTTTCTCAGACCGTTCTCCATCTGTCACCGCCCCCTCGCATTTACCCCTCCCACCTAATGAATTATTTATAGTGCTGAGACACGCACTGGAGTCAAACATATTCAGACACATGCACATAGTATACAGAGAATATAAAAGATTAACAAATGGTACACTTACAAAAATACAATCTACACAATCTATGGCAAGCCTGCTCATCAAAAACTAGCTCCTAAAAGTTTCTTCATGCACAGCACATATCAAATCAAATCAAAAGCGTTTATTATCATCATACACAGCTGCGTATAACAAAATTGGTGGTGCTACTCCAAGCTTTTCAAAGTGTTTTCCCAGTTAAAAAAAAACATAAATAGTAGTATAAAAGTATAAAAAGTCACATCCCGCTAGGTGAATTCTAAAATATTGCACAGAATTCTAAAATATTGCACAGATTCTAAAATATTGCACAGATTTCTAAGATATTGCACATTGTTATTGCACACCCCGAAGTTATTGCACAGACGGGATTGTGTGTCGTGCTAGCTCAAGTTCAGAGTCCTGATGGCTGTGGGAAAAAAATGTCCTTAAGTCTATTTGTCCGTGCTTTGTGAGACATGTACCGTCTGCCAGAGGGCAGCAGCTGGAACAGGTTGTGACCAGGGTGGTTTTTGTCCCTGACAATGTTCCTGGCTCAGCTGAGGTAGCGAGGCCTGGCAATGTCATCCAGTGAGGGCAGAGAGCAGCCGATGATCTTCTGGGCAGTGTTGATCGCTCTCTGCATGGCCTTTCTGTCTGCTGCCGTGCTTCCAGCGTACCACACTGTGATGCAGTATGCCAGGATGCTCTCCACAGTGGCTCTATAGAAGGTTACCAGAAGCTTAGTGTCCAAGTTGTTCCTCCTGAGTACCCTCAGGAAATGGCTGAAATATTTTAAGACCCCTGCATTAAGGGCTTGTTCTTATGCTTTCACGATTAGAGCCTCTGTGCTGTCTAACAGTCCAGTGCGCTCCATATACTAGTAGGATTTCTTGATGTCAGTGACTTCTTTAACTTATATATTGATGTCTGAATTTCCTGTCAATTTAGAGTGACCTCAGTTTAGCTGACCACCAGGCTGCCTAGTACTGAATTAAACATGAAAACAGAATAAAATTACTTAATTGAATTTATTCTATTACATTGCACCTCAGTTGTTGTTGGCTGATTAGGTGTTAGCACGTCTGCCTTTCAGTTCAAAGATCAGGGGTCCTAACTTTTCTGTGTGGAGTTGGCATGTTTTCGACAGGACTGTGTGGGTTTTTTCAAGGTACTCCAGTTTCCTTCCACATCTCAGAAACATGAAGAAATTCATTCCGTCGTTTTAGTGGAAAATAGTTAAAAGAGCTAAGGCATTCCCGGGCCAGTCTCCCCAGCGTGTCCGAGGTTGGCCCCATGGCCTCCTCCAGGTGGGACCTGCCCGGAACACCTACCGAGGGAGGCGTTCAGGGGGCATCCTGATCAGATGCCCGAGCCAGCTCATCTGGCTAACCCTAACCCCTCCCGGATGACTGAACTTCTCACCTTTTCTCCTGCGGAGGAAAATTCATTTCAGCCGCTTGTATCTGGGATCTCATTCTTTCGGTCACAACCCACAGCTCGTGACCATAGATGAGGGTGGGAACGTAGATCGACCAGTAAATAGAAAGTCTCGCCTTTTGGCTCGGCTCCTTCTTCACCACGACGGACCGGTGCAGAGTCCATATAACTGCAGACGGCGCACCGATCCGCCTGTCCATCTCACGCTCCATTCTTCCCTCACTCGTGTTTAACAAGACCCCAAGATACTTAAACTCCTCCACCTGGGGAAGGACCTGATCCCTGACCCGGAGAGGGCATGCCAACTTTTTCCGACTGAGGTCTCAGATTTGGAGGTGCTGGTTCTCATTCTGACTGCTTCGCACTCGGTTGCGAATCGTTCGCGCAAGATTTGGAGATCACGGCCTGATGAAGTCAACAGAACCACATCAGCTGCAAAAAGCAGGGATGCAATACTGAGGCCACCAAACTGGACCCCCTCAACGCCACGGTTGCACCTAGATATTCTGTCCATAAAAGTTATGAGCAGAATCGGTGACATAAAGATGCACTGGCAATGGCTTACACCCGATCTTTCAAACATACGGCCCGTGACCCGCAAGGAGATTTGATCAGGCCGCAGGATAATTTGAAAATGAAAAAAATGCATAAAAGACATGGATTTCATTTTTAAATTAAATGCTATAGCTTACAAGGACAGCTGAGAGCAGATAAGGTCAAGGAATTGCTGGTAAGTCTGAGGAAATAGCAGTCAATTTTCACCCCGAGCCGAGAAGACAGTGGAGTTGCGGTAAAAGCCAGCTACCCAATTGCTAGTGAAATAGCATTAGCATCAAAGGCGTAGGGTGGCCCGGTGGCACGAGTGGTTAGCGCGTCAGCCTCACAGTTCAGGGGTCCTGGGTTCAAATCCAGGTCAGGTCCACCTGTATAGAGGTTGCATGTTCTCCCCGGGCCTGTGTGGGTTTCCTCCGGGTACTCCGGTTTCCTCCCACATTCCAAAAACATGCATGACAGGCTGATTGGACACTCTAAATTGCCCCTAGATAAGAGTGTGAGTGTGAATGGTTGTCTGTCACCTTGTGCCCTGTGATTGGCCGGCCACCAATTCAGGGTGTCCCCGGATATCTTGTCCTGCTTGATATTGATGCACTTGTACAGGCCAAAAGATGCCAAGTTCCAGGAACAAAAACAAGTCCAGACTAGACGAACATCTTTAAAATGCTGCCTTGCATTTTATTTTTGCAGATTCTGTTAGCATAAATAGAATACAGCTCTGTGAAAATTAATACTTACTATGGTGATTTAAAAAAATGTGCAATGTAATTTTAGTCTTTCTTTGTAAGTTTCATTCAATCGTAAAATTCATTACTATCATTTTCAACACCAGTTACTTGTTATAGTTTGTGAATTTTTGTGAAATGTATTGTAAAAGTGTTGTTCAATAAATTTTAAGGTAAATTTCAAATTTCACAATGTTCTTGTGCTTCTTTACGCAAAACAAAGGAAAGACGTGATATTTTGGTTATTTATAGCTAAGTATGCTAATATTTTAATGGTTTGGCCCACAACGTCTACCTCGGGGTCGTATGTGGCCTGCGATGTGAAATGAGTTTGACACCCCTGGCCTACACCAATAGTATAACTGACTATTGGCATACCCCCTCAGGGTCATCAATTAATTGCAGTGGTGTGCCGTCAGGGCCTTCAAGGCCTTCTCTGCTGAAATATCTGAATCACAGACTGATGTTAATTATATTTTGTCCATGAATACTTATTAAATAATTCCAAATTGTCTGTTAGCTTCCTTTCATTGCTTTTCCCCCTGGTTGCACTGCTTCCAGATGTGTGTTTTCATATTGAAGCATTTAACCAATCACATTTCAGCCATTATTTGTTGCCAGGGTCAAAAATCTGCCTCAAGGCCTTCACAATCAGTTCTGCAGGCTCTGCTGCATTAAACAAGCGTTGATAAGACTGTTGCTTTAATCCTTCTCGCAGGCGTAGGGATACGTCATTGCTTTCACCAACTATGATTGGCAAGTGACAGAGTGGACTAGCCAGAGCTAACAAACTGTATCTGGAGCGAGCTGCATAAGTAAATATATTGTTGTGTTGATTTAAAGGCATTTTCAAGAAGGACTATGCCAGAAATATGACAGGACAGGCTCGACTTTCAGCATTAGCTTCGATGGCGATAGAAAAGAAGGAAGAAAGAAAGGAGGATGGATATTGTGTACAGTTAAAAAGGATTTTTGGTGAGTAAAATATGGCTATATTCCTAAATATTTATTTCAATTGTATGAAATTCCCGGGGAAAGTCGTCCTCCGGGCCTGGTTCTGATTTCTGAAAAGCTCCAGTGTTTGTATTTAAGCTCCAGTGTTGGTATTTAATCAATAAATGCTGCTAGGAAGTGGATTTTACCCCATTTTAGTGCAATTTTTGCCGGTTCGCCATGGACGTCCATCGCTGTCTTTTACCGCATTGATTTATTGATTATTTTTTATGTGTAGCAGCTGTAGTTGCAGTAGAGGTTTTATAGCCATAAAATAGTTTTTGCTGAAGGCGTCACTAGGAAATGCAGGGACCGCCTCTGATCAAATGTTTATTTGCTGTATAAAAATGTATTACTTTATTTATGAGAGCGGTATTTCCATTGGCAGCACTGCTTCTATATCCATGCATTCCTATCACACATGAACACGTAAACCAAACGCTCAAACACACGGCAGCCAAGCATGAACTCATTCACACACAAAATGCATAGGTCACCGAGAAGACAGGGCTGATCATGCATGAAGGCAAGGCAAGCATGCATACTCAAAAATTGGATCTCGTTCTCACACAAATACACATACGTGGGAAAATAGAGCTGCACACGTATGTAGTACAGGCGAGAAAGCTCCCCCTCAGCTGGAGGCTATCTGAGATTTATCATGGATGCGACATGGCTGGAAGCAAGGTCAGTCACGGTAAATTAGTGTGAACCCATATTCGTGTGCGCATGTGTGTTGGGAGGCACTGGATAGCCCCCCCAAAAAAATCAATAACATTTTCAATTAAGAGCAGGACAGAAAGGATAACTGGCCTTTTGAGTATTTCCAGATATAATTTTAAACTGATTCAAACTTTATTAATGAAAAGAAATAGGTAAAAGCCAGCTACCCAATTGCTAGTGAAATAGCATTAGCATCAATGTAGGGTGGCCCAGTGGAGCGAGTGGTTAGCGCTTCGGCCTCACAACTCTGGGGTCCTGGGTTCAAATCCAGGTCACGTCCACCTGTGTGGAGTTTGCATGTTTTCCCCGGGCCTGCGTGGGTTTCCTCTGGGTACTCCGGTTTCCTCCCACATTCCAAAAAATATGCATGGTAGGCTGATTGGACATTCTAATTTGCCCCTAGGTATGGGTGTGAGGATGCATGGTTGCCTGTCTCCTTGTGCCCTGCGTTCGGCTGGCCACCGATACAGGGTTTCCCCCGCCTCTGGCCTGGAGTCAGCTGGGATAGGCTTCAGTACCCCCCGCGAACCCTAATGAGGATAAAGCGCTTCAGAAAATGAGATGAGATGAGATTTTTTGCTAACATGTTAATCATTGGAACCTATCTATTGTTGTTTGTCTCCCCTTCAAAATATGACGAAAATGGCGCACACAAATGTCCTCACAATTGAAGGAATATTAAGAGTTAAAGCTTAAATGATGGTTCATTAGATCTCCCTGCATGGCCGTTGGAATGCAAGGTCACAAGCACAGGATGTGGGGGTAGGACTCAATAGATTGCAGATGTGTGGGGGGTTGAACTGTTTGCAGGTACCAGTTGCTGGAAGTGGAAAGATACAACTGTGGGTGGAACCGCAAGGAGAATCTTCAAGAAAGAAAGACCAATGAGCAAGCTAGGGTTAACTGCATTTTACACATAACCAATCATATAGTGCCAGGATGCCTTTGTGTTGTGTCATTTGCATATTGTGGACTATAAACTAAGTTCCTGGGCGGCTCGGAGGAGGAGAACGACGACGACTGGTGGCAACATGCGTCTGCTTGGACAGACTGAGAGGGCCCTGAACCACAGACTTATGTCTTAAGATTTGTATGTTAGAAATAAATCCACCCGTGTGTGAGAATGTCGGCTTCCTGGTACCTTTCTATTGCAGAACGAGCGCGCAAATTGTTGGATGAGTGGCAGTCGGGTAAGGTCATAAATTGGAGTCAGATTATTAACTTAACTTTAATATAATTATAAATTCTAAAATCCAACACAATACAATACAGTGGTCCGCTCGTAACTCGAGCGGACGTTTCCCATTGAAATGAATGGAAAACAAATTAATCCGTTCCAGCCCTCTGAAAAAACACCAAAAACAGGATATTGGACTGGAAAAAATGTATTATTTCTTCTAATTCCCCATCTCTTAACAAAGTAACACATAACTAGTGGTTTAATAGAAATAAAATGTGTTTAATCTAACTAAAATTGGGCGGATTTCGCCGAGGGGAGAGGGAGAGGCGCACAAAAGGGGCGGGGGGGCTTCGGTTTTTTTTCCACACAACGCACTTGTAAACGGAACAAACACTCCACCCTCACGTTCGCTATCGATGGGCTGTTTGCTGTTGTACTATTCCCTTCAAAATATTCCGAAAATGATGCACACAAATGTCCTCACAATCGGATAACGCACGACCACTTGCCAACGAGCAGCAGTCTTTTATCAGCGATCGCTCCGCTGCTCATGGGAGCTTCGGGGGCGCTGGCTAGCGGCTCCCTTTTAGCTTGTAGCATCAGTGGTCGCATCCGCTTTGAACGGCGCCTATGATAGAGTTGCTACCGGGGATGCTATTGCGGGGAGTTGCGAGCCAGTGCCCCTGATGTTCTTATGAGCAGCGAACGAGAAGTAATATAAAACTCCTCGTATTAGATAAGAATAACAGGAAATGCAACAGCTGAGCTTACCCACGTATTGATTGTGGGTAATGAAGTTTTATTCTGGGAAAGAGTGCCATTGCCTGTCGGCGTTGTGTGCACGAGTATACTTCATTACCCAGAAAGCCCTCTTTTTCCCGCGCATGCGCGTTGTGCGTTTGCTGGTCTGAATAACTCATTCGGTGCTCGTATACTATTGTTATACAAGAAAGATATGCAAAAAAGACAGTGCCATGGCCACCTGGCTTGGTCGCATCACGAAATTTTGATCGCATGACGGGCGAATTATTCGATCGAAATTTCCGTCGTAAAACGAGAATATTGTATGACGAGCGGTCGTATGACGAGGTACCACTGTAATGTGTGACATGCTAAAGTGTTTATCGGTATTCGATTATTGATGCCTTGATCCACATGGCAAGTGTGACGTGTTAAAGTGTATGTCGGTGTTCGATTATTGTGAAGCTAGATTGAAGAAGCAACAACGAATCACTATTGTGACTATTTCGCCCTGTGTTTCAAGGTATGCTGGTTGTTGTAGAGGCCGGTTGAGTTTGTGGTTTGCAATATACACTGTTTAACTTTAGCGTATGACAAAGAAGATAATGTTTAGTAATGTTTAATTACTTTTGAATTGCGAGCGTGAATGTGCGAGTCCCGGGTCATGCACATGTACCGTATTTTCACGACTATTCGGCGCATCGTATTTTAAGCCGCAGTGTCAGTAACGAGTGCTATTTCTGTATTTTAGACACACAAAGCACGCACCGTTTCATTAGACGCATATATATTATATATGGATGAACATCGAAACGCAATAGCACTGGCTACCGGAAGCAGCCTATTTTCGGGTTCCGGTGCGCAGTGACTGCTGGGAAATATAGTTTTTGCACGCTACACCCACACGCTAAAAACATGTTTTAAAAAGGCAACTGAAGCAAAACTGAGTTCGGTTGTACTTTATTTAGACATTTTACAACTTACTCACGTCATCATCACCCACAAATCCCTCAAAGTCCTCATTTTCTGTGTCCGAATTAAACAATTGCCCAAACGAGCCTTCCAAAAAGCCGGGTCCCCTCTCTTCGTTCTCAGAGTCACCGTCATTTCCATCAATCCATTCACAAATCGTAGCGTAAGAAGCCCGGCGCTGCCTGCCACTTTTCGTGAAGCCAGGCATGGCATATATATATATTATTTATGGGTGATTATCGAACCGTAATAGCGCTGTCTACGAAAGCAGCCACAGGCGCTATTTCCGGTGCGCAGTGACTGCTGGGATAAATAGTCCTTTTGTCAATACACCCAGGTTGACGGCTGTGATAACTTTGCACTAATAATATCAATATACTAGAACGGCGAACACACTAATTTGGTGCTACATGAACCAAATGCACGCTACACCCGCACGCTAAAAACACGTTTTTAAAAAGGCAACGGAAGCAAGACTGAGTTCGGTTGTACTTTATTTAGCCGTTTTATAATGTACTCACGTCATCATCACCCACAAAACCATCAAAGTCCTAATTTTCTGTGTCCGAATTGAACAATTGTCCATCGAAAACGCTGAGTTTAATACGTTCGTCCAGGCGGCCACAATCCATTCCCAAATGGTAGCTAGCTAGTAGCTAGCGTAACTAGTATTCCAAGGCTGTCTTCCATGCTTCGCAACTGTGTTGATGCTGATCGCCAGGCCACAATTCGTTCACAAATAGTAGCTAGCTAGTAGCTAGCGTAACTAGTATTCCAAGGCTGTCTTCCATGCTTCGCAGCTGTGTTGATGGCGATCGCCAGGCCACAATTTGTTCACAAATAGTAGCTAGCTAGTGTTGATGCCGATCGGCAGGCCACTATCCATTGGGTGTATTGACAAAAAAACTACATATCCCAGCAGACACTGTGCAGTACTTTATCTACGGGAAAATAGTAGAGTCGGGGGCTGCTTGCCATAGTTGTCCTATCGACGGATTTATTTTATTTTATCGTGATAACAATTTTAGTATTGGTCCATCTATAAAGCGCACTGGATTATAAGGCGCCCTGTCTATTTTGGAGAAAATTTCAGACTTTTATGTGCGCCTAATAGTCGTGAAAATACGGTATGTAACACTTAGTACGCTACCTTTGGGCGCCATTACCGTTACCATTATTAGTAGAGTGTCTATGACGGTCATAGCAAGGAATTTATGTTATTGATATTTCATTGTTTACCCTGTTGAATAGTTGAGAAGGACTTCTCGAAGTTGTAAAAAGAAAAGATGAAACAAGTTATGACCGTATATTGAACGGGTGTAATTGTACATTATGTTTTGGGTTCTAACGTGTTGCTAATACATATATTTGGGTGTAATTGTATAATATGGGGTTTTGTGTTGATAAAGATACCAGTGAAGCTGGATTGAAGAAGCAACAACGAATCACTATTGTGATTATTTCTCCCTGTGTTTCAAGATAAAATGCAGGGTGCAACAAATGCACAACCTTTTTTTCCCAAGATGGCGCCGTCCACTCTTATTTGTTTTTCGTGTTTTACAGCCTTTATATCTTTTTTATGACATTTTAATATTTCTCAATACATTCCTTTTTACTTTACTTTGTACTTTATACTTTTTACTTTAATGTTTTTACAACTTTCTTTGTTCTGTTTTGGAACCATTCAGCCAGGCCTACGCTGTCATACACATGGGACTAGCTGTGAACAATACGCAGCAGAAGGAGCAAGACCTCAATGCCGCTTGAAATCCGGAGCTGGACAAAAGTGCCGGGAGAAGAAGCGACGCTTCAGACCAACCATTCCATTATGGGATCAGATGGAAGAGCTGTCGGTGCTTACCAGGCCGGAAACGGAGTCGAGGGGTTCTACTCTGCTAGTATTGATTCTTCAGCTCCAGACTACTGAGGGACAGTGCGGATAAGCTTGGAAGAGTGACTCTGCATATTTTCAACCTCGGTCACTCTGCAGAAGTTCCACTTGTGAAAGACTTTCTGTGTGTGGTTCCAGTTTTATCCAACTCTACAACGTCTTTTTGTCTGTATCCGTTTTTGCTACTGCAACCAAGATGGCGCCGCTCAAGTGGCAGCCGGTAGCGGTAGCTCCGTCCGCTCTTGCTCGTTTAGTGTTTTTGCTGCTTTTCTGTCTTAATGATTTTATTTAATGATTCTTAATGATCCCATATACTTTGCTTTGCTTTGTACTTTGTACTTTTTGCTTTGTTTTTCTGCGGCCTTTGCGACTCGGCCCCACCCGTCGCGTGGCTTGGTTTCTTTGTGCTGGTCGGCAATGTCTTGTGTTGCTTATGTCTGACTTCCTGCTGCGGCCAGGAAGTTTATTGTTGTATTTATATCTTGCTACTGTGACTATGAAATTTCCCAAATACGGGATGTATAAAGTTATCCAATCCAATCCAATCCACCTGCCAATTTGTCTGGGTGCTCCTCTCATATTGGCGAGCCAGCTCCCTCATGCGTAAACCACTTTCATGTTGTCCGATTATTTCGTGCTTAATATCAATTGTCACCATACGCCTTTTCTTTGCAGTACCCTTCATTGCACCTGCTTGCTTTTTCCCCTTAAGTCTGCACTGACTAACGCAAAAAAAACCACGTAAAAAATGCAATGCTCTGCTCAGTGCTCGTGGATACCTTTATACAAGGGAGATGTGGCAAGAAAGACATGCGCTGTTATCACAAGCAGCCTCTCGCATCTCGGCCACCTGGGTGTCTCGTATGCTCGTATCTCAAAATTAGTCTCATATTTCTAGGCAAATATTTGCTCTGAATTTTACTCGTATCTCAAATTTCTCGAATGTTGGGGCACTTGTATGTCAAGGTATTACTGTACATGTTTTCGTGCCTATACAGAAATACAAGTACACAAGTTATATTATCGAAAAGTGTATATTTATTAAATATTACAGCTATAAGCATGTCAACACTGTAATGTATTATCTCATCTCATTTTCTGAACCGCTTTATCCTCATTAGGGTCGCGGGGAGTGCTGGAGCCTATCCCAGCTGGCTCCGGGGCCAGAGGCGGGGGAAACCCTGTATCGCAGGGCACAAGGAGACGGACAACCATGCGCACTCACACCCATTCCTAGGGGCAGAGTGTCCAATCAGCGTACCATGCATGTTTTTGGAATGTGGGAGGAAACCGGAGTACCCGGAGGAAACCCACGCAGGCCCGAGGAGAACATCCAAACCCCACACAGGTGGACTGGACCTGGATTTGAAACCAGGACCCCAGAGCTTTGAGGCCGACGTGCTAACCACTGGCGCCACCAGGCTGCTGTAATGTATTAATATCTAAATATAAGGTATATATATATGTATATATATATAAAAATGTAACTACAGTCATACCTCTACTTACGAATGCCTCTAGGTGTGAAATTTCCAGGTTACGAAAGCATTTTATATGCAAATGAGTGCCTAGAGATAAGAAAAATATCCAAGTTACGAAAAGCCCCAAAAAGTACATGCATTCCTTATCCATTATTTTATTTTCAAAATATTGTCGTGGATGCATTGATTCTCGCTTTAGAAGCTCACTCCACCATATACTGGGCTCTCATTGGCTGTCTCACAACAACCGTCCATTTTCTTTAACCCATTGTCTGCTTAAACTTATTTATTCTTGGGGAAGCTGTGGCCGAGTGCCTCAACCTGAACCGCAACCTTCCGTGGGCGAAATTGTGTCGCGGGGGTAGGCGATAGGCCGTGTGGTCAGTAATACGGACGTTGACGAGTTAGTTGGTCGATGTGCCCCAAAACCAGTGGCGGGCCGTAAGGGCCTTCAAGGCCTTCTCTGCTGGCCCAAGAAATATCTGAATCACATATTATCTTTTGTCCATCAATACTTATTAAATAATTCAAAATTGCCTGTTAGCTTCCTTTCATTGCTTTTCCCCCTGGTTGCACTGCTTCCAGATGTGTGTTTTCATATTGAAGCATTTAACCAATCACATTTCAGCCATTACTTGTTGCCAGGGTCAGAAATCTGCCTCAAGGCCTTCACAATCAGTTCTGCAGGCTCTGCTGCATTAAACAAGCGTCGATAAGACTGTTGCTTTAACCAATCAGATTTTGAGTTGGCAACACCACAATGCCTTGTCGCAGGCGTAAGGATATGTCATTGCCTTGTCACAGGCGTAGGGATACGTCATTACCTTCTCGCAGGCGTAGGGATAAGTCATCGCTTTCACCAACTATGATTGGCTAGTGATTAGCCAGAGCTACCAAACTGTATCTGGAGCTAGCTGCACAAGCAAATATATTGTTGTGTTGATTTAAAGCCATTTTCAAGACGGATTATGCCAGAAATACAACAGCACAGGCTCGACTTTCAGCATTAGCTTCGATGGCGATAGAAAAGAAGGAAGAAAGAAAGGAGGATGGATATTGTGTACAGTTAAAAAGGATTTTTGGTGAGTAAAATATGGCTATATTCCTAAATATTTATTTCAATTGTATGAAATTCCCGGGGAAAGTCGTCCTCCGGGCCTGGTTCTGATTTCTGAAAAGCTCCAGTGTTTGTATTTAAGCTCCAGTGTTTGTATTTAATCACTAAATGCTGCTAGGATGTGGATTTTACCCCAGTTTAATTTTTGCCGTTTCGCCATTGACGTCCAACGGTGAGTAAAATATGGCTATATTCCTAAATAAAATTTCAATTGTGGGCCTGGTTCTGATATCTGAAAAGCTCCAGTGTTTGTATTTAATCACAAAATGCTGCTAGGAAGTGGATTTTACCCCACTTTAGTGCAATTTTTGCCGGTTCGCCATGGACGTCCATCGATGTCTTTTCCCGGGGAAATCCCCCCCCCCCCCCGGCCTGGTTGTAATGTTTGAAAAGCTCCAGTATTTGTATTTAATCAATAAATGCTGCTAGGAAGTGGATTTTACCCCATTTTAGTGCAATTTTTGCCGTTTAGCGTATGGACGTATATGGACGTATCGACGTTCATCGCTGTCTTTTTCCCGGGAAATGATACTCCGGGCCCGGTTCTGATGTCTAAAAAGCTCCAGTATTTGTATTTAATCAATAAATGCTGTTTTCGGCTGGATTTTACCCAATTTTCGGGCAATGTTTGCCGGTACGCCATTGACGTTCATCGCTGTCTTTTCCCGGGAAAATCACCCCCCTGGCCCGGTTGTAATGTCTGAAAAGCTCCAGTATTTGTATTTCATCATTAAATGCTGCTAGTAAGTGAATTTTACTCCATTTTTGTGCATTGATTTATTGATTATTTTTTATGTGTCGCAGCTGTAGCTGCAGTAGAGGTTTTATAGCCATAAAGTAGTTTTTGAGGGTTGGATTGATTTGTTGAAGCCGCTACGAGAAAATGCACGGACCGCCACTGCCCAAAATGAATGTTGAGTAAATGCGACGCTCGGCAATAGACGAGGAATTCAACGACAAGGCAGCCGAGGAGGAAGCAGTCACCATCGCAACAGCACAAATCAGAAAAAAAACGGGGGGAGAAATGAACTTTCCAACTTCGTGGAAAAACATCCTGAAAAAGTGTTCACGAGTCGGGTCTACTTTGACGACGTTTGTCTTGTGCATTTTAGAAACATTATTAAAAGGCAATCGTCTTTGTATACTTTTTTTTCAAAATGTTCGTCAACCAGTACTGTAGAAGCAGGTAAGAACCAGTAGTGACTTATAAAATGAGTGTAAAATTACATTTCAAAGAAATCATAAAACGTTAATGGTTGTTGTTGATTAATGTTGTTTGAATTGTTAATGCTGTGTTTATTAAATGTGTTCGTATTTGTGTGCTATCTCTATGTTGCATCCCGGTAGCTTTCGCTTGTTCCCATGCGTTTTAACACGGACTTGTATATATACTTTTCATTTTGTGACATTAATATATAATTTTATGATCCTTTTCTCTCATTTTTGTGTGTTTCTGACATCTTTATTACAAAATTGGGACATGTTGACCAATTTTAAAGGGTTTAGTTGGTAGATGTGTGAAGACCGTGGAACGAATTAGAGAATTTACATATAAAATACACCTCTACTTACAAAATGTTCAAGTTACGAAAAAAGTTCTGGAACCAAATAATTTCATAAGTAGAGGTATGACTGTACTTAAGAAAAAAAGAACTGGTCATCTATACAGCACACTTAAACAGTGTGAACAAATTCATCATTTATTAAGTAACTCAAACCTTGATTTTTTTATGCTTAACCTGGCTAATGTAAATTCACCGATGGCAGGATTGCAGATACCAGGTTACAATATCTTCAGAAGGGACCGTGTGGGAAACCGTGGCGGGGAGGTGATGGTCTATGTTAGGGAACAGCTTAAATGTAAGCAGATAGAATGGGTCAACATACACAACCTTGAATGCATCAGCCTTAAAATATCACTATCCCCACAGATGTCAATAACTTTGATTGGCATATATAGACCTCCATCTGCCTCTAATACATTCTATACAGAGCTTTGGGCCCGACATAGGGAATGCGACACAAAAAATGTTATTTTGCTTGGGGATTTAATTATTAACTGGGTCGGCAAATCAAATCGGAGACAGTTGAAATCACTGTTAAATAAATTTAACTTTACAACTAAAGAACTTTATCTCAAGAACAACTAATCAAAAGTCGCACTCGACTAACTACTTCTTCCGAAACATGCATAGATCTGATTTTTTCCAATAACTGTGACAGGATCCAAAAGACGTTCAATATTACAGGTCTATCAGACCATAACCTCATCCTATTCTCAAGAAAGCTTCATAAAAATAGATACTCATGCACTCAAAAAAAACATCAGAGCAGATGAGAGTTTCAAATGTGACATTGGCGTTAAACAATATCAATTGGGACGATTATTATTTTTGACTCTACTAGCCTTCAAATGACAGATAAAAAAAACACGCTAAATAAAATTAAATTAAATTTGTCCAAATTTAGGTTCAGTAGAAACAATCTAACACCTGAGTCAGCAAAATTATATTTTGACACAATGATCATTTCGATGCACTAGCTAAAATGTTTAATCAACAACACTGTTCTGATTAAAAAGTATGCCAATACTTTAATGCTTTTTTATGTTTATGTTTCATATGTACTGTTAAAGAATGCAGTTTTTTATATGTATCATATCTGGTGCTGAGCCGGCCCATCTGTCAAATTTTAAAAGTCAATGTGGCCCCCGGGCCGAAAAGTTTGCACACCCCTGCATTAGCCCATATACTTAAGCTTTTCTCAGGCACATGAACATCTAACGGTACTGTCACAAACTTAAACCTGCCATTCTAATAATATCAACTGTATCAAGAAAATAAAAAAACAAATCATTTATGTGTGGGTGGATAAGTGAGTGGGTGAGCACGTGTTCATTCCCTTAATTAGCATATGAACAATTCCTGAAAACATTGTTCCGCGCCATTGTGCGTTCGTGTGTGCGCTTGTGTGTATATGCGGCTCTGCGTGCATAAGTGAGTGTTTTTGACCAATGTTATGCATGCATGAGGGTTACTGTCACTTAGGCTTTGTTCTTGTAAAGGGAGGGTTGTGAATTGTACATTAAGATAAACTTTAAAGAGATGGGTCACACTGACACTGTACTATTGTACAGCAACAGTTCTCTTTCTTTTTTCAACTAGTGCAAACAGCAACATTTCGCCGAAAAGCTTCTTAATTGAATCAACGACTGCATTAGAGGTCCAAGAGGGAGAGCTTGGCAGTGAATGATGATGAAAATTCAGCTACTGTGGTTCAAAGATGAAGGAGAAGGGGACAGCAGATTCTTGTAAAGAGGAGAAAGCCCAGAGATCTTATAAAGGTGATGTGATGACTATGGCAGGAATTTTTGTGATGTTGAAGAAAAGAGGAGGAAGAAAGATTTTTTTATGAGCAGGTGGAAAGGCAGTGAATGTAGAAACCTAGGAGCAGGTATCAAATTATTTGACTACAATGTCAGTCGTGGCAGTGAAATTGATGACGAGATGGAGATGGATAAGCAGTTAGTGGGAGATATCGTGACTGAGACGATCATCTGCGAAAAGGCTAGTGGAATCGACGAGGACTTGAAAGTAGAGCTGGGCGATAAAACTATGATAATTATCGTGAAATAATTTTTGCCAACAACAATAATAAAAACTTTCAATAAACATTCGATAATTTTAATCTGCAACTATACCACCCGACCACCACAGAGAACAGGGGCGCTGTTCCAATATGAATGCTAGTTCCAGAGCAACGCTCCGGAAAGGAAGAGGATGATAAGTAAATGTGTTTTTAGCATGGTTAGCAATAAAGGCTAACATGGAGCATGAACAGAAAAGGACAATAACAGGGCCAAAATGAGCGATTATGAGATGCAGGACAACACAAAGCCAATCCACAAAAAGATCCAAGTGAATTCTCCCTGGCGTTTTCTTTCTTTTATTTTAAATGCCTCGTAAATACCTCTGCACAAATAGCAGCCTTATTGAAAATGTCCTTAACCCACTGAACTCATTTGAGGAGATCCTATTATATCTTTCTTACTTGATACCGAGGTGTTTCCCCATTCTATGTAAATGTTCTGAAAACTTTGCCAAAATCTAAAACTTGTTATCTTGGGTTAAAATGGGTTGAGTTCATCCAACTTTTTTTATTTTATTTTTTGTAAATGGCTATATATGATATAAATTTACACTGTTTCTTTTTCTGAGGCTGAAAATAGTCTGCTTGCCAATGGTGATGATGTCTTTAGCTGATTATTCTATTTCTTTCATATTTCACAGCAACTTTCAGTTTGAAGGCAAAGTTTATTAAGAACATGATTATTTCTCAATAATAAAATCAATCCTCAAAATTAAAACTACCCTAATAAATTCTCCAGTTAATGTGCCTCAACGTAAGAAAAATCCAAGTTATGAAACCACATTTTCCGGTTCATACCACGTAAAAATAAGTATTATAACGTCTTTAGTATTGTATTTTTAGAACCAATTTCTCCCAATATGACTTCAATCTACTAACATTACAACAAAAGCAGTTTTGTATTCACACAGGCCGTGTCACCAAAAGCTGAACCTCGTTAAACCCAAAACCTTGTGGTTCACGTAATGTGAAAATAAGCAATAAAATGACTTTACTCTGATATCACCATTTTTCTTCTGTAAATTACAATTTTAATCTTATATAATTACAACTTTTCTCTCAATATTTTACAATGTATGACTTCGTGGCAGATACTTTCCCGCAGCACACCAGACCATCTCTCGTGACACGGCACAGTGGTTGGGAAACACTGAAATAAACAATCTAAAAATAAGAATCATGATAACATTGAGATTTTGTTTTTGAAAAATCATTATAGGATACTTTTTCCACATTTAGCCTTGTGTTTCACTGCACTTGGCTCCATCTCCAATTCCACATCTGCTAGTCAGCCCACAAGACTTAATAATTTGGTCCTGAGTGTTCATGGAGCAGTACAGAGGAGGAATTACATGTGTCTTTGCAGATTTAGACAAAACCTATGACAGTGCACCTACAGAGGAACTCTGGTAATGCATGAGGAAGTCTGGAGTATTTACATGAAGTCAAATGTTAGGATACTTATGGTTTTACCCACATAAAGTATTTGTATTCCTCTTTTAAGTGCAGATTGTGAGTTAACTACTAAATTAGCTGTTGTTGTTTTTCACCAGCCAGGCATGTATAACATGTTACTTATCAATGCCATCTTAGAAACAGGGGAACATGAACATGATCATGGAGGGAAAAAGAGTGAGGCGGGCCATGTGAGGGAGCAGCTGCTCTGGAGAGCCAGTTTCACAATAAACAAGTCACACTGGTAATTGAGACACTGTTGCTGTGGCTACCTTGATGGTGGATATTTTGCCATGCACAAAACCAGGCTCTTTGACACACATAAATATAGACTTAATGTGGGAAAGTTAAAATGACAAAATTATTACATGTCACAAATCATTACTAACAGATTGAAATATTCTCCAATATAACATTGTGTTGAGTTTATTATCATCATATGTATCATTTATCAGTGTTATCCTATATTTGCTACCATATATGAATGTTTTAATAACGCTGAAGTACGCATAAAGTATCCTTTTGCTTGCTATGAACTTTCTGCGAGGACTCTGAAATTTTGGATCGAGGAGAAGCGATTCCGGCAAATGATGTGATATCAACAATGGTATCCGTGACACTGTTTAATGAAAACCAGATGCTCTGATTTGGATTTTTTTGATTTACTGAACAGGAATTGACCTGTTAACACCATTCTCTCGTGAGCCTTCATTCACTCCATCCCATTCAGAATCAAATGGATCTAGCACTAAAGTTCACCTAGACACTATTCTCTTGGAAAATTTTGATTGCAACCTTTTCGTCCATTTTAATAGTGTCATCTTTTTTAAACGATAAATAGATTTTTGCCAAAATAATCAAAAATATATAAAAGCCAGTACTGTTTTTATCCGCATAATTTGTGACTAAAATTTGGTATAAATGTTTTTTTCAGTTTTTCTCAACTCACACAAAGAATGGCACCGGTACTCGTAACTGAACACATGTTGCCATGACAAAACATTTATTCACAACATATGGTACGGAAACCTGGTAAAACAAACAACCAGTATGAACACAATTCTCAAATGGAATTTACAATTTTAACTCCTTAGTCTAATTCATCATCATAATATTTAAAAAAATTCTAAGTCTGATTCATCATCATCAGATTTACCAAACAATTGATTCCATTCTTCTTGAGTTCTTTTCTCTAAGTGTGAGCACCGGCCAATAGAACGGGCTCTCGCGCCCCATCTGGCGGACAAAAGCAGGTTTCACGTCTCCCATTATAACGGCTGCCGAGGGGACTTTTTCACCGGGATTTGGTCATAAAAGCGAAGGCCTCATGTATAACGCGCACCCGAACTTTGGTTCAGCTTTTTGGTACAACATTTTGCACGTTATACTCGAATAAATACGGTAAATATTCTTTGAACAGCGGTCAGTCAACAAGTAATTGCATACTTTGCAGGCCACAAAAAACAATATGACCAGCCGATTCTAGATTTTGGCCGCAAGTTTATCACCCTTTTAAGGAGATAGAATAGACTTCATTGGTATTTCAATAAACATTTATCAGGATTCTTTTTTCCTAAATCTTTATTACATTTGATCACGGGACAAATAAATTGTCTTAAAAACTGCATGTTTTAGTATTTTGTAAGTCGATGATACAAATTTTGAGGGGTAGGATGTAAAATGTTCCCCAATTATGGAATGGCCCTTATACTAATTTAGCTTTGATACTATGTTTACCATCTGGAAATGAAGGAGCGACAGTTACAGCAGGATACGTGTGCATGTGTATGTATGACAAGCATCTCACACACTTCTGTCCTTATTATAAAGTCAAACACGCGCCATGCCTTTTGTTTACACTCTAACCCCAATCACTTTCCGCAGAAAAAGCTGTCTCCACCCCAGAGGCACACGTTAACTCTAATCTCCATGTTTTGTCTCCTGCAACAGAAGGTGTGTTTTTTCTCTCTCAGTTAATGATTTAGCAGGGGGCCACATGGACCAAGCGAAGGCTCAAGTAATTTATTCATTTAGCTGGTTAAACCTCTATGTAACCTCTACACCCTTCCCCGCCCCCTTTTTCCCCCACCACATAACAAATACAAAAGAGACACATGCACATAATATGCAAATAAAGGGATCACTCATCACAAAGTGATTTAGCCCCAAGGCTCATTAAAAATAAAAGATTTTAGTGACGCATTTGCCTCAATTATGACTTTTAAGTAAGACAGTCGACACAAAAAAGTTGTTTCTGATGACACAGATAACTGAGGTAGCAGGTGGTCAGAAGTAGCCACATGAGTCACACACACATGCAACATGTACAAGTCCCTGCTTATCTGACGACATATCATAAACAGCAGTGGCGGGCCGTCAGGGCCTTCAAGGCCTTCTCTGCTGGCCTAAGAAATATCTTAATCATATTATATTTTGTCCATCAATACGTACTTATTATTCCAAATGGTCTGTTAAATTCCTTTCATTGCTTTTCCCCCTGGTTGCACTGCTTCCAGATGTGTGTTTTCATATTGAAGCATTTAACCAATCACATTTCAGCCATTATTTGTTGCCAGATCAGATCTGCCTCAAAGCCTGCACAATCAGTTCTTGCGGGCTCTGCTGCATTAAATTAGACTGTTGCTTTTAACCAATCAGATTTCGAGTTGGCAACCCCACAATGATTTTTCATAGGTGTTAGCATTTTGCTGGCTGGGACATGTCATTGCTTTCACAAACTATGATTGGCTAGTAGGCAGGCCAAAGCAGTACCGAGGCAGCCGAGATCGCAAACTCCACCCACTATGGCCGACAGAAGCAAAAACAAATAGATTCTGTTTGCTCACAAAGCTATTTTCTAGACGGACTTTTTCAGGAAAAAAATGGACATCATTAAGAAAGGGCGGTCAACTCCGAAGCAAGCAAGCCTGTTACAGCCGGGAAAATGATGTGTGGGGCACTTTCAGCGTGCTAACTTAGCTCCAGAAGCAAATAGTATATTGTTGTGTTGATTTAAAGCCATTTTCAAAACGGACTATGCCAGAAATATGACAGGACAGGCTCGACTTTCATCATTAGCTTCGATGGCGATAGGAAAGAAGGAAGAAAGAAAGGAGTATGGATATTGTGTAAAAAGGATTTTTGGTGAGTAAAGTATATTCCTAAATAATATTTCAATTGTGGGCCAAGTTCTGATATCTGAAAAGCTCCAGTGTTTGTATTTAATCACAAAATGCTGCTAGGAAGTGGATTTTACCCCAGTTTAATTTTTGGCGTTTCACCATTGACGTCCATCGCTGTCTTTTCCCGGGAAAAATCACCCCCCTGGCCTGGTTGTAATGTCTCAAAAGCTCCAGTATTTGTATTCAATCAATAAATGATGCTAGGAAGTGGATTTTATCTAATTTTAGTATTTTAATGCATTTTTTGTTATTTCACGTATGGACGTATCGACGTTCATCGCTGTCTTTTTACCGGGAAAATGATACTCCGGGCCCGGTTCTGATGTCTAAAAAGCTCCAGTATTTGTATTTAATCAATAAATGCTGTTTTCGGCTGGATTTTACCCCATTTTCGGGCAATGTTTGCCCGTACGCCATTGACGTTCATCGCTGCCTTTTCTCGGGAAAATCACCCCCTGGCCTGGTTTTAATGTCTGAAAAGCTCCAGTATTTGTATTTAATCATGAAATGCTGCTAGGAAGTGGATTTTACCCCATTTTTGTGCATTGATTATTTTTTATGTGTCGCAGCTGTATCTGCAGTCGAGGTTTTATAGCCATAAAATAGTTTTTGAGGGTTGGATTGATACGTTGAAGGCGCTACCAGAAAATGCACCACCCGCCACTGATAAACAGTCACTCTCATGCACACACCGAGGCTTGACGAAGTAAAAAATAAAAGTGTGGAAGACACGTAGTTTTAACACAAACTTTTGTAGGCTCAATAAAATGTAATGACATTCATAACCAAACTTTAACCTTGAGGGATGCAATATTATCAGCAAACGCATGTGTTTCTTACCTATTTTAATGGTTTTGTTTCCCTCGCAGTGTTGGATGACTACTTAAAAGTACTACAAATATATATATATATATATATATATATATATATATATATATATATATATATATATATATATATATATATATATATATATATATTACTTTAAATTGATAGCAGTCCACATGTTGGACACAGATCCATCCAAAATTTGACATTGAACGCCTAATAATTAAGGTAGATTCTAATTAGTTGAAAATCTCTAAACAGAAGATAATTTTTGGATGACTTTCCTCACGATTTTTTTGCCTTGATTTTCTAAAGGGTTCCCCTTCGTCGACCATTCATTCATCTTCCATACCGCATATCCTCTGAAGGGTTGCGGGGCTTGCTGTAGCCTATCCCAGCGGACTTCAGAGGCTAAGACTAAGGGCACACAGCGAGACAGACAACCATTCACATGCCCCAATCATTCCAACACCCAGCGGGAATCAATCCCAGTTTCGTAAAAAGAGGATTTTTTAATACGCAAAATTATATTTCCAATGAACAGATTTTAAAATTATAATTTAATTGTATTGAGGTCAAAGGGCCCCCCAACCACACGTGACATTTTGACAGTGCTTTTCCCTTGTCTATTTCACCATGATAAAATAATGGTGTAAGTAGGGGTATGCTACTGTGAGGCATGAAATGGAAATACTACATTTTATAAACCTTCAATCATTTTAGGTTCCGACAAGGGTCGGAGGTGCTAAAGCATTGTTGACGGAGTCCATCCCAGCTGATATCGGGCGAAAGGCAGACTGCACCCTAGACTGTTCGCCTGTCAGCTGTAGGGAACACCGAGAGACAGACAACCATATGCACTCTACTACCGAGTGGGAATCAATCCCACGCTTGCCCGTGTGCAATAGGCCGATGTGAGGTGAGTGAACCACTACAACATCTTCTCTTCTGTCTTCTCCTTCGGCACCATCACTGTCAGATATTAAAACAACACTATCGCCTGAACTGTGACAATACTGTTAAATATGCTGATGATGCCATATTAGTTTACAAAATCTTCCATTACAAAACACCACCTCCACTGCAATAATTTGTAAAAAAAAAAAATCCTCACATACCTAGACCTCAATACCCTACCGTTCATGAACTCTTGTTTCTGAACCTCATAGCCAATCATCTTAAAGCCTGGCTGTTCGATGAACAAAATTATGATCACAACGCTGCCTAGAATTGTGCTATTTGTGTGCTATTTGTGTGCGTGTGTGCGTGTGTGCGTGTGTGTGTGTCATTGTTTCTATGCCTTAATGATTTTATCTTCTACTTTCACAAGGGACTAAAGATGGAAATTGGCCTTTGGCTATAATCTTACATTTTTACATATATATGCTCATTGGCGATCAGTCTAGGGCAGTGGTCTCGAAACTATTCCACAAAAGGCCGCAGTGGGTGCAGGTTTTCATTCCAACCCATAAAGAGGACACCTTTTCACCAATCTGGTATCCTACAATTGCAATCAGTGGATTCCAGTCAGGTGCTTCATGTTTTCTGCTGAAATCTCATTGGTCAAACTGTTTATGCTAGAACGGTTGGAACAAAAACCTGTACCCACACCGGCCCTCAAGGACCGGTTTGGGGACCACTGGTCTAGGGTGTAGTCTGCCTTTCACCCAAGGACAGCTGGGTTAGGCTCCAGCAACCCCCACAACCTTTTCGAGGATGGGTGGTATGGAAGATGAATGAATGGAATGTTCATTAACATGAATATGTATATGTTCATTAATGTGTACTGTCCCTTTATTAAATAAACAAACACATTTTAGCGATCAATTTTTTGTATTTGGGCAACTTATGTTTGAGGTGGATCGCTGACAGTCCATGTTTCCTTTCCTCAAGTACAGTACAGTCAAGATGACATTAATCACGTAATGGCTCTATTAAATCTGTATGTATGTAAACAAGTTCAATATCAACAACGCAATAGCTCATGGGTCAATAGCTCAAATTGGATTACATTGTACAGTTAGTCATGCCTAATTAGGTGACGAGTGATTGAAAATTGTTTATTGCTCTGAATCTGTTAATGCAATGGTTTCAAATGTTTTCATATCACCAGCATACAATAGGCTGCAGAGTAGAATTTTTACTTTCAATGGCATTTGGTGAAAGATCACACTATTATGTCTGACCTCCATCACTCAAGCATTATTAACCTGCCAACACTGACTCAGTGCATGTTCTAAAGATCACACACTGAAGTGATTGAGGTTTTAATATTCTTGACCCAGCTTTAATTTCCATCTTGACATTTGGTTTTGATTGGTTTCTCACATGGAATTAATTCTGAAATAGATTTGCCTGTTTGTATATTGGACAAACAGCATGCACTCTATGTATTATTGGATGTATTATTTTTCTATGGTCAGCACATACAGTAAATGTTCAGATTGTTAATCATAATGATACAATCTTGATTCCTAGTGTGGTGATACACTACTTGCTGCGATTTCAAAGTCTGCCACAATTCTATTTGATTTCATGCATTTGAATGAAGACAATTTTCATAACAAAACAACATCTTAAAGATGATAATCTATCAATCTTTGGCGTTTTAATTCATTTGACTTGATCAATGCTTAACCACTCTGTCTTAATCCAGATTGATGTAACTTTTAGACTCCCAATAAATACTATATATTGTTTAAAAATTGTTTACTTCTGACAAGATCCAACACTATGTGCATAGATATTAAGCCTGACGTAGCGACATAGCGATGTGCAATGATCACATCGCAGAACGTGCGATAGTAATAGAGATCATTGGTCATAATATATATGTTACTCTTTAATCAGGCTCACTGCCCAACTTCTTTTGTGTAGAACCAAAAGCCTAGCCTAACAAACTGTGACAGCTGCTCATTAAGTGGTACCTTGATTTTGGACACTAGAAACATGTGTCGCAATACTTAAATTCGGACCCATAATAAACATCCATAATAAACTTCTCTTCAAACCTTTTGAAAAACTTTTGTTGTACACTAAAAGGTAGAGTTCAACATAAAAAAAGATGAATAATTTAAATTTATTTTTTAGGTCTTGCCTCAATTATCGCGACTTCACTTATCGTGAATTCACTTTGCGATTATTTTCTGCTATTAATTCTTATTATTATTTTATTTTATTTTTTTAATTCATAAAAATGTGAAAATCCACACTGAAACTCGCAAGGGGAAGTGATAGGTTCACCATATAGGTATTCCCAAATATTTACCTTTCAACATCTGAACTCATATCCGTATTTCTTGCAAGAAGAGAATCGATCCAAACGCGTCTCCGGTCAAGATCATTCTGATGACTCAATGGCAGCCCAAGAATAAGCACTCTTGGCCGGGCACGGCAGCCCGGGATTAAGCACTCTTGGGCGGGCAGATGTAGCAGAACCGAGCCGTAAAATGACAGCAATCGGTTCAAATCCATCCTAAAACAGCATTTAATGACTAAATACAAATACTGGAGCTCTTTGGACATTAGAACCGAGCCCAGGAAAGTGAATTCCTCGGTAAAATGTTGCGATGATGTCGCGATGGAGGCAAAAAAACGTCTATATACGTCCATTCGCCAAACGGCTCAAAATGCTCTCAAATTCGGTCAAATCCATCCTAAAACAGCATTTAATGATTAAATACAAATACTGGAGCTCTTTGGACATTAGATCCGAGCCCAGGGAAGTGAATTCCTCGGTAAAATGTCGCGATGATGTCGCGATGGAGGCAAAAAAACGTCTATACCAGGGGTGTCAAACTCATTTGGCATCGTGGGCCACATACAGCCTAGGGAGATGTCAAGTGGGCCGGACCATTAAAATTATACCATGCTCTGCTATGAATAACCAAAATATCATGTCTTTCCTTTGTTTTGGTGTAAAGAAGCACAAGAACATTAGGAAAATATTGAAATTGAATGAACTATCCTTTTACAAAACATTTCATAAAACACCTCATATTTCCTTAGACAAATGTGCAATTGACTTTTATCATTCACAAATATGCATTGCAACTGATCCCACTGATTGTACAAAGGCACAAAACTTTAATTGGTACTGAAAAATATAGTAATGCACTTTAAGATTAAAAGAGACTTTTAATGAAAGGAATTTTTAAACCACTTACACATACGCATATAAAATCTAAATGTAATCTTTGCGTGCACCTTACAAACTAAGGAGAGTGATTTTAAATGTGTAATGAAGAAAGTTTCTGTCTCAGTGATGCGGCTTGTCTTCTACTCTGATGGAAAGAGCGCGCCCCTTAGCGGATAATCCATGAATTGCAGCGAATTAAAAATATTAATTCCATGTCTTTTATGCATTTTTTCCACTTTCAAATTATCCTGCGGGCCTGATCGAACCTCCTTGGGGGCCGGTTCCGGCCCGCGGGCCGTATGTTTGACACCCCTGGTCTATACAGACGCTCCCCTACTTACGAACATACGACTTACGAACAACGGTACATATGAACATGCCTGCAAATTGCGTTTATGTCGAAAAATGTTCGTAATTTAGATTTTGTATTGAACGTTGCACAAAGTTTGCAAATCAATTTAATGATGCCATACAGTGCTACCGCATCATTTATGATGAAAAAAAGAAGAAAACTGTGCAATCGTCGTTAGATTGCTTCTTTTGGCCAGTTTCTAATACATAAATATCTCTCTCTCTCTATACAGTACTGTACATATTCTCTCCATTTTATTAAATGTTTTTTTAGTACAAACCAATGCGTGTTACTTATACAAGCCTTAAACATACAAATGCACTTGTATAAACCTTCAATATACTTATATATAGGCCTTAAACATGAATTATAATACAAAATATAGCACTGAATCAACTTAAAAACAAATTCAACTTATGAACAATCGCTCGGAACCTAACTCGTTCGTAAGTAGGGGAGCGTCTGTGTACGTCCATTCGCCAAACGGCTCAAAATGCTCTCAAATTCGGTCAAATCCAGCCGAAAACAGCGTTTAATGATTAAATACAAATACTGGAGCTCTTTGGACATTAGAACCGAGCCCAGGGAAGTGAATTCCTCGGTAAAATGTCGCGATGGAGGCAAAAAACGTCCATATACGTCCATTCGCCAAACGGCTCAAAATGATCTCAAATTCGGTCAAATCCAGCTGAAAACAGCGTTTAATGATTAAATACAAATACTAGTATTTGTATTTAATCATTAAACTAACAAATACTAGTATTTGTATTTAATCATTAAACTAACAAATAATAGTATTTGTATTTAATCATTAAACTAACAAATACTAGTATTTGTATTTAATCATTAAACTAACAAATACTAGTATTTGTATTTAATCATTAAACGCTGTTTGAACGAACGTTCATTCGGCGACCTGTCCGTCTGTCAAACGTCCGTCGGCGAAACGTCTAGGCGAATCATCCGGTCACGACATCATCATTGCTCGCTATGGGCACACCAGTATCACACCTGCCACAAGCAGGTGTATGTCAATGTTCCCTCTAATTTTTCATGTAAAACATGCTGTAAAACACGAAAAACATAAGAGTGGACAGAGCTACTGCCACTGGCTGCCGCTTAAACGGCGCCATCATGGGGAAAGGGGGAAAAAAAAAAAAAATTGGGGGGGGGGATTTTATTTACTGCGCGCCATATGATTGCTGCTGTGCAGAGAAGATGAGAGTAGTGCGCAATTGCGCACGCGCGCAGCTTAGAGGGAACATTGGGGGTGACCCTACTTTGTGATTTTTCAAATATCGCGGCCATGTCTGGTCTACATTAACTGCGATATTCGAGGGATTACTGTATATACCTGGATGGGATAAACACCACCCAAAGCAACCCAGATTTTATGTGAGTTAAAAAAAATGTTGTGGTAACATGGCGTGAAGCAAACAACGCAGACGATCCCCCGAAGACTAACAAAGACACAGGTTTTAAATAGACAGACAAGGGTTGATTACAAAGTACAGACACCTGATCACATGAGGGAAGGGAAACCATGAGGGACACAATAGTCGAAAAGCAAATAAACCAACCAAAACCCCAACTAACTAACCCTAACAGTCAGGAGTCATGAAATACAACTCTGGGATTTTACCTTTGATAACCCTCATCCACACAAAATCTATGCATCTATTTCCTTCAATAATTAGTTATACTTGTCTACCCTACTCTAAAAAAAACAATTAGTACTTAATATCTCATCTTGGGCGGCCCGCCGGCGTGAGTGGTTAGCCCGTCGGTCTCACAGCTCTGGGGTCCTGGGTTCAAATCCAGGTCGGTCCACCTGTGTGGAGTTTGCATGTTCTGGCATGTTGCCTGTGTGGCTTTTCTCCGGGTACTCTGGTTTCCTCCCACATTCCAAAAAAACATGCATGGTAGGCTGAATGTACACTCTAAATTGTCCCTAGGTATTAGTGTGTGAGTGGTTGTCTGTCTCCTCGTACCCTGCGATTCCCGGCTGTCCACTGATTCAGGGTGTCCCCTGCTTCCGGGCCGAAGTCAGTTGGGATAGGCTCCAGCACCCCCCACTACCCTAATGAGGATAAAGCGGTTGAGAAAATGAATGAATTAATTAATTAATAATCTCTCATCTAAATGTCGCAGTTGCCTGCTATGACTATATATATTTTTTTATCAACAACCAGTGTTTTATCCAACTCATCTCACTAATCTATTTCTATTTTACAAATTCACCCCTCCCTCCTCATTTCACCATCAATCTTGAACTCCACTGTAGGTTGATCTGGTCATTTTTGCAATCACTGCCCCCAGCTTTCTTAGCCCTTCATCCCTTCTGTCCACTGCTGCTGTCTGTCTTAACCCACTTTCATGACCAAACAATAGAGACAATGGGGAGCGAACCCCTGAGGCGGCGGGAGGGGATGTAGATCGCGGGGCTAGTGAAACTATCAAAAGGCTGCTCCCCGCAGAGAGAGGGAGAGGAAGAGAAAGAAGGGAGAGGCAGTCAGAAATGCCTACTGCCCATCTGTTGAGGTGCTGAAAAGAAAGAAGGGGGTTGTAAGAGCTGGTGACAGACGACAAAGAGAGAATAAGATTGTGATCCGTGCAAAGGGTGGCAATATATCATATTGTGCTTCTCATGTCGTCACATTATTATACAATATTTCATCCCTTTAAGAAGCTTATAATATTTTCCTCAATATTGGTTTATAGAGAAAAAAAAAATGCTTAAATGATGCTGATATTTTCATTTTTTTCTCATCACCTTTTATCATCTATTAAAGGAGTCTCCAAACTTTTTCCCTTTGTGAGCTACTTTAGACATGCAAATAACATCACAATATTTATCGATACACTTAATTTTACAAGACCAGTTTTTATTATCCTTTTTATTGTTTTGCAAAAGGGGGAAATTTGGTGTGTGCTTTCAGATATCACACAGGCCTACATATCCAGTTCAAAGTTTAAAGAAGGTTAGATATTTTGGCCTTTATGAAGAAAAAAAATGAAAATCAAATGTGAAACTAGATTTGGACAATACAAACATAATCTACATCTACACTTATATATAAATGTAAGTTTGTGTTTGTCCGTACCCTCCGTTCTCTGTAACGGGTGGACCGATTTTCATAAAAATTTACACGGTTGTACTTTAAACATCAGCGAGTGTTCTGGTTTTGTATCGAAATTCTTCCGATATGTATCAAAAATCGATAATCGAAAAAATCGGATTTTTAAAAAAAATGGTCCAAAGTAGTAATCATGCTTGGACACGCGAAGGCGGTGTTTCCCAGCTCAAGATACCTGTACATAATTGTATACACGTTTGCTGTGCTATGCATGTAACTCACATTTTCCTTTTTCATCTAACCCATTTTTCAAGAGTATTTTTTATAGCGCAAGAACTGTCTTCTAATCCTTTTTTATATAACCCATTTTTCAAAAGAGAATTGTATATACCGCAACAAGTGTCTTCTAAATTTATGTATAATTTAAGTTTGCAAGATCAGTGGCCTCTTAACATCAAATAAAATCGATAAAATATAAAAAATAAAATATAAAAAAACTAATGCACAGCGCTCTCCCTCCACCTTTAAATCCACCGGAAATGGCTCCCAGGAAGACCCAGCTCGCACGTCGAACAAGGAAAGCTGCCGCCATTTGAGCCAACAAGTAAAAGGCCCGGCAACGTCAGGTTCTTCTGCTTGTGTTCTATAACCTGAACATAAAATCTGTATAACTCAGAAGCTTCATTTAAATCAAAACCATAACACATGCTCAATGTGCAAGTAAGCCTAACTAGCTCGAAATTATGAAACAAAGAGTTTATCATTTTCCCTCAGAAACATTTTCAGTTAGCAGCTCGGTTAAGAGTAAATAGCTCAATCTCAAATTATTATTTGAATGTCGAAATTTGTGGAATATCACATTCACACCATGAGATCAGTTGAGATGCCTGGCAGTGCATGGTTGAGACAAGAGTGGTGTACATACTGTGGTGTGTAGCCACTTAGGTTAACCCTAATACAGTCAGAATGCTCATCAGTCAGTCTTGTGCGAAATTTTGACTTAATAATATTCATGTTAAAGAAGGCTGACTCGCACAGGTAAGTAGACCCAAACAAAGGAAACTGTCTGACTCTACAAGGCTCCAAAAATGCTGTTGAGACATAAGGTGCACATTATTTTGCATTTTAATTATCTGTTTCTGTTGGATCAACACAAACTAGGTCAGCCATCTGAGCAGACAGATCAGTTATGTCCTCACACATAAAGGGGTTTACCACAAATGCTACACAAGGCTCAACGTTTTTAAAGTCCCCAAATCTGTTACAAAACTCCTTTCAAGCCTTGCCCGAAATGTTCAAACTGGCTGGCCCTGCATGAGTCTCACACATCTTCACATCATACAGAGCTGATCATGTCAGACACAATTTTATTCTTGCATTTGTATGTTCAACTGGCTAATTTTGTCGTGACCGGACATTTCGTCGACGGACAATTCGTCGCCGGACACTTCGTCGTCAGACAGTTATAATAACAGACGGACTTAGGGTTTCGTTAAGAGGGGAGAGATTTGTTCTCGTCGAAGAGGAAGATATCGTTTAAATGGCAACTGACACTAATCTCAATTTATTGGCAACTGACACTAATCTCAATTTATTAACAAAAAGTATGCACTGGTTTTGCGACGGTACTTTCGAAAGTGCACCTGACAACCATGAACTCTATACCAGTGCATACTTTTGCATATTAAAAACAGCACGATCGAGTCGGCCGATGAAGTAAAGACGCAAAGTACAAAAATAATCACACGAACAATGGTATTTCTTTACCAAAGGGAGCATGCCAAAAAACTTGAGTATCAAAAGGTATAACAAAAACAGCACGACCGAGTCGGTGAATAACCTATGGACGCAAAGTACAGTAATACCTCGACATACGAGTGCCCCGACATACGAGCAATTTGAGATGCGAGTAAAATTTCAAGCAAATATTTGACTTGAGATACCAGACAATTTTTGATATACGAGCATACAGGAATACGGGATGAATAAAGTTATCCAATCCAATCCAATTCCTATTCAGATTTACAATGAAGCTGCTTTGAAGCAAATACTGTACGATTACTAAAAACAGGAATCCAACATAAATAACCATGATAGTGGTCACATCCTCTGAATATCACCTGCACCTAGTTACGTATAGTTTTGTTTATTACATATAGCAAATGAACAAAGAATATGAATATACTAAAAGAACAATAGGTGCAAATAAGCCTGAAGAAACTGGTATTGAGCATTTATTCACGTGAAGTGAATCTGTGCTTCCTCTGGCCTTATTACATCTGAAAATACCAATGTGTCATCAGTCCTTGATATACATTGTAATGCAGCCGTGTGGCAGAATTTGAAGGAGGAAGAACTCTTGTCCTGCATATTTAGTAGTAGAATGAAACAAGGAAACATTTACAAAAGGAAATTCGAGTACATTTGTTCTATCTGCCAAAAAAAAGATTTTTCAAGCTTTAATAAGATGTACAAATTTGAAGAAAGAAATTAAGAATTAAGAAATTCAAATTCAAATAGATGAGGCATGCAGCATAAGGGTTGAGTTTGGTTTATTTAATAAAGGGACAATACATATTAATGAACGCAAACATGTTCATTTCAATGAACATGTATAATAAAGTATGCAAAATTATAGCCTAAGACTAATTTCCATCCTTACTCCTTTGTGCAGTTTGAAGATAAAATCAATAAGGCAATACAGGACAAATTTCTTTCACAGTACTAATTATGTTTATAAATAAATTTGATTTCTTTTATTACTTTATTTCTCAGAGAAGTAAATGTATGTCTGTCATTAATCATTTTGTTTTAATTGGTATTTTCAGACCATGGTCTCGTTAGTTCATTAATTCCTGTATAGCTTCATTTAACCATGGGAGGTTCTCTCTCGCCGCGCACCCGAGGCGATCATGACAACTAAAGGGGAGCTCTTTTTAGAAAGTAGGCTGTGGCCAAATCGTTGTTAAAGTTTTGTCAGTGGGAATTATCAGAGCTGAGTTGTGACCTTTGCCTACTAACAAGCTTTCCTCATTGCTGCTTTGTCTGCAGATATTAGAGTAAAATCACATGAACACGAATAAAGGAAGGCAGTCTCAAAGACTATTTCACAGTACAAATCTCCTTGGATACATTCATGTTATCACCCATAATATGCCGTTAGAGAAAATGTAGAGAAGGCTGCTGATTTGTGCAAAGAATCGCATCGCATCCCATGCTCTTTCTTGCACAGGTTTGCCGCTGTCTATCAATTTACCCAAACTTGAGCTCAAACGCCCTTTCCTTTGGAGGAAACTCACATTGGTCTATATTTAAATGATATAAGCAAACAGCCTCCTTCCCTTTAGACTCAGTGGCATGGTAAAAGTGTGCTGTTCACTAAATTGTTTGAATAATGAAGTCAAGCAGTGTAGAAATAGGATGGAGTAGAAATTAGTAAAGATGATCTAATGTCATGCAAAGGAACAATAGGATGAACAAAAATTTTAGTTGGGAAAAATCTATATTTTTATGGCCGATGTTTTCCATTGCGGGCAGCCGGTGGAGCGAGTTCTGTTGAGATCTGGAGTCAAAGGTTCGTTCCCAGTTTGCATGTCCTCCCCGGGCTTGCGTGGGTTTTGTCCAGGTACTCCGGTTTCCTCCCAAATCCCCAAAACAGTAATGGTAGGCTGATTGAACACACTAAATAGCCCCTAGGTATGAGTGTAAGCATGAATGGTTGTCCGTCTCATTGTTCTATTGTTAGCTGGGATAAAGTGGAGCCCAAGGGTCGCACCTTGTGAGGATAAGTTGTTCGTAAAATGAGTGACTGAATAAGTTTTCCATTGCATTACACACTGAAGCTGGCAATCCCTACTCCTGGTCAAGTCACAAACCCTAGATAAATTCATTTTTCTAGCCCAGCTAAAAAAAAAAATATTTTAATTTTTTATGTTGGATTTAACACTCTAAATTGACCATATGTATGAGTGTGAACGTGCATAGTTGTCCTTCTTGTGTCCTGTGATTGGCTGGGAACTAATTTAGGATCTCCCCCGCCTGGTGCCCATTGTCAGCTGGGATAAAAGACAATACGCATCCCGGCTTACACCACTTCCACTTCAACCTGCTGCCCTCTGGAAGGCGCTACACAGCCATATCAGCCAAGACAAACAGACTCCAGCAGTTTCTTACCACTCAACTCGAATTCTGTACCTACGACCTAATCAAGACTTATTACTACTACTTATACAACTTATTTAATAAGTTGACCACTTATTTATCTATTTCTATTTAGTGTCTGTTTATTTATCAGTACTATATATTGATTATCTATGTGTTTGTTTGTTTGTGTGTTTGTTTTTTCATCCATAGACTCAGCAAGTGGTGCGCTCTCAACAACTTGGAGCTGAACGTCTCCAAAACCATGGAACTCATCCTGGACTTCAGATGGAACAAGCCCACTCGGCTCTGCTGACCTCACTTGGACTACTTATTTATTTCTTATTCATTGATTATTTAATGATTATTTATCTCTACTATATATTGATTGTGTCTGCTTGTTTGTTGTTGCATCCATAGACACATACCTCATCTCATCTCATTTTCTGAACCGCTTTATCCTCACTAGGATAACGGGGGTCCTGGAGTCTATCCCAGCTGACTTCGGGCCAGAGGCGGGGGAAACCCTCAATTGGTGGTCACCCAATCACAGGGCACAAGGAGACAAACAACCATCCACGCTCACACTCATACCTAGGGGAAATTTAGAGTGTCAAATCAGCCAACCATGCATGTCTTTGGAATTTGGGAGGAAAACCCACGCAGGCCCCGGTAAAACATGCAAACTCCACACAGGTGGATCGACCTGGATTGTACCAGGTCCCCCACTGTCAGGCCGACACGCTAACCACTCAGCCGCCGGGCCGCCCCACTTGGACCACTTATTATTAAACAAATAATCTGAGTATAACTCGCTGTAGCGACCTCTAATGGGATGAACCCGAAAATCGCAACAAAGACTCAACAGTCTACCTCTCCTAAGAATTGGTAGTCAATTTCTACTTTCTCAGCAGCTCTCTGCTGCTCTCAACTGGACAGATGAAATCAGACATTTCCTTCATTTGGAAATGCCAATGAAAATCAAATTAAAAGACTAGGAGTGAAAAAGGTAGTGTTGTCTCATCTCATTTTCTGTACCGCTTTATCCTCACTAGGGTCGCGGGGGGTGCTGGAGCCTATCGCACCTGACTTTAGGCCAGAGGTGGGGGACACCCTGAACTGGTGGCCAGCCAATCGCAGGGCACAAGGAGACAAACAACCATCCACGCTCACACTCATACCTAGGGGAAATTTAGAGTGTCCAATCAGCCTAGCATGGATATCTTTGGAATGTGGGAGGAAACCGGAGTCCCCAGAGAAAACCCACGCAGGCCCAGGGAGAACATGCAAACTCCACACAGGTGGACCGTCCTGGATTTGAACCCAGGTCTCCTAATGTGAGGCCAAAGCGCTAACCACTCGCGCCACCGGGCCGCCCCCATCCAAAATTGTTTCAGTTTTATTCATGTTTCAATTCGGCTCAATACGTATATCATTTTGTATTTACGACTGTTTAGTGGTGGGGCGGGCCAGTGGGCGAGTGGTTAGCGTATCGGCCTTACAGCTCTGACATCAAAGGTTCAATCCCACGTTCTCACCTTCCTATGTGGAATTTGGATGTTCTCCCTTTTTCTTAAAGTTCAAATCCACGCTGAAACTCATAACCAGAAGCCAGTCTTGCTACTAGCACTCAGCACTGAAGGAATTGTTTTTCTTTTTTTTTTAAATAGGGGTGACCCTACTTCGTGGATTTTCACTTTGAGCGGGGAGGGTCTGACCCCCCATTAACCGCGATAATCGAGGTCTTACTGTATTACGCATCAGGAAAAATGAAATTCTGTGTAGGTTTTTTGTCTCATTTTAAGAATTAGTTTGTAAGTTGTTTCTTTTAAAATACAACGTAAATGTTTTTGAAACCCAAGTTTTTTTGTGCTCCAGACACTTGACCGTCAAGTCGGATGAGAACGCTTCTCAAAGCCTTTGACGGAGGGTGTATTTGGTGAGCACAGACACAGAGAGGAGAGTACGTACCTCAGCTTGTTCTTACTACCGGTACCGGAATGCACATCCGTTCAGCTCTCATTACATTAGTCAATAAATTGGCCTCCCTACACTAGATGCGGCGTCATTGAAAACATAATGGCTCAACGACTCATATCATTATCTGTATAGTTAAAGAATACTGAAGCCAAAACCTTATGAGGCAAGAACAGATTTTTTACATAGCAACTTTGTAAACACTACAAATCCAGACAATCTGAGGCATACTAGGGGATCTCTGATAAACAATGTGATGAAGATAGAAGAGAGTAAGAAGGCCAGGTAAGAGGTCGGCGCAGGAGAACTGGTGATCAAAGTACCACATCTCTAAGCAAAAAGCTACCTGGGCAGGGTTCAAGATGAGATTTCGGAAGAAAGTAAGTCAACAGTTCGGCCTGTGAGTAGTGTGTCAGCAGATGCCCAGGTACAACCCTACCTCTCAGAGCAAACCACTCTGAGACATAGTAAAACATTAGATTATTGAAGAAAGCAGACTATACACTAGCTGACTAACTAGAGACTTTAAAGTGCATAGGCCTACATCCTCGATGGCAAAAGGAATTTCCTCTCCCTTGACAATATAATATAATATATTAAAAATAGGGTGGCCCGGTTAGCATGTCAGCCTCACAGCTCTGAGGTCCTGGGTTCAAATCCAGATCACGTCCACCTGTGTGGAGTTTGCATGTTCTCCCCAGGCCTGCATGGTTTTCCTCCAGGTCCTCTGGTTTCCTCCCACATTCCAAAAACAAGCATGGTAGGCTGATTGGGCACTCTAGGTTGCCCCTAGGTATGGGTGTGAGTGTGCATGGTTGTCCGTCTCCTTGTGCCCTGCGATCGGCTATCCACCGATTCAGGGTGTCCCCCGCCTTTGGCTCGGAGTCAGCTGGGATAGGCTTCAGCACCCCCCGCGACCCTAATGAGAATAAAGCGGTTCAGAAAATGAGATGAGATGAGAAAAGTGAGAGCGCGTGGTTATTTGGCCCATTGTGCCCTGTGATTGGCCCCACCACCAATGCTCTAAAGTTTAGAGCATTGGTGGTGGGGCCAATCAGGTTCTAGAAATGTTTAGAGTCTAAACATTTCTAGAACCTGTTCTTCCCAGGCCCTCAGAATTGTCATCATTTGTATGTCCAAATACTGATAAGGCATTGTGAATATACAGTATGTACACCACTTTGCTCATTTAAAGGCTGATAAATTAGGTCCAAGGTCACTGTGTAAATCTACTGCATTGTGCGCACACATATCCACCCCTTAACCTATTAGATGAGGCTGTCCATGAGTTGAGATGTGACATAACACATTGCATTGAAACTAGCTCATCCCGTTACCATCTTGACACTGCTGTGTAGCAGTGAGACTGTTCGCCCCCTCTGCATCCGATGTTGCAGCTTAAGAGCTAACCCATGAAAATACAACTTGCTGGCTATTTTTTCTGGCACATCCTCTGCAATGACAACCACTGTATGCTTACGTCACATGCAAGCTGAAAGGCCACCGCAGACGCAGATGGTGCAACGAGGCCTATTCTTTTCAGGGGGTTTGCAACATACACGTACAGTAGCTGCAGTTTGCGCAGAGCGACAAAAAAGCTCCCAAATTTGCAGCATCATCCAGCTGATGCGCAAAAGTGACAACATTACCCACTCGGTATTGTCATATTTCGTATCCTCTGTTTAACATGGCACCGGGGGGCGATACGTCCCCGTGATGGGCGCCACAACTACAAATACATATACTGTATAAGTACGGAAGGGTCTTTACCTGGGCTCGAGCGCCGCTCTTTAGGAAATAGTTCACCACCTTCAGCTCTGCGGCTGCAGTAGCATAAGAATTACAGCCACTTCCTTTCGGCGCTGTCCGTGGTACTGAAATTGGATTGGTGATCGATTGTTGCCTGCGACTGCGGCACAGGTTCTACTGCTCTACCACTTACTTCTTGGTTTCGGCACTCCTTTTCGTCCCTCCTCTTTCTCAGCTGTTCTCGCGTTGGTCCACAAGGTTGCACAGTGGACCCTGTAACCAGGGGGTGGCGACAAATCTCTCTTTGGTCCAGCTAGGTGCTCAAGCACCACAACATCGTGGCACCCAATGCCAAAATTCTTCTAAGGATGAACATATTGTATCTATCTATACACATGCACGAAAAGTTTGAAGTAATATTTTTTTCTATCAATTTTGGTTTGCATACTACCAGGTTCACAGAATCATTGATTGGCATTTTATTAATTCGTTCATTCAGAAATCCCAAAGAGAAATGAAGTTAAAAGTGGAAATGTGAAAAGAATTGACACAATGAGAAATCCCATTGAATTTTGTGATTCAAATGATGTGACGTATGCGGGGTATGGAGCATGGTAGGACCCAAAAGCAGGGAAGCAGGTGGATACGGGAAGTGACTGTGCACAAAGGTAATTTTAAGAACTTGGGAGGCTCTCAAAAATAACAACGACTTAACAACTAAAGAACCAAACCAAACCAAACCTTACTGGTAGCGCTGGATTTTGAGGCATCAAACATTGTTTCGACAAATTTACACACAGCATTGACACAGTGTTGACACTGCGTTGCTAAATAATGAAACCTGGTGACCTTTAAAAAAAAATCCCTGCAGGAAACGGTTGACAGACTCAACTGACATTGATTTGATGACCTATTGTATCCAATACCATCTTTTACGTGTTTGTATTCAGTTTCTTGTTCCATATGTCATGTAATTAAAATGCTCTTTGATATTTGATACACACTTGATAAAGTAAGTGAATATCTGTCATATTGTCAAAACCAAAGTGTAAGTGCTTTGAATAACAATGACAATTGTCTCATTGTTTAAAAGATTTTTATTTTTATTAATGAGTTTGTCCAGTGTCCATTTTGTTTCTTTGTCGCAATTTCTCCAGCTTTGGAGAATATGGGTTCGCAAGGCACAGAAGACGCTGGTGTGCATAGGAACTGGTCTGCTACTCAAAATTCATGTTTTCCATGGAGGTCCTCTATCTTTGACCACAATATTTGCTAAGCAATGAACGCGTTTACTAACTCGTCAATAACTCTATGCTCGTTTTGCGCCTCCATCCTAATGACAGATGTGCTTCTTTATAAACACTGTATGGCAAGTGACTGCTGTGTCAACACAGTTCCTGCATTGGTCACGTGACTACCTTAAAGCAGTACGCGCACCGACACAGGGTTTGCCCAAGGAGCTCGGTGCACCCATCAGCGCATCTGTGTCGCTGGACCCATCACTACTTACTGGGAAGACGAGGAGCACTGGACATGGGGAGAGCATGCATGAACACCAGCTGACACAAGAGACGATCCGACCAGGACTGACAAATACACAGGGTTTAAATAGACAGACATGGGTTGACTTAGACTAGATAACTTTATTCATCCGCATTCGGAAAATGTCACTGTCACAGTAGGAAGAGGGTGAGAATACAGACACAGGAAAAGACATTTTAGACATAAATAAATATATAAATAAATAAGCGTGTTGCTGAAATATATATAATATATGGTATATATACACACATATATATATATATATATATATATATATATATATATATATACATAATATAATATATTATATATATAATGTATATATGTATATATATAATATATATTTATATAAATATATATATATATATATATATATATATATATATATATATATATATATATATATATATATATCGACGCTACTGTCATCGATCGTTACTATTGTCACGGTATACCAGCAAAAATTATCCTCAATCGTATGTATTTTTTTAGCGGTGCGTACGGCAATATTGATAAAGGATGACATGCGCATGCGTAGATATACATAGAGTAAATATCGTGGAAGCAAGCATGGAAGAGCCACCTAGTAAGAAACGAAGAACTCAAGGATCGGGTCGACACCAGAAAGAATGGGAGTTACTTCAAGGTGAATATGCTGGCTGGATTAAAGCATCGTTAAGAGGCACTCAATTCTCATTCTGTGTCCCTTGCAATAAAGACGTGAAAGTTGCTGCGACTTTGTATGCAAATTACCTTTGTTATTTCTATTACACTGTCTGGTTACCGCGAGTAAACATGCGTTGTACGGTGTTTGTAAGGTTTTTTTGGGGTTTGTAAGGGGAATCATAATCATTTATAAGGGCAGTTATCGGCAGAGGTTGACAGGTATGCCACAGTGTCGTAAAAGGTCCTCAGAAGTGTCCTGCACACTCCAAAGGACCGTAGTCTCCTCAGTAGGTAGAGGTGGCTCTGGCCCCTTTTATACAGGGCATCTATGTTTGTGGACCAGTCTAGTTTGTTGTTGAGGTGAACACCCTGGTACTTGAAATTCTCCACGATTTCAATGTATGTACCCTGGATGTTCACCTGAATGGTCTGTTGAGGATTCCTCCGAAAATCAATTACCATTTCCTGTCTTACTGGTGTTGATGTAGAGGTGGTTTTGCCTACACCAGTCAACAAAGGCTGTGATGACTCCCCTGTACTCTCTGTCGTTCCCGTCTATCACTCGTCCAACAATAGCGTTGTCGTCAGAGAACTTCTGGAGGAGGCAGGTGTCTTTATTATGTTTGAAGTCTGATGTGTAGAGGGAGAAGAGGAGTGGGGAGAGCACCGTGCCTTGTGGGGCCCCCGTGCTGCAAGCTACCACATCAGACGTACAGTCCTGAAGTCTCATATATTGTGGTCTGTCAGTGAGGAAGTTGATTTAGGCTAGGTGGTTCCTTACTCCAGCCTCTTCCAGTTTCCCTCAGTAGGACCGGCTGAATGGTGTTGAACGCACTGGAAAGGTCAAAAAACATCATTCTCATCGTGCTTCCTGTGTTCTCTAGGTGTAAAAGAGACCTGTGCATCAGGTACGTGGTAGCATCTTCCACACCAAGGCCTGGACGATAGGCAAACTGCAGAGGGTCCAGCTCTGCATTCATTAGGGGGCTGAGGTGATTGAGGAGGATTCTCTCCATTGTCTTCTTTGGAACTGGGACCATACAGGAAGTTTTCCACAAGGTGGGGAGCTTCTGCAGACTGAGGCTGAGGTTGAAAATATGCAGAATCACTTTGCCAAGCTGATCCGCAGTCTCTCAGTTGTCTGGAGCTGAGACCGTCTTGACCGGTAGCCTTCCTTGCCTCGATCTTCTTAAGCTGTTTTATCACCTGATCGACATTAATGCAGAGACCGGTGGAAGAGGGGGAGGAAGAGGAGGAGAAAGAGGGGGAGAGTTGCTTCTGGTCTGGGGGGTCAGGGGAGTGGGGGCAGAACTGAATCTGTTAAAGAACTGATTCAGTTCATTGGCCCACTCCCTGTCTCCAGACTCCGGGTCTCTCACTGTTGCCTCCATGGCCCATAGTAGAAGTAATATCGCAAATGGATGCTGAGGTGCCTTTACTTATTGCTCTGCAAAGGACACAACAATTGGGTGGCCAATTAGTCCATTTTTGGACCCACAATCAGGTTTACAGTGGACCCCAGCATTTTCACAGGGGTTAGGGATTGAGCATTGCTGCCAATATGCCAAAACTACAAATGTGTAAAACCTCCAGAAAATTTCTCACACCTAATTTTCATGCCTATAAAGAAACAAATTGCAAATACGTTCAACCTCCATAAACGTGCTCACATCTTATTTTGATGTCTTTAAACATTCCACAACACCATAGAATGCTCACTCTTCATTCATTCATTTTTTACATGGGCACTGTAAAACTAGAATTTGGCTTAGTTCTGTGATCGAGTGTGTACACTATTGCCTTTTGCTCAATTTGTGCCATCAATGGCAACCAATTAGTTAAAAGGGAACCTTAAAATGCCCCAAAACCAACAGGAACTAACCTGGAAATGGCCAAAAATCACCAGAAAGCCACCAACACACAGGATGAAGCACTGATGAGCAATGGGCGGATCATTGCATTTTTTCAGTTTTTTCCCCCCCGTTAGTCAAATAGCGTATATACTACTTCTCCTTGGCAAGTGGTTGTGCGTTATCCTATTGTGAGGACATTCGATGTCATCAGAAATAAATTTTGTACATGGAAAATATCGACATTTGTGTGCATAAATCAATTTGGTTTTATTTCATCCCTGCTCACCACAAAAGGACAGTGCATTGGGAGTCATATGGAGCTCATAGAACTGTACAGTAATGCCTCGACATACAAGTGCCCCGATATACGGGCAATTTGAGATACGAGTAAAATTTCGAGCAAATATTTACCTTGAGATACGAGACAAATTGAGCTTTGAGTGTTAAGTTAATATATTTAGTCAAGGTTAACAAGGAGTTTGGGGTGGGAATTTACTTTAATAATAGCTAGCAGTGATAAAAAAAAAGCTGCCTCAACTGCCAATCATGTCAGACAGTTCCTGCAGTAGATCATCCTCTCCTATGCCATGTCTTCGTGATTTACTCTGAGATGTCTTCAGTACAAAGCTAACACAGAGAGATGCCATCAGAAATAAATTTTGTACATGGAAAACATCAACATGTGTGCACAAATCAAATAGGTTTCATTTCATCCCTGCTCATCACAAAAGGACAGTGCATTGGGAGTCATATGGAGCTCATAGAACTGTACAGTAATACCTCGACATACGGGTGCCCCGCCATACGAGCAATTTGAGATACGAGTAAAATTTCGAGCAAATATTTACCTTGAAATACGAGATAAATTTTGATACACGAGCATATGCCAGGTGTGAACAACATGGGCACTGTCTTTCCCGTCGCAACTCCCTCGTGCAATGTCTCTTTATTTTTGAGTGTGTCTGCATCGTAATCCAAGTTCATTTAAATTTGTTTATGTTATGTTACGAGAGCGTTGCTGTGCAAAAAGTTCCCCCCTTCCCTTCCTCTCTCTCTCTGTCCCTCTCTCCCCTCTGCGAAATCCGTCTAATTTTAGTAATATTAAACACATTTCAGTACTATTAAGCCACTAGTTATTTGTTACTTTGTTAATAGATGCCGAATTAGAACAAATAAAAATGTTTTTTCCAATCCAATATCCTGTTTTTGGTGTTTTTTCAGAGGGTTGGAACAAATTAATTTGATTTTAGTTAATTTCTATGGGAAACGTTCATTTGAGTTACGAGTAAATCGACATACGAGCTCAGTCCCAGAACGAATTAAGCTCTTATCTCGAGGTACCACTGTAGTGGCAAATTTAATTATATTGTGTTTTAAGGGTATTCTGTTAGGTATCAACAACGTTAAGCACGTAGCAAGTACCATAAAGGGTAAATAGTAATTCAATTTTCTGTCGACTGACGGTTCCTTGGAAATGATACTCGGCTCCAGCCGACTGGTTCTCTGGTGTGGAGTCTAAAATGGGTGTTAAGGTGTGCAGACTGGTTGAAACATTTGCCACACACATGACAACGAAACGGCTTCTCGCCAGTGTGTATACGATGGTGTCTTTTGAGCATGCTGACTGTGGTGAAGCTCTTTCGACACACTGTGCAGCTGTATGGCTTTTCCTTAGTGTGCCAACGTGTGTGGACTTCCAACTGGCAGGCAAAGCTGAAGCTTTTCCCACACTCTTTACAGCTGTGCCACCTATGAATGGTTGGGTGAGAGGTACGAGATGAAGGTGACTTGATGGATTTCATGTGTTTTAGCTTTAGGGAGTTTACACTTTGCTTTCTACTGGCGTAATGTGGTACTTTAACCTGGTCCCCTTTGGATTCTGACAAATCTTTCTGGGTGGTTGTGTGGCTATTTGCAGCAAGACCACATGAATCACTGTGACAGTCTTTGCCATCCAATATGACAGTCTGTGTGGATGATGAGCTGCTGGCTCTAAATTGTTCTTCATTGTCCAAGTCTTTTTGTGTGTCCGGCTGAGATGGCAAAGGAGAAGATCCAGTATGTGTACCACACACATTTTTCGGAAATAGAGACGCCGACCATAGTTGTGTCTCAAAATGACCGCATGGTTCTTCTTTTGGGTCTCTTTCAACATGCATGCACTCACTTGGAACATCTGTGAGCGTGCGCTCTTTTTTCACTTGTGGTTGCACAATGTCTCCCCTTTCAAACTCGAAGATGTGGTGATCTTGAGACTGGACAAGGGGAGCTTCTGAAAGGTAACATATCACACGGGCAGAGAATTTCAAGTTACAAAACGCGATATCTAAACATTTCAAACATCCTCTTGTAGCATCCCATATTCATTCATTTTCCGTAACATTTAACCTTCACAAGGATCACGGGGGATGCTTGAGCCTATCCCAGCTAACTATGGTCACCAGGCAAGGTACAGCGTGAATAGATGGCCAGCCAATTGCAGGGGACAAGAAAATGTGCACACACTCAAACCTAGGAGCAATTTAGAGTGATCAACCAGGTTACAGTGCATGTTTGTAGGCTGTGGGAGGAAACCAGAGTACCTGGAGAAAACCCACACCACCCTGTGGAGAACATGCAAACTCCACACAGGAAGGTACGAACCTGTGAATGAACCCACGATTTTAGAACTGTGAGGCCAACACGCTGACCACTCGTAAACCGGGCCGACATCATCCGATTTTTTTTTCATTTTCTGAACCGCTTTATCCTGATTAGGGTCGCAGGGTGTGCTGGAGCCTATCCCAGCTGACTTCGGGCCAGAGGCAGGGGACACCCTGTATCGGTCGGTGGCCAGCCGATCGCAGGGCACAAGCAGACGGACAACCATTCACATTCACACTCATGCCTAGGAGCAATTTAGAGTGTCCAATCAGCCTACCATGCATGTCTTGGGAATGTGGGAGGAAACCGGAGTACCCAGAGATAAACCACTCAGGCCCGAGGAAAACATCCAAGCTCCAAACTCCATGCAAACTCTGATTTCCTCCCACATTCCAAAGACATACATGGTAGGCTGATTGGACACTCAAAATTGCCTCTCGGTACGAGTGTGAGCGTGAACGGTTGTTTGTCACATTGTGCCCTGCGATTGGCTGGCCACCAATACAGGGTGTCCCCCGCCTCTGGCCCGAAGTCAGCTGGGATATGCTCCAGCACCCCCGCGACCCTAGTGAGGATAAAGCAGTTCAGAAAATGAGAGATGAGACTTCAAGGTGAAGCTTTAAATCCCATTGTAGTACTTGTAAAATGACAATTTGGCCGCGCCCTCAACAATGCACGCATGTAATTTTTGTACAATTACTAATTTTTCAGCACATAATCAAACTTGTGACATCTTGAAACCAAATATTAGAATTTTAATACATAAACTATATAATGGAAAATAAAGAAAATGTTACATTGATGATTCCAGTTCACTATGTGTAATACATTATTGGTTATTTTATCCAGAGGATTTTCCCTTATGACTGTTTCTCTAAAGTTAATCAAAAAGTTTGTAGCTTTTGAAGTGATAGCCACGAAAATGACCCCAAAAAAATCATCACAAGGCATGGTGTGGTACGACAAAGAAAAAAAATCAACTATAAGCTGCTCCTTCTCGCCTTGAGCTACCTGGTTGCAGGAGTCTTTGAACGGCGACATTGAGGAGTCGTTTCAGGCGCTCGTTCTCTTTTTGGGAACGTTGAATTTCACTCTGATATTCAAGAAAGGTGTCTTTAATGGCTCCAAAAATCTCCTGGGCGGCCGCTGTCATTCTGTCATTCAGAAAAACGTTCAACATCTCTAGCTTGGTCATGATTTGTACTGCGGAGCGCCCTTCTGTTTACGTCTGCTCACCCGGAAGTGAAAGCCTCATGGTTTTCATTGACATCATGTATAGTGTTAGATGTCTTCTTTGCGCTGTGAGAAAATAGCCAGAAAAATAACATGACAACCATTTAAATCATTCATTCTTCAAGCGGCAAGCCTGACGACCTCGATAACCGCAAAATTTTACACCAAGCCTATCATTCGTAAAAGGATTTTCATATAGTAACTCTGAATGCAATTACTTATTTCTCTTCAGTGGTGAAAATTTTCCCCGGTCTTCCAATTAACACAATATGCCTATATTTGTAAAATGTCTTGTTCAAAAAGTAATCACCATTTAGTTTTTAGTAGATATTTGTTGTGGCCAAACAGAAGATATAGGTGTGTTTTGTTTTTGTTTGGTAATCCTATTTAATTGTTTTTTATATACCTACTTCCTTGAGAAGTTTTTCACAGTACGTAGTTTAAAAACAAATAGTATGAGTCTTTAAACTCTTGTTTTTTTTTCATTTTCTGAACCGCTTTAACCTCATGAAGGTCGCGGCGGGTGCTGGAACCTATCCCAGCTGACTCCGGACCAGAGGGGGCAACCCTGAATTGGTGGCCAGCCAATCGCAGGGCACAAGGAGACAAACAATCTTTCATGCTCACACTCATACCTAGGGGCAATTTAGTGTTCATTCAGCCTACCATGCATGACTAAGGAATGTGGGAAGAAACCAGAGTGCCCAGAGAAAACCCAAGCAGGCCCAGGGAGAACATGCAAACTCCACACAGGTGGACCAACCTGGATTTGAACCCAGCCCCCTATTGTGAGGTCAACGCACAAAGCACTCAGCCGCCAGGCCTGAAAAATATATAAAAGTTTGAAAGGATTACCATTAAAGATCATTCAATAGTGGTTTAGATTTATAAGCATAGAGAATAACATCAGGGAAGTCAGACAGATATTTATCAGAATGTTTTAGGTTTCATAGCTTCCATTATTTTCAAACTTATTTTTATATATAGGGACAAAATTTTCCTATTGGGGTGTTTTGTAACCTGAACATTTTGTATGTAGAATTTGAATGAAATATATTTTCAACAACATAGCATATGTAAAACATATTGATCAGTATGTTGTTTAACTCTCCCTATATTCAAACCAAAATGATTGTTACATTTTCTAATTTTCACCTGAATACCTTACATCAAAAATCATAGTACTTGCTTATAATTGCTGAAGAAAACTGCCATAAAATAAAATCATTTTTATTTGGTCATGTGGACAATTCACTGAATAGTGAACTTATAAAGGAGTTGTGATGAAACTGTTCTGTTCTCAGACTTCTGAAACCAATACAAGAAATGACAAAAAAGAAAATGACTACATTTCATAACTATTTCTCACAGACAGAAAAAGAAAAATCTTCCCTGAGGTTAACAAGGGTTTTCAATTTAGGCCTACTGTATAATCTACTGGTAATGGTCGTAGAAATAACCAATATACGACCTGTAAGAAAGATACACATGGACAAGGGCAGATCCTCTGAGATTTACGACACGTTAATCTGACATTAAATTGATATTCACTGCCATTTGAAAAGTCAATGCGAAAGTACAAGTAACATCTGATAGAAATTAAAACCAGGAGTACCAGAAATAGTCATATACATATTTAAATTTTATCAATGCATACACAGTATACAGACTTTGTCGCTTAACACGTTTGTCTTTCCCAACACTTAAAATTTAACAGGTATTGTTAATGAAATAATTGAGAAAAAGACAACACAAATCATAAGCAAACTGTTGGTAAATGAGCTTTAAGTGTTAAGTTAATAGATTTAGTCAAGGTTAACAGGAGTTAGGGGAGGGAATTTACTTTAATAATAGCTAGCAGTGATAAAAACATTAAAAGCTGCCTCAACTGCCAATCATGTCAGACAGTTCCTGCAGTAGATCATCCTCTCCTATGCCAGGGTCCACCTCTCCATCTAGATGATCATCTGTAAATTCGTTGATCAGATCCTCTAAATCATCGGCAGCAGACGTTGAGCTGCGTGATCCTATCACGCTATGTCTTCGGGATTTACTCTGAGATGTCTTCAGTACAAAGCTAACACAGAGAGATGTCATCAGAAATAAATTTTGTACATGGAAAACATCGACATTTGTGTGCACAAATCAATTAGGTTTTATTTCATCCCAGCTCATCACAAAAGGACACAGTGCATTGGGAGTTATATGGAGCTCATAGAACTGTACAGTAATACCTCGACATACGAGTGAGTGCCCCGACATACGAGCCATTTGAGATAAGAGTAAAATTTCGAGCAAATATTTACCTTGAGATACGAGACAAATTTTGATACACGAGCATACAGCCATGTGTGAACAACATGGGCACTGTCTTTCCCGCCGCAACTCCCTCCTGTAATGTCTCTACGAGCACAGGGCAGAGCGTTGTATTTTTTAGTGTTTTTCCCCCCGTTAGTCAGTGCAGAATGGCGTAGCTGGCTCGCTAATACGAGGAGTATACTACTTCTCGTTGGCAAGTGATCGTGCGTTATCCTATTGTGAGGACATTTGTGTGCATCATTTTCGGAATATTTTGAAGGGAGGACAAAAGCAAACAACCCTCGATAGGTCCCTTTTAAAAACTGCAGCTGAAAGTCAGGGTGGAGGCAGGGCAAATAGAGCCAACCCGGGAGAAGAAAAGGTATAAAAATGTAAAATAAAAATAGAATTAAATTTAGTGTAAGGTTAGATTAAACTTATTTTTGAGTGTGTCTGTATCATTATACAAGTTAGTTTAAATTTGTTTATGTTATGTTACAAGCGCATTGCCGTGCAAAATGTCTCTTGCTCTCTCTCTCTCTCTCACCCCTCTGCGGAATCCATCTAATTTTAGTACTATTAAACATCATAACCACTAGTTATTTTTTACTCTGTTAATACATGGCGAATTAGAACAAATACAAATGTTTATCCAATCCAATATCCTGTTTTTGTTGTTTTTTCAGAGGGTTGGAACAAATTAAATTGCTTTTAGTTCATTTCTATGGGAAACGTTGATTTGAGATACGAGTAAATCGACATACGAGCTCAGTCCCGGAACGCATTAAGCTCGTATCTCAAGGTATCACTATAGTTACATTTGTAACTTTCTTTTTACTGACAATGTTTCCTTAATATGTATTGTCCCTTTATTGAATAAATCAAACTCAAATACCAAGAGCTGCCAGGATTAGTAGACTAGGGTTAGCGACCAAATTAATAAATAAATACATTTCACACCTATAAATACTTATAAGACTAAAATTTTCTCTGAAATGGTCGATGCGCCCAATCGGTCGGTGCGTCTTGTCTGTGCACTAAATTCCATTTTTGTATGGCCCTGACCGCTTGAGTGACGTTTTATTTCTTGCCGCCACGCTACTTATCGCGATTAACACAGCGGACGTTCACCCTAAAAATAGCCCCCCCACGCATTCCAAGCATTACGGTAAATCCATTCAAAACATCCCAGGGGAGTGGCAAGGCATTTGACTTCCGTGTGCTTGTAGTTCATTTAACCCTCAAAAACACTAAATACTCAAAGAAACAGCATATTAGAGATATACAGAGGAAATGCCTGACGTGAGTGACAACACAATGCGGGTCTGAACGATTGGAAAATGGACTGAAGCCATGAATCGAACACAATTTAACACCTTTGCTAAAGGATTGCTAACGGATTGCTAACAGATTGCTAACGGAATGAATTGTCGATGCCGATATAACAGCGTGGAGAATCAAATGCTTGGGAGTGATGCATGTCGCGAGTTACAATGGATTGTGGATAACTGGGCTCAAGTATCGGCCAGCACTGATGTTCGAGCTTTCGCCAAAGCTGGAATCAAGTTCCCGGAATACACAACTCTGACTGACAGTGGAGCCTAGCATGCTAAACGCCGAACTCTTTATATCAGACTGTACCTTTCACCTCAAAAAAGAATTATCAAACTTATAGTTTTGCTAGTGCTGTCTTTAAAAAACACGCTAGTGCCTAGCCTAAAATACGCTACGAGCTAGCATAACATACGCCAGCGGCTAGCATAAAATAGGTACGCTAGCAGCTAGTATAACATACGCTAGCCTAGTGTCATTCTAGCGCCATATCGGACGAAGCGTCCAATGTATTGACAAAAAACAGAAAATATACCCGCAAATGTGACTGCGCCCTATGACACGGTGCGTTTTATAGGTGTGAAAATACGGTATTCATATTTTTATGCTAAAATTTTATCTAAAAAATGCATCTGCGTCTGCGTGTGTGTGCCCACATCATACACAGTAGAGGCTCATTAGCACTAGTAGAACAGTCTGGGCTAGACGCCAACGACCAGCTGAAGCCAACTGAGGTATGCCCTGGGATGTTGGCCACGACAGGCCAGTGATTCAGGCTGCATCCTACTGGGAGCCAGTGGCTTGTACGCCAAGGCCATGAATCGGGTTTGTGCTTGACTGGCTCATGCCTAACAACCGGTGACCAGCTCGCTCTATGACGAGTGCAAGCTGGCGTCCATTACATGATCAACATGGGGTAGTAAGATGTAGTACATTGAGATATGAAATCTGTGAGCTAAATATGAAGTAGCATGGGAAATGAAAGTACGCCATGGCTGACTAAATTTCAGTAATCTATGTTGGTGTCTAGCTGAGATTTCACTGATCACCATGCATTTTTTTGATGAATGACTGTCATCTGAAGTACATGATAACAGTGGAGGAGGCATAAGTCAACTTTCCACCAGGCAGCACACACAATAACACTTTTCAGTGAGTGTATAGTACTACAAAGCCAGTGAACTAATGTGTTTATATTGGATTGTAGTTTATTGTCTAACTCACGATTTCTGACAGCAGTTCGGGTCGTTTTTGTGCGGTAGTTGCGGCAATAGGGGTGGCCAACAAATTTTTAAAAGTGTTCGCCAACATAGTTAGTGTCCTACAGGCTCCCAAATGTTCACTCTATAGACAAGTTGAATTTTAAAATTGTGTCCGCTGGCCAAAAAGCTTTCAAAGCACATTTCTCCCCGATCGATCAGCATCATAAGCTGCTAGGAGCAATAAAATCAATCTTTTTTTTTTTTTTCTGGGGGGGGGGGGTTGAAGGCCAGCTGTGGTCATCAGGAGCCAAAGCCCAGTGTTGTCACTGGTTTCTTGCCCACCCCTACCTCTTTATAAGCCAGTAGGTTTTCTTTTTTAGCAATGACCAATATCACAGTGTCTTTAATATTGCATTTCCTGGATCCCAGTGGGCCTGTCGCGATAACAAATTTTAGGGTGCAAAATATTGTCTCATAAATTCCCTATATGCATTTTTAAATCCCGTGAATATTGCGGATAATGTGGACCAGACATGGCCGCGATATTTGAACATTATAATTTTCTCATTTTTTGGGGAGTTTCCTCACATTTTTCATACAAAATTGGGACACTGACCAATTTTAAAGGGTTTAGTTGGTAGTTGTGTGAGGACCGCAGAACGGATTAGAGAATTTACATATAAAGTACCTCTACTTAGAAAATTTTCAAGTTGCGAAAAAAAGTTCTGGAACCCATTAATTTCGTAAGTAGAGGTATAACTGTATTTTTATTGGTTGTAATTGACTATCTACTAACAAAGTAACAAATAACTAGTGGTTATGATGTTTTATGATAAAATAAGACATTAGTATTCAATAAAATGCAGAGTTTGCGGATGGGAGAGAGATGGGAGAGAGAGCGAGAGAGAGAGAGAGAGAGAGAGAGAGAGAGAGAGAGAGAGAGAGAGAGAGAGAGACTTGACAGATGCGCTCGTAACATAAACTTTAAATTTAACTTAAATGAACTTAGATTCCTATACACACTTAAAAAAAAGTTTTAATCTTACGTTACACTAAATTTAAACCTTCTTGTGCAAGGCAAAGACGTTAATGTATTCCACCACAGCGTTCGAGGCAAACTTCATGCTTCGTATTAGCGAGCCAGCTCAGTCACGCGTACACTAATGTTTTTGGATTACCGTATTTTTACACCTATAGAGCGCACCTAAAAGTCTAGAATTTTCTCTAAAATGGTCGATGCGCCTTTTTAGTGCACTAAATTCAATTTTTATATGGCCCATACCGCTTGAGTGACTGTTTTTTTTTCTTGCCGGCACGCTACTTATTGCGATCAACCCAGCGGACGTTCACCCTAAAAATAGCCTCCCCGCACATTCCAAGCATTACAGTAAATCCATTTAAAACATCCCAGGGGAGGGGCAAGGCATTTGACTTCCGTGTGCTTGCAGCGCTTTTAACCCTCAAAAACACTCTCAATACTCAAAGAAACAGCATATTAGAGCTATACAGAGCCTGACGTGAATGACAACAGAATTCGGGTGTGAACGCTTGGAAATGGCTAGCATAACATAGGTACGGTACGCTAGCATAACATACGCTAGCCTAGTGTCATGCTAGCGCCTTTTCTGACGGGGCGCCCTATGTATTGACAAAAAAACTGAAAATATTCCCGCAACTGCGCCCTATCAGTTTTATAGGTGGAAAATACGGTATTTCGTGCTTAATATCGATTGTCATCATTCGCCTTTTTTTCGCACTACCCTTCATTGCACCGGCTTGCTTTGGATCTATTGTGTTTCCTTTAATTCTGCACTGACTAATGCAAAAAAAAAACACGGGAAAAAATGCAACGATCCACCTAGTGCTCATAGAGATCTTTGCATGAGGGATAAGCGGCGAGTAAGACAGTGCGGTGAAATCATAAGCTGTCTTGTATGCTCGTATCCCAAGGTAAATATTTGCTGGGAATTTACTCGTATCTCAAACTCCTCGTATGTCAGGGCACTCGTATGTCAAGGTATTACTGTATACGTTCATAAATATGTACTATCCCTTTATTAAACTAATAAACAATATTATACTAGAGAGAGAAAAAAATATACAAGTGAACTAATACCTTGAATGGGCAGAATACTCCTCTATGGCATTGGTAGGTGTTGCCAATAGCTTGGTTTCTTGACTTGGACTGTGTTTTAAAATCTGGATGGTCTTTAGTTCCTCACTTGAGCTGTGGTGGTCTTCAAATAATGACCTGGGACTACAGGAAACTGAAGAGCTCATCTCAGTTTTTTTACTGGAGGATGGCATAACCTTTAAAGCAGTAAAAATCAGCTAAGGCCAGTTTCATTCAAGGTAATCTAAAAATACTGAAAAGTGAACCATACCTCTAGGTCTCTTTTTGCAGTTTCCTGTGATTCTTCTAAAACGATTGTGGCGCTATTCAGAGGTTTAACAGCAGCTACAGCAGAGCGCACTCCTCTCTTCCTCTTTTGGCATGAATTGACTTGCAAGTCTGGCTTCATGACCGATGGCTTGACATTCAGTTTGGGCCGTACTGGAAAAAAGGTAACATTGTGCACAATCAACAAAGGAAAGGGCATTTCTTCAGGCTATGCAACTTTCACTAAACTTAACTCAAAGCTTTGATACATATTTTTGGAGAGATTGATGAAGTCACATTATTACGTCAATCTGATGAAAGGAACTTAAAGTAAACACTTCAAGAAAACATGAATAAATAAGTATTAACACAATAAGCAAGTGCAACGTACCTTTTCTGTCTTTAGTAAGCGTTTTATCAGTAGTCAAACTTTCTACTGCTGGAGAATGGAGTCTCTCTGAAATTGTCTGCTTCGATGAGAGTTGTGAAAATACATTGGTGCTCTTATTTGGGACCTTGTTGAAGCTTCTAGGATGTTGTAAAATAGTGTCTTCCTCAGGGGAGTTTAAATTTGTTAGAACAGAGGCCACAGTTGTGACAACAGGTGTGTTATTTAGAGGGGAATCTGAATTCGATTTGACAGTTTTAAGCTTGCGAAACAAGACATTTTGGGTGGGTGGAACATTGCCACTGGAAGGTGATGGTGGAAGAATCTTCTTCAGCGTAGTTCCAGCACTCACTATTGGTTTGGTTGAAGCCTTAGCATCAGAGGCCTGCTGGCTAAGAGAAGCTTTCTCAGCCATTTCTTGCTTGCGGAGATGTTTTTCACGCATTATCTCCTCAAATGTTTTGACCTTGACAATAAAGGAGGTCATCTGTAAAAGCACAGTGAAATTATAATTACTACTAAATCAAAGTAGAACAATTGAACAAGCTTCAGGTCAAACCTCAGGGGTAACAGCGGCTTTTCGTGTCTTTTTCGTAAAGTCCACACTCTTCTCTGCAGTCATGTCACCTTCAGAAAACAAACATATCTATTTAGGGATAACAGACTCGGTGTCTACATATGTTTAGAAGACATCTATCAGTAAGCGCATCCAACAGAAAGGAGCAATGCCAGTCCAACACAAAAACAACGCACTCCAGGTAACCGCCAGAATCAAATGGGGTAGAAGGCACTGGCAGAGTTTGAGCGCAACCCCTGGACCAAAGGTTCCTTTTCTGGGCACCATGGCAGAGCAGTACGTCCGACTCTCCGGTAAAAGGTAAGATGGCGGCGCCAGAAAATACGGTATCACAATAACTATCTCCTAACTCCTATTCTCCGGGTACTCCGATTTCCTCCCACATTCCAAAGACATGCATTGTAGGCTGATTGGACACTCTAAATTGCCTCTAGGTATGAGTGTGGGCGTGAATGGTTGTTTGTCTCCTTGTGCCCGGCGATTGGTTGGCCACCAATTCAGGGTGACACCGCCTCTGGCCCGAAGTCAACTAGGATAGGCTCCAGCACCCCCAACGATCCGAGTGAGGATAAAGCGGTTCAGAAAATGAGATGAGATTATCTATACAGACGCTCCCCTACTTACGAACATTCAACTTACGAACAACGGTACATACGAACATGTCTGCAAATTGCGTTTAAGTCGAAAAATGTTCGTAAGTTCGAATTTGTATTTTTTCCCTGTAGTGCTTCTTTCCGCCGCTAAAACCGACGCCTGGCACTGTGAGGGCTCAGCTCACCCAGCATCTACCTTCTTCGTTGCAATGCGGAAGTGCGTGAACGTATCTCCAGTGGGCAAAGAACCTTTTTCATTTGTATCATTAAATATCTCGTGCATCCATTATTAAATATGGTTGGTAAAAAGAGAAAGTCTTCTATTGAGGGAGTTGCAAGGAAGAGGCAAGCCATTTCATTTGAAACGAGTGGCAATAATAACGAAGCTTGATGCGCGTGAGAGTGGTGAGCGTTTCACGGGCATACAACTTGTCAGTACCATTTATAAACAGAAAGATCGAACAGCAGGACCCAAATATTGAACGTTGCACAAAGTTTGCAAATCAATTGAATGATGCCATACAGTACTACCGCATCATTTATGATGAAAAAAAGAAAAAAACTGTAATCGTCGTTAGATCGCTTCTTTCGGCCAGTTTCTAATACATAAATCTCTCTCTATATACAATACTGTACATATTCTCTCCATTTTATTAAATGTTTTTTTCAGTACAAACTAATGCGTGTTACTTATACAAGCCTTAAACATACAAATGCACTTATATAAACCTTCAATATACTTATATAGGCCTTAAACATAAATTATAATACAAAATATAGCACTGAATCAACTTACAAATTCAACTTATGAACAATCGCTCGGAACCTAACTCGTTCGTAAGTAGGGGAGCGTCTGTATATATTTATTCCTCTCGATCCCTCCCTCCCTCCAACTCCCTCCACCTCTCTCTAGGTACGAAATTTTCAGGTTACGATTTTTTTCTATGGAAATGAGTGACTCGAGATACGAAAAAGATCCAACTTACGAAATCACCCAAAAACTAAATCCATTTCCTAATCCAATATTTTATTTGGAAAATATTGTCTCGGATGCATTGATTCTCACTTTGGAACATCGCTACCCACTACTGGGCTCTTTCATCGCTTTCATTCCATCTCATATAATGACAATAAAAGCATTCAATTCAACTCAATTGGCAGTCTCACAACAACCACTATTCATGTTTCAAGATTCTTTCTTATATACCTGTCCAACTCGGCTAAATGCTCCCCTTAACAATGATTGCAATTCCTCTTAAGCGATTAAAAACCGTACAAATGCAACAAGGTACATATTTTCACACAGACGCACGCACACACACATGGGGCACCCGTAAAAGTCTCAAATGTATGTGGCAGTACAAAGTGGATGCTTTTGGCCCTGGTAGAACGGGGGCTCTTGCCGTCATCTGGCGGACAAACACAAGCATTTTGAGAAATTAATAAATCATTCCCTTACAATTTTCTCTCATTTTTGTGTGTTTCCTCACATCTTTCATACAAAATTGGGACACATTGACCAATTTCATAGGCTTTAGTTGGTAATTGTGTGAGGACCGTGGAACAAATTAGACAATTTACATATACGGTACACCTCAAATTATGAAATTTTCAAGTTACGAAAAAGTTCTGGAACCAATTACTAAGAACTGTGCGAGGCATCCAGGATACATGGAATAAATTCATGCTTGAAGGATAGATTGAAGAATAGAATTGTACTCTCGACTTATCCACTGGATGCCTCAAAACTGAAATCTCCAAATGGCTGATATTGTGTGGTAAGGATTGGAAAGCGCTTACACTGACGAGTCACTCTGTCATTTTGTAGCAATCGTCGTTTCTGAAGAGCATTCTCCTCAGTGTTGAGACTCTTGACTTCATCAGACTGAGTTCGGGCTGCTTTCTCCTGGCGTATCTCTTCCAATGTCTTTACTTTAACCTCTCCTGGTTTTGCTGTATCAGGAACTGGAATCACTGGCTCTTGCTGAGATTTTCCAGGGACATTGTCAGCAGTTGATTTTAACTTATTAAGATTAAGGTTTTGCTCCAGCTGATTCTCTTTTCTTTTCCTCTTTGTGTGGTGGATTTCAGTAGGGGGTTGGTTGGCAGTAATAGAATGTTCTTGGACACCAACTGTTCGCTTTATAGTCTTCGGTGTCTGGATGGGGGCCGTCTTGGTAACTGTAATTTCTTTGTTCAAAGAAGGATGACAGTCTTTCTGGCTACGAGACATTGCTGCTTTTTCCATTCTTATTTCTTCGAGGGTTTTAATGTGAATCAGCTTGCCGTTTGATTCTGTGCTGATTTCTTCTGCTGTTAAAATATAAATATAGAACCAAAAATCAATAAGGAAAACCAATGTAGATTTTTGCCTTTAAAAATAATTGATAAATTCTCTCAGGGGATTTTATGGTCGCTCGCAGCACCCTATGGCACCTTGAGGGCCTTTTTAGTTGTTGTTTTCAATGAGTACAATATGGTGTCGTGACTGACTAGCTTTGAATGCTCTGTTGACGCCAACATCTCGCGGCTGGAGTTCTTTTGTAAATGCACCCTGAACGACGGCGAGCACTGAATTCGAGTGCTCGTTGCCATTGTGGGTGGATTGACAAAAGAACTATATATCCCAGCATGCACCGCGCACTACTTCTACGGGGGAAATGGAGTTGGGGGCTGCTTACCATAGTTGCTGCTCAATATTGATCCATGTATAAGGTGCACCGGATTATAAGACGCACAGTCAGCTTTTAAAAAATTGAAGGCTTTTAGGTGCGCATTAAAGTGCGGAAAATACAGTAGTTATTTTCTATGGTCAAAATTGATTTGAGATGTGAGTAAATTGACATAGGAGCTTGGTCCCGGAACGCATTAAGCTCGTGTCTCAAGGTATTACTGTACATTAAAAGTTTATGATGAATCACTAAAAAAATGGAGTGGAAATGGTCACTAAATATTTTTTTCTATATTTACAATTTCTGAAAAATCATAGCCAGCAAAACCAATGGGATGACATATTTGGTAGATTTAACATTTTCTTACCTGATTGACTGATTGAAACAGGAGCAGAAGGTATAGAAATTCGTTCCTTAATCGACTTAATACCTGATGAAGCAAACAAGCACAACAGCAAACAGGACATTATTCCACACTAAGGGAAGATTCATCAAAGTACACATAACTTCTATTTGATTAGTGTTATGAAAATGCATAGCAGGGTACGAGTGTGTTTAGGACATCCTTCAGATGTTTGACAATGGTATGTTACCTTTCTGATAGGGCATTTGGGCTTCTTCTTTCACAAATCTACCCAAACGCTTTGCCAGGCTGGATTTCATAGAGAGACTCTCCCTTGGCTTAAAATCTGAACAAGTAAAAGTTGAAAGTTATTTCTAACAAATGACTACATTCTGGACAAGTACAAGAATCGAGTTGCCAAAATAAGAGGGTGTGTCTGCCAGCGGATCTTACATGTGGGGTCCTTCCGTCTCCCAAGCCTACCATCGGCACTGCCTCTTGATCTCAAAGTTTCTTCAAAAGTCAGCGTGTCTAAGACAGAGAAATTGTATGTGAATTAATTTTATATAGTAGTTTGTCCATTTTACCAGAGAAAGAAACTTAAGTGCTTTGACAAGGGACCAACAAATTCTGAATTAAGTTCCAAAGAATTGTGAAACATTTTACCTTCATTTGATGAATTTAATGGTAGCCGTATGGTTGAAATTATGTTTTCTTTTTCTCCATTAAAAGAAATACCATCACTTTCTGTAGAATTACTAGCTCTATTCATGCCCGCTTTTAGGGCCCGCTTCAGTCGGATCTCCTCCAGAGTGCTGACTCTGCAGTTATTAGGCTCATCTATCAAGAAAAAAAAACACTTTGATTGACCACTGTGGAAATGCCAGAGGATTTAGAATTTTGAATACAAAGTGTTTGTTCTAGTTTAACTGACCAGGCTTGGATTTTTTTCTTGGGGATGGGCCATCTCCCTCCTCTGAAAATTGGTCTGCAAGAACAAAAATACAAATGTTACACGGCGGCCGATGAAAATTTTACTTTTGTTTATAAAGTGAGCAATTGTCAGGCACTTCGAACAATTTTAACATGTTTAGGCAGGAATGTGAAGGGTGCAGTAATATTTCATATTCAGGGTATTTTGACAAAAGAAAAAACATCTTTAAAGTCGCCCCTGGATTGGGTTAAATATTGAGACTTCTATAACAAGTCTGTCTGTAATAATGATCACCAATCCAATTCACAACCTTGAAGACAACACCTAGTACAAAAAAACAACAGTTGCAGTATTTAAAGTCTCACGATAATATTTTTTAATATACTAAATGATAGAATCTTGTTGAAGCGTATTCAAAAGTCAACTACATAAACTCACCTAGAACCATGACTATCGGAATTATCATTTGTCACTTGGTAAAAGCAGTCTTAAGCAATGTTCCCTCCAAGATGTGCGCGTGCGCAATTGCGCACTACTCTCGCGTTCTCTGCGCACGGCAAACATATGCAGTGCACAAAATCAAAAACTGACAAACACCATGTCCAGCCAATGATATGATGTGGTTCGGGCACATCCCGTGTGTTTACTTCCGCGGCATGAGTTCATTTTGCAGGTTAGTATATAGCCAACAACTCGGTGGAGCTGCTGCCAAGTCTTTATCATGGCCAAACGAGTCAAAGTAAAAAAGAAATGCGGTTCTTCTAAGGTGGAATGGCTGTCGGAGCAAATAGAAGAACAAGCGGTGAAATTGGGTGAGAACTGTCAAAAACTTTGCCAAGTGTGCGTCTGTGTGTGTTTCAGTGTGTGTGGTATATGTCATCGTTTGTCTTCAGTTTACACGATGGACTATAGATGGAAATTAGCCCTTGGTTGCAATCTTACATATTTACATATGCATGTTCATTAATATGTGCTGTCCCTTATGAAATAAATCAAATCAAAATCAAAAGAAAGTTCTCTGCAAAACATACAGCGAAGCTTATGTTGTAAGCGAGTGTTCCAATGGAAAAATATTAGACATAAATGGATGCTTGACTATCTCGAGTGACACATTCAGCAGAAAAGTCATTTGAAGCAGAATGAGAAGTGAGAAGGACAGATGTGAAAAATGAGGTCAACTTGAAGTCAGAATTGTTCAGATTCTAGTGTCATTTATTTAGATATTTTATCCACAGATATGAATCATTACATTTTATTAGGACTAGATCATTTATGGCTAGTAGACACATACCTGTCAAGGTATACGTTTTTTGATCATTTCAAATTGTGTACGCTGTATAACAACCTTTGTACGAGAAAAAACGTTTTCTTTTTTTAAATACGTTTTTATGATCTCGTTTTACCCATTTCGGCTGTAATCCAGAACGTTTCTGTGGCCGGTAGCAGAGGAAAACAGCATCGTCAATTGCTAATATTGTCAAGCTTGATATGCGCACGTGCATTCCCCTTTCACCCGTCCGCCTTTTCGCCATCAAAAATATAGCAAGCAAGGTACCCCGACATGCACCTCATGCTCATGGCAGGTGTTTTACTGGTGTGTTTTACTAGTGCCGTAGCGAGCAATGATGATGTTGCTCACACTGGTACTCAGTGTGCTCATGGAGGTTGTCTTTCTGCCCAGACAAACGAAAAATTAGAGGGAACATTGGTCTTAAGTCAAAGGCTTGGATCAAAACAACAAAATAGGCTACTTCTATGTGCACAATTCACTGAGCTCATCGCTTGATTGGACGGGAAAAAAGAGAGACATACCAGCCATTATAGTGTGACGGTATATCCTAAACAACCCGTATTAATCGTTTTCTGATAAAACCATTGAATTTCTTGGGGAAAAAAAGACAAATGCTGGTCGCCACAATAATGAAACCGAATGGACTGGACGGCCCGGAGCCACAGTGAATGTGTTTTTTTTTTTTCAGAAATGCGAGCTCCAGGTGACCGTACTGTGGACGCAGTCGTCCTTATCCAAAAATAGAGCCCTCTGGGCGGGCATGACGGCCGGGAGCCTCGGTGAGGGTGAATTCTTCCAGAAATGCGAGCTCCGGGTGACCTTACGGTGAACGCAGTCAGCCTTATCCAAAAATAGAGCGCTCTGAGCGGGTAAAACAGCCAGAAACCTCGGTGAGGGCGAAATTTTCCAGAAGTGCGAGCTTTGGGCGACCTTACAGTGGAAGCTGTCGCTCTGATCTGAAAATAGAGCCGTCTGAGCGGGCAGGACAGCCGGTAGCCTCTGGGTAGCGGAGCTGAGGGTATTTTTACGAAGAAAAGGACAATGGATTGTGGCTCAGCAATGTTCAATCTATCGAATTCGCCAAAGTATCGCCAGAGGTGATAATGCTACCTTAAACATGCAAACCGAACATTTCTTAGACCTGGAATAATGGAAAAAATGTTTAAACACCCCAAAAGAAAAATACACCCCGGGGGATTGTGCGACAGTCACACTACGAAATTTAAAATGTAATTTAATTCTGGGCAAAAAAATACATTCAGGTGAGTTTCATAGTTAAAACAGAAACTAAATTCTCAAAAGGGTTAAGTGACTGCAAGCCAATGATCATTTGTTTATTTTCTGACAATTAGACCACTTCCAAAGGATCGGACGTCAATCGCTGTCAATGACAGCCTATGAAATAAAATGCGGAACAATCATTATATATTCCTACTTCAGTGTAAGTATATTAAATGTGTCACATGGATAAAATATAATTACATTTTACTAAAACAATAAAAAAAGGAATCTTACCGTCTTCATCTTCATCATCATCTGCTGGGTTAATCACCACTGGTGGATGAGTGGGGCTAGGGACTGGTTCCTGGCTTTCTGTTTTTATGACTCCTCTCAACTGTGGATTTGCTGCGGAGGGGATGGGAGTGGCTGGAAGTGGTGATGGCTCTTCATGCAGCTGCTCTTTCACACTTTGCCCTGGAATCATTTCATTAATCACTTTTTATTGATTTCATAGGTTGAGTTGAAATGATCTAAAATGTGCTAAATAAAATTCTCTGGTAATACACTCACTTCGGTCAGGTGGAAAAAGAATCCCATCTACACAACGAGGTTTTTCATGGAAAAAGGCACAGTGGGGTTTCTGGCAGCCGGCTAGCTGGGTCTCCCAAAAGCATTGTATTTCCTTCCGATTTTTCTGTATTAATGGAAGAGTTTACAATTAAGAACATAGGTATGATAGATTGGAGGGATTGAATTTACATTTGAAGAAGCAATAATAGAGAAGCGTGGAATGGGGGCATGTCATGTAGTCCAGAAATAAACTGTGGACACAAAAATGAGGATATAGCAAACCTGTAGACCTGAGGATGGGATCTGAAAAGCCTTATGTCTGGGGACTCTGCCAGGCCTTCCCAACAGAAAGTCACAAAGCTTTTGGGTCTGCCGGGCCCCCACACAGGAATACTCCCCCACCACCGGAGCCAACTCACCACCAGGTGGTGATCAATTGAGAGCTCCGCCCCTTCCTTTACCTGTGTGCCCAAGACAGCGAGCCGCAAGTCTGATGGCACGACCGCAAAGTCAATCATCGAACTGCGGCCTTGGATGTCCTGGTGCTAAGTGCACATATGGACACCTTTATGCTTGAACATGTTGTTCATTATTGTCAATCAATCCACCTACGACAGAGCTTCTCTCATGTCCACGAAAAGGCGGGTGACACAGAGTCAGAGTGGACCATGTTCCACGCCTCTAGTGCTGGGGCGGCAAACCAGAGTTGTGGCCGCAAGGTGGTCAGTGCCTGCCATGGCAGCGACCACAAAACCCACTGTAGGACATCGGAGGAAAGGCATGCCGTCAGACTGAAGGAGTCCTATCGGGCTTTTTTGGCCCAAGGGAGTCCGGATGCAGCTTATGGGTATCGGCTGGCCAAGCGGCACGCGGCTCGAGTGGTCGCCGAAGAAAAAACCCGGGAGTGGGAGGAGTTTGGTGAGGCCATGGAGAATGGTTTCCGGGTGGTTTCAAGGAAATTTTGATCCACCATCCGACGTTTCAGGAAGGGAAACCATGGCACCATCAACACAATGTATATTGGGTATGGGGCGCTGCCTACCTCGACTCGGGATGTTGTGAATTGGTGGGCCAAAATCTTTGAAGACCTCTTCAACTCCACCAACACATGTTCCAATGAGGAAGCAGAGCCTGGGAACTCTGAGGCGGTTGAAGTCACTGAGGTGGTTAAAAAGCTCCTCGGTGGCAAGGCCCCGGGAGCGTATGAGGTCCGTGATGAGTTTGTAAAGGCTCTGGATGTTGTGGGGTTGTCTTGGTTGCCACGCCTCTGAAAGATTGACATCGTGGACAGTGCCTCTGGATTTGGAGTGGGGACCGGAGGGTGTGCTCGAATTTTAGGGAAATAATCCCCATGTGGGGTCCAGTTCCTATATGACGGTGTCAGAGCCTGGTCCGCGTAGCTGGCAGTCAGTCGGGTCTGTTTCCAGTGGAAGTTGGACTCCACGAGGGCTTATATAAAAAGAATATCTAGATGAAGCTGTGGTGTTGAGGAGGTCCGGTTTGGTGGCCTCAGTATTGCATTCCTGCTTTTTGCAGATAATGTGGTTCTCTTGTCTTCATCAAGCCGTGATCTCCAACTCTAAATGGAACGATTTGCAACCCAAAGTGAATATGTAAATATGAGACCATGGTCCTCAATAGAAAAAAGATGACATGTCTCCGCCAGATCAGGGATGAGGTCCTTCCCCAAGTGGAGGAGTTTAAGTATCTTGGGGTCTTCACGAGTGAGGGAAGAATGGAGGGGAAGATCGACAGGCAGATCGGTGCAGCATCTGCAGTGATGTGGACTCTGCATCGGTTTGTCATGGTGAAGAAAGGGCTGAGCCAAAAGGCAAAGCTCTCTATTTTCCGGTCAATCTACGTTACCATCCTTGTCTTTGGTCATGAGCTGTGGGGGTGTGATCAAAAGCACAATATCCCGGATACAAGCGGCTGAAATGAGTTTCCACCAAAGGGTGTCCAGACTCTCCCTTAGAAATAAGGTGAGAAGCTCGGTCATCCGGGAGGGGTTCGGACTAGAACCGCTGCTCCACCGGATGGAGAGGATTCAGATGAGTTGGCTCTGGCATCTGATTAGGATGCCCCAGGACGGCTCCCTGTTCAGGTGTTCCTTGCACGTCCCACCGGGATGAGGCTACTGGGCCAACCGAGGACGCGCTGGGAAGACTAGGTCTCCTGGTTGGCCCGATGAGATGAGATCTTTAATACTAGCCACTGCATGCATGAAATATATATGCAATGTATGCAGAACTGGGCGGTAAAACGATAATGATAAAGTCACATTTTTTTGACAACAGTAATAAAAACTTTCGATAAAAGTCGATACAGTAATCACTCGAATATCGCGACTACTATCGCCAGACATGGCTGCAATATTCAAAAAACCGAGACGTAGGAGCCCCTCTATTATTGCTACATACCATATGATACATGTTTTCACACCTATACAAAAATACAAGTACACAAGTACAATTATCAAGAGGTGTATTTATTAAATATTAGTTATAGACATGAAAAGACTGTAATGTGTTAATATCTAGCATATTTACTCGCATATAAGCCGCTTTTGTCGGACAAAAAAATGATGACTGAATCGAGGGTACGGCGTACATGCTCATAAAAACACTAATTGCAAAAAACTGCAATTTGACGGCGCCGTGACACGACGACGTCACGACAAAAACGCAAGCGAATGCCGATACGGTCATTTATTTTAATAGAGAAAAGATAAACAGATAAAATGCTAAAAAAAATAATTGACGTCTATGAATGAAATTCATGAAAAACAGCTCGCTTGGGGCATGGCCGTCCGTCTTAGTGAGGTCGGGGCGCAGCCATCTTAGCGAGGTCGGGGCACAGCCATCTTAGCGAGGTCGGGGCACGGCCATCTTAGGGAGATCGGGCGCAGCCATCCTAGTGAGGTCGGGGCGCTGCCGTCTACATTTTTTAGTAGCCTTGATTTTGAAATCAAACAAAATTCCACCGTGATTTTTTTTCGTTTTATTTCTAGTTAGAAAGTGACAACTATTGGAGTAATATGAACCATCGAAAGAATTGAGATATTTTGACATTAGAAGAAATATGGCTGCCACAACATTTTCTCTAATTGGAAAGCATCAAGTTCTCATCACGATGGACTTATTTCTTTTTTCAAATTGAATAATTTGATATTTTGCATTTACAAAGACATTTTCCCTTCAAGGTAACACATTTGTACTGCCTATTAAAACCATGAATATGGAGGTGAAAATTGGGAATCAGGGGGTGGCTTATATGCGAGAAATTGTAAAATTCAAAAATTTCAAGGCAACTTTCAGGGTGCGGCTTATATGCGTGGGCGGCTTATATGCAAGTAAATAAGGTAAATCTAATCTATTAATAACAAGTGTAAATACTTTAAGTACTGTACTCAGTGAAAATAGTTCCTCTCCGCTTGATCTAAAAAAATATATAAAAAATAAAGGTTATTGGGAGCTTTAGGCCAACTCCTCTTCGTCAGAGCCGTCTTCCGAATGTTCGTTTCTGCTTTCTTGGTAAAATGCACGGTAGATTAATTTATGCTGCAATGGCGTGCTACGCCCTTTACGATAGCAACGTCACCTTTTCCTCGGTCACGGTCACCATGGTTCATTCTTTCTTGGGCTCATTGGCGCTTAGGAGGAATTTCCAAGGACTCTGCTAAGTGTTTCTCCACAGGTAATGTACACAATTCCAAATATAATCCGAAGAAACCAGGACATGGCAAGACGTAGTCCTCGGCCTTTTATTCGGCGTGTCATTGTTCTACTACGGTGATATATGGCTTCTTCAGCGCTGAGTGCCATCCAATTCAGCACTGACTTTGGCCAGTTTTTATCCTGTTTTCCGCTTGCGATTTTCAGTGTGAATTTAGACATTTTTATTAGTTTTTTTATACTTAATATAAAGAACCCATAATGTACTGCGAATGTTGAAGCTGCGAAGTGGTAAAGGATCACAGTAAATATAAAATGCAATTACACAACACAAACACCACAACAAAGAGGGGCGCTGATACGATGTGAACGCTAGTTCCATACCAAAGTTCAGGAGACGAAGAATATGGTGAGGAACAGCTAATCATTTAGCAGGTTAGCAATAGAGCAGCTTACACATGAAAAAAAGGAATATAGCACAGCCAGAACGACTGATTATGATATGCAGGACAACACCGAACTGACCAACTAAAAGATGCTAGTGAAGTCGCCCTTCGTTTTCTTTCTTTTTTTTCTAAATGCCTCTGAAATAAAATACATAAGCACAAGCAGCAATTTAAGTTTATCTCTTTTTGGAAATAAATAATAAAAATGAAAGAGGATGTTTTGTCAAATTCTGGTAGAACCATACTTTTTGGCAAAACTTTTTACAACTTTTGTGTGCTCTGATTTCCTCAATTTTTGGATTTGGAGAAAAGGTACATTTCAAAATTTAAACATTTCATTGTCAGGTCAGTTAACAGTCTCATTGCCACTTTATTTAAATTTTGTTTTAAAATATTTCTTACTGTGATTTCCATGTGGCGAAACTTGCAGACATTTCGAAAGCAATGCCCCTCCTGCCAGAGACTGCAGACGGTCTCATTGCCCATTGCTGCTTCACAGTGCCTGAAGGGGCAGCTGTCTCCCTGGTGGAAAAATGTGAGAACTTTATCATATAAAGGAGAAAATGTATAAATGCTGGTATATCTAATAAATGTATTGCTTACGTTAGTGCAAGTAGAATAGTAAAAGAAGTAGCAGTCGTCTCCATGATTAGTCATTGTGAGGTCGGTTTAAGTCTTGGTCAGCACTGATTTAGCTATGACCTTAGAACTAAGCAGCTGCTTCTTCCAGCCCAACAAGACTCCCCTGAAAACATGAACCAGTTCATTTAACAAGCAGGATTATAATTTAAAAATGGAATACGAAAACAGCCTGATTCTAAATGAACATTATTCCATGCTTTCTATTGCATTTAGTACCTGAGGAGTGTAAAGACGTTCTCTTCCTCTTTTGAAGGTTGATGATGGGTTGCCCTTGTTTCAGTATGAATTCCTGGAGGAAAACTTGATCCATGAGATAAGAAGGAAATGGGGAGCTAGGAGGTCGCCCAGGGCCCTCAAACATCTCAGGCAGACTGCTTAACATTACTGATGTTGGCTTAAAGTCCTTTCCCACTCTTTTTTTTTTTAATTTGTGAAACATTTTTTCTTTTAAAAAGTTGTAGTTTGGGGCATATAAGGAAAAATGATTAAGCTGGTTGTAAAAAAAAGATCGTAAATTCAAACTGGAAGATGGTGAAAACAACTCTTCTTGGGTTGGACACATTTTGCACCCGTGGGAACATTTTATGAGGAAAAAATTAGCTACCAAAACTGAAGCCCAAAAAAATAAAAAAAATGTCTTCTGCGCATGTATTCTTAAAAGGGTGTGTGTTTTCCATTGCCAGGGACCACAGCGAAGGCCCAAAGGATGGATTAAGACCTAAAAAATTAAATAAAAACATTCCCCACAGAACTGAAAGGGTTATTATTGAACAAATGAAGCATTTTGGATGCAGTTTATATCGTGAAGACATCTGTTTTTGAACATCCTAATAGTTCACTAATCAAATGATCCAATAATAACATTCACACAGTTGCAGAAGTTTCTAATGAATAACACATTTACCTTCTGGAGTACAGTTGACATTCTTCAGAGTTCACCTCCATGTTCAGCACACTCAAACCACATTAAAAATTGTTCGGAATTGCAATGATGCAGCATTAAAATATTATCCATGATTAGATTTTTACAGGGCGTACGCAAACTCCAATGCCATGATTCTTTGAGGACCACGTTTAATGATGCTCGTGTAACAGAACATACATACACAGGGTGACCCAAAAAACAAGAACTTTTTAACCATCCAATAAAACCATGAGTGATTGAAGAAAAATATTGTATTCATAACAGACCTGGGCGATAAAACTATAATTATCGTCAAATAATTTTTGGCAACAATAATAATAAAACCTTCAATAATTTAAACTGCAATTATACCACCAGAACACCACAAAAAACGGGGGAGTTGATGCGACGTGAAGGCTAGTTTCAGACCAACGTTCACTGGACGAAAAAGATGGTAAGGAACAAAAAGCTATTTTTAGCATGGTTAGTTCTAGAGCGGCTAACACAGAACACGAAAGCAAAAGCACTATAACACAGCCAAAATGAGCGATTATGAGATGCAGGTCAACACCAAGCCGACCTATTTAAAGATTCAAGTGAAGTATCCCTGTCATTTTATTTCTTTCTTTTTTCTTTTTTAAATGCCTGCAAATAAATTTCTGCAGGTTTTATTATTTATTACTTTTCATAGTGTAAGGAGGGAGGTTGATCCACTTTAAAATCGTCATAATTTATCTTTATCTTATCTTTTTATGCAAGGCAACATAGTTACTTTCATAATTGAATGAGGAAACTAATTTATTTACCTTTTCACAGAAATTGGAAGTTTCAAATTTGAAAGAAAAAAAGAAGTGAGTTAGACTGGTATTTTTTTTGTGATAACTATTTTGGTCATATTGCACAGGCCTAAATCATAATAAATGAAATGAAAGAATTCCATTTAACAAAACTATGATGGGATTAAAAAAAAGTATTAAGTCTTGTAGATGGCGTTGGCTATTCTGTCGTCGAAAGTTTTTGGTCCAGTTATGTACACTTTACTCTTAAAATCACCCCACAAGAAGAAACAGAATCACCAAGTGACCAAATCTGGCAATATATGAGGCCAAGGAAACTTACTAAATCTTGAGATCACACGGTTATGGAACAATTCTTGCAGTCTATAATGATTACGGTGCAGGGTGAGATGTTGTTTCATCATGTTAAGACCAGGTTTCATGAACTTGTTGAAAGTAGTGCAATTCGAGTTTAACAATGGGTTTAGTAATAGATCTAAAAAAAATAAAGTAAGAATTCTGCAAACATTCTCTCGGAAATTTCAACTGCAACTGCTTGCTTACGAACTGAAGGCCGGGTGCTTCCTAAGACCAACTCGCATACAACATCAATGAACAGTTCTTGGTCCTCCTTGTGGTTACTTAATTAGGTCTCTTCAAAGTTATTTATCGACAATGTTATATATAGCATGTTTTCAATGGAACACCACCATAGCATCCTAAATTGCAAACGTTGGAACGGCCTCTGCACAGCTGTCAAACGTTCACTCTTTTTTTATAGAACATGTTTAAGATGTTGCTCGAACGAGCAACTGATCCATCGTTACTGAAATAGAACAAAAAAATTCTCGCTCAAGGCCTCTGCCTCGCAGTGCTGCCACTTGCTCGTGTTTGCCAATACAGGCTTCAATATTTTGTCACCCTGTATGTGTGTGTCAAATCGATCAGTAACTTGTGATTCAGCATTCTTCTTGAATTGACGCAGAGCCCAAAATCGGACATTTCTAAAACACTGATGCGATCCACGGCTGTAGGTTCGTTCCCTCACTATTCCAAAACCTTCAGAACAGCAACAAAGCCACGAAATCAGTTAGCCAAAAGAAGAGTCTTACCTACTTGTTTGGTTAAATCCAGATTGCGGCTTTAACGGCCACGATGTGTATGTTGTTAAAAACAAAACAAAAATTCACGTAAAAAATACGAATCGAGGCACTGATGAAAAGCTACCAAAAAAATCAGTAAATTAGTAGAGGAATGATAGCTAAATGCAATTTGTGTTCCCAATTAATAACAGTTATAATATATAATTAATATAACGATAAAATAGTGACGAATGCGAATTGTTCTTTAAAATGTAGCATGTAATATTAGATCATTTGCACTAGGCCTACGTACATTTCTAGTCTGTGTGGCCACCCCTATGTTACCCGTAATTGCTAGGAAAAAAAACTCGCCACCCTCAACCACCATATATTAATTGACACAAGAAAGCGTCAAATCCAACATGTGGAAATAATAACAATTACCAGTTTCTTGGTGAAAATGGTTTGCGATTAGGTACTGCAGAAAAGGTTTGATGAATTGCGTTAGCAGCTTGTAAGCAAAATGGCGCTGGAAGTGTTTTGGTTTTGTTCTTCTTCGCCCCTTTTCTTCTTCCTTTTCTCGTGTGCGTGGTTGTCTAACCATGCTTATGATGACTACCATCTACCGAACTGGAGTGTAGATGCAACACACCCATGATCCATAGTGGATCTTCATCTGGATTTTCTTTTGGAAGTATTAGCTGCGGCCTCACCTTAATTTTTAAGGTAATCAAACAAAAAAGTTAAACCAAATAAAAAAGGCTTTTTGTTACGTAAGGGAATGTCATCATAGAGGGCATAAACAGTTAATGACTAACTGGATTTTATTGAGGTATGTATTTAATTTTCAGTGCTTAATTTATTCTTATAATCGTTTCTTTAGCATTTTGAAATTTACTGTTTGATCACTAGGAATTGTCTGCGTAGCCCCTAGGCATATTTTTGATGATATTAGGCAATACAAATGGATTTGACCAAAATTGACTTGACAAAGTTAAAAATATTTGAAGCTGACGATGTGTGGAAGAAGTAATTCATACTCTATTATATGCTATTTCCCCCACTTGTTGAATATTAAGTCAACAGTGGCTAATCCAAATTTTGATCACAACCAAGCCTCATTACCACCAGATCCTTCCTATCAAGACATAAATATAGTTTCATTTATTTGGGGGCCATAATGCAACATCTGCAATTAGATTAAAACACAGTTAAAAAGGGTGAAATTGTATTAAGTATGTTATAGAGTACAGTCGTGGCCAAAAGTTTTGAAAATAACACAAATATTACATTTTCACAAAGTCTGTTCCTTCAGGGGTTTTAGGTGTTTGCCAGATAATTCTTTGGTGTAATTACTTTCAAGTAGAATAATTTCACAATTATCAAAAGCGTGTATTGAAAATTACATGCAATAGGTCAATATATGCCGTGTTGATACTTCTTCAAGACCTCTGCCATTCTCCCTGGCGTTCTCACTGATGGCCGTCCATTCTTGCATAATCAATGCTTGGAGATTGTCAGAATTATATATATATATATATATATATATATATATATATATATATATATAAATCAGTGGCGGTCCGTGCATTTCCTAGTGACCCCTTCAGCAAAAAATATTTTATGGCTATAAAACCGCTACTACAGCTACAGCTGCGACACATAAAAAATCATCAATAATAACCTCATACTGTTGAAATATTATTTAGGAATATAGCCATATTTTACTCACCAAAAATCATTTTTAACTGTACACAATATCCATCCTCCTTTCTTTCTTCCTTCTTTTCTATCGCCATCGAAGCTAATGCTGAAAGTCGAGCCTGTCCTGTCATATTTTTGGCATATGTTTTTATTCGATTTAGTGCTGAAAATGTTCGTTCCCGGTTGTGACAGGCTTGCTTGCTTTGGAGTTGTCCGACCTTTCTTAATGATGTCCAGCTTTTTTTTCTTGAAAAGTCAGTCTTGAAAATGGCTTTGAATCAACACAACAATATATTTGCTTGTGCAGCTCGCTCCAGATACAGTTTGGTAGCTCTGGCTAGTCCACTCTATCACTAGCCAATCATAGTTGGTGAAAGTGATGACGTATCCCTACGCCTGCGAGAAGGCAATAATGTATCCCTACGCCTGCGAGAAGGCATTGTGGTGTTGCCAACTTGAAATCTGATTGGTTAAAGCAACAGTCTTAGCGACGCTTGTTTAATGCAGCAGAGCCTGCAGAACTGATTGATTGAAGCTGCCATAGTCAATTCTCTTTATTAGCAAGGGACAAGTCAAAGACTCTCGTCCTCTGACTCCAGTTAAAAAGCCCTCATTATCTCCACCCAAAGTGGGCGTTAATTTGAATATTAGTGGGTGGCTTTCAATTACATAGGAACATAGCTGGTTTGAAATGAAATACTATTGGGTTTTAATTTTGACATCTGTTTAGGCAAAGATCTCAAGATATGACACTTCTTTTTGAACTATAAGACCAGGCTATTTGGATACAAGTCAGGAAAAGTGTTACAATGTTTTGTTTCTCTTTGATCAGCTTTTACAACTGCCAAAACACAGCTCAATTGTTTATACTGCAAACACCAGAGCCATATTGTGTTCACACATTGCTGTGAAGAATGCTACACAACCCCTAATGATCAAATCGAGGCTTTCATTTAGTTCAGGGTGAGCGAATTCGAACATGGTTCAAACCTTTGAGTTCATTTTTATAACAAATAATTCATAACAATACTCAAAGTATATTCTCACCGGCCTATAACACTATTGACATTATTTGCAGTAATCATATGCTATTCTGTTTATATTATCACTCAAGGGCGGTCCGGTGGCGCGTCAGCCTCACAGCTCTGGGGTCCTGGGTTCAAATCCAGGTGGTGCCACCTGTGTGGAGTTTGCATGTTCTCCCCTGGCCTGCGTGGGTTTCCTCCGGGTACTCCGGTTTTCTCCCACATTCCAAAAACATGCATGGTAGGTTGATTGGACACTCTAAATCAGCAATCACCAACCTTTTACTCACCTCGGACCGGTAAAGCTTTCTATTTTCCTGGCTAATGGGGAAGGGCGACAACTTAAGACAAACTTGTGTGGGGGTGGGGTCGGTCAATGAACGACACCCACAATGGCAAAAAAAGTCCCAAACATAATGGCAATTATTATTTATTATTAGTATTATTATTATAACAACTTTTTCCATTTCAAGTAGGAGGGTGAGATTGAAAACGTTAATATTTTTTATTTTTTACTCTGACGGACCGGCACTAAGTAGATCGCGGACCGGTTGTTTGGGGACCAATGCTCTAAATTTCTCCCTAGGTATGAGTGTGAGTGAGTGCTTTTCTGTCTCCTCGTGCCCTTCGATCAGCTGGTTGAGGGGGTCCCCCTCCTCTGGCCCGAAGTCAACTGGGATAGGCTCCAGCACTCCCCGCGAGCCCCGTGAGGATTAAGCGATTCAGAAAATGAATGGATGAATGATTATCTTTTTCAAGTTTGTTATAGCTGTCACAATTTATCAAACACGATCCCATTTTCGGTTAAATTACTAGTTTGACTTGCATGTTTTATTCTGGAAGGTCTTAACCGGATGTTATTTGTTCTCGTTTTCCCGTAGTATGGCTCGACTTCAAATCATTGTACATAGTACAGTGTTAGCTGACACCTCGGTCCGATTTGCTTAAATCTCCAGTTGAATGCAATTGCATACCTTCTAGCAAGTTAACTGTATGTAATCGTTTCTAAAAGTGTAACAAGTAGAGGAAAAGCTTGTCACGTACGTCACAATGGACTCTATTCAGGTTAGCGAGTTTACAGACTTTCACCAGAGTTTGTCAGCTGTCAGAAGGTGGCATGTTGTTGCTAGAAGGGGTTGGCTGAATAACAAGGGAAGGGCCAGTTTCAAAATGTCTCGCATGTTAGTTAATAGTTCATTTCTGTTTTCAGCTGCAGGTTGTAAGTGACGTAAATATACTTTTTTTTGTCATTATCTTAACTTGTCAAATGTTTACAGACGACGGTCTCTGGATTTTCTCTGGACCTCGGACTACTGAAAGAACCAATTGGATTTATTCGTGTGCTGGAATGGGTATGTACAAATATTTTGTCACGGTGTGTTGCAACGGAAAATATTTCAAAAGCAGCTCCAAAGTTTAGTTCTTTTGACCGCTTATTTCAGGTTTAAACCAGGTAGTGATGACGTCATATACTGCCAGGTCACGGCAGTCGGAACAAAACCTGTTGATACCAGTGATATCCGTTTTACTGTGCCGTGCTCTCCTCACAATTTTCATATACATTCTTTTGCTCGATAAATCTGATTTGTGAGTATTCTGGCGGAATTTTGTCGTTAAAAAAATTGCGGAATGCCCCAGCCATTTGAATGCAGGCCCGGGGAGAACATGCAAACTCCACACAGGTGGACGTGACCTGGATTTGAACCCAGGACCCCAGGCCGACACGCTAAAAACTTGCGCCACCGGGCCGCCCTCTACAGTTGATTATTTTATGTATTTCATATTGCACAGCAACTTTTGGTTTGAAGGCAAATGTATTTAAAAAAAAACTGTCAAAATTCCTTCCAGGTTTTTACATTCTATTCATAGTGTAATGAGGGAGTTGATTTTACCTTTTAAAAATCATCAAATTTTATATTGTCTTTTTTAACCATAGTTTCTTAATTGAATAACTAGGAAAGTCATTTATTTACTTAGAAGCAGAAGCCTTGAGTAAGGCTTGAGAGTAGTGCTCGTTCGCATGTGTGTGGGCTCAAAGTAGGTGCGTAAGACGCTAATCACTGTTAAAATTTCTCAACGTGTGCATAGCATGGCCACGTGCGGTTTCCCCGTGCGAAGGCCACATGTTTTAATGGGAAGCGCAGTTCCTTTTCACCGGACACTAACGTTAGTACCGTATGTAGTCGCATATAAGCCACCCGCGTGTATAAGCCGCACCCTTAAAATTGCCTTACGACCTTTGTCCAAACCCTGCATTGTAAAGTTGACATTATGGTGGCCGAATCGGCTGTCGGATCCAAACATATTTTATATTTCATATTTTAAAACGTTTTCCATAAATAAGGCGCACCGCATTATAAGGCGCTACAGTAGAGGCTGGAGTTACGTTAATATGCATCCATTAGACGGTGCTGCGCTAAAGGGAATGTCAACAAAACAGTCAGATAGGTCAGTCAAAGTTTATTAATAGATTGCAAATAAGCTTTCTGACAACTCCATTCACTCCCAAAATGAATAAACAACTGTTTTATTATTTTCTCCGAGGTAAAGTATTCGTATTTTTTGTGACAGTTTATCTTTTAACAACAGCAAGGTATGACATGTAAGTGCAATTTATATCACATAGTAAACATTCAGTAAACACGTAAAAAACATTCTGATGCTTTTACGGTACATTAATGTTAGTGCAATCACAATATAGTAACACTCGTAATGTTGCAAAGCAATAGCAATAACATTAATAACTCAAATAATCACTCAATGTTGTTCACTCGGGTGAACCGTGCGTGCTTTCACGTACACGGTGAGGCACTATAACATTCAGCTGTTGACGTCCATATTCACTATGACCAACCTTGTTCAACTGTGAACACAAAAGAAACACAAAAAGCTCACTTTATCATTTCATTCCTCATTTATGATTCCCTCGAATTCTTCGTCTTCGGTGTCCGAATTGAACAGCTGGGCGAATGGGGCAACCATCACCCAGGCTCCATCTCATCAAAGTCGTCATTAATCGAGTCCGTGTCGCTTTGGTTGTCTGGCAGAGTGACAATTCCTGCCTTCCTGAAAGCTCGAACCACAGTTGAAACTGATATATCAGCCCAGGCATTTAAGATCCACAGGCAGAAAGTGGTGTATATTGTCCTGCGCTGTCTACCAAGGGGGATATTGGAATCGGCGGCTGCTTGCCGTAGTTGCGAGACCTGTTGCGGCTCAATATTGATCCATATATAATATATAGTTCGCAGTCTAGCTTTGAATGCTCTGTTAACGCCAATCTAGCAGCTGGAGTTCTTCTGTCAATCCACTCGGAATGACGGCGAACACAGAATTAGTGTGCTCGCCATCATACTGGGTGGATTGACAAAAGAACTACAGTAGTACCTCGTGATACGACAGCTCGTCATACGACATGCTAGTGGTACGAGGAAAGTTTCGATCGAATAATTCGCTTGCGATACAATTAAAATTTCGAGATGCGACCAAGCCAGGTGGCCATGACATGAGAGGCTGTTTATCAGTGTAGCGCACTGTCTTTTTTGCCGCATCTCTTTCGTGTATGACAATATCTACGAGCACTGAACGATTAATTCAGACGAGTTTCTCCTACGCATCGACTAGGAAACGGACAACGCGCATGCGCGGGCAAAAAGAGGGCTTTCTGGGTAATGACGTCTACTTGTGCACAAAACGCCGATAGGCAATGGCACGCTTTCTCAGAATAAAACTTCATTACCCACAATCAATACGTGGGTAAGCTCAGCTGTTGCATTTCCTGTTATTATTATCTAATACGAGGAATATTATATTACTTCTCGTTCGCTGCTCTAAGAACACCAGCGGCAAATGCCTTCAAAGCCGCGTATCAGGCCTCTAGCAAGCTCAACATCCGAAAGGAAGACAGATGGGCGAAAAGAGCAACCAACATCGAGCTCCGAAAACCAACTGCAGAGAATGTCTTGAGCGCAGCCCTGACGATGAAGGAACTGCACACTGCAATAGCGATGCTGATTCCGTCCAAATCACCGGGCCCGGACCAGATCCACCCCAAATTCCTCCACCATCTTGGACCCACAGCATCAAACATTTTCCTCCAAACCTTCAATAAGTCGTGGTCAGAGTCCAACACACCGCAGGCCTGGAGAACGGCGGACATCCGACCAATCCTCAAACGGGGGAAAGACCCGCAGGCCGTGTCATCGTACAGACCAATCAGCCTAACCTCAGCAATGGGAAAGGTTATGGAACGTATGGTGACTAACAGATTGATCTACCACCTGGAAAGAGAAGGGCTCCTGACACCAGAGCAATCCGGTTTCCGGCCGCAAAGGAGCACTGAAGACCAACTCCTACGACTTTCACAAACAATCAGCGACGGTTTCCAGGCCAAGCCGATGCAAAGAACGATGCTGGCGCTGTTCGATTTCAGCAAGGCATACGACAAGGTTTGGCGGGATGCCCTACTCTGGAAAATGATCCAAGTGGGGCTACCACACACCGTTGTCAGGTGAGTGCAGAGCTGGCTATCCAACCGAGTCAACTTTGTCACATTCGGCGGACAGAGAAGTAAGATTGGGATCTTTCGCCAGGGGGTACCCCAAGGGTCGGTCATCTCGCCAATACTCTTCTTGATATACGTGAATGACCTCACGAAGACCCTGCCCAGTGGCGTACACAGCAGCCTCTTTGCAGATGACGTGGCATGTTACACCCAAGCGCCGCAACTGGAGACTGCCCAAGAACAACTTCAAACTGCGGTAGATGCCATAGTCGGGTGGAGCAAGAGGTGGAAACTTACTTTAAATGCATCCAAGTCTGAGTGTACTTTCTTCTCCACAAACACACACGAGGCGAAGTGGCAGCATACGCTGAGCATCCTCCAACAACCGATGCACCACAATCCAACACCCACATTCCTCGGAGTCACCTATGATCGTCAACTGACCTTCACCAAATACACCGAAACAGTCGCGCGCAAAATGGCGACCAGAGCTCGGGCAATCCGCAAACTAGCACACACTGACTGGGGCTATGACAAGGCAACCCTTCGGAACACCTACATTGCCACAGTCAGAACGGTAGCAGAGTACGCGGCGCCAGCCTGGATCCCCTGGATCTCCTCCACCAACCTGGAAAAGCTTGAAGCCTCGCAAAGATATGCTGCTTGAGCCATAACTGGCCTTCTGAAGACGACACCATCTGATGTAGTCCTCATTGAGAGTGATCTGCCGTCTATCAAAACACGAACCACTCGGCTAGCAATCTACCCATACGACAAGTCTCTACGCATTCCAGACGACAACCCGCGACGACTGGTGGCGGAGAGGCACCCGACAAGGTGAACTAAGAAGACCGACTGGCGCGACCACGCACGCGACAGATGGGCGACGGTGTTCGTCAATGCACAGGGTGACCAGGACCCTTTTCCCCAACTGAGAGCACCATGGGAAGAGACCACCGCCATGACCTTTGCCAAAGCGGCTGAAAGCAGATACCAGCAACCCGAAGACAACTACGCAGCCACCGTCAGCGCTCTCAACAAAGATGCAGATGTCTTCCAACTGACCTGCTTCACTGGCGGCTCAGCGCGAACTGGTAATACTGCCGGAGGTGCCGGAGTCCTGATGATTCACAGGGAATCAGGGGAAACGTAGGAGCAAAGCCTACCCGCTGGAAGCTGGACCTCCTCCTTCCAAGCTGAGATGATTGCGATCGAAGCGGCGCTAAAGATGGCCACCGAAAGGTTTGAGCCAGGGGCCCCAATCCGCTTGGTGACAGACAGCCTCTCCTCCCATCAGAGGCTGCAAACCATGGAACATGAGTTCAAACTGAAAACCACCACCGAGGCCTCAATCAGAGAACTCCTGACTACCCTCGAAGATAAACAAGTGGCGGTGGAAGTACTATGGGTCCCAAGCCACTGCGGTGTCCCGGGCAATGAGAGAGCCGACCAACTAGCCGCTGCAGGAGGCGGCATGGAACAAGGCGGTGCACCACGACACTTCGCGACAGCAAAAGCTGCCATCCGGCGAGCGACACGAAGCCACCGCATCCACGCCGACAAACGAAAGAACCTCTACGCTGACAACGAAGGCAACACGATCTTCCCCAGAGATCAAAACTTGAACCGGCAGGAACAAGTAACGATCAGTCGCCTCCGAAGCGGACATCATCCGGAGCTGCGCTACTGGAGGAAGAAGATAGGGCTGACGGAGTCAGAAGAATGTCGGCTATGCGGCACGGGCGACGCTGAGACGGCAGAACACGTCCTGACGAAATGTCCAGCTATGACTGCCCTCTACCCAGATGGCTGGACACACAAAGACCTCTTGACATCCCCCAAAGAGGCACTCAATATCTGGAGCAAATGGCTGGAGGTAGTGTCCCTCGACACTGCCTAACAACAACAACAACAACAACATCAGCGGCACTGGCTCGCAATTCCCTCTTTGTAATATTTCTGGTTGCAACTCTCTCATAGGCGCCGTTGCGACCAGAGCTATTACAACAAGGGAGTTGCGAGCCTGTGCCCCTGATGTTCTTATGAGCAGCGGAGCGATCGCTAATATGTACTACAAGACTACTTTTCGTTGGCAAGTGGTCGTGGGTTATCCTATTGTGAGGACATTTGTGTGCATCATTTTCGGAATATTTTGAAGGGAATACGTAGTACAACAGCAAACAGCCCATCGATAGCGACCGTGAGGGTGGAGGCATGGCAAACAGCTAACCCGCCCAGAACGAAGGTAAAAAAAACCTGATTAAAACAAGATTAGAATTCAGTTTTGTGTAAAGTTACATTAAACGTATGTTTGAGTGTGTCTATGTATTAATCCAAGTTAATTTTAATTTGTTTGTTCCGTTTACGAGTGCGTTGTCGTGGAAAAACAACCGAACTGTCCGAAGACTTCCTGGAGATTTTTCAAAGACAAGCCACGTTCTTCATTCACGCCTGCATCCTTTTCCTGGCCCTGGCCCTCCTTGTTGCCCGCTGCTTCTTCCTCCTCACTCGCCGACGGCATCATTTCGATGAGGTCTTGATCAGTCGGAAGTGTTGAGTGACTCTTGAGCAGTATGTTCACCTCCTCGGCCGTCATGTCCGAAAATCCCTCGGTGGCTACGGACCGGGCCAGCACCACTGCCTGATCAACAGCGAAGCCCTTAATCTCCTAATGGGTGAACCCCTTAAAGTCCTCAGAGACGTTTTGTGGCCAAAAACCTTTTGACGAGGGTTTTATTCCTCGTGGTTACCACGCGCTTGGTTTCCCTTGTAAAGAAAATTGGCCGTCTTTCGACTGTTAGCCTCTTTTTTTAAATTTTATTTATTTATGTAACGCACGGTAGAGTCATTGATGCCGTAATGGCGCGCAACATCAGCATACTTTTCCCCTGCTCTAAGCATGTCGAGAAACGTAACTTTTTCAGCCACCGTCATCATCTTCCGTTTTTTTCGCATCAGATGAAGCCTTGGGTGGTCCTAGACGCTTCGGAGCCATTTTTCATGGTGTCGTAAAAATTGTAAAATCCAAACAAAGAAAGCTGGAATTCACTCTCCGTACGCGATGCTAAACGCTATACACGGAACAGGAAAGATCGGTTCGTGTGTTCGCAGAAGCATTTATACTTTCTTTTGTGGTGTGGTTAGAACCAATCAGAACCAATCATTGCAGCGCAGAAGAGGAGGCTGTACCCGACTTCCGCCATTTTCCGCAACCATTTTGGCCGCAATTTTCCTGTCTTACAGTTGCGAACTTAAAAAAAAAAATAATAATAGTGGGGAAAAAAATCACAAAGTAGTCAAGACGCGATAATCGAGGGATTACTGTACAGGCACTTTCCCATTGACTCCCAACACTCCGCTGGCCTCCCATTGGCGCTGTAGCCAGTCAGGGGCACCGGTCCCGACACCGGAGCACAGCACCTGCTTGATCTGCTGCAGACAAACACAATCGTTGCGGTCAAGGTAGCATCCACCAGCAGGGTATGATCGCGACCAAACCCCACTGACCGTTTGCCGTTTGCGACCCACACCAGAAGCATGTTTTTCCCGGGACCCTGGCTAATCAGCTCTGGTTGGCGGTCAGTTCCTGTTTTGTGTGCCTTCGACCCTCTTGGTTGCGGAGTTGTTTCTTGAGTTTTTCTGAGTGTGCACCAAATCATTTGTAGTGTTAGTGTTTGTGTCTTTGTAACTAACTGGGTTCTAATGTTGAGGTTGTATTTGCATGCTATACTTGAAAGCACCGTGTGGGTTATGAGAAAGAGTGAGATAAGACATATAGAAAAGCTACTCGCAATGATTTTGATTTTGTTTTTGTTTGGTTCGGTATTTGGCTATGACTGACATTAGCTGTGTTGTGATCTTTGAGTTCCAAAAAACAAGAGACAAAACTGACAATTCGGATGACTTCTTTGTCTATTACTGTATGATTACTAAGCTGCCACACGCAATTCCACGCCAATGCATTTTAGGGGGTAGTACAGTAATACCTCGCTCGACATACGAGCGCCCTGACATACGAGCAATTTGAGATACGAGTAAAATTTTGAGCAAATATAAATCTTGAAATATGAGACGAATTTTGATATACGAGCATACAGCGGACGTGAGAGGCTGCTCATAAGAACATCATGGGCACTGTCTTTCTCCCCGCAACTCCCTTGTGTAATGTCTCTGTGAGCACTGGGCGGAGCGTTGCATTTTTTCAGTGTTTTTTCTTCCTCCGTTAATCAGTGCAGAATGGTGGCGCTTGCTCACTAATATGAGAGGAGTATAGTACTTCTCGTTGGCAAGTGGTCGTGCGTTATCTTATTGTGAGGACATTTGTGTGCAGAGTGGAGGCGGGGCAAATAGAGCCTACCCGGGAGAAGAAAGGTATAAAATTTTAAAACAAAATTAGAATTAAGTTTAGTGTAAGGTTAGATTAAACTTATTTTAGTGTGTCTGCATCGTAATCCAAGTTCGTTGTCGTGAAAAAAGTCTCTCACGCGCTCTCTCTCTCTCTCCCTTCCGCAAAATACGTCTAATTTTAGTACTATTAAACCTCATAACCACTAGTTATTTGTTACTCTGTTAATAGATGGCGAATTAGAACAAATAAACATGTTTTTCCAATCCAATATTACAATATCATATATACCAATATCCCTGTTTTTGGTGTTTTTTCAGAGGGTTGGAACGAATTAATTTGTTTTTATCAAATCAAATCAAAAGCCTTTATTGTCAACATACAAAGCTGCGTATAACGAAATTGGTGGTGCTACTCCACAAAGTGCGTTTTCCCAGTAAAAAAAAACAAATAGTAATATAAAAGTATAAAAAGTCGCATCCGGGCTAGGTAAATTCTAAAATATTGCACAGTCTAAGATATTGCACATTGTTATTGCACACAAGGGATTGTGTGTCGTGCTAACGCAAGTTCAGAGTCCTGATGGCTGTGGGAAAAAAACTGTCCTTAAGTCTATTTGTCCGTGCTTTGTGAGACATGTAGCGTCTGCCAGAGGGCAGCAGCTGGAACAGGTTGTGACCAGGGTGGTATTGGTCCCTGACAATGTTCCTGGCTCTGCTGACGTAGCGAGGGCTGGCAATGTCATCCAGTGAGGGCAGAGAGGAGCCGATGATCTTCTGGGCAGTGTTGATCACTCTCTGCATGGCCTTTCTGTCTGCTGCCGTGCTTCCAGCGTACCACACTGTAATGCAGTATGCCAGGATGCTTTCCACAGTGGCTCTATAGAAGGTTACCAGAAGCTTAGTGTCCAAGTTGTTCCTCCTGAGTACCCTCAGGAAATGGAGTCGTTCCTGGGCCTTCTTCACCACTGCCGTGGTGTTGGTGGACCAGGAGAGCTTGTCCGTGACGTGGACCCCCAGGAATTTAAAGGACCGAACCCTGTCTACACATACTCCATTTATGAGGAGTGGGGCCAGATCTGTGCTGTGTTTGCGAAAGTCCAGGATTATTTCTTTAGTTTTCGTGGTGTTTAGTGTGAGATTGTTCACCAAACACCACGAAGACAGTTTGTTGACTTCATCTCTGTAAGCAGACTCATCCCCCTGAGATGAGTCCGATCACAGTGTTGTCATCGGCAAATTTGATGATCGAGTTAGACTGGTGAGTCAGTGTAGAGTCGTATGTGTACAGGGAGTACAGAAGAGGACTCAGTACACAGCCTTGAGGGGAGCCATTGCTCAGTGAAATGGAGGAAGAGAGGTGGGGATCAAGTTTAACATATTGTGGACGGTTGGTTAAGAAGTTCTTAATCCAGTAGCAGATGGAAGAGATAGTCCAAGGTGGGAGAGTTTGTCAGCCAAAATGTCCGGTATTATACTGTTGAAGGCTGAGCTATAGTCAATGAAAAGCATCCTCACATAGTTCCCCTGGTCCTCCAGGTGGCTCAGTGCTGTGTGTAGAGCTACGCCGATGGCGTCCTCAGTGGACCTGTTTGCGTTATAAGCAAACTGGTGAGGGTCAACTGAGGGAGGGATTGTGTCCCTGATGTGGTGGGCGACCAACTTTTCAAAGCACTTCATGATCACAGCCTTAAGTGCAACAGGCCTGTAATCATTCAGACTGTAAATGGTTGTCTTTTTAGGGACAGGGATAATGGTGGCAGATTTCAGGCAGTCAGCTGGTCCGCACCGGCTTTGAGCACCTTCCCAGGTACTCCGTCAGGGCCAACAGCCTTCCTGGTGTTCACAGTCCGCAGTACCTGTCTCACTTTGTGTTCCTGAAGCTTCAGTGTACTGCTGCAAGGTGGTGGATGTGTTGAGACTGAATCCGATTTGTCAGTCTCAAGGCGGGCAAAGAAACGGTTCAGTTCCTCTGCTAGTGAGGCATCTATGTTAACAGACTCCTTATTATTGTCATTGTAATTGGTGATGTGTCGTATTCCCTGCCATGTCTTCTTTGGGTTATTTTCTGTGAAGTGCTCCTCAATTTTCCTTTTATATACTGCCTCGGCCTTTTTAATGCCTCTTTTCAGCTCTGCTCTGGCAGCTCTGTATTGTATCTTGTCCCCTGATCTGAAGGCGGTGTTACAGCATTTGATGAGTGCCTGTCTCACTGGTCATCCAGGGTTTTTGGTTAGGAAAAACCCGTATCCGTTTATTAACAGTGACGTTTTCCGTGCAGTTTTTGATGTAGGAAAGTACAGTGTCCGTGTAGTCCTGGAGGTTGTGGTGTTCAAAAATTTCCCAAATGGTGCGGGAAAAACAGTCCTGCAGCTGAGAAAGGGCGTCCTCGGGCCATGTTTTTATTATCTTTATTTGTGGCCTTGTTAGCCTCCGGAGTGGGGTGTAAGCGGGGGTGAGGGACAGGCAGAGATAGTCTGATCCAGCAAGGTGAGGGAGGGGTGTGGCTCTATAAGCATGTTTGATATTAGAATAAACATGGTCTAAAGTTTTATCTCTGGTGTGACACTTCACGTACTGGACACGTACTGGATAAACTTAGGCAGAACAGTCTTTAAACATGCTTTGCTGAAGTCACCAGCGACAATAAAGACTCCATCGGGGTGGTCAAGCTGCTGTTTGTTTGCAGCCGCTAGCGGGACGCTAAGTGCCGTGCTAACGTTAGCATTTTACTTCATTTCAATCGGAAACATTGATTTAAGATACGAGTAAATCGACATACGAGCTAAGTCCTGGAACGCATTAAGCTCGTATCTGAAGGTACCACTGTATTAAAGTTCGTGGAACGAACTATACTAATTCAATGTAAAAGATGCCTGAACTTACAAAAAGTCCAAAGTTACAAAACTACTTCTGGAACCTGTCATGTCTTGTTAGGGTTTTGGGTGGTGTGTGTGTGTGTGTGGGTGGGTGGGTGTTTGTGCTTTCTTTTCGCCTCTTGTGTCCCTCTGGGCTTCCTTTCCTCTTATACCCAGCTGCTCGTGATTTGGTAATCAGCCCTTGTGTGTATATTTAAACCCTGTGTGTTTGTGAGTCGTTGTCGGATCTTCAACTTTGTTTACTTTATGTCAAGTTACCACGTCATACTTCATCATGTACCTCGTCTCCCCATGTCTTCCCGTCAGGTTTGATTTTGTGGTTTGATTTCTAAGTCCTTGTTATTTTCTGAAGATTTCCTGCCCGTAAGTAATTAAAGTTTTGTTGAAGCCCTCCTTCCAAGTCCTTGACTGGTTCGCTGCAATTGGGTCTAACCACGCTCCACGACCGAGCTAGACGTAACAGAACCAATTTCTTTCCTGCGTAGAGGTATCACTGAATATTTATAGTCTTCACATGTCTGAAATTCCTGAAAGGCGACAATGTGGGGAGGAAATCATAGTAAATTTCAAAGAACATTTTCAAATCATTAATGTGCTTTAAAATAATCCTAAAATAAAGCTTAACTCACTATTAATATTGACAAATAAACCTGTGAACTGGGAGACACCCCCAGTTCAAATACATTTGTTACCTATTGTTGTCAGAACGTCACTGAAAGTGTTATTTTTTTTGCTAAATGACAAGGAGTGAACATCACCGTTTCCAAAAATAATTTTAACCAATTGTTTGTTTGTTCCTTTGTCAATTTTTATACAACATCGGAACAAATCCATAACGTGCTTACATCTGTATCAAACAATCCTTGCCTTAAGAGGCAACACATGGATAAAGTCAAACAGTGCAGTATTCAACCTGCTTAGTGTGGATTTCCAGGAATGGGTTTCACCTTTCAAGTATCTCTGGAACTGCAAATGATTTCTCAGCTTTCAGCTCATCCTTGTTTGGCTCACCGTATCCAGACTAACAGACACCCCAAATAAACCTAGTAGCTAAGGCAGGGATACTGTGAGTGAGTTCAGTGTCCCACCCTGCCTTCCAGAGGCCCTACACAACTTTTTCAAGTCAATGTTATGACAGCAAAAATAGCCAGCCACAATCCTTACCATGCAAAACTGCAGTTACTAGCTTTTTTCTTGTTATAAAGTTATCACTAGAGGCCTTTATGACGTAACACAAGCCCATTGGCACATTTGTATTGGCAAAGTATAGCACTATTATGTGTTTTTAGACTGCCTGGGAGAAGGTCCCAGTCTTTTCTTTTCTTTATTCATAGCCTTTATTTTTAGCCCTAGTATAGCAGATGCTGTTGTTTTGATCCAAACATTTTACTGAAGACTGCTTTGACCAAGGTGACAAATGGCATAGTATAGCCAATGAATTGGGTTGTTTTTTGGGCTCAACTGCAGTAAAATAAAAAATATATCGGTGTTAGATGATAGTTGCCCTTGTTAACAATGATATGGGAACCAAAACAACAAGTTTTACCTGGCATTGTTGGCTCCGTGCAGCGTCACCAGAAGTGTACCAGAAAGAAATACCAGGTTAAATTTATAATAAATTATTATTAATTAAGAGTTATAACTATAAGATATTTACTATTCAATAGATCCAATATTAATGGTGTCCAAGATCATATCCAGCCTCTCACGTCTCGGCCACCTGACTGTGTCGTATGCTCGTATCCCAAAAATGGTCTCATATCTCAAAGCAAATATTTACTCGTATCTCAAATTTCTCGTATGTCGGGGCACTCGTATGCAATGTTCCCTCTAAGATGCGCACATGCGCAATTGCGCACTACTCTCGTCTTCTCTGCGCACACCAAGTCATATGGAGTGCACAAAATAAAATCCCCTTTTTTAATTTTATTTTTATTTTTTATAGCTGTGAGGCCGACGCGCAAACCACTCATCCGCCGGGCTGCCCATTCATAGATATTAATCATTACATTTTATTATTACTAAATCATTTATGTGTAGTAGACATGCACCTGCTTATGGCAGGTGTGATACTGGTGTGTGCCCATAGCGAGCAATGATAATGTTGCTCACACCGGCACTCGGTGTGCTCAGGGGGGTTGTCTTTCTGCCCAGACAAACAAAAAATGAGAGGGAACATTGCTCGTATGTCAATGTATTACTGTTGTGTAATTTTCAGCCTATAGTGTTTTTTCTTAAATGTTGGTAAACCCAAGTTGATGGATCACAGTTTTAAACATTTTACTGTGATCCTTCACCATTTTGCGGCTAGTATAATATAGTATTAAAAAAAGTTCATAAAATGTCAAAATTTACACTGAAACTGACCGGAGATGAAAAATGGCAGAAGTCGGGGCACTGCTTCTTCATTGACGCTAAAATGGGTGGCACTCAGCGCAGAAGAAGCGAGATTTCATTGTAGAAGAAAAATGATGCGCCGAATAATACAAACAGCAGAAATTTACGTCATCCTGCTTTTTCTTATTATTACATTTCGCACCGCGCACCGAAAGACTATGCCGAGCCGATTCCAACATTGTTTGGATTTTGAATCACCATTTAAAATGCCTCCTAAACATCCTGTGTCATTTAAGGCATCATAAATGAATCCACCATGCTCTACATTAAGAAGGAAGAAGCGAGCGTCCGGAAAAGGGCCACTGTATGTTTTTCCAAGAACACCAGCAAGTGTAACCACTAGGAATAAAATAAAATCATCGTTAAGATGGAGAATGCCCTATTCCAAACCTGGGCAATTAATTCCAAAAGGGCCGCAGTGGATGCAGGTTTTCGTTCCAACCTGTAAGACAGGGGTCCCCAAACTTTTTCCTGTGAGGGCCACATAACTTTTCCCTTCTCTGATGGGGGGCCGGTGTCAGTTTGTAACAGAAAAAGTGTGACGATCGTAGGGGAGCTTAATTTTTTTTTATTGTTTTCCAGAAAGCCACACATAACCAAATAACCCTTTCCAGGTTCTTTACAGAAAAAAGTCAGAAAACAAATAATAACACTATTAATGAAATAAATAATAACTAAATAACCCCCTCTGAGTTCTTCACATAAAAAACAGGAAATAAATAACACTATTTATGAAATAAATAAGAACTAAATAACTCTCTCTGGGTTCTTCATAGAAAAAAAGCCATGGAACTTTAACTTTCTGTTGTGCCATGCACAATCTTAACAGATAAAAGTTCAGCTCAGTTGTCAGAGCAGAATCTCTCTGACACATATGAGCAGTCTCCTAAAGTTCTTGTTTCTTCCTTATAATCCTTTTGTTCCAATAGGCTTGTAGACACCGCTGTTTGCAGCTCTCTCATCAACTTCCCTGTGAAAACCACAAAGGAAGCAGGTTGAGAAACTGAACTAAGTGAAACCGCACCTACACAGCACAATACATTTCACTACCAGTATGGTTGTAAAGATGGATTTTATCCCAGTAGATTTTATTATGATTATATTTGTTTATGCTCAGAATGACTCATTCAAATCAGAAAAGTGAGCTTACCTATGTCTGTTCATCAGTGTGAACTGTGGGCCTGCATCTGGCTGGTGAGAAGTTGAATATCAGGTTCCATTCTAGTTACAGCCAGTCTCAAGCACTGATGCAAATGTTCATCTGTCAATCTTGATCTCATCGGAGTTTTCAGCAGTTTCATGCGAGAAAAGGTTTTCTCGCAGATATACGTGCTGCCAAAAACTGAGGACATTTTCATTGCATGTTTTTTGATGTTTGGATATGTGTCGTTTGGGAGGGAGGCATAGAAGTCAATGAGACTGTTGAGCTTGAATGCGTCTTTCAGAACATCACAGTTCTGTAACTCAGCCAACTCAAACTGATATGAAGGCTGGGCTTCATCAATGTCGGCAACAAAGGGGTTCTGAAAAAGACGGATTTCTTTTGCATGAACATGTAGTTCAGTGAATCGCACACCGAACTCCGCCTTCAGCATTTCCAGTGCTTCCACGCACTTTTCAGCTGGGAACGGGACCGCTGGGTTCTCTGTCGACAGGTTTTGGGTAGCAGGAAGATGGACAAAGTTGCGCTTTTTCACTTGTTCCAAAAGCAGCGCTAATTTCACCTCAAATGCTTTTATGTGTGAATACATGTCGCAAATGAGTTTCCCTTCGCCTTGTAGCTGCAAGTTAAGGTGGGTAAGTATTTCTGTCACGTCTGTTAAAAATGCGAGGTGCCATTTCCATTCTGGGTTGATCAGCTCTGGGACCGTTTTGTCTTTTAAATGAAGAAATGCGTTAATTTCGGGTGGAAGCTCGTAAAAACGCCTCAAAACTCTGCCCCGGCTCAGCCATCGGACCTCTGTGTAGTACAGCACATCTCCGTGCGTAGACTCCAGTTCAGACAGGAATTCTTGGAACTGCCTGTGTTTAAGTCCCTTTGCCCTGATGAAGTTTATGCACGACACCACGACCTTCATTACAGAATCCCACGTCAACACTTTGCAGCACAGTGCTTGCTGGTGAATTAGGCAGTGGACTCGTAGCGGGGCGGTGAGACCCCTTTTTTCCAACTCACGGTTCATGCGTCCTATTAAACCGCGAGTTTCGCCCACCATGCTAGGAGCCCCGTCAGTCGTGATGCTAGCCAGCTTTGACCAGTCCAGCTCCAACTTCTCCATGGTTTGGCACACTTTGTCAAAAATATCCTCTCCCGTTGTGGTCCCTTTGAGACTTTGGAGGGCTGCCAGATCCTCGCATATCTCAAAGTTTGCGCTAACTCCACAAATAAAAATGAGCAGTTGCGCTGTGTCTTGCACGTCCGTGCTTTCACTGAAAAAAAGTCAAATTCTTTCGTCTTCTGCTGCAGCTGGGCATAGACATTATTCCCGATTTCTTCAACGCGTCTGGTGATTGTACTCGCCGACAGACTTACGGCATTAAATGCATCTTTCTTCTCGGGACACACTTCCTCCACGACAACATCCATACATTTCTTAAAAAACTCTCTGTCAGTGAAAGGCTTACCGTTGCTTGCTATCAGTTTAGCAACCCGAAAGCTGGCCCGAACGGATGCCTGGTTCAGCTGAGCTTGGCGTAGAAATGTAGTCTGCTGAGATAATAGTCCAACTTTTAGCTTTGAGAGTTTGTCTGCTCGTATTTGGCCTTGCACGCTATCGTACTTGTCCTTGTGACGGGATTCGTAGTGCCGGCGAAGATTGTATTCTTTGAATACTGCGACCGTCTCTTGACAGATGAGACAAACAGCCTTTTCTTTGCATTGAACAAAAAAATAATCGTTTGTCCACTGCAGGTTAAATACCCTGCATTCTGAATCAATTTTTCTCTTAACTAACCTTTTCGCCATTATTCCGTTCTCAAACAGGTTCAGGTTGCACAGTTTTTATATGCTTGAATAGCATCGCAATAGCGATGGTACCAGGGCTCCGCCCTCACCTGCGATCGTCCAGATGTCTCGCTAACACTCTGCTCACGCATGCAACGGTGGAATGCCCGCATGCATCAAAGGCAAACACTCTCCCCGCGCGTGTCACCAAAGGAGCAATGCAAAGGCCCGATTCACTGGGAAGATTTGTGGGCTCAGCAGGGGTGCAATGAACCAAACACAAGATTAAAACGTCCCAGTCTTCAAGGCCAAATAGGAAAATAAATCCGATAGCGTCTCTGGTATTGTTCAGAGGGCCGGTCCAAATGTGCCGGCGGGCTGCATCCAAAAAAAAAAAAAAAAAAAAAAAAAATTAAAAAAAAAAAAAAAAAAAAAAAACCATAGCGTCTCTGGTATTGTTCAGAGGGCCGGTCCAAATGTGCCGGCGGGCCGTATCCGGCCCGCGGGCCGTAGTTTGGTGACCCCTGGGATAGCACCTGAGATACCAGATTGGTGGAAAGGTTTCCTCTTACACTGTAAGAGGAAACCTTTCCACCAATCTGGTATCTCAGGTGCTTTTTGTTTCACCAGAAATCTAATTAGTTAAATTGTCTGTGCTGCATCGGTTGGAACAAAAACCTGCGCCCACGGGGGCCCCTGAGGACCGGATTACCCAGGTCTGTCGTAGCCATCTGGATCTCGGACTGTCGGGAGAAGATACCTCTGTATATCAACATGAATAGAAGTTTAGTTCCTTAGCTCCTCAGCCTCGGAAGAGGAAGCCTTCTGGACATTTTCTCACACCATCATGTGGCTGCGCTGATGGCTTCTTGGTAAAGCCAGCCGCAATCTAAAGTTTGAAGCTTTTCCAAAACTCACTTTTACCGTCTTTTCAGTTCTCCTGTCTTTAGTTTATCCTTAACTTCTTGCGGCGTTGGCGTGACGTGCGCAGAACATGCTCTGACTCTGTGGCTCTGCCTCCAATTGCAATTACATTACAGCACCTTCTCTGTTTTATCCAAAATTCCAAATTATTTTTATTTATAACAAGTATTCCTTAGTTTAGTATCCACACATCTTTTTAGTATGCATTTTTATAAACATTTATTTATTTACAAAAAAAGTCAGCGAGAGAGACAACACATCGTTTTATTGTACTTTTTTTTTCAGCGAGGAGGAAGACCCAAACCCGAAATAATGATTGACATTTTAGACCCGACCCGAATTTTTGGTTGGATCGTGTTGGGTTCGGGCTCAAGATCTTACCTCAGTATGTAGTAATAAAAGCGGTGATTCTACTTCGCAGCTTTTCGATTATCGCAGCTATGTCTGGTCTACATTATCCGTAAAAACGAGGGTTTAGTGTATGTCAGTGGTCTGAGCGCTCTGCCTGTGAAGACCTGGGTTTAGTCCCGCTTGTAAGTTTTGTCAGTTGCAGAATCCGATTTAAAAATGTGGCGAATCGAATGTTTTGGTCTTACCCTTGAGGGGAAGAAGAAAAGGGGTCACACAGTGGCTGGAAGCTTATCTCACTTTCTGAGGTCAGTGAATTATTCAAGTGGTTGCGCATGTCATCTCTGTGATGAGGCAAACAGATCAACAAGTGTGCGTCAACAAGGCATTGTCTGCTAATAAAGATAATTTACCCCAACTTTGTTTAGGTAAACTTTGTGATGTAAAATATGCAAATTTTGATGCTGTAATAAAAAACAAAAAATGAAAAAACAATACCCACTGATACCAATGCCATGCTGTCAAAACTTATTTGGCTTACCCTCCAGGTTCCAAATTTAGACATGCAAGTTTTGTAATCTTCTGTTAATAATAAACATTTTCGATTTTTTTTCTTTTCTATTTCCCTCTTCAGGTTTTTACAATTTTTGCCTTTGCCACCACTGGAGGTTACTCCGGGACAACTCACTTCAGAGTCGAATGTCCTGGATCCAAGGACCCAATTGATGTGAAGCCTGTTTTTGGATACCCATTCAGGTAAAAAACAAACTCATGAACTCGATTATTTATTTATACAGTGGGGCATATAAGTATTTAGTCAACCACCAATTGTGCAAGATCTCATACTTGAAAAGATTAGAGAGGCCTGTAATTGTCAACATGGGTAAACCTCAATCATGAGAGACAACATGGAAAACCCCCCAGAAAATCACATTGTTTGATTTTTAAAGAATTTATTTCCAAATTAGAGTGGAAAATAAGTATTTAGTCACCTACAAACAAGCTTGATTTCTGTCTGTCAAAGAGGTCTAACTTCTTCTAACGAGGTCTAGCGAGGTCTCCACTTGTTACCTGTATTAATAGCATCTGTTTTAACTCATTATCGGTATAAAAGACACCTGTCAACAACGTCAGTCTCTCACACTCCAAACTCCACTATGGCCAAGACCAAAGAGCTGTCGACGGACACCAGAGACAAAATTGTAGCAGGCTCGGAAGACTGAATCTACAATAGGTAAAACACTTGGATTGGAGTGGATTGGACAACTTTATTCATCCCGTATTCGGGAAATTTCATTGTGACAGTAGCAAGAGGGTGATTAGACAGAACAACAAAGCAAAAGCACAAAGTACAACGCAAATCAATGTAAAGGGGATCATAAAGAATCACCAAATCAAATCATTAAGACACAAAAGCAGCAAAAACACAAAAACGAGCAAGAGTGGACGGAGCTACCACCACCGGCTGCCACTTGAACGGCACCATCTTGGTTGCGGTAGCAAAACGGATACAGACTCAAAAAGACATTGTAAAGTTGGACAAAAACTGGAACCACACACAGGAAGTCTTCCACAAGATAGAGAACTTCTGCAGACTGACTGAGGTAGAGAATATGCAGAGTCACTCTTCCAAGCTTATCCGCACAGTTCCTCAGTAGTCTGGAGCTGAAGACAACAGTAGCAGAGTAGAACTCCTCGACTCCGTTTCCGGCCTGGTACGCGCCGACAGCTCTTCCATCTTATCCCATGATGGAATGGTTGGTCAGAAGCGTTGCTTCTTCTCCCGGCACTTTTGTCCAGCTCCAAATTTCCAGCGGCATTGAGGTGTTGCTCCTTCTGCTGCGTATTGTAACAGCTAGTCCCATGTGTATGACAGCATAGGCATGGCTGAATGGATCCAACAAAAGAAGTAGTGGAAAGAAGCCAGGCTAACAGAACAAGGAAAGTTGTAAAAACATTAAAGTAAAAAGTATAAAGTACAAAGTAAAGTAAAAAGGAATGTATTAAGAAATATTAAAATGTAATTAAAAAAGGATAGAATGGCTGTAAAACACGAAAAACATAAGAGTGGACAGAGCTACTGCCACTGGCTGCCGCGTGAACGGCGCCATCTTGGGCTTGGTGTAAAGAAATCAACTGTGGGAGCAATTATTAGAAAATGGAAGACATAAAAGACCACTGATAATCTCCCTCGATCTGGGGCTCCATGCAAGATCTCACCCCGTGGCGTCAAAATGATAACAAGAACGGTGAGTAAAAATCCCAGACCCACACGGGGGACCTAGTGAATGACCTACAGAGAGCTGGGACCTCAGTAACAAAGGCCTATCAGTAACACAATGCGCCGCCAGGGAGTCAAATCCTGCACTGCCAGACGTGTCTCCCTGCTGAAGCCAGTACACATCCAGGCCCGTCTGCAGTTTGCTAGAGAGCATTTGGATGATCCAGAAGAGGACTGGGAGAATGTGTTATGGTCAGATGAAACCAAAATAGAACATTTTGGTAGAAACACAGGTTCTCGTGATTGGAGGAGAAAGAAAACTGAGTTGCATCCGAAGAACACCATACCCACTGTGAAGTATGGGGGTGGAAACATCATGCTTTGGGGCTGTTTTTTTTCTGCAAAGGGTCCAGGACGACTGATCTGTGTAAAGGAAAGAATGAATGGCAGAGATTTTGAGTGAAAATCTCCTTCCATCAGCAAGGACATTGAAGATGAGACGTGGTTGGGTCTTTCAGCATGACAATGATCCCAAACACAGCCAGGGCAACAAAGGAGTGGCTTTGTAAGAAGCATTTCAAGGTCCTGGAGTGGCCTAGCCAGTCCCCAGATCTCAACCCCATAGAAAATCTGTGGAGGGGGTTGAAAGTCCGTGTTGCCCAAAAACAGCCCCAAAAAATCATTGCTCTAGAGGAGATCTGCATGGAGTAATGGGCCAAAATACCAGCAAGTGTGTGAAAAGCTTGTGAAGAGTTACAGAAAACGTTTAGCCTCTGTTATTGCCAACAAAGGGTACATAACAAAGTATTGAGATGAACTTTTGGTATTGACCAAATACTTATTTTTGACCATAATTTGCAAATAAATAATTTAAAAATCAAACTGTGATTTTCTGTTTTTTTTCCTTCCACATTCTGTCTCTCATGGTTGAGGTTTACCCATGTTGACAATTACAGGCGTCTAATCTTTTCAAGTAGGATAACTTTCACCAATTTTGTCATACGCAGTTTCTGGGTGTGATGACAAGTAGGCTTTTTGTTGTTGATGATGACGACAGGGCCTATGTCTGATTATTATTATAACTTGTGCAGTTGGTGGTTGACTAAATACTTATTTTCCCCACTGTATATGGAAAAAAATTGAAATATGTGATTCATTTGGGGTTCACCTTATAATGCAGTGTGCCTTATAGTGCGGAAAATACGGTACTTATATATATGATACCTGCAGCCCTAGTGCGGGTAACTAACTTAAAGTTGATCTTAATTAGAGATCGACCCATATGGGTTATTCGGGATCAATACCGGTTATTAGTAGTTAGGAGGCTGATAACCGATATTATAAGTCGATTTTCATTTGCAATAAAAGTTTAAAAAGTGTAAAAAAAATAATGTAGGCACTGAACTTCATTGAACTTTATTAAATCAAACAAATATATACTCTATGTGTTGATATACTTAAAAATGAATAAGTTAAAATGATCTATTCTACCCAATAATTTATTAAGAAATATATTGTGGATCCTCACAATTCATGTTGATGTGTACAATTTAACTGCAAGGGAACAGCAGGCTAGGGTGTTAAATTTGCCTTTGTGTTAGTGTGTGTGTTTATTACCAATAAAGGTTACCAAAATGAAGCATAGCAGGCGTGTCAACATCAAAGCCCTCGACTCAACGAGCAGCTGTCACAGAGTCCAAGACAGCAGAGAGAGGCACGGTTGCATTTTGACCTGAAATAACACAATTTTAAATGGATTTCTTCATAAACCGGTTGGATTAAAAAAAGGCAGATACCAATCTACGTCAAATGTCCAAATATTGGCGCCGATAATCAGCCGATCTATAATGTTAATGTTTGTTTCTGTACCCTTTTCTGCTTTCCTGGACTAATAAGTAAACCAGGTGAGGGTGTCATTTGAGAATTATTATCATGAATTATGGTATAGACTGGACTGACTGAAGTGTTCATTTTTGACTTTGCAACCCTGTTTAGGTTGGCAGCATACCCTTATGAAATACCCTTGTGTGATGGCAGTGCTAAAAATCACACCTTCCTCCAGGGGGACTTTTCTTCCTCTGCAGAGTTCTTTGTGTGTGTGGGTGTGTTTGGTTTCCTCTACTGCACTGCTACGCTGATTCTCTACTTGGGTTACCAGCATGTGTATCGCCAGACCACCCGAGGACCCCTTCTGGTAAGTACACTTCCCATATCCATCTGGTCTGAGAACAGAATAAAAAAACAAAATCAGAGATGATCACATATGAAGGCTCTACAAGGTGTCAGAAACATACAAAAGCAAACACAGTGGTACCTCTACATACAATCTTAATTCGTTTCGGGACTGAGCTCGTATGTCGATCTTCTCGTAACTCGAGCGAACGTTTCCCATTGAAATGAACTAAAAACAAATTAATTCGTTCCAACCCTCTGAAAAAACAGCAAAAACAGGATATTGGATTGGAAAAATGTTTTATTTCTTCTAATTCGCCATCTATTAACAAAGTAACACATAACTAGTGGTTTAATATTACCAAAATGTGTTTAATAGTACTAAAATTATACGGATTTCGCGAAGGGGAGAGAGAGTCGCACAGAGGGCGGGGGTTCGGCGGGACTTTATCCACGGCAACGCACTCGTAACCGAACAAACAAATTTAAATTAACTTTGATTAATATATACAGACACACTCAAACATGCGTTTAATGTAACTTTACACAAAACTGAATTCTAATTTTGTTTTATTTTTTTTTACCTTCGTTCTGGCCGGGTTAGCTGTTTGCCACGCCTCCACCCTCACGTTCGCTATCGATGGGCTGTGTGCTGTTGTATTCCCTTCAAAATATTCCAAAAATGATGCACACAAATGTCCTCACAATAGGATAACGCACGACCACTTGCCAACGAGAAGTCGTCTTGAATGAGCGATCGCGGGAGCTAACAGGCTAAGGAAGGAATAACAGGAAATGCAACAGCTCAGCCTACCCACGTATTGATTGTGGGTAATGAAGTTTTATTCTGAGAAAGGGTGCCATTGGCTATCGGTGTTGTGTGCACAACTATACTTCATTACCCAGAAAGCCCTCTTTTTGCCCCCGCATGCGCGTTGTGCGTTTTCTGGTCCATGTGTAGGAGAAACTCGTGTGAATAAATCGTTCAGTGCTCGTAGATATCTGTTATACACGAAAGAGATGCAGCAAAAAAAGACAGTGCGCTACAATGATAAATCATTTATGTGTAGCCTCTCATGTCATGGCCACCTGGCTTTCTCGCATCTCGAAATTTTTCTCGTATCTAGAGCGAATTATTTGCTCGAAATTTTCCTCGTATCTCGAGCATCTTGTAGGTAGAGCTGCTCGTATGTAGAGGTACCACTGTAGGCAATTTCATCCAAACAAAAGGCAGCCAGTTAGTAATTATTTCTGCGACAGTAGGTGCAATTTGGTGGTCAAATTATTTGGTATGTTTCTGTTTCTGATTATTTATGTGTGCACTTCATGGTGAAGTTTTAAATCTTATTATACTTGTATAATGGCATTCAATTCAATTAACCATCAGTGTTCAGCATTCGCTTTAAATCCATCTGGCTCTATCTACCGAATCATTTGCATTCACTGCCAATGCGGAAGGATTTCCTGAGTGTTTGCTTTGTAGCGAGAACTTGACAAATAACAAAAAGAATCATGTGGAAAGACATTTCCAGGTAAGGCATGCTATACATTTGCAGCCGAGCATACAGTTGGGAAAGAGAGAGTGTGATTCGATTACTACTGGAGAAATTAGAAGAGCCAAAAGTAGATTTTTAAAGTACAAATATATATGCAGCATGTGTTGACTTCCTTTATAAGGTTTTTAATTTTATGCGGCTCCAGACATAGAATTTTTTGATATTTTTTTGGTCCAGTATGGCTCTTTCAACATTTTGGGTTGGCGACCCTTGGCTAAGTTGCTGCCAATTCTGGGTTAATTTGGAGATTTTCATTCGGGGTCACTTTGTTGTCAGCAATTTAGACATATATTGCTGTGTTATGAGTTGTTTTAAAGTTATAATAAATTTATTTTATTATCCAAGCTCTATGGTGACTACATCGTATCCAAGTGTTATTTCTTCAGTGTTGTCTCATAAAAATTATAATCTAATTTTTTTTTTATAAATGAAAGGGCTGTACTTACTTTTATGAGCTACTATAGTTTTCAATTTACCACAATATTTTAATTACTAATATGTCGTAAGGTCACAGAAATAAAGACAAAGGCATGTGATTTCATCAACTGAGATGGCTCCTCTTGTATTTTTTTTCCAAGGATTTGGTAGTGACTGCTGCCTTTGCCTTTCTGTGGCTTGTTTCTTCTTCTGCCTGGAGCAAAGGCCTGACTGATGTCAAATGGGCCACAAACCCAGACCACTTGGTGCAGAATTGTACACTCTGCAAACCCGGAGACTTTCCTTCCATGGGACGCCTAAACGCTTCTGTGGTAAGTTCAACTTCATCTGGTTTGTTATGCCTACATTTTGTTTAAAAAGAATAAAGACTAGCTCCCATTCCATACAAAAGGTAGCCTTACATTACATAGGAATTTGCTACTTAACAACTCCTGAGTATCGCGGGCTCCTTTTGGTCTAGTGTCTCTATCTTGCTGATTTGCTTGTAGAGCAGTCAGAAATACTTGGGGCCACCCCGATCACTTTAAAAATGTTTTTAAAAAAATGGATCTGGATTGGGCTAACTTTGGACCACTCAGGCAGGCAACCGTCGGACATCCGCTGTGAAAATGCCTGGTCGGGGCCCAGATCCAGCCCACCACATCATTTGATGTGCATTTACTTTATCTTTTATGCTAAAAAAATTAATTTCTGTAATCGACAAGTCTGAACATTTATTCTTTATCATTATTCATCTTCCATACCGCCCATCCTCAAAAGGGTTGCGGGGGTTGCTGGAGCCTAACCCAGATGTCTTCGGGCGAAAAGCAGACTATACCCTAGACTGGCCGTCAGTCAGTCGTAGGGCACACAGAGAGACAGACGACCACACACTCCCACAATCACACTGCCACCGAGTGGGACTCCAACCTGACCTGCCCGCACTGAAGTCAGACGCCACCATTGGGTGACAAGTCTGAAAATACAGCCTCGCTTGTGCTTCCTATCCCGACGCCCCCTTCTTCGCCGGCCAGACGTGATAACAATCCACGAACGGCCCGCCGATCTCGCTATCTCCTCCGGTATATTGTGCGCGTGATGGATGTCGATAGAAACTGTAGGTTCCTGCTGGAAACAGATGTTTAATAGGTCCATACAGTTATAGTTGATGTTAAAGACCTGTATTGACGAAAAACCTGCAAAAGACACACAAAAACATGAAAAGAGTGTACAAGTAGGTGTGAACTGAAAATGTTTAACACATAAGTGCAACATTTGAAATATGACAAAGTTCCAGGACTTGCGGAACTGAAATTGTACACAAAGCAAGAATGGGAAAGAATTTCACAACCTACAAAGCATTAAAAATGAGTGCCTATATAGTATATAGTTTCCAATTGCTTATTGAATGTTGCTAAAAGGTAAAGGTATGTGACAATGGGGTAAACATACCCTTGTCTCATATTTTAATATGTTGCAGGGATTAAACTTGAAATCAGTGAATATTTCCAACAACAACAATACAGTAGTCCCTGGAATATCGCAGTTAATGTAGACCAGGCATGACAGGGATAATCGAAAAATCGCAAAGTAGGGTCACCCCTATTATAACTTTTTTTTCTTCAGTGCTGAGTCCTAGTAGCAAGAATGGCTTCCGCTTACGAGTTTCTGCGTGGATTATCACATTTTTATGAACTTCAAAAAAAGTGATGATAATAATTCATAGCAGAAAAAAAAATGTGAAGTAGTGAATTCGTGATACATAAAGACGCGATAATCAAGGGATTACTGTAATACGAAAAGTATCGGACAATTATCAGCTCCATGTTAAAAAAGATGCCTCCAACTTCATTGGATTTCTGATTTGCACTTCTCACTCACTGTTTTCATCCCCATCTATTTTCTTGTCTTTCCACAGATTTTTGGTTTTTTGAATCTCATTCTTTGGGCAGGTAACTGCTGGTTCATATACAAGGAGACTTCATTCCACAAGAATCCCACCATAGAGGAAGGAGGAGCCCCTGGACCGTAAATCAGAGGGTAACTCTTATGCCCTTTGACTAAAAGAAGGCAATCCCCGTTTCAGTTATGAATGTTCAATTTGATATTGTTCTCCCTTGATGTAACGTTTTGATTTTTTTTTGGAAAGACTCGTTTCCTCTTTAAAAACACTGCAGTATATTTTAAAATGCTTAGACGTGAGATTTCCACCGGTTGTTTACTACTTAACTATTTTACCTTGAAATTTTACTTAAACGCCAAACATGCTAAAGTTTGAATTTTTGGGAGGTGGGAAAATTAGAATTCTTAGTACAATTTCATTAAGGATAATGAACATAACGGGGGCCCGGCGGCTGAATGGTTAGCGTGTCGGCCTCACAGTCGGGGACCTGGGTTCAAATCCAGGTTGGTCCATCTGTGTTGAGTTTGCATGTTCTCCCCGGGCCTGCGTGGGTTTTCTCCAGGTACTCCGGTTTCCTCCCAAATTCCAAAGACATGCATGCTAGGCTGATTGGATGCTCTAAATTGCCCATAGGTTTGAGTGTGAGCGTGAATGGTTGTTTGTCTCCTTGTGCCCTGCGATTAGCTGGCCACCAATTCAGGGCGTCCCCCACCTCTGGCCCAAAGTCAGCTGGGATAGGCTTCAGCACCTCCCGCAAACCTAGTGAGGATAAAACGGTTCAGGAAATGAAATGAGATAATGAATATAATGTGGCCTAGATCATTAGCAGGAGTAATAAATGTCAACCAAACAAAGCAGAGTGAAATGACTCCCATTATTTTTTTTTCAAATTGACTCATTTGGAAAAAGAAAATTAGTGTACTTAGAACAACAACTAACTTACATTTTCAGGTCTAAAGCAACATCCATAAAACCAAATGTTGTAAAAGGAAACAAATTCGAGAAACAAAACTAGAGGCATAAAGATACTGTATAGAATCCAGAAAATGCACTTGTCCACTGGAAAAAAAGTAACATAATACTCGGTTTTAAATTTCTAAATGTCTACGCAGTGAACATTAACATGGCTCGTCTGTATATTACAAAGACTACTGACAGAATGCTTTCTTTGCATAACCATTTTTTTTTTCAAGTCCCAAGGTTTGGTATCTTGAAAGGCTAGCTAGCATGAAATACTCCATTTATTGTCTTCTCGTCACTGTAAATTGCAAACACTATTGTGCCACAATCTACTGTGCTTTTTTTTGCCTTCAGCTGATATAGTTGTCACATTAATAGAAGAAAACAATGTTCAAAAATCACTTTGTATGGCCGGTATTGAGCTTGTATCAGGAACAAGCCCTGCTGTCGACATGTTTACATTCAAATCTTTTGTATACAACTACAGTGGAATTTCTTTTAACGGATTACTTTAACATAGTTTAATCTCTTCAACAACACTAAGGTTCAGTCTTTTGCCAGTACATTATTTGTATGCATGCCATTCAATTTTGCCATTGTGTTGTTTTTAATTGGTTTTCTTTCTGCATTCTTTTTGAAAAAATAGGTCCACGTGCAGCTTGTCATTATTTCTGTAATTTGGTGCTTAATGTTTTTCTAGTGCATATATTTTTTTAATTTCTTGATTACACAGGAGGACAAGTTAAAGCAGTGCTTCTCATCTATTTACTGTTGCGCCTCCCACAGAAAAAATTAAACGTTTTGCTCCCCCAATTCTCTGTCGCTACTGCAAATAGTATCATTGTTGTTTAAAATTCAAAAAGTACACCTGCATAAGATGAGTATTGGACAACAATTAAGAATTGAACATTTTTAAAATTTACCTTTTTTGTCTGTAACAAAAAGACTTCATGTTTATCTTTTTTTTTTTGTCATGTTGGTTAGTGATGTTCTGTTTATTACTCAACCAGCTTATTAGCGTGATTAGGGAGTAATATCCTTAAATGATGTCCGAATTTATTTGGCTTCCTACTATCAGTGGTGCCCGGACATTTCGTCGACGGACAATTCGTCGACGGACACTTTGTCGCCAGACAGTTCGTCGACCGGACATTTCGTCGACGGACAAGTCGTCGCCGGCCACTTCGTCGCCAGACAGTTATAATAACAGACAAACTTAGGGTTTTGTTAAGAGGGGAGAGATTTGTTTTAGTCGAAGAGGAAGATATCGTTTTAATGGCAACTGACACTAATCTCGATTTATTGGCAAAAAGTATGCACCGGTTTTGTGACGGTACGTTCGATAGTGCACCTGACCACCATCAACTCTATACCAGTGCATACTTTTTGCCAATAAATCGAGATTAGTGTCAGTTGCCCTTAAAACGATATCTTCCTATTCGACTAAAACAAATCGCTCCCCTCTTAACGAAACCCTAAGTTTGTCTGTTATTATAACTGTCTGGCGGCGAAGTGTCCGTCGACCAATTGTCCGTCGACCAATTGTCCGTCGACCAATTGTCCGTCGACCAATTGTCCGTCGACGAAATGTCCGGTCACGCTGTCAGCTGCCATCCATTTTTGGCATGGCAAGCATAGCAGTCTTTTCCTCATCTAACAGCGAAATGATGCCCCCAGGCATTGCTTAGTCCTCCCCCTCGGGGGCGCCCCCACCCGTTGAGAAACACTGTGTTAAAATAAAATGTCATATGATCAGAGTATGAAATCTTTGTTTTACATTTTGAGTTTTAGTAATCATTCTATTAGCATGCGAAAACTGCCAAGCCAACCACTGCCTTGTGTTGATTAAAACTGAGCATTTTGAAACTGCATTAAATGTCATGATTAGAAATGCTTTAGTACAAACACAAGAAATTAAGTAACAGGAAAACAAAAAGCTTTCAGATGCGTTATCTTACTTGTGCCTATTTTTTTTCTTAGGTGTGTGTTGTACTGGATCATATTTTGACCCTACTTGATAATTTATGTGTTCATTGTTAGATAATTACTGTGGAAATAAGGATTACTGTGAGGATGCCTTTGCCTCCACTGGGAGATCTGATAGGGTGTCTGGTACTCTAAATGTCTGTGGGCCAGCAGCCTGCATCATGTCAGTGGGTATAGTACCCCAAAGTCTTTATCACGGGTTACACCCTGTACAAAAGACAATTCTGGTAAGTCCTGAAAGCCCGATGTTGGTGTGAAGTGTAATCAAAATGAAAATGGTCTATTTATGCATGTCTTAGTGGCTTAAATTTCATTGTTCCCACACTTTGCGGGATATTAAAAATAGACTGCTGAACAAACATGCAGCTCACTTGTCCCTATTTTTTTCTAACAAGAACCAGCATTATAGATTAGGTTAGGTCAGGTCAGGTTAGGTCAGGTGAGGTCAGGTTAGATCAGGTTAGATTAGTTAAGAACTTTATGTCACCCCGTATTTGGGAAATTCACTTGGTTGTAGTAGCAAGACAGTAGCAAGCACAGACACAGAAGACTTTGTAGACCTAGGTAAAAAAAAACTGGAGCCATACAGAAAGTCCACAAAGTGGGGACCTTCTGCAAACTAGCTATAAATTGCATTCATGCAGACTTGTGTTCTCGAGGTTATTTCATGCTTAATGGGCAATACACCAAGAATATTGAAAAAATGACAACAATATCACACTGGTTTAATTTTTTCATGGGCAATTCATTTATCACATCACCCGACAATGCGGTGATTTTTCCACCTGTGTTTGGTGCAGGCAGTATAGATTCAATTCTCACTCGGTGTCTGTGGTCGGGAGTGTGAGTAACTGCCTGTTTCATTTTGCCCTACGATTGGCTGGCATCCAATTCAGGGTGTCCCACGTCTGCTGATTGTGGTTGGCTGGGATAGGGTCTAGCACAGACATGGGCAAACTACGGCCCGCGGGCCATATACGGCCCACTAGGCCTTATAATCCGGCCCGCCGACGTTGTCCAAATTATTATAATTTATTATAAAAGCACCCGAAAGAAACCCATGCAGGCCTGGGGAGAACATGCAAACTCCACACAGGGCGACCAACCTGGACTTGAACCCAGGACCCTGGAGCTGTGAGGCTGACGTGCTAACCACTTGCTCCGCTCGGCCGCCCATCCTTGATTCAGTCAACATTTTTTTGTTACAAATGCGGCTGATATGCGAGAAAATACGGTAACTCCTGTAAAAAAGAAACAGGACTACGTATATGCTTTTGTTTCACTTGTTATGATCTGGCAGACCGGGATCCAGCTGCGCTCTTTGGGACCGTACCCCTTCCAGTCGACGAGGTACTGCAGGTCACGGCCCTGGCAGCGAACGTTCCGAGATTTGGTCCGAAGAAGGGAAGTCTCGGGAGGATAGCCATACCTTCTAGCCAATGACATATGTCGGTACTGGAGCATGGTGGCAATTTGCCTGTCTCCGAGTGCGCGTCAGAATTATTGAAAAATGAAAACCTCTGATTATCTCACTCCCTTTTATAAATTCTTTTCCAACACTCAAAAGTGGGCATTCATTTTAATATTATACTGTGTATCCTGCTGGACTCTATCCCAGCTAACTGTTGGGACCAGGCGGGGGACACCTTGAATCATTGGCCAGCCAATCGCAGGGCACAAGGAAACGGCGTCCACGCTCACACTCATACATAGGTGCAATTTAGGGTTTTCAGCCAGCCTCCTCTGCATTTTTTGGCATGTGGGGAGAAAATGTGGTATCCGGATAAAAACCCTGCAAGCCCAGGGAGAACATGCAAACTCTACACGGTGAGGGCCGACCTGGGATCGAACTGACGACACCAGAACTGTGAGGCCGACGCGCTAACCACTCATTCACTGGGCCGTCCCGTTTAACACATAGCAATTCTATTTTTTGAATTTCTGTATTATCATATTAAAACCACCATAAAAGTTTTAAAAAAATAAGAAAGTACAATAAAATCAAATAAATCGCTTTCCTTTGTGGGAACGGAAGTTGACAAATAAAGCCAGAAAATGAGGGCGATAACCGGAAGTGACGACTGCCCGCAAAGTCTGTCGCCTGCCCTCTGGCAAAAATTGTGCTTCTTTTTCCTCTGTATGATTTTTTTGGGCAGCATTTTTAAGATTTCTCAACATTATTGCACCGCGTGGACGGTGACGCACAGCCCGACCGACATATTTTGTGCAGTTCTGGCGCAAAGCATTATGGGGATGAACCCAACGCTGAATTTGGGCTGCGTTAATTGAACGAACTCGAAAATCGAATAAGATACAGCAAAAAGGTACGTCAATTGTGCTGCCCACACACTTTGATCTCTACTTGAACTGCGATGTACTTTTTCCTCTATTACTCGTTAGAAAGAGCCTATCGTGAGAAGAAAGTGCATTTGTTTATTGATAAAGGTACAGTTCAGGGGCTTTTGGGACCAACTTTTCCTGTTCAACAGGGGTCTAAAACACATCTTGATTCGTGGTCCACATTCGATCATTCGCCCTCCACCAGTAATAATGAATTAGACGTCAATGCCGACAATGGCACTGAAATATGAGGGGTATTTTTCTAGACTGCGGTCAAGCCAGCGGACATTAGCGTCTTCTCATCCCATTTTCTGAACCGCTTTATCCTCACTAGGGTCGCGGGGGGTGCTAGAGCTTATCCCAGCTGACTATGGGCCAGAGGTGGGGGAGACCCTGAAGTGGTGGCCAGCCAATCGCAGGGCAGCAGGAGACAAACAACCATTCATGCTCACACTCATACCTCGGGGCAATTTGGAGTGTTCAATCAGTCTACCATGTATGGCTTTGGAATGTGGGAGAAAACCCACACAGGCTGAGCTATAGTCAATGAAAAGCATCCTCACGTAGTTTCCATGGTGCTCCAGGTGGCTCAGTGCTGTGTGTAGAGCTTGAATGCTTTTTTGTGATACTGTAACTGTACGTATAGATTTTGTTTCATAATTTCATGTCAAGGGGGGTCAGTCTTAGTAGTAGCAACTTTAATTCCTATTTGTGTTGATGTACAGATGGGTGTTTTTTCCTGCTTGGCATTGCTGCCTGTTGCACTTCCTCCAGTGCCCACGGGTCTGCTGCAGGGTCATCAGCCAGGAACCACTGTTCATTGATGTTTGGCTCCTTTAATCCTGGAACATCTCCTGGTGGCGAAGCAGTGACAAAGACGTCTCCCTGTCACCCCCTGCAGCTGATAGCTGTTGTCTCCTGCAGCCGTTGTTGGGGTCTGCTGTTGTTTCCCCAGCTCCTGCCCTTCCTCCTAAGCCAGAGCCAATAGCTACCTTTCTCTGCCTCCTCTGCCAGCTCTTTTATGGCCTTCCTCAGGTTGCCAGCAGACAACCCTGCGTCCCTGAGGAGGCGTTTTGTTGACAGCCCGACGTAGCCTCAGGAGCCAACCTCGCCTGGGTAGATGGTGGACTTCCAGCCGATTTCCTGGCACCCAGCTGCCGGCTCCAAGTATTTGGCCTTGTGCTCGAAGGTGGCCTCAATCCCCTCCTCTGATGGTACTGTTCTATGAGGTGCACTGCTCTTGCCTTGGAGGACCATACCACAATGTCTGGGCGGAGTGATGTTGTGATGATCTCCGTGGGGAATCAGAGCTGCCTGTTGAGGTCAACCCTATGTCCCACTCCTGACCATGGTACAAGGCCCTTAGTATCTCTCTTGGCCTGGTGTATCTCTTTTCCCCTCCTTCCGTGACGAAGTTGACGTGGATCTCTGCTGGTGGTGAATTTTTACTGCTCGGTCGGCGTCTCTCCAGCACTTGAGCTAGTTTCCTCAGGACCTGGTCATGGCGCCATCTGTAGAAAGTGCAGTTTTGCAGCCTGACAAGATGTGCTGGAGACTAGCATTAAGGGGGCGTTGCAAAGTGCGCAGCATACCTCATTCCCGAACCATTGGTGGAGTTTACGAGGACAGGGAAGCGTGTCGTAGGTTGCGTGAATGAGGAAGCTGATCCTTGCCTGCGGGATCTTCCACAGGTCGGACCAACTGATGTTTCGGTTGAGAACTCCCTCCCAGGTTGTCCAGCTTCCTGCGACACGGCCTTCTTGTAGCGCTCTTCCCCCATCCTTGTCACCTCTGCCACCACCATCTCCTTCCTCTCCTTACGGTTAGCTCTGGACCAGAATCGCGGTGCTTCTCCCCATCCTAGCCCTGCTCTTCCTGCCTGAACTCTGCCCATGATCTCCTGATGCTGCAGTCTATTGATGGCTTGGTCAACCTCGGCTTGGGTGTTCCACCTCCGACAAGTGGGAACCGTGATGTTGGCGTTCCTTATCGACTGGTCAGTGGACTCTTAGCTCGAGAACCAGCCTAGACTTCTCTTGCCTGTAGCCCAGACTGTTAGACTGCAGTGGCAGTTGCAGTGCTTTCCTTCCGAAGAGGCCCGTTTTGGAAAGACCTAACCTCTTCCTAATGAATCTAAATTTAAACTGAAATTGCATAATTTTGAGTATGATAGTCGTTACTGAGGTTTTCGACTAGGATTAATACACCTTGGCATGAAATTATGAAAATCTTTATTTACAGTTACGGTATCACAAAAAAGCATCACATAATATTGTAGTTGAAGTGAAGTGTCTTTTTTGTGTGTTGAGCTACTTCATTTCATTTTTAAATTAATTATGAGCTATACGGTCCAGTTTTTGACTTTTGAGAGTAATTTTGAGGGTTTAAAAGTGGTATGAACACAGAAGTCACCACTGCATTGCCACTCTTCTGTTTTGAAGGGAATTACCATAATACTTGGACTAAGTGGGTGGGCTATTTTATACGTCCGCTCATTTGACCACGAAAACGCAAACGTCCGCTGGCTTGACCGCAGTTTTTTTTAGTGGGTTACCATTTGTGTTCATAGTATAAATTAAACACGATTTTCACTCGGTTTGGAAAATATACCCATTCAATTTTTATTTATTTAATAACAATTACCATCTTTTATACATTCAAAGCGTACAGGCTCCTAATTTTAATTTTTTTAAATTCAATTTACGGGAAAGGGATGTGATGGAATTTGGATGCGTTTCATTCAAATTCAGTCAATAAAATAATTAAGTAGAAAAAAATAACTAGGATTTTATTCTCTTTGTGTTCTTTTGTGTTGGAATATATAATTTATATCAGATTTTTGCAGTTTTATGACATATGTTCAGTGTCGTTAATCTTAAATTTGTCGGCCTCACAGTTCTGAGATCGATTCCAGGTGACCTTCCTGTGTGGAGTTTGCATGTTTTCCTTGGGCTTGCATGGAGTTTTTTTTCCAGGTACAATAATACCTTGAGATACAAGTTTAATGCGTTCCGGGACCAAGCTCGTATGTCAATTTATTCGTGTCTCAAATCAATTTTTCCCATAAAACTGAACTAAATATAAAATCATTCGTTCCAACCCTCTGAAAAAAACACCAAAAACATTGTTTCTCTCCCCGCAACTCCATTGTGTGATGTCTCTCTGGTCACAACTCCCTCGTGTAATGTCTCTGCGAGCCCTGGGTGAAGCGTTGCATTTTTTTTTAGAGTTTTTTTTCCCCGTTAGTCAGTGCGAATGGAATATATACTACAGTGGTACCTCGACATACGAGTGCCCCGACATACGAACAATTTGAGATGCGTGCGTTATCCTATTGTGAGGACATTTGCGTGCATCATTTTGGGAATATTTTGAAGGGAATACAAAAGTAAACATCTAGGTTGCATGTGAAAGTCAGGGTGTAGGCGGAGCGAATAGAGCAGAAGAAAGGAGAAGAAAGGTATCAAAATTTAGTGTAAAGTTAGATTAAACTTATTTTTGAGTGTTTCTGCATCGTAATCCAAATTCATTTAAATTTGTTTATGTTATGTTACGAGCGCGTTGCCATGCAGTCAGGGTGGAGGCGGAGCAAATGAAGCCAAGCCGGGAGAGAAAGGTATCAAAATTTAGTTTGAGGTAATATTAAACTTATTTTTGAGTGTCTGCATCGTAATCCAAGTTCATTTAGATTTGTTGGTTATGTTACCAAAAAACAAACAAACAAACACATAGATAATCAATATATTGTAGTGATAAATAAAAAAATGTATCACTAAATAGTAATCGATAAATAAGTGGTCAACATAACAAATAAGTACTAGAAATAAGTCTTGATTAGGTCCTAGGTGCAGAACTCGAGATGAGTATGGTGCTCTTGGGAAGAAACATCTGTTTATTGGTTCTAATTCACCACCTACTCACAAAGTAACAAATACCTATCTAGTGGTTATGATCTTTAATACTAAAATGTGACATTACTCAGTACAGATAGACCAGGGGTGGGCAAACTATTCCAGAAAGGGCCGCGGTGGGTGCAGGTTTTCGCTCCAACCTATAAGAGGAACCCTTTCCACCAATTTGGTATCTTAGAAGTGCAATCAGTGGAAAACCTCGTTGGTTAAACTGTTTGTGTTGGATCGGTTGGAACAAAAACCTGCACCCACAGCAGCCCTCAAGGACCAGTTTGGCCACCCCTGATAGAGACAGATGGTGCGGACGAGAGAGAAAGAGAAAGGACAGGAGAGAGACTTGACGGACGCTCTCGTAACACAACATAAACTTTAAATTTAATCTAAATGAACTTGTATTACTATACACACTTAAATATACGTTTTAATCTCATGTTACACTTAATTTAAACCTTCTTGTGCAATAACCAAGGCAAAGATGTTATAGTATTCAACCGGAGCTTTCGAGGCAGAACTTCCTGCTTCTCCATGCCTCAGAACCGAGTGTTCGTTTCATCGAGTTAGTTTTTTAAAATTATCGAACCAGCCAGGACTCGCTTTGAAGGGTTTTGCTGGTGTCTTTTTTCAGATGCTTGCTTTGCTTTCAAGTCCATGTCGATTCATTCCGCTGGCTTTTTCACATATTATCGACTCAGTCACGGTAGCCCATCTCGTTCTGAATGTCACTGTGCAGCTTTGATTATTTTGTTCTTAATATTGATTGTCATCATTTCTTCTCACTACCCTTCATTGCACTGGCTTGCTTAGGACCCGTTGTTTTTCCCTTAATTCTGCACTGATTAATGGAAAAAAACGTAAAAATTGGAACATGTACACCCAGTTCTCGATATCTTTCCGCGAGGGAGACAGCAAGACTGAAAGACAGCGCGCGTTTATCATAAGCAGCCTCTCGCGGACTCGGCCACCAGGCTGTCTCGTATGCTCGCATCTCAAATTTGTTTCATATCTCAATTTGTTCGTAATTTTCCTCGTATCTCAAATTTCTCCTATGTTGGGGAATTTGTATGTCAAGGTATTACTGTACTCTGGTTTCCTTCCAAATCCACAAAACATGCATAGTAGGCTAGTTGAACACTCTAAATTGCCCCTACTTATGAGTGTCAGTGTGAATGATTGTCCCTCTCCTGCAATTGGCTGGCCACCAATTCAAGGTGTCCCCTGCCTGGTGCCCATAGTTGGCTGTTTTAGGCTACAGCACCCCCTGTGACTCTAGTGGTACAGAAAATGAAGGAATAATTTCAAAAGGTTTACACTCATTGCTCGTTTTTCGCTGATAATGTAGACCAGACATGGCCGCGATAATCGAAAACCCGCGAAGTAGGATCACCCCTATTATTACTACATACCATACTACGTTTTCGCGCCAATAAAAAAATATAAGTACAATTATCAACAAGTGTATTTATTAAATATCACAGTTACAGGCATATGAAAAGACCATAATGTATTAATATCTAAATATCTACACATATTACTATTTCTGATAGTGTGTGTGTGTGTGCGTTAGTGTGTGTATCCGTTAACCTCGGAAAAAATGGAGACCACACCGTACATCCGCTTTGAATGCGATTTTGAATAAACAATTGCAAATGTAGGACTCTAAGATGTCACCGTGCTCGATTTTCATATTTTTGGACCATAGTTTTTCAAAAAAATCCCTTTTTCCACTTCCATTAAGGATTGTGGGCGGGCATTATGGCCCGAGGGCGATCATGCAAACATGGCTTCGTATCCGGCAATATAGAGTAATATTGTGAGAAGACCACACTGCCTTTGCAGACTTTATCCAACATCAACTAACTGCAGATATGTAATTCAAAATCGGAATAAAATCATGTTGGAATATTTTTTCTAATTATATTTATTTGTCCAAATTAAGAGCGTTTAAGAGCGTTCTCCTGCTCTGTCAATGATGTCATCATAAGTTGACGAGTATCTTGCAGGCTTTATCCAACATCAACTAACTGCAGATATGTCATTCAAAACCAGAATAAAATGACGTTGGAATATTTTTTTATTATATTTATTCAACGTCCAAATGAGACGGTCCGTCTCTTTAATAGCGTTCTACTGCTCGGTCAATGACATCATTATAAGGTGACGACTACTGCCACAAAAACAACAGTTAGTCATTCATTATTTTAAAACCTGTACTTGGATAATTCTTCTGTCACGTACGGATGATTTTACAAAATTAAATAGCCCTGTTATAGGTTTTAATGTTCTCGTGCCTTCTTCTCCTTCTTGCTTGGCGACTACAACTTTGTGGGTAAATGTTTGGTCATTGAATTTGGTGTACGAAGTAGATACCGTAATTACTCGAATATAACACACAGATTTTTGCTATATAATTAATTCCAATAGTTGGGGGTGCGTGTTATAATCAATAACTAAAATAAATTACAAATTTTCGATCGAAAAAAGCATTGTCAAACTCACTTTGACGCACGGATTTTACGTCATCTCGTAGAGCCGACGCACGGATTTTACGTCATCTCGTAAAGCCGACGCACGGATTTTATGTCATCTCGTAAAGCCGACGCACGGATTTTACGTCATCTCGTAAAGCCGAGACCACCACTGCCCCCCTCTAGCCTCGTACTCGTCTCAGTTCACCCTCTCTCAGTTCAGTGTTATAATCAATAACTAAAATAAATGACAAATTTTCGATCGAAAAAAGCATTGTCAAACTCACTTTGACGCACGGATTTTACGTCATCTCGTAAAGCCAATCGGATGATGTGTTGTGGGAGGAAGAGGAAGTGGATGAAGGAAGCGTGGACGTTGATAGGATTCTCAACGAAGAGATGTATGAGAGGTGTCAGGAGTGGCCCTTTTGGCCCTCCTGGGTTGCCGTTGACGCATACCGGCTGTAGCCAATCCATTGATTGCTTTCGTTTCCTGTATTTAAGTAGCGACGCGTCATCACACGTCGCCGGATCGTTCACTATCGTTGACTATCATTGACTGTTGTTAGCGGTTGCTAGCGGTCGCTAGCTGTCGTTATTCTGTTGCCTCTGTCCGTATGCGCGCCGCATGCGGCCACGTTTGTTTCCACGCCTTGGTTGATTCATTAAAGGACTCCGTATCACGCTGAATGCCTCGTCCTCTCCTGCTTCCTGCATTTGGGTCTACCTACATCCACGGTCGCGTCGCACAACGCGGCGCGACCGTAACAGATGCCCCCGATCGCGCTGCGACGACCCAGCGACGCGGCGCGATCATAACAAGAGGACAGACAAAGAGAGAGAGGAACTCTTCATTTGAAGGATTCTAATGAATAAATTTGTTTGAACAAAACAATCGTGAAACGAAGAAAAAAAGGTAAGATTTCTGATTTTCGTCAGCGGGAAATTTTAGGTGCGCACTATATTCGATTACTGCGTTTTTCCAGATATTTTTGGCCCAAAATTACCTGCGTGTTATTTTCGAGTGCGCGTTATATTCGAGTAATTACGGTACTTCACCATCTGGAAAACTGATTGAATTTGAGTGATTGATTGTAAAACGTTAATGCTTGTTGTTGATTAATGCGTATGTTTGAATTCATAATGCTGTGTTTATTAAATGTGTTCATGTTTGTGTGCTATCTCTATGTTGCATCCCGATAGCTTTCTCTTGTTCCCATGCGTTTTGACACGGGTTTGTGTGTACAGACGCTCCCCTACTTACGAACATTCAACTTACGAACAACGGTACATACGAACATGTCTGCAAATTGCGTTTAAGTCCAAAAATGTTCGCAAGTCCAATTTTGTATTTCGCGCCTTTTTCGGAGTAGTACTTCTTTCCGCCGCTAATACCGACGCCTGGCGCTGTGAGAGCTCAGCTCACCCAGCATCTACCTTCTTCTTCGTTGCAATGCGAAGTGCGTGAATGTATCTCCAGTGTGCAAAGAACCTTTTTCATTTGTATCATTAAATATCTCATGCATCCAATATTGAATATGGTTGGTAAAAAGCTAAAGGCTTCTATTGAGGGAGTTGCAAGGAAGAGGCAAGCCATTTCATTTGAAACGAGTGGCAATAATAACGAAGCTTGTTGCGCGTGAGAGTGGTGAGCGTTGCACATTCAGTACCATTTATAAACAGAAAGATCGAGCAGCAGGACCCAAATATTGAACGTTGCACAAAGTTTGCAAATCAATTGAATGATGCCATACAGTGCTACTGCATCATTTATGATGAAAAAAAGAAGAAAACTGTGCAATCGTCATTAGGTCGCTTCTTTTGGCCAGTTTCTAATACATAAATCTCTCTCTCTCTCTACAGTAGTGTACATATTCTCTCCATTTTATTAAATGTTTTTTTTTCAGTACAAACCAATGCGTGTTACTTATACAAGCCTTAAACATACAAATGCAATTATATAAACCTTCAATATACTTATATCGGCCTTAAACATAAATTATAATACAAAATATAGCACTGAATCAACTTACAAACAAATTCAACTTATGAACAATCGCTCGGAACCAATTGCGTTCGTAAGTAGGGGAGCGTCTGTATATATATATATATATATATATATATATATATATATATATATATGTATGTATATATATATATATATATATATATATATATATATATATATATATATATACTTGAAATTCATTTTGTGACATTAATAAATAAATGTATGATCATTTTCTCTCATTTTTGTGTGATTCTCACATCTTTCGTACAAAATTGGGACATGTTGACCAATTTAAAAGGGTTTAGTTGGTAGATCTGTGAGGACCGTGAAATGAAGTAGAGAATTTACATATAAAACACACCTACTTACGAATTTTTCAAGTTACAAAGTTCTGGAACCAATTAATTTTCGTAAGTAGAGGCATGACTTTATATACATGTATATGTACGGTCATACCTCTACTTACGAATGCCTCTAGGTATGGCCGTTTCAGATTATGAAACCTTTTTAGATGCAAATGAGTGCCTCAAGATACTGAAACAAGATCCAAATTACGAAAACGTCAATATATTTCGTGTCTCCGTTATTTTTTTTTTAAATTGTTGCGGATGCCTTGCTTCTTGCTTGAGAATTTCTCTGCACTCTACTGTGCTCTCATTGGCTGTCTCACAACAACATTACATGAAGAATTCAGCGAGAAGGCGTCTGAGGAGGAAGCAACCACCATTCCACCAGCGCATAAAAAATCTGAGGGAAATTTTACAAACTTTCCGACTTCATGGAAAAATCATCCCGAAAAAAGTGCACGAGTCGTGCGATTGCCCACTTTGACGACGTTTGTCTTGTGCATTTAAGAAACATTATTAAAAGTCGTCTAAGGCAGTTCTCATTAGATACATTTTTCTCAAAACGTCTGTCAACAAGCAGTGCCGAAGGGGAATTTAAACCCAAACGGGTAAGAAGCAGTGGCAATAAATAATGTGTGAAAAATCGGATGCCAAAGAAACCATAAATCGTTCATGAAAAAGATTAAAAGTTCAATGTAATGTTCTTTTGAATTCTTAATTTTATGGTTATTAGATTTTTGTTCGACTGCTCTGTCTCTGTTGCCTAATGTTACCTTCCTGTCCTCTGCACGTCAACACAAAAATATTTTGCATGTTTATTATTCATTTTAATGAATTATTAAATAATTTTATGATATTTCTCTCATTTTTGGGACTTCACATTTCCTACAAACTTTATTTAGTCATTTTGTAAGGAGCGTGGAACGAATTAGAGAATTTACATATAAAGAACTGCTCCGCAAAATTCAACTTACGAAAAAAGTTCCTCGTTTCATGTCTGTCTTATATGTATTCTCTCCTATAAAAAAACCTCAAATTCATCAGGGCCCATAAAAACAAATAATTAATTATATTTAAAAAAATAATTTAGCAGATTGGATTTTCTTTTTGTCTAACTTGTTCGCCACACCTGTGATAGTGTCTGTACAGTACAAATGAGCTACATCGTGCCCATCAGGCAAAACAACAGTGCTGCTTAATGCTATTGACTTTTCTCTTTGTACTCGTAGCCATGTCGTTATGCGAATGGAGAGAACGCCTACAGCAGGAAGTGGATGACTTGCAACAACATTTGTGTGCCAGCCAGAGTGAACTGCAACAAGTGAGCAGTGATGACACAGGTGACCTCTGCGGGCCGAGTCAGCTAGTAGGGCCGGGCCATATCCCAACCCAAATTACAACCTTCTGTTCAAGATAAGTTGTTTGTCTCACAAAACATAGACAAATAGACTTGGGACAGTTTTTTTTCCCAGAGCCATCAGGGCTCTGAACTTGAATTAGCACGACACACAATCCATTCTGTGCAATAACTTCGGGGTGTGCAATAACAATACAACATCTTAGATTGTGCAATATTTTAGAATTACCTTGCCCGGACATGACTTTTTAAATTACTTATTTATGTTTTTACTGGGAAAAACACACTTTGTGGAGTAGCACCACCAATTTCGTTATACGCAGCTGTGTATAATGACAATAAAGACTTTTGATTTGAATGATTTAATTTGATTTTTACCTTCCACTGATCCCAAGCTGTGACTGAAAGATCCAGCTATTTTTTTCTAATCAAGGTTTTTCTTGCAGTGTAATACCTTGAGTTACAAGCTTAATGCGTTCCGGGACCAAGCTCGTACGCCAATTTGATCATATTGCAAATCAATTTTTCCCCATAGAAAATGACTAAATACTAATTAATCCGTTCCCACCCTCTGAAAAAACAGGGTATTACAATGGAAAAACATCTTTTTATTTGTTCTAATTCACCATCAATTCACAAAGTAACAAATTCCGATCTAGTGGTTATGGTCTTCAAGACTAAAATGGGACATTATTCAGTACAGACAGATGGTAGCGGCTTACTGTGGCATGTGTGGATGAGAGATAGAGAAAGAACAGGCGAGAGACTTGACGGACGGCAACACGCTCGTAACATAACATAAACTTGAAATATAATTTAAATGCACTTAGATTACTATACACACAGTTTTAATCTTACGTTACACCAAACTTAAACCTTCCTGTGCGCTAACCAAGGCAAAGGTGTTCATGTATTCAGCACGGCTTTTGAGTCGGAACTTGCTGCTTCTCCATGCCTCAGAACCGAGTGTATCCCAGTTCGTTTTTTTAAATAATCGACTCGCTCTGAAGGGTTCCGCTGGTGTCGAAGACCTTTTTCAGGTTCTTGCTTTGCTTTCAAGTCCATGTAGATTCCGCTGGCTTTTTCGCAGATTATCGACCCAGTCAATCAGTGCAAAATACAACCTGGGAGAGAGTTTGAAACTCACACTTTTGAGTAATGTCAACGACAGCGCTGTACGTAAAATATGTAGTTAATTTTTACACAGTCTAGTATTTCATTCCACCTTTAAAAATAAAATCCAGGCAATGGCCCGGCCCTCCTTTCAATTCTCAACTTTTTTGAGTGAAATTGAGACGAGTTGAAAACAGGAAATGCATGTGACAAATTCTCATGCTTGATCTCGTCTCCGGCTCAGATGGCGAGTCTGGTGTGGACACGGACCAGGAGGCGGGTCTGGTAATGCGAGCACATCATGTAGCCATTTTATTTTATTTTTTTGCACATATTTCATTCTGCAATCTCAAATGTCTGCTTCAGCAGTTGACGGCAGGTCTGCTGGCCAAGAAAAAAGAAATCCAGTTGGACATCCAGAAACTGGAGAACCTTTTGGGATCGCATGTACCGTCAGGTAGATTTTGTTGCTCACGCTCTCTGTCACTTGATGTCTGCAAGCTGACCTTTGCCATCCGTGCTCTTTAGATGACGACAGCGACGACAGCAACGACAGCAGCGGAGAAAGTGAGGTCAGTGCAATGACTCAATATATGCCCATGACGCTTGAGATACCATCAGGATAAGTGTAGACCACATTAAATGGTTCTCAATAAAGTTTCAAATGGTCTAAAAATATAAGCAACACATGAAAATAATTAGTTGTTTCTTTTAATAATTAAATTTTTTAAACATCTCTCTCTATACACATACACATATATACATTTCCATATATGTATATAGTCATACCTCTACTTATGAATGCCTCTAGGTATGAAATTTTCATTTTACAAATGCTTTTTATACGAAAAAAATCCAAGTTAGGAAACCCCCAAAGAATAAATGCATTTACCTATCCGTTATTTTATTTGGAAAATATTGTCGCAGATGCATTGATTCTCTATTTAGAACCTCGCTTCACTCTACTGAACTCCGTGACCGGACGTTTGGTCGCTGGACGTTTGGTCGCGGACGTTTGGTCGCCCGGACCCAAACAATGGGTGACCAAATGTCCGACGACCAAAAGTCCGGCGACAAAACAAGGTAAAACAACACGGCCTACGCATCAATATAAGCCAACAATGGCCCCGAGCAGTTTCACTGAGCGGACGTGTGAGTGTATAAGAGTTTGTATGTACATGAGTTGTCCCCTTAGGAAGGGACGTCAGTCAGGGTCTTAACAAGTTCTCCAACAAAACACAAAAGTACGGGAAATTTGGAGCTTTTCTTTAGCCTAATAATCAATAGGGCATTAAGTATGACTAAATAATAATTCGCAGTTTGTATTTAGGGAATTTGAGCAACAATTTTAAATGGTAATAATCAATACCCTTCCCGGTGACCAAACGGCCGATTAGCACTGAACTCTCTCTCAGTGGCTGTCTCACAACAACCAACCTTGTGCCCTGCGATCGGCTGGCCACCGATTCTGTCCCCCGCCTTTCGCCCGGAGTCAGCTGGGAAAGGCTCAGCGACCCTAATGAGGATAAAGTGGTTCCGAAAATGAGATGAGATGTCGAAATGGAATTCTCTTTCATGGGGACCCTGAAAAGTGAAAAAATATGAAGCAGGTTTTAAGGATGTCCAAAATCAAGGGTTTTTGTCATTTCGTAGCTTAACGGTAGAAGCCACTTTAAAAAGCAGATGAATGCCGCATGTGCACCTGCTTAGTGCTGCAAAAACTGTAATCGTTTGTGGTCTGAAAGTTTTGCATGTGTTAAACTGTGTCAAAAGTAAAAAATGCAACCTTGGGGTCAATTTGAATCGATTTTTATGAAGAACCAAAGGCGAAATTCAAAAATCGGCGCTGTCATGACACAATTCACTATAGAAGCCAACCATAGTCAAAAAACGCATTCAAATGGACGTAAAATGTGGTAATGGTGTCCAATTCGTATGAAATAGCCCAAAATTAAGGTTTTTTTTTATCAATTTTTAGAAAGACGACACGAATGACCTGGAAAATGATGCACGTGCAATGTTGTCCTCGTCATGGTGCTTTTACAAAACAGAGTAGTTTTGATCTGAAAGTTTCGCAAGTACCAAAGAAAATGGCCCAAAGTTGCACTTTTCCGATCTAAAAAATATGACACCCTGGTAGAAATATCAATTTTCTGAAAATCGGCCGCAGTCCATCCCTAGAGGCGTAAATTTGCCAACTTTTGGTGAAAACCGCATTCAAATCAGACTTGCGGTCTTGTCTCCATTTCACCCAGACCTCATGGACACGCGCACACAAATTCTCAGAAATAGCAATATGTATAGATATGTATGTATTATTTGGCTGCCATTGACGGTAGTAGACGTCCATTTCATTTTGCCATTGGGAGGGCGAATGCTATGCTAACACTTCTGCGTGTGTTGTCATTAGCTGGGTTTGTCCATGTCAGTGGAGTCGTGTCTTCAGATGAACTTGGTGTACCAGCAAATCCTTGAAGAAAAGCTCAAACAGCTGGAGACTTTTCTGGCGCATAACCAGCGACAGCAGGTACTTAATAAAACGTTTGTTAGCAAATGTATTCGCGAGGCTGTGCGGTCTCACACATGGTCTACAGAAAGAAGCACAGTTCCAGCTGGCCGGATCCAGCAGAGAAGCCCTGAAAGAACAGCCTCCCGCATCCGCCATGTCGGCTTATCCCAAGCAGGCCTCCTTGTTCTTGGGTCACTTCTTGAAGCCATACTTTAAGGATAAAGTCAGCGGCATGGTGAGGTCTCGGTCTTGAAGGACGGCACCACGATCTTTTAATTAGCCGATGGCATCGCCCTTTGCTTTACCCCCTAGGGCCCTCCACCCAATCAGGATGCCAAGGAGAAGATGATGAGGATGAAGGGTTGTCTCGACAGCAGCAAAATAAAGTTCAAACGATGTGAGGGCATCGACTGACGTGCATCTATCAATGGCTTGCTTTTATTATTGTACTGTGCGTGTGTTCAGGGGAGAGCTGGCAGAAAACCCTGTTGATCCACTCTGTCACCACGGACACTTTGAGGAAACTTGTTCAGCCCAAACTCTCCAGGTGAAAGGCAGCATTATCTTTTTTTTTTATACTGGTCATGTTTTTTATCTTTATCTTCTACGATGATGAATATCATGAATACTGAACAAATAAATTGGGAGGTATAACAAAGTACTATGAAGACCCGAATAATAGTAGGCACTGGAATAATAGTAGGGAGTGGAAAATTCCAAATGAATTAATAATAGTAGGCACCGGAATAATAGTAGGCAGTGGAAAATTCCAAAAATAATGAATATTAGTAGGCACGAGATAATTAGTGTCTAAACAGATTCGATGCATAGAATTAAAGCTATGATGGAATATTTATTCTAAAATCATAACAAGGACAATCATTATTATTTTAATCAACAGTTTACTAGTAGCATGAAACAAAATAATATGTTTAAATTCCACAATTAGCTACAAATTAAAGTCATGATGATCGATTACATACTTAGTGTACTTCAAATTTACCAATTGTTCTTCACTATTCTGACCCTGCAGTCACATTTTGAAAAGACCTAACCGGATGCAGAAGCCCGTTAGCACGGTAACTTTCGAAGACTGACAGCGGTAGCTGCCTATACGTTAGTAAAAACAGCACGTGTGCTTTACACGGAGAAAGTTAATGACATAGAACAATGTTGCTGCTGCACGGACTTAATTGAGGCAAAAATTAATAATCGTAGGCACCCGAATAAGAATCGTAGGCATGCGAAAACTTGAGTTGAAAAAATAATCGTAGGCATACGATTATTCGGGTCTTCATAGTATTGGTATAAATCCTTATATTCTAATTTCTGAACCCAATTCTCCATGTGAAGCTCTCAATTATGCCAATTTCAAAGGAGGCAGTTCAGTGCTACGCTAAGTATTAGCAGCTAATTTAGTTAAGGGGTGGAGGTGGTGGTACTCTAGCTGCACCAAGGCCCAAGCCTTGAGGTCCCAGTACCTGCTCGGGATAAGCGCAAAATGGATGGCAATTTGGATGAAACTTCTGTGAGTGTCTGGGTTTCTTATTGACGTTTATTGGTTCGTATTTGACGAAATATCCCATGTTGAAGCCGTCTAAAAAAGGAACGACATTTTGCACATTGCACAACATGCAAATGCGACTTCAGAGTGACACATGTTGGAATTTCCCACATAGAAGGACCCAAACGCAAAGATAAACTTATTTTCATTATGCTGTACTTTTTCAATAGCTTGCAAAAAACAATATTTCAATTAATGTAAAGACATGATAATAACAGTTTGATTTCAGTTGTCCTACACTTATTTTTTTTACGTTTTATATCAATTTTGCGTGAATCGCATTCACTCCAGAAATCGGACAAGGGTACTCCTGAAATGGGGTCGACGGAGGTTGGCAGCTGTGAATGTGTCAGACAAAGTGAAGTACGCTACGAGATCAGAGCATCACGCCACGGTCCAAAGAAATTCATGAAGAAATGCGAAAAAAGTGATGGACATCTATCAGTCTGGAAAAGGTTACAAAACCATTTCCAAGGCTTTGGGGCTCCAGCAAACTACTGTCAGAGCCATTATCCACAAATGGAGAGAACTGGGAACAGTGGCAAACCTTCCACGGAGTGGTCGGCGAGCTAAAATTACTCCAAGAGTGCGACAACTCATCCAGGAGGTCACAAAAGAACTTAGAAAAACATCAAAAAAACTGCAGGCCTCGCTGGTCTCAATTATGGTGAATGTTCATAACTCGACTACAAGAAAAACAGTGGCCAAAGCAGACATCCATGGCAGAGTTCCAAGGTGAAAATCATTGCTGTCCAAAAAGAATATTAAGGCTCGTCTTATGTTTGCCAGAAAACATCTTGATGATCCTCCACACTTGTGGAAGAACATTCTGTGGACTGATGAGTCAAAAGTTTAACTTATTGGAAGGTATGCGGCCCATTACATTGGGCGGGAAAAAAAATGGCAGTGCCTTCCATCAAAAGATCACTATACTAACAGATTTCAGTTATTGCTGCCAAAGGTGGCACAACCCATTAGGTTAAGGGGGCAATTACTTTTTCACAGGTGGCCAGATAAGTTTCTAATTTTTTTTGCCTTGGTAAATATAATCATTTAAAAAAAAAGACAAAAATATTGTGTTGACAAGTAAAAAGAAATTCAATCAAATTATCTCCAAATATACTCGAAAGCCAGCCATTTAAATAAATGGAACTATTCCAGGATCCATAACCTGGAAGTACTCAGAAGTAAAATTGTGTAATTGATTGTCGCAACTCTCTTTCTACGTGGCTCTGGCCCAAGTACTCCATCATAATCTTGCTGTTCTTGTAAATGTTTTGTTTTGGTCTCCAGTCCAGTCTATTAACATGACCTCGCTGCTTGTGTCATGTCAGGGTGGACTACCTGAGTCAGAAGTTGTCTTCCACCAACAATTCAGAAGAGGAGAAGCAACAGCTCAAAATGCACCTGGAAAATCTGGAGAAAGACATTGAAGCCTTCAAGTATGATTTTGTATTTTCTTCACCGCCGAATCTCTTTACCTTTTAAATCCTTAACCGAATCTATCCAAAAAGAGACAATACAGTCGATAGCCTCCTTCGTCTTAATCTTACTCGTCTCGTTGATCGTTTCAAACTGTTGTAAGAAGGCTGAGTCTCACCAGCACATTCTCCTTCTGGTAACTTACGTTCACACCTTTTCTCTAATTGTTTTATGGCGTTAAAGGCTGAGCTTTAGTCAATGAGGAGAAGCTTTGTGATGGAAGATTTTGTAAACCAAGGTGGCATCAGTATATTTAACAGTCTTGTTAAGGCGTTTGGATTGGATTGGATTGGATAACTTTATTCATCCCGTATTCGGGAAATTTCGTTGTTCCAGTGGCAAGAGGGTGAGGATGCAGGAATAGGAAAGGCATTTTAGACATAAATAGATAGGTAATAGATAGGTAATAAGTAGGTCAAGAAATAAATACATGAATAAATATATAATTAAATAAGCGTGTTGCTTAGGACATATATACATACATACATACACATAAATGTACATGCATGCATACGGTAGGTCTTAACACCCAGCCATTTTTTTGTTAAAGAGCCTGACAGCTGATGGGAGGAAGGATCTGCGGAAGCGCTCCTTCCTGCAATGAGGGTGCCGCAGTCTATTGCTAAAGGAGCTTCGGAGGGACTCCACAGACTCATGCAGGGGGTGGGAGGTGCTGTCCATGATGGACATCATCCTGGTCAGCATCCTCCGCTCTCCCACTTCCTCCACAGAGTCCAAAGGACAGCCCAGAACAGAGCTGGCCCTCATGACCAGCTTATTCAGCCTGTTCCTGTCCCTCTCCGTGCTCCCGCATCCCCAACAAAGCACTGCATAAAACACTGCAGAGGCCACCACAGTGTCGTAGAAAGTCCTTGTGTTTTTTTAATATCTGACAGTGATGTTATGTTTTTGGTTTTCTGTCCAATACATTCAGAGCTTGCTTATAACCAGTTTTAATTGGTTTTAGTGCTTTCTTACAGACCGATGACCAACTTGTTACGGAGCAAGCCATTTTGATATGATCATTGTGTCACAATACAGTTGTGCTGACAGAGAAGTTGGAAAGAAGTTCGAAATAACCTTAAAATTGGACAAATTTAATTCTATTCAGTGTTTTTTTATCTGTCGTTGAAAGACACGTTGTCAGTCAAGAGTGATTCATAGGTAATATAGCACTTCTATGATTGTTTTTCCTTGGACCAAAACGTGAGCATCACTGTCAGTTGTCGCTCAGTCTTGGATATGTTTAAACGCATTTGGGATTTCAAGCCAGTTTTACACACTTGTAATTGCATCTGTCCGTTCCCGTGCAACATGTTTTTGTCTTTCGTTGTGGGCATATAGAACGGCATCATTGGCATACATTTGGCAGGTGACAATCGAAGGTCACCAGTTTGGCAGATCATTTATAAAAAGACTGAAGAGCAAGGGACCTAGCACTGACCCCTGCGGTCCTGCAAGACTGTTATTCTGTGAGCTTACAGATACGTATGATTCAAACCAATTTAGCATGCTTGGTGAGAAATAAAAAAATACAGTGGTACCTTGAGATACGAGCTTTATGCGTTATGGGACTGAGCTCGTATGTCGATTGTCTCGTAACTCAAACGAACGTTTCCCATAGAAATGAACTAAGAACAAATTCATTTCTTCCAACCCTCTGAAAAAACACCAAAAACAGGAAGGATATTGGATTGAAAAAACATTTATTTGTTCTAATTTGCCATCTATTAACAAAGTAACAAATAACTAGTGGTTTAATATTATTAAAATGTGTTTAATAGTTCTAAAATTAGACGGATTTCACGGAAGGGAGAGAGAGTGGAGGGACTTTTGCACGGCAACGCGCTCGTAAAATAACAAACAAATTTAAATGAACTTGGATTACGATGGAGACACTCAAAAATAAGTTTAATCTAACTTTACACTAAACTTAATTCTAATTTTGTTTTACATTTTGATACCTTTCTTCTCCCGGGTTGGCTCTATTTGCCCCGCCTCCACCCTGACTTTCAGATGCAACGTATCGAGGGCTGTTTGCTTTTGTCTTCCCTTCAAAATATTCCGAAAATGATGCACAGAAATGTTCTCGCAATAGGATAACGCACGACCACTTGCGAACGGAAAGTAGTATACTCCGCCATGCGTACACCATTCTGCACTGACTAATGGGGGAAAAAACACTGAAAAAAATGCAACGCTCTGTCCGCCCAGTGCTCGTAGAGACATTTACACAAGGGAGTTGCATCGAGAAAGATAGTGCCCTTGATGTTCTCATTAGCAGCCTCTCACATCGGCTGTATGATCGTATATCAAAATTTGTCTTGTATCTCAAGGTAAATATTTGCTCAAAATTTTACTCGTATCTCAAATTGCTCGTATATTGGGGCAGTCGTATGTCAAGGTATTACTGTAGACAGTTTAGTCAGCAGTATCTGGAGGTTGATTGTGTCAAATGCCTTTTTTGAGATCAAGTTTTATTTTGTGTTTTTTCGAAAGAAGCGAACTGCCGTCTCAGTAAAATGATGTTTTCTAAAGCAAAATTGCCTGTCCAAGGTGTATGGACTGGTGTTAATGTGATCAACAATTTTCTCTGCCACTATCTTTTCCAAGACTTTTGAGAATGCTGGAAAGATGCTTTAGGTCTGTGGGTGTTGGTTATTGCGGGGTTCCCTGATTCAAGGACCACTGTAATGACTGAGCACTTCCAGTATTCAGGAATAAGACCCTCGTTTATGCATTTGTTTACAATAGTGGTTAATGGTCTATGAAAGATTCTTTGTGGTGTTTCAGAAATATTACATCCTTATTAAACGCATCTTTTGCTTTGGAGCTTTTGAGACCAGACACAGCTTTCTCAACTTGTGACTGCAAAACTATGTGCAGATGAAGAATGGGTTCATTGGTGTTCAGTGGTTTTGGTGAGTAGTATTCTATACGAGGATGTGTGACGTGTGGGTCCGGCTAACGGACGTGTGGGTCCGGCTAACGGACGTGTGGGTCCGGCTAACGGACGTGTGGGTCCGGCTAACGGACGTGTGGGTCCGGCTAACGGACGTGTGGGTCCGGCTAACGGACGTGTGGGTCCGGCTAACGGACGTGTGGGTCCGGCTAACGGACGTGTGGGTCCGGCTAACGGACGTGTGGGTCCGGCTAACGGACGTGTGGGTCCGGCTAACGGACGTGTGGGTCCGGCTAACGGACGTGTGGGTCCGGCTAACGGACGTGTGGGTCCGGCTAACGGACGTGTGGGTCCGGCTAACGGACGTGTGGGTCCGGCTAACGGACGTGTGGGTCCGGCTAACGGACGTGTGGGTCCGGCTAACGGACGTGTGGGTCCGGCTAACGGACGTGTGGGTCCGGCTAACGGACGTGTGGGTCCGGCTAACGGACGTGTGGGTCCGGCTAACGGACGTGTGGGTCCGGCTAACGGACGTGTGGGTCCGGCTAACGGACGTGTGGGTCCGGCTAACGGACGTGTGGGTCCGGCTAACGGACGTGTGGGTCCGGCTAACGGACGTGTGGGTCCGGCTAACGGACGTGTGGGTCCGGCTAACGGACGTGTGGGTCCGGCTAACGGACGTGTGGGTCCGGCTAACGGACGTGTGGGTCCGGCTAACGGACGTGTGGGTCCGGCTAACGGACGTGTGGGTCCGGCTAACGGACGTGTGGGTCCGGCTAACGGACGTGTGGGTCCGGCTAACGGACGTGTGGGTCCGGCTAACGGACGTGTGGGTCCGGCTAACGGACGTGTGGGTCCGGCTAACGGACGTGTGGGTCCGGCTAACGGACGTGTGGGTCCGGCTAACGGACGTGTGGGTCCGGCTAACGGACGTGTGGGTCCGGCTAACGGACGTGTGGGTCCGGCTAACGGACGTGTGGGTCCGGCTAACGGACGTGTGGGTCCGGCTAACGGACGTGTGGGTCCGGCTAACGGACGTGTGGGTCCGGCTAACGGACGTGTGGGTCCGGCTAACGGACGTGTGGGTCCGGCTAACGGACGTGTGGGTCCGGCTAACGGACGTGTGGGTCCGGCTAACGGACGTGTGGGTCCGGCTAACGGACGTGTGGGTCCGGCTAACGGACGTGTGGGTCCGGCTAACGGACGTGTGGGTCCGGCTAACGGACGTGTGGGTCCGGCTAACGGACGTGTGGGTCCGGCTAACGGACGTGTGGGTCCGGCTAACGGACGTGTGGGTCCGGCTAACGGACGTGTGGGTCCGGCTAACGGACGTGTGGGTCCGGCTAACGGACGTGTGGGTCCGGCTAACGGACGTGTGGGTCCGGCTAACGGACGTGTGGGTCCGGCTAACGGACGTGTGGGTCCGGCTAACGGACGTGTGGGTCCGGCTAACGGACGTGTGGGTCCGGCTAACGGACGTGTGGGTCCGGCTAACGGACGTGTGGGTCCGGCTAACGGACGTGTGGGTCCGGCTAACGGACGTGTGGGTCCGGCTAACGGACGTGTGGGTCCGGCTAACGGACGTGTGGGTCCGGCTAACGGACGTGTGGGTCCGGCTAACGGACGTGTGGGTCCGGCTAACGGACGTGTGGGTCCGGCTAACGGACGTGTGGGTCCGGCTAACGGACGTGTGGGTCCGGCTAACGGACGTGTGGGTCCGGCTAACGGACGTGTGGGTCCGGCTAACGGACGTGTGGGTCCGGCTAACGGACGTGTGGGTCCGGCTAACGGACGTGTGGGTCCGGCTAACGGACGTGTGGGTCCGGCTAACGGACGTGTGGGTCCGGCTAACGGACGTGTGGGTCCGGCTAACGGACGTGTGGGTCCGGCTAACGGACGTGTGGGTCCGGCTAACGGACGTGTGGGTCCGGCTAACGGACGTGTGGGTCCGGCTAACGGACGTGTGGTAGTAATTAATGGACTACTTGAGTACTAGTTTCACAAGTTACTATGAAAGAAAAAATCGTTATTTCTATTTTACTGTGCAGCTGATTCAACTATAAACAAGGTGTACAGTGGTACCTCTACATACGAGCACCTCTACATACGAGCAGCTCGAGATACGAGGAAAATTTCAAGCAAATAATTATCTCTAGATACGAGGAAAATTTCGAGCAAATAATTATCTCAAGATACGAGAAAAATTTCGAGATGAGAGAAAGCCAGGTGGCCAAGACATGAGAGGCTGTTAATCATTGTAGCGCACTGTCTTTTTTGCCGCATCTCTTTCGTGTATAACAGATATCTACAAGCACTGGGCGGAGCTTGTATTTTCACATGTTTTTTTCCCGTCACTCAGCGCGAATGGCGGAGCGATCGCTAATACGAGCAGTATAGTATATTACTTCTCGTTGGCTGCTCATAAGAACATCAGGGACACTGGCTCTCTCCCCCGCAACTCCTCGAGTAATACCTTCTCTGCGAGCACTGTGTGGAGCGTTACATTTTTTCAGTGTTTTTTCCCCCCCTTAGCCTGTTAGCTCCCGTTAGCGGAGCGATCGCTAATGCAAATCAAATCAAAAGCCTTTATTGTCATCATACACGAAATTGGTGACTACTTCTCGTTGGCAAGTGGTCGTGCGTTATCCTATTGTGAGGACATTTGTGTGCATCATTTTCGGAATATTTTGAAGGGAATACGTAGTACAACAGCAAACATCCCATCGATAGCGAACGTGAGGGTGGAGGCGTGGCAAACAGCTAACCCGGAGAACAAAGGTAAAAAAAAATTAAAACAAAATTAGAATTCAGTTTTGTGTAAAGTTACATTAAACGTATGTTTGAGTATGTCTGTATATATTAATCCAAGTTAATTTAAATTCGTTTGTTCTGTTACGTGTGGAAAAGTCCCCCGTCCCCCCCTCGCCTGCCTCTATGTCGCCGTCTAATTTTAGTTCTATTAAACACATTTTATTACTATTAAACCACTAGTTATGTGTTACTTTGTTAATATATGGTGAATTAGAAGAAATTAAACATTTTTTTCCAATCCAATATCCTGTTTTTGGTTTTCTTTTCATAGTGTTGGAACGAATTAATTTGTTTTTAGTTCATTTCAATGGGAAACGTTCGTTCGAGTTACGAGAAGATCGACATACGAGCTCAGTCCCGGAACGAATTAAGCTCGTATGTAGAGGTACCACTGTAATTAGAAAGTTTTTTTATTTTAAATATTGTGTCTTAATGTGTCCCGTGTCATATTGAGTTGCATGATATCGTGAGTTTGAGTATATCGTCCTGTCCTTACTGCCCATGCTACTTAAGTTGAAAAAAAGCAGAAGGGGCCATTGCGTGTGAATTGCTGTAACGCAGTAGATTGCTAAGCTAAACAGTGCTTATATTAGCACTCGCAGCAACACTGTTAGTTGTGACTATGTACCACACGGCTGAAATGGCATGGTTTGAACTGCTCCTTTGTTGCTGAAATAATACTAGTGACTGCATTACAGATACTTGGAGACAAAAGGACAACATTTTCCTGCAGAAATTTGAGTTACAATCAGATGCAATTCATTTATGCTTTCTTCTTTTTCTGACACATTTTGGACTAGTTCGGTTAGCCAAAATGGAAACAATCGTTGAAAAATACCCGCAAAAAACTCAACTTGTTTCTATTTGTCATGTCTTTAGCTTCTGGTTTGAGTTCTCTCAATTTTTTTACAATGGTTCAGAGTGAAGAAGGAGGGGGATCTTGTCGGAGATCGCGACGAGGAGCACGATTGGCAAAAGATTGCCAAGATTGATGTACGTGAGCGCCCCTCACAGATGAGCTATGAGCGCCCCTCACAGATGAGCTATGAGCGCCCCTCACAGATGAGCTATGAGCGCTACGCTACATTTCCACCATCTTGTTCATCAGGTTCTTTGTGTCTTCTGTGTTTTCCATGTTCTTTCTTCAAAATTAGTTTGAAGGTACGCGCGAGACGGACGACCTTCGGCTGTTCTGGCAGAACTTCCTTCACCCGGCTGTCAACAAGAACCTCTGGAGTGCCGACGAGGTGGAACAGCTCAAGGAGATAAGCGGCAGAAACCGGGAGAGCAACTGGGACCTTGTCGCCCGGGAACTGGGGGTGAGCGGACAAAAAGGCTCGCCCAGGGCCGAGGCGCTGACGCCTTTCTGTCGCTTTGTGTCTTCAGACAGGTCGCACCGCCTTTATGTGCCTGCAGACCTTTCAGAGATTCATCTCTACCTCTCTGAAGCGTGGGCTCTGGACCCCTGCTGAGGACCGCCAGTTTATGCAGATGGTTGACAAGATGAGGATCGGGAACTTTATTCCATACACGCAGAGTAAGATGGCCTATTGAGATGGCCCGGCGGCAACCTTTTCTCACGATAGACAAATTGTTCTCTGTCAGGGATGTCAAATTTATGGGATTGGCCAGAGTTGTTTTGCCTTAAAGGCATCTTGCAGCTCATTCATACTGTACATACACAATAACATGCTTTTATCTCGGCATCAGCGTCATAAGACCGGAGATTTGTGGGATCAAATCGAGCGTGCACAACGCTCAGTTTAAAATAGCTTGGACATCTAGCGCGTCAATAGCTGCCAATGCGTAAATATGGATGTGACCCAAAAATGCTCCAAACCAACAGGAAGTGATGAATGGACAGGAAGCAGACCTGAAGTGCTCTAAAATCAACAGTTATTCTATATCAGAAGGAAGCGACTCAAACATTAGATGGCCCAAAATCAACAGGAAGTTACCAAAAATTCAAATGCCCCCAGATCGACAGGAAAATACCCCAAAATCAAAAGTGACCTCATATCAATTGTAAGTCCCCTGGAAATGTACAAAAAATCTACAGGGAGTGACCCAAATATGAAATGCCGACAAATCCACAGAAACTAGCACATAATTCCCCCAAAACTAACTGACCGGCCAGGAAATGCCTCTAAATCAACAGGAAGTCTTGGAAAATGAACAGGAAGTGAATTAACCCTATAAAGAAAAACTTCCAAAAAGAAAGATTAGATCCACATTTTTCATTATGAAATGAAAAAAACTTTTTTCTCCTATTTTTTCTGTATTTATGAGTATTTGAACATCTTAAGCCACTTTGTTTATGTCTTAGGTAGCAAATTAGTTAATTTTATTTGATCTTAGCTTTTTTCCATTAGGAGTGGTCATCTTAACGTAAATCCACTCCAATAGATCGAACGCAGCGAGTTAGCCAATTACTGCTAAAGAAGAGTGGGCTACTTATGTTCACCGTCAAAAGCACTCGGCCGGCGAAAGTAGAGTTGATGGTTTGATTTAAAAAATTAAAAAATCAAGAGAAAAAAACTATTATAATGAAAATTTCATATTTATGTTTTTTTTCCCGTACAGCTACACTAATAGGAGGGTCAGTACCGGAGCCAACAGTCAAAGAAGAGTTAACATTCATGCTAGTGTAGCGAGCAACAGAGGGTAGAGCACTTTAAAGCATATCTGTGAACACACACCATTACTGCATCTAGATTGTTTGCTTTCTATATATTTAAAATGGTGTGCGCCTATTGTTCTTCAGAAGAAATATTTTTTTTCAAACTCCATGTATTTTTTGTGTCATTTTATCTCATATAATTTTCGGAACAGCTTTATCCTCAATAAGATCGCGGGGGTGCTGGAGCCAATCCCAGCTGTCTCCGGGCTAGAGGCGGGGGACCCCCTGAATTAGTGGCCACCGTATCGCAGGGCACAAGGAGACGGACAACCATGCACCCATAACTAGGGGCAATTTAGAGTGTCCAATCGGCCTACCATGCATGTTTTTGGAATGTGGCAGGAAACCGGAGTACCCGGAGGAAACCCACGCAGGCCCAGAACATGCAAACTCCACACAGTATTGTGTTGAAATATATTGTCAAACAAAGTTTTGCTCCAAGTTTAATAAAGCCCCAATTAACATTTGGTAAAATAGTGATGCAAGATCTCAGTTATATTTAAACTGCGAATATTAGCTCTGTATTCTCATTTTTCCGTCCCTTTGACGACACAGGACGTCCAACCAATTTTGACTGGCTGAATGAATGCATTGGGCAGGTTCCCGCACTATTTTCAAAGAAAGAAGAAGGACTAGGAATACATTGGGCGGGTTGATAAGATTTAGGATTCTTTTGACAAAAGTTTGTTTCAGAATTGCTAACCTGTTTGATGATATTAAGTTTCATTTCTACATCTGGAAGTTCAGATATGTTGATGCTGATTCTGGCTTGTGCAGGTGGTTTCAGGAAGGCCAACCAGTGTAAAATTTGTGCCAAATGTATTATGCGGATCAACTGTTTCACTGAGCTGACCCAAGAGGGGATACGCTGAAAGTCAGTCACATCGGAGCAGAGTCTTTGGTATAATCTAAAACGAGAATTTTCCTCTCCCTCAGTCAGTTACTTCATGGACGGTCGAGACACGCATCAGCTAATCCACAGATGGACTTCAATTTTAGACCCTCGGCTTAAGAAAGGCACCTGGTCCAAAGAAGAGGACCAGGTCTGATGACCATTGTCACTCTGTTTGCGAAGTCCGCTCCTCTAATTGGTTGCTCTCTGTACAGCTGCTACTGAAAGCAGTGGCGCGCCACGGAGAAAAGAACTGGTGGAAGATCCGCTTGGAGGTCCCAGGACGCACCGACGGATCCTGCAGGGACCGGTTAGGGCTGGTCAGACGGCCCTGGACCCAAGCCGCCACTGGTCTGACATTGTCCATCTGTGTTGCGCAGGTATTTGGATTGCCTGAAGGAAGGAACCAAGAAGGGAGCTTTTGACCGGCACGAACGCCAGCTTCTCATCCGACTGATGGAAAAATATGGCGAAGGTATGTGACTGCTTTTATTGGATTGTGACCCTGATATATTAAAAAAATAAAAATGTAGTTTTATTATGAAAATGTTTTAATATTACAATATTTAAGTAATCTTTACATAATGGGTGTAGTGGGCTAATTCACTTAAATTAAGTTATTAGCCTTTGTTGAAATGAATTATAGTGAGAGGACCTCTTGAGCCTTTGTTTTAAAATTGGTTTTACAGATTAGGTCATCCACATCTACATCACATTATGAATGATATCAAGATTTATATGTACTAATACTTGGTCGTACCTCTCAATTATTTTTCATTTTTAGGTGAGCAATGACGTGGTTCAGATCTCCATAAAGTATGCAGCACCTCATTTAGCTAAATTAGCTATACTGCATTCATACATACAGTGGTACCTCGAGATACAAAAATGAACGTTTCCCATAGAAATGAACTAAAAACAAATAAATTCGTTCCAACCCTCTGAAAAAACACCAAAAACAGGATATTGATTGGAAAAACATTTTCATTTGTTCTAATTCACCATCTATTAACAGAGTAACAAATAACTAGTGGTTATGATGTTTAATAGTACTGAAATTAAATTTTGCGAAGGGGAGAGGGAGAGAGACTTTTTGCATGACAACGCGCTCTTAACATAACAAACTAATTTAAATGAACTTGGATTATAATAATCGGACACAGGCTTTGTCATCATCATTGACTCGACAAAAAGCCTAAATGTCATCATACCCAGAAACCGTGTATGACGAAATTGGTAGTGCTTCTCCATAAGGTGTGTTTTCCCGGCAAAAGACCCAAATAAGTGATAATTTCGGACTCGTAATTTGGTATTCTGCTGTGATGGATACATCGCATCACCCCCCGAGCGGATCACGTACCTCTCACTGTCTTTCACTTACCTTCAGTCAGCCAGTAGGAGGCAGATCACCGCCCAACGTATATTCATATTACCTCACCCCGAAGTTATTACGCAGAAAGGATTGTGTGTCGTGTTACCGTATGTTTAGTGTCCTGATGGATGTGGGAAAAAAATGTCCTTAAGCCTATTTGTCCGGACTTTGTGGGACCTATAGCGTCTGCCAGAGGCAGCAGCTGGAACAAATTGTGACCAGGGTGGTATGGGTCCCCGATGATGTTCCTGGCTCTGCTGAGGTATCGAGGGCTGGCAATGTCTTCCAGTGAGGGTAGAGAGCAGCTGACGATCTTCTGGGCAGTGTTAATCACTTTCTGCATGGCCTTTTTGTCTGCTGCCGTGCTTCCAGCGTACCACACTGTGATGCAGTATGCCAGGATGCTCTCCACAGTGGCTCTATAGAAGGTTACCAGAAGCTTAGTGTTCAAGTTGTTCCTCCTGAGTACGCTAATTACGATACAGACACACTCAAAAATACGTTTAATGTAACCTTACACTAAACTTAATAGCTAATTTTGTTTTACATTTTTATACCTTTCGTCTCCCATGTTGGCTGTATTTGCCCCGCCTCCACCCTGACTTTCAGCTGCAGCTAAAAGGAACATATTGAGGGTTGTTTGCTTTTGTCTTCTCTTCAAGATATCCCGAAAATGATGCACACAAATGTCCTTGCAATAGGATAACGCACGACCACTTGCCAACGAGAAGTAGTATACTCCTCGTATTAGCGATTGCGCCGCCATTCTGCACTGACTAACGGGGGGGGGGGGGGGGTTGGTGGAATGAAGCCGGCCCTTCCTGCTTGTATTGGATGAGAATGGGCGTGGATAAAAATTTGCAGAGCAGACGTTTTTGATGTGCCAACTGATGTTTGTTCCATCAGGTCGCTGGTCAAAGATCGCCGTGGAAATTCCCAACCGCAATGATGCACAGTGTCTACGGGAGTGGAAAAAAATTTTGCGACACGCAAATGAGCCTTCAAAGGTATGATAAGCAGTGGAAAGTACTTTGGAAGCTCGGAACTTGTTTTTTCTCCAATAGAAAAGAACTAGAGGAGCACCAGAGACCACTGCCAGAGCCAATAAGGTCAAGATGAAGGCGCCCGTCAGGAGGCATCTACGAAAAGTTCAGGCGGATGACGAGGAAAGCAGTTTGGAAGAGGAAGAGGAGGAGGACGTTCACTACATGGACACTGATGACGAGAAGCCGGAGAATGAGGACGACAAGGCCCAGGAAGAAGAAGATAACTTGTTAGATAGGGAAGAAGTAGAGCATGTGCATTATCCCATTCCACCCGTGCACCTTTGGATCCCTCTGAATGAAAATCCACAGTCTACTTACCCCCAAATCAAGCATGTGACGCTGAACTCTGGCGGCGGGCCGGTGGAAGCCGTTCGCTCCACTGTGGTGACTAAGTCAGGGAGCGCAACAGCGGTGGGCCCGCCTCCCCAGGAGCTGAGGCAGAAGGAGCGACACGTGGACGCCGCGGCACTGATGATATCGGAGGAGCAGCTACGATTGCACCTGAGTCACCAGGCTAGCAAGCGCAACAAGCTCCGCTCCCTTCTGAAGAAGGGGCACGTGACCAACACAGAGATGGACTACCTGCTGCGGATCGCCATTTTGCCCTGGGTGGGGAATGTGCTAGCGCCCAGTGCGGCACCCAGCGCGACATCCACGCTGGCCGATGCTCTAGGGCGTGAGACGGCCGTGAGCTCTACCCCCCTTTTCATGCTCCTACTCCGCGCCGCGGCGGTAAACATCTCGGGCTGCAAGGACGTCATCCTCAGGCGGGGCCAGGAGAAAGTGATAGCAGGCCAGTTGCCGCCACCGCCGGCGAAATCCATCCGGCCTCCCCGACGGACACCCGCACATCTCAAGAATCCTGCTTCAGTTGCTGCCATGTTGCATGCCAGCCGTGCGCGCATCCAACATAACCCTCCTCTGGTCTGTCTATTGTCCACGCCTCCAGCTCCGTCTCCTCTTCTGATCCATCCACAGGTAAGCTTTTCCTTTTTTTTGTCCAGAGTCGATCAATTGACACCTTTGATTGGACGGGTTTGTCCACCTCCGCAGATATCAAGCGACCAGTGTCGGCCACTTGGCCGCAATCCACCTTTAAGTCCTGCTGTCTGCCTGCTGACTACGCCTCCTTTATTGAGCCAGCCTTCTCAAACTCTGCCTCCTGTTTCACTTCAGTCACAGGTCAATTTTTATTTGTCGGACATTCAATACTTTTGATGAATGAGTGATGATCGGTATTTTGGCCTGCCCCGCAGATGTCACCCCATTTTTGGAAACTGATCCCTACAGCTCCCTCCTCCGCTCCTCCTGTCTACCCAATGACCACGCCCCCCTGCGTGCCTGCTGCAGCGCCACGTTCAGTCCGATCTAAGGCCAGCTCTTTTTCCTGCCTTTTTTTGGTTGATTGACAGCTTTTTCTTGACAAATGCGATAAACACACTCCTCCGTTCTACCCGCAGACGTCAGGCTGCCTTCGGCAGATTATCCCTCGCACTCCTCTCGCTCATCCTTCTGTCCGCTTGCTTACCACACAACCCGTTTCTGTGTTCCCCGTGACCCCGCCTCTGCGTTTGGTTACTTTTAAGCACGACTCCAAAGCGCCGCCCGCAGGGAAGAAGCGGGAACGGGAGGAAGAGGTCGCTGATCGCGGGAAGCGAATAAGGAAGTTGACCGACAAAGCTGTCCAATTACAGGTCAAAACTTTTGTTCTCCCATTTGGATAAATTAAACTGTCAGCATTTGACACACACCCTGTATTTTCTCGCATATAAGCCTTATTTGTAAAAAAAAAAAGTAGATGTCGCGAAATTAACATTTACTATTTTTGGTTATTTTCTGTTAAGCAGTAACAAAACAACCATTCCTAGATTAATTACAAACTTCCTTATGATACTGACGCTAATCATGTGCTTTTGATTCATACAGTATCTCAGAAATACCAGGTGTGATGATTTTTCTTAAGATTTTCCCTCTAAAGCAAGGGTGTCAGACTTGGGTTGGTTCGCGGGCCGCATTAACGTCAACTCGATTTGATGTGGGCCGGACCATTTTAGATATAATATTTAGATATTTTTTCATAAATTGATTAAAAGAACTGGATCTATTCCACTAATACTACTATTCCATTTTTTATAGATCTAAAACAATGTTTATTTGAGCTTTTTTTTCTTAGTAAAGGAAAATCTCTTTATCATTATGTTCCATATTAAAGTGGAAAACAGAAAATATTTTTATATATTTTTAGATTTTACAAAATGATTTTTGAACTAAAAACCCAGAAAAAAATGATAAAAAAATTACAATTATTGATTTAAAAGGGGGACAATCATGAAATATAATATACATCTATAATCTTCATTTTAATTTGATCCAAAAACAGAAAGTCGCCACTCATGATTTACTTTCTCGGGCCACACAAAATGATGTGGCGGGCCAGATTTGCCCCCGGGCTGCCACTTTGACACCTGTGCTCTAAAGTAACCCATTTGTACTCCCTATTAAAACCATGAATAAGGAGGTAAAAGTTGTGAATCAGGTGGCGGCTTATACACGTGATATTGTCAAATTCAACGATTTTAAGGCAATTTTAATGGTGCGACTTATACGCGCGGGTGGCTTATATGCGAGAAAATACGGTTGTGTTGTGATCGACCGGTTTGTTTTCAGGATACAACCAATAACAGGAGGTTGCAAGCGCAATGTGGGCACGAGATTGAAGAGGGCAGAACCACATTGGTGCCATCAGAACCTGTGATGCAGAATGTAGTCCTCAGGCTTCCTCCCCCACCTGCTAGCTCCTCCCCCGCACCTCCGCGCAACATTGACCCCTCCCTGGTGTCTCTTGGCTCGTCAGCACTATTCGGGGATTGGCTGCGTGGGTCTGGAGGCGTGGCTACGCCTCATGCGGATACGTCTCTGCCCTACCTGCCACCCTGCTGCACTAATCTGACGGCGCTGGCTGTCATCCTCCGCAACACTGAGCAAATAACGAGAACCGCCCACAAACTTGTACAAGTGGACACCCCGCCTGACCAAACAGGTACGTACACGTGCGGAAACAATGTTGCCAGATTGGGTGGATTCTCTTCCAATTGAACTATTTTCAAAGACACAGACCTGGGAGAAATAATTGATAATAATGTTGGTAAAATTTAGGCGGCTTTTGAAACTTAACACGCGTTGGAAAACTGTAATTTTCTTTCTTTCTTTACTTTGTTTTATTCGCGTGTTTAATATGGTTTCCAGGTGGCTTTGCTTCCGCTTCTGACACCAATTTCAATAGAAATATTTTCCCAGAATGCACTTTTAATCGGTGCTGAAAATTGTTGTCCAATATGTACTTTGACAGTGATTTCTATTAAAAACATTTAAAATGAATAAATTGAACTGGGTGGGTTTTACGGTGCCATTGGGCCGGTGTCTTTCCGATCTGGCAATCCTGCGCATATAAGGCAGACCTGCTTCATCTATAATTGATGTTGTTTATTTGTCATCTCAGTGCATGCGCTGCGCACCTTGGTGCAGAACCGTTTGGGTTCCGATCCGGTCTTCTCACTGTTGAAGGCTCGATTCCTTTCGGCGTTTACCCTCCCTGCATTGGCCGCTGCTGTCCCGCCCATCACAATCGTGCCGCCCGTCACCGCTTTGCCCGAGCCACCGAGCGGTCAACGTGAGAAGAAGAAAGGAAAGACCGCCTCTAATTCGGTGAGGGGCCACAAGCCTCCAGCCCAATTGGTGTGTGATGGCTTGGGAGCTCCGGCTCATCATTTCTCGGGAATGACGGCCCCCGCCCATGGCCCCCGTAGGACCGTCAGTGACACATAAAAAAGGTTTCAATTTGTTGTTTTTTCAATGGTTTGCCAATAAAGTTTTGAAACCCAGTTGGCTTTTTGTGACTTGTATTCAGTCGACAGGAGCGCCACAAAAGCGACAAAATCTAACATTTGTCGCATTTCATCGCTATTTTCCCTGCATCCTTGCGTGGGATCCGTATGGTTTTTGGCAAGGGCTCATATTTTCAAACCGTCACCAGCATCGGACCCACCGTTTTTTTTTAATCAAGATATTTATTACGGTCTGTTGGACTTAGTATTGTATTGAACAAATTATCTTGATCATGTTATGTCATGCATTACAATTGTGCAGCCATTTTGGCTGACTTGGGGCCAGCCCTTTAGGCTTGAGTGTTACCAATCCAAATGATCTTTCCTTTTTCATGTAACTTGAATGAATGGGATTCACCAGTTTGGGAGCCCAGAGTTCCTTCCCACAGGAAATGGTGGTGATGTCTCTCCAAAAAGACCTTGCTTCTCCTGAGTGTTTCTCTATAATTAGATGAGACACTTTTGGTATAAAAAAACTTGTCTTGTGGCAAAAATATGAACAGTTCAAGGGGGCTAAATACTCACAAGGCACCATAACATATTATGAATAAACATTTTACAATCGTCTCTTAAATAACCAACATCAATAACAAATTCCTCGTCAGCAGACCCAAATAGATGTGGGATTTATATGAGCGGTTAGTATGTAGGCCTCACGGCTCTGGGGTTCTGGGTTTGAATCCAGGTCGGTCCAGACTGAATAAAATTGAATTCAGTTCGTCCAATTTTACGTTCATTGGAAACAATCTAACGCCTGAGTCAGCAAAACTATTTTGACACAATGATCGTATCACACATGACTAACTGCCTAACAAGTTGGTCATTGGCCTGCAAAACAAAACTTGAAACCAATTATAAGCATTTATAATTATTGGACAGAATCACAAAAATGCACCACCACTGTCAGATATTTAAAAAACACAAACGCCTGAACTAGGACAATACTATTAAATATGCAGATGCCACCTTAGGTTACAAAATCTTGCATCACAAAGCTCCTCCACTGAAAGATTTTGTGGAAAAAAATTCGAACACAACAAGAGCTGGCTCTCGAGGTGACTGTGTAGTTCCCTTCAAAAAGAGTGCATTCAGCCGAAACACCTGTCCGTGCCTCACATACCTGGAAGTCGATACTAATAATTACCCCACGTGAACTCCCGTCTCTGAACCTCTTAGCCAATCACCTTTAAAGCCTGGCTGCTAGAGGAACAAAATTGCGATTATAAGGTTGTCTAAAGTGAATGGTTTTTATTGTCATATACATGCAGTGGTGTGCCGTCAGGGCCTTCAAGGCCTTCTCTGCTGGCCTAAGAAATATCTGAATCACAGACTGATGTTAATTATATTTTGTCGATGAATACTTATTAAATAATTCCAAATTGTATGTTAGCTTCCTTTCATTGCTTTCCCCCCTGGTTGCACTGCTTCCAGTTGTGTGTTTTCATATTGAAGCATTTAACCAATCACATTTCAGCCATTATTTGTTGCCAGGGTCAGAAATCTGCCTCAAGGCCTTCACAATCAGTTCTGGAGACTCTGCTGCATTAAACAAGCATCGATAAGACTGTTGCTTTAACCCAGGGGTCCCCAAACTTTTTCTTGTGAGGGCCACATAACTTTTCCCTTCTCTGATGGGGGGCCGGTGTCAGTTTGTAACAGAAAAAGCCATGGAACATTAACTTTCTGTTGTGCCATGCACAATCTTCTCCCTTTGCTCTGAAGTTTATGCACGACACCACAACCGTCATTACATAATCCCACGTCAACATTTTGCAGCACAGTGCTTGGTGGTGAATTTGGCAGTGGACTCGTAGCGGGGCGGTGAGACCCCTTTTTTCCAACTCCTGGTTCAAGCGACCCATTATTAGACCGCGAGTTTCGGCCACCATGCTAGGAGCCCCGTCAGTCGTGATGCTAGCTAGCTTTGACCAGTCCAGGTCCAACTTCTCCATGGTTTGGCACACTTTGTCAAAAATATCCTCTCCCGTTGTAGTCCCTTTGAGACTTTGGAGGGCTGCCAGATCCTCGCAAATCTCAAAGTTTGCGCTAACTCCACGAATAAAAATGAGCAGTTGCGCTGTGTCTTGCACGTCCGTGCTTTCATCCAGTGCTAATGAAAAAAAGTCAAATTATTTCATCTTCTGCTGCAGCTGGGCATATACATTACTCCCGATTTCTTCAATGCGTCTGGTCATTGTACTCACCGACAGACTTACGGCATTAAATGCATCTTTCTTCTCGGGACACACCTCCTCCGCGACAGTATCCATACATTTCTTAACAAACTCTCCGTCAGTGAAAGGCTTACCGCTGCTTGCTATCAATTTAGCAACCCAAAAGCTGGCCCGAACGGATGCCTGGTTCTGCTGAGATAGTAGTCCACTTTTTCGCTTTGAGAGTTTGTCTGCTCGTATTTGGCCTTGCAATCTATCGTACTTGTCTTTGTGACGGGATTCATAGTGTCGGCAAAGATTGTATTCTTTGAATACCGCCACCGTCTCTTGACAAATGAGACAAACAGCCTTTTCTTTGCTTTGAACAAAAAAATAATCGTTTGTCCACTCCAGGTTAAATATCCTGCATTCTGAATCAATTTTTCTCTCACCTAACTTTTTCGCCATTATTCCGTTCTCAAACAGGTTGCAGTTTTAATATGCTTGAATAGTCCGCGATGGTCCCAGGGCTCCGCCCTCACCTGCGATCGTCCAGATGTCTCGGTAACACTGCTCGTGCATGCAACGGTGGACGTGCCCGCATGCATCAAAGGGAAACACTCTCCCCGCGCGTGTCACCAAAGAAGCAATGCGAAGCCCCGCTTCACTGGGATGATTTGTGGGCTCAGCAGGGGTGCAATGAACCAAACACAAGATTAAAATGTCCCAGTCTTCAAGGCCAAATAGGAAAAAAAAATCCGATAGCGTCTCTGGTATTGTTCAGAGGGCCGGTCCAAATGTGCCAGCGGGCCGCATCCCAAAAAAAAAAAAAAAAAAACAATTAAAAAAAAAAAAAAAAAAAACAATTCAAAAAAAAAATAATAATAAAAAAATAAATTCCGATAGCGTCTCTGGTATTGTTCAGAGGGCCGGTCCAAATGTGCCGGCGGGCCGTATCCGGCCCGCGGGCCGTAGTTTGGTGACCCCTGCTTTAACCAATCAGATTTCGAGTTGGCAACACTACAATGCCTTCTCGCAGGCGTAGGGATACGTCATTGCTTTCTCGCAGGCGTAGGGATATGTCATTGCCTTCTCGCAGGCGTAGGGATACGTCATTGCCTTCTCGCAGGTGTAGGGATACGTCATCACTTTCACCAACTATGATTGGCTAGTGATAGAGTGGACTAGCCAGAGCTACTGTTGGGGTTATTCTGGGATATTATTATATATGTGATATATATAGATTATGTCTACGATGTCTCTCCTTTATTAAAGTATATCTATTAATAAACCTATCAGCTACCAAACTGTATCTGGAGCGAGCTGCACAAGCAAATATATTGTTGTGTTGATTTAAAGCCATTTTTAAGACGGACTATGCCAGTAATACGATAGGACAGGCTCAACATGCAGCATTAGCTTTGATGGCGATAGAAAAAAAGGAAGAAAGAAAGGAGGATGGATATTGTGTACAGTTGAAAAGGATTTTTGGTGAGTAAAATATGGCTATATTCCGAGATAATATTTCAATTGTATGAAATTCCCGGGAAAAGGAAGTGGATTTTACCCCATTTTAGTGCAATTTTTGCCGGTTCGCCATGGGCGTGCATCGCTGTCTTTTCCCGGGAAAATCAACCCCCTGGCCCGGTTGTGATGTCTGAAAAGCTCCAGTATTTGTATTTAATCACTAAATGCTGCTAGGATGTGGATTTTACCCCATTTTAGTGCAATTTTTGCCGTTTCGCCATTGACGTCCATTGCTGTCTTTCCCCGGGGAAATCACCCTCCTGGCCCAGTTCTAATGTCGGAAAAGCTCCAGTATTTGTATTTAATCAATAAATGCTGCTAGGAAGTGGATTTTACCCCATTTTAGTGCAATTTTTGTCGTTTCGCGTATGGACATATCGACGTTCATCGCTGTCTTTTTCCCGGGGAAATGATACTCTGGGCCCGGTTCTGATGTCTAAAAAACTCCAGTATTTTTTATTTAATCAATAAATGCTGTTTTCGGCTGGATTCTACCCCATTTTCGGGCAATGTTTGCCGGTACGCCATTGACGTTCATCGCTGTCTTTTCCCGGGAAAATCACCCGCCTGGCACGGTTGTAATGTCTGAAAAGCTCCAGCTCCAGTATGTGTATTTGATCATTAAATGCTGCTAGGAAGTGGATTTTATCCCATTTTTGTGCATTGATTTATTGATTATTGTTTATGTGTCGCAGCTGTAGCTACAGTAGAGGTTTTATAGCCATAAAATAGTTTTTGCTGAAGGCGTCACTAGGAAATGCACGGACCGCCACTGTATACATGTATAATGAGATTTAAAGCTTTCACCCTGTAGTGCACAAATAACAACAAACAGACACACAAATAATAAATCAAATAAATAAGTACTCCAAGTGAGGTCATCAGAGCAGAGCGGGCTTCTTCTGTCTGAAATCCAGGATGAGTTCCATTGTTTTGGAGACCTTCAGCGCCAAGTCGCACCACTTGTTGAGTCTATGGACGCAACAACAAACAAGCAAACACATAGAAAATCAATATATAGTAATGATAGATAAATAATAACTAAATAGTAATAAATAAATAAGTGGTCAGCATAATAAATAAGTAGTATAAGTAGTAGCAGTGGCGGGCCTTCAAGGCCTTCTCTGCTGGCCTAAGAAATATCTGAATCATATTATATTTTGTCCATCAATACTTATTATTCCAAAAGGTCTGTTAGCTTCCTTTCATTGCTTTTCCCCCTGGTTGCACTGCTTCCAGATGTGTGTTTTCATATTGAAGCATTTAACCAATCACATTTCAGCCATTATTTGTTGCCAGATCAGATCTGCCTCAAAGCCTGCACAATCAGTTCTTGCGGGCTCTGCTGCATTAAACTAGACTGTTGCTTTTAACCAATCAGATTTGAGTTGGCAACCCCACAATGATTTTTCATAGGCGTTAGCATTTTGCTGGCTGGGATATGTCATTGCTTTCACAAACTATGATTGGCTAGTAGGCGGGCCAAAGCAGTACCCCAGGCAGCCGAGATCGCAAACTCCACCCACTATGGCCGACAGAAGCAAAAACAAATATATTCTGTTTGCTCACAAAGCTATTTTCTAGACGGACTTTTCCAGAAAAATATGGACATCATTAAGAAAGGGCGGTCAACTCCGAAGCTAGCAAGCCTGTTACAGCCGGGAAAATGGTGTGTGGGGCACTTTCAGCGCGCTAACTTAGCTCCACAAGCAAATAGTATATTGTTGTGTTGATTTAATGCCATTTTCAAAACGGACTATGCCGGAAATATGACAGGACAGGCTCGACTTTCATCATTAGCTTCGATGGTGATTTGGAAAGAAGGAAGAAAGAAAGGAGGATGGATATTGTGTAAAAAGGATTTTTGGTGAGTAAAATTACAAATATGGCTATATTCCTAAATAATATTTCAATTGTGGGCCAAGTTCGGATATCTGAAAAGCTCCAGTGTTTGTATTTAAGCTCCAGTGTTTGTATTCAGTCAATAAATGCTGCTAGGAAGTGGATTTTACCTAATTTTAGTGCATTTTTTGTCATTTCACGTATGGACGTATCGACGTTCATCGCTGTCTTTTTACCGGAGAAATAATACTCCGGGCCCGGTTCTGATGTCTAAAAAGCTCCAGTATTTGTATTTAATCAATAAATGCTGTTTTCGGCTGGATTTTACCCCATTTTCGGGCAATGTTTGCCCGTACGCCATTGACGTTCATCGCTGTCTTTTCCCGGGAAAATCACCCCCTGGCCTGGTTTTAATGTCTGTGTTGCAGCTCTAGCTGCAGTGGAGGTTTTATAGCCATAAAATAGTTTTTGAGGGTTGGATTGATACGTTGACGGCGCTACCAGAAAATGCACCGCCCGCCACTGAGTAGTAGTAATAAGTCTTGATTAACTCCTAGGTGCAGAACTCAAGTTGAGTATGGTGTCAGCTCTTGGGAAGAAACTCCTTGAGTTTAGGTCACTTGTTGAAAATTTCATTCATTCATTTTCTGAACCACTTTCATCCTCATTAGATTGGCGGGGGTGCTGGAGCCTATGCCAGCTGACTTCGGGCCAGGGAGGAAACTGGAGTACCTGGAGAAAACCCACGCAGGCCGGGGACAACATGCAAACTCCACACAGGTGGACTGACCTGGATTTGACTCCAGGACCCCAGAGCTGTGAGGGCAACGTGCCAACCATTTGCGCTACCGGGCCGCCTTGACGATTTCAGTGATGGGGAATTTTCAAAGAGATGATGGATGATAATAAATAATGAATAGAGTTGATTATTGCCAGTGTGTTTAAATTGTATATTACTTTGTCCAAAGTGATGACCAGTCTCTGAAAGCAGTAGTTTCCCTGAAATAAAATGAATGACTATTCTAAGATGTTCAATTTCTTCTTCTTTTTATTATTATCATCATTATTATTGTTATTATTATTATTCCACCGGTTGAAAACGGAGAAGGGCAAGTCACGTGTTTTCCCCCCGTGTGTCTTAAAACGCGCACGCGACAAATTCTCAGCTTGTCGAGAGCGCGACTTATGACGTATGTGATTTGCCGCGCAGTGATGATGGCGGTGCGTGAACGCGCAGTGAAAGTAATGGCTGCTCTGAGTCGGCGGGTGCCTAGCCTCGATGATTTCGTGGGTCAAAGCTGGACTGCTTGGACCGAGTGGGTCGGTGTGACAGCACCTGACGGTAAGAGAGCAGAATGACCTGACAACGGCTATTACAAATCTGTTTAATTAATAAAGCCCACGGTTTATTTTCGCGTAAACCTAGGGCAGAGCTAGCCGTGTTACCCAAACAAAGACCCTGCCGGGTCCTAGCGCTGGGTGGATAACATGTTGCTCTACACTAGGTCCGGCTGCACACGTTGTCATGACAAAATTAATATAGGCTAGTTGTAGTTTGTATTAGTATTCGGGTCCTGTTTGAACTCGTGCAGTCTACGCTTGCCGGACGTGGCCAATTGTAAAGAAAGCGGTAACATCAGAGCGGACTGAAGCTAGTATGGCAGGCTGTGTGAGGAACTTCTTGTCGTGAAAAGCTAGGCTAGGTCGCTGACAAACCTGGCAGACAATTGCTTGACGGCAGGATAGTTGGTTAGCGTTAGCATGCCAGCCAGTGGCCGGAGGATTGGTACAGAGTATGATGCTGGTAGCACCGTGTACGTGCTGATCCATCGTTTGCGACAACAGAAGCGCCACTCTTCTTGTCGCCTTACCCCAGGAGTTGACCCCATCCGGTTCTTTCGCAACACAATCCAAATGTAGCCTATTTGTATGGCCGACACAATCATAAGTGACAGCTCTGCTCCAAAATAGTTGGCCCTTCCCAGCTTTCAGTATGTGCGCTAACCCATTGTTTGGCATCCATCCATTCAATAAAGTCTCACATCACATGCCACCTTTTATATTCTTTATTTGGTTACTATGCTGGAACACTGGCCCGTCTAGCAAAAAAAAATCCAGCATAGGTTGGTTTCTGGACCAGTTCAGCCTATTATAGTGCAACAAATCCAGCAAGGTTCTCCAGGAAATTCTGCAAGGTTTCCCGGGGGGTCCTTCGAGGGTCCCGGGGGTTTGCTGCGAGGTGGTTCTCCGGGGGGTTCCTGCGAGGTGGTTGTCCGGGGGGTCCTGTGGGGTGTGTGTTCGGGTGGTGTAATTGCAGTTTAAATTTATTGAAATTTATCGAAAGTCTTGATATATTAAAGTAAGCAATAGATGAACCAGAATGACTTTAAAAGTTTACTTAAAAAAAATAAATAATAACTCTGCACACTAACTTTGTATAACTGCCACTTAAAATAATGAAGAAACGGCAACGGACTTCTTCTGTTATGATGCTTTTGCATAAATTGACTATTGGAAATCTTCGCTCACACCATTTGGACTGGAGGTGAGAAGCGATTGAGCAGTTGCTACGAAGCCATCATAGTTCAACTGGATTGGACTTCTATTGCTGTCAATTACACTGAGTGACTTAAGATGCCCAAACAGTTTACCAATACATACATCCATTTATTCAAGTTTGTTTACTGCCTTCTTTGTTAGATTTGAGCATTTACCATCTTAAAACAAATATTTATACATTCATTCATTTTCATTTTCTTTCCGCTCGTCCTCACACGGGTCGTGGGGCGTGCTGGAGCCTATCCCAGCCAACTATGGACACTAGGTGGAGGATGCCTTGAATCGATGGCTGGCCAATCGCAGGGCTAAATCAGAATACAGGCTGCCCTCGATTATCGTGACTTCACTTGGCGCGAATTCCCTTCTGTCTGTTACTAGGACTCAGCACTGAAGAAAACATATTTTTGTTTTTTGTTTTTATAAAGTTCATAAAAATGTGAAAATCCACGCTGAAACTCGTAAGTGGAAGCCACTCTTGCTACTAAGACTCAGCACTGAAGGGAAAAAAAGGAAATTATAATAGGGGTGACCCTACTTAGCAAGTTTTCGATTATCGCAGCCATGTCTGGTCTACATTAACTGCGATATTCGAGGGATTACTGTACTAACCTTTTTTTGTCTCATGTACTCAATTGCTTCACATTCCTCTCAAAATCTTGTTGTTTTAGGAACTGATTTGGATGATTGTAGTAAAAATGGCAAAAAGGCTGCAGAAGCAATGTCACTCAGCAAGGAGGGTAAGTCTGGCAGCAATTGTGAGTAAAACTTTTGAATGTATTCCGTCTCATTTCTATAGCAACAGCTTTGTGACAAAATATCCGTCTTTTGATAAGTGTCTAAAGCAGGGTCCGGGAACCTTTTTGACAGAGAGAGCCTTAAACAATTCATATTTTCAAATGTTAGTCCATGAGGGCCATACTCAGAATTTAAAACTAAATGACCATGTGTCCATTTTTTTTAGTCATTTTGTTACTTTTAAAGAACAAAAGTCTCTGAATTCTTTTGACAACATTGCTACACTGTTGCTAATCAATGAGTATTAGTGAGAGTATACATGCAGAAAGGTCAAAATTATTTTTAAAAAATGTTTTAAAAGGGGGCTGGAGTTAGTGTCAATGCCACAGTGCCCACGTGATGCTCCTATTTGTGCGATCGGGACTCAGTACTTTCACCAGGGGTTTCCATATTTGACCTCAGAGAGCCATATGCAACCATCAAAAGAGACGCATATGGCTCCCGAGCCATAGGTTCCCTACCCCTGGTCTAAAGCAGGTAGAGTTGATCTTAAATGCTGTGGAAAAATGGCATTCAAAATGTCACAAAATCAGTTCAGTAAATCTTGCTTCATGTTAGTCACTTAGTGCAATTTGCACCTTATCCACATACACCTGCCTAATGATTGGTGCAACAGTGAAAATGTATCGTAATTTACGCACTCTAAAGCACACCTGACTGACTATAAATAGCAATGACCAAATTAAAAAAATCTAATTTACACTGCAGATGTGCATCTCCTAATATGGGATATTTACAAATATTAGACAGTTTTTTTCTTTAGTCATTTGTTTTGACTCTAAACTGCGTGAAAACAAAATGCCCTTGCTTGGTATTGTTTCTGGTTTTTTTTTTTTCAGGAAAGCCTTCAAGACCCTGAAAAAGATATGCTCTTTACTGTAATAAAAAAAGCTGAGCAAATGGTATTGGAACTTGAAATAGAGAACATGGTGTGGAAACATGAAATTATAAATATGAAATTGAAATAAGGGAATATTATGTACAAGTATTTACAATATATTTTTTTAATGTTTAGCTTAAGCTCTTTAAAAGAAAAACTTTAACCTACAATAAAAAAAGAGAGCAAATTGTGAAATAACTAAGCTTTGCGTCCTCAATGTGCAAATGTAACTGAGAGAAATTTATAATGATAATAATAAAAGTACCACAGTTCCTGTGATGCGAGTACAGTAATCCCCCGATTATCTCGGCTTCAACTATTGCGGCTTCACTACATCGCGGTTTTTTTCGGGGGGAAATTTTATCGCGGCCATGTCTGGTCTACATTAACCGCGATAATCGGTAATCATATTTATGTTAATGAACATTCATTCTCAACAACAATCATCCTCCATATGTCCATCCTCGACGAAATGGTTGCGGGGGTCACTGGAGCCTAACCCAGCTATCTTCGGGTGAAAGGCAAACTACACCCTAGACTGGTCGCCAGTCAGTCATAGGGCACACAGTTAATGAACATATATATATAAATATGCAAGATTGTAGCCAATGGCTAATTTCTCTCTTTAGTCCATTGTGTAGGTTGAAAATAAACACAGAACCTGACAGCTAAAGACTGCAGAGGGTGATCAACACAGCCCAAAAGATCATCAACTGACCCCTACCTACCTCACATCGTGATGTCGTGGTTAAAATAGAACATTGTTCAGGCCTGGTGTGTAATACAGTGGTACTTCGACATACGAGCCCACCGACATACGAGCATTTCAAATAATTATCTCTACATACAAGAAAATTTTCGAGATACGAGAAAGCCAGGTGGCCAAGACATGAGAGGCTGTTTATCATTGTCTTTTTTGCCACATCTCTTTCATGTATAACAGATATCTACGAGCACTGGGCGGAGCGTTGCATTTTTTTCAGTGTTTTTTCCGTCACTTAGCGCGAATGCTGGAGCGATCGCTAATAAGAGTAGTATATATTACCTCTCGTTGGCTGCTCATAAGAACATCAGGGGCACTGGCTCTCCCCGCAACTCCTCGTGTAATATCTCTGGTCGCAACTCCCTCTTTGTAATGTCTCTGCGAGCACTGAGCGGAACGTTGCATTTTTTCAGTTTATGTTATATTACGATTCACCGGTGCAAAGAGAAACCCCCGCTAACCCCCCTCCCTCTATGTCCCTCTCTCTACCCTCCGTGAAATCCGTCTAATTTTAGTTCTATTAAACACATTTTAGTAATATTAAACCACTAGTTATGTGTTACTTTGTTAATAGATGGCGATTAGAAGAAATAAAACATTTTTTTCCCCCAATCCAATATCCTGTTTTTGGTGTTTTTTCCCAGAGGGTTGGAACGAATTAATTTGTTTTTAGTTCATTTCAATGGGAAACGTTCGTTCAAGTTACGAGAATATCGACATATGAGCTCAGTCCCGGAACGAATTAAGCTCTTATCTCGAGGTACCACTGTACTTGGATTACAAGAAAAACAAAGCCTTTACGTATTCATATTTGGTCTGATTTACTTCTCATCAAGTGTCATCATCGAGCCGAAATGATGGGTCCTTTTCCACGTGCTCATAGTCGGGCGAAGATAAAATATCTCTTAGGCTGTATATTCAGTTTATTTTATTTTAATTTTGCCGATCCGATAAATGCTTTCCTTCATGATTCCACGTATCTCCCCTTGACATGACTTTATTGTAATTATAACTTCTGTTTTAATTTTCTAATCTAACTCCACGCATGATATATTTGTTGTTCCCGTCGGACATCTTGGGTTAAATCAGTGCTACTCATATAGTGGGGCGGGTCCCGCTAGGGGGGCACAGAGCGATGCGCGGGGGGCGGGTGTTATACCCTGAATTTACGCTGGAAAAACAGGGAGAAATAATCACAATAATGATTCGTTGTTGTTTCCTCAATCCAACTTCACTGATATATTATGGCAACACATGTTAGAACACAAAACAATGTACAATTACACCCCTTCAGTATACGGTCATAACAATGTGTTATCTTTCTTTTTACAAATTCGAGAAGTCATTCTTGACTATTCGACAAGGTAAACAATGAAAAATCGATAACATAAATTCCTTACTATAACCGTCACAGACACTATACGGAGAAATGACGGCACATGGTGGCGTAATGGATGTTGCATACATATGTCAATGAACCGGAACTCTCACATTCACGCACACATTTCAAAAGTAGATAAAACATTACATTCTCCCTCACATGCTAAAAACCAAAACAAAAACTCAACAGGCCTCTACAACAAGCAGCCTACCTGGAAAAACAGGGATAAATAATCACCATAGTGATTCGTTGTTGCTTCCTCAATCCAACTTTACTGCTATGAGGAAGATCTCCCGCGCTGGTCGAGGTACGTTTATCAAGGCATCAATAATCGAGTACCGATATATACCCAGTCAAAACTAGTTGTGACATCTTTAATATGCGATCGTTAACGGGATGTAAATTAAATATTTCAAATGTTAAACCAATGCTTTTTTTTCTTATCTGAACATTTTAACATGTCACGGGCAGGGCGCAAAGCGATACCTTGGAGCTTTTGACATAAGAAACATACTTTTTGCCAGACTAGAATACAGTGGTACCTCGACATACGATCTTAATCCGTTCCGGGACTGCGCTCGTATGTCGAGCTTCTCGTAACTCGAGCGAACGTTTCCCATTGAAATGAACTAAAAACAAATTAATTCGTTCCAACCCTCTGAAAAAACTGTTTTATTTCTTCTAATTCGCCATCTATTAATGAAGTAACACAACTAGTGGTTTAATAGTAATAAAATGTGTTTAATAGAAGTAAAATTAGACCCATTTCGTGGAGGGTAGAGACAGCGACATACATGGAGGCAGGGGGTGGTGTTCGGGGGGACATTATCCACGGCAACGCACTCGTAACCGAACAAACAAATTTAAATTAACTTGGATTAATATATACAGACACACCCAAACATATGTTTAATGTAACTTTACACAAAACTGAATTCAAATTTTGTTTTAATCTTTTTTACCTTTGTAACGGGTTGACTCCACCCGGACGTTCAGCCGGAGTCTTCAAAACGAATGCATGACGAATGAGTTTTGTTTTTGCCTTCCTTTCAAAATATTTCGAAAATGACGCGCACAAATGTCATCACAATACGATAACGCGCGACCACTTGACAGCTTGTCAGGGTGCCTCTTTTCTACAAAATCCAAAAACTCTTGCCACTTCGTTGTCACTTTCCTGGGTGATAATCAAGGCAAATGTCTTGATAAATTCCACTGCGGCTTTCGAATTGGAACTTGCTGCTTCCCCGTGTCTGATTACCGAGTGTATTCCAGATCTTTTTTTAAATTTTTCGAACCAGCCATGACTCGCTCAAACCGATTCCGCCGATCGCAGTGGGTCCTGGTCTTTGTTCCAACCGATCCAGTGCCGACATTTTAACCAATCAGGTGTCTTCTAAAATAAGTAGCACCTGACTTTAATTAACTAATTACACTTGCCAAAGGTATCCTCTTGTTGATTTGGAATGAAAACCTGCACCCACTGCGGCCCTTTGAGGACCGGTTTGACACCCCTGCTTTAAAGGGTTCTGAAGGTGTTGAAGGCTCCCCCTTTTCAAATCCTTTCGTTGTTATAAAGTCCATGTAAATTCCGCTGGCTTTTTCACATATAATTGACTCGGTCACGCTATCTCCTGCTAACTGTTTATCTTTTATCCACGATAAAAGAAGGCTCTCCATCTCGTCATGAATGTCACTGCGCCGGTGGGAAATTATAGTTCGTCCTTTGGAAGCCCTCTTCTCCTTAATTGCGTCCTTCTGCTTAAGGATGGTGGATATGGTTGACGTATTCCCCTCGTATTGCCGAGCAAGCTCAGTGACACGTACACCACTCATATTTTTCAATTATTTCGCGCTTAATGTTGATTGTCAACGGTCACCTTTTCTTTGCAAAACTCTGCCGATCCATTGTTGTTTACTTTGTATGTAAATGTAGTATGCATTGACCAACGTGGCAATAAAGCGGGGGGGGAAATGCAAAGCTCTGCCCCATGCTCGCAGATATATTTTATACACGAAAGAGATGCGACAAGACAGTGCCATGACCACGTGGCCTGCTCGCTTCTTGAAATGTTTCTCGTATCTTGGGCGAATTATTGGATTGAAATTTTCATCGTATCTCGAGCATCTCTTAAGTAGAGCTGCTCATAGGTCGAGGTACCACTGTATAAAGCAGGGGTCCCCAAACTTTTTCCTGTGAGGGCCACATAACTTTTCCCTTCTCTGATGGGGGGCCGGTGTCAGTTTGTAACAGAAAAAGTGTGACGATCGTAGGGGAGCTTAAAAAATTTATTGTTTTCCAGAAAGCCACACACAACCAAATAACCCTTTCCAGGTTCTTTACAGAAAAAAAGTCAGGAAACAAATAATAACACTATTAATGAAATAAATAATAACTAAATAACCCTCTGTGTTCTTCACAAAAAAAACAGGAAATAAATAACACTATTTTCTTCAATGCGTCTGGTGATCGTACTCGCCGACAGACTTACGGCATTAAATGCATCTTTCTTCTCGGGACACACCTCCGCCGCGATAGCATCCATACATTGCTTAACAAACTCTCCGTCAGTGAAAGGCTTACCGCTGCTTGCTATCAGTTTAGCAACCCGAAAGCTGGCCCGAATGGACTCTTCCAACAGCCTCTGCATTACTGTCAATCAGGTGATACAACAGCTAAAGAAGATCGAGGCAAGGAAGGCTACCGGTCCAGCTTCAGACTACTGAGAGAGTGTGCGGATCAGCTTGGTAAAGTGATTCTGCATATTTTCAACCTCAGCCTCAGTCTACAGAAGGTCCCCACCGTGTGGAAAACTTCCTGTGTGGTCCCAGTTCCTAAGACTGCGTAGCCCAGGGAGCCAAACCACTTCAGGCCGGTAGCATTAACCTCTCACTTGATCAAGACATTGGAGAGAATCATCCTCAATCACCTCAGCCCCCTGATGAATGCAGAGCTGGACCCTCTGCAGTTCGCCTGTCTTCCAGACATTGGTGTGGAAGATGCTACCACCTACCTGATGCACAGGTCTCTTTCACACCTGGAGAACACGGGAAGCACGCTGAGAATTATGTTTTTTGACCTCTCCAGTGCGTTCAACACCATTCAGCCGGTCCTACTGAGAGGGAAACTGGAAGAGGCTGGAGTAAGGAACCACCTAGCCGCATGGATCATCGACTTCCTCACTGACAGTCCACAATATGTGAGACTCCAGGACTGTACGTCTGATGTGGTAGCTTGCAGCACGGGGGCCCCACAAGGCACAGTGCTCTCCCCACTCCTCTTCTCCCTCTACACATCGGACTTCAAACATAATACAGACACCTGCCACCTCCAGAAATTCTCTGACGACACCGCTATTGTTGGACGAGTGACGGACGGGAACGACCTGGAGTACAGGGGAGTCATCACAGCCTTTGTTGACTGGTGTAGGCAAAACCACCTCTACATCAACACCAGTAAGACAAAGGAAATGGTCATCGATTTTCGGAGGAATCCTCAACAGACCACTCGGGTGAACATCCAGGGTACAGACATTGAAATCGTGGAGAATTTTAAGTACCTGGGTGTTCACCTCAACAACAGACTAGACTGGTCCACAAACATAGATGCCCTGTATAAAAGGGCCCAGAGCCGCCTCTACCTACTGAGGAGTCTACGGTCCTTTGGAGTGTGCAGGACACTGCTGAGGACTTTCTACGACACTGTTGTGGCATCTACAGTGTTTTATGCAGTGCTCTGTTGGGGATGCGGGAGCACGGAGAGAAGGACAGGAACAGGCTGAATAAGATGGTCAGGAGGGCCAGCTCTGTTCTGGGCTGTCCTCTGGACTCTGTGGAGGAAGTGGGAGAGCGGAGAATGCTGACCAGGATGATGTCCATCATGGACAGCACCTCCCACCCCCTGCATGAGTCTGTGGAGTCCCTCCGAAGCTCCTTTAGCAATAGACTGCGGCACCCTCATTGCAGGAAGGAGCGCTTCCGCAGATCCTTCCTCACATCAGCTGTCAGGCTCTTTAACTAAAAAATGGCTGAGTGTTAAGACCTACCGTATGTATGCATGTACATTTATGTGTATGTATGTATATATGTGCTAAGCAACACTCTTATTTATTTATACAGTGGTACCTCAACATACGAGCGTAATCCGTTCCGGAACTAAGCGCGTATGACGAGGTTCTCGTAACTCGAGCGGACGTTTCCCATTGAAATGAATGGAAAAAAAAAATTCGTTCCAGCCCTCCGAAAAAAACCCCAAAACAGGATATTGGATTGGAAAAATGTTTTATTTCTTCTAATTCCCCATCTATTAACAAAGTAACACATAACTAGTGGTTTAATAGAAATAAAGTGTTTAATCTAACTAAAATTGGGCGGATTTCGCCGAGGGGAGAGAGGCACAAAAGGGGCGGGGGGCTTCGGGTTTTTTTTTTCCACACAACGCACTCGTAAACGTAACAAACACTCCACCCTCGTGTTCGCTATCGATGGGCTGTTGGCTGTCGTACTATTCCCTTCAAAATATTCCGAAAATGATGCACACAAATGTCCTCACAATCGGATAACGCACGACCACTTGCCAACGAGCAGCAGTCTTTTATCAGCGATCGCTCTGCTGCTCATGGGAGCTTCGGGGGTGCTGGCTACCGGCTCCCTTTTAGCTTGTAGCATCTGTGTTCGCATCCCCTCGAACGGCGCCTATGATAGAGTTGCTACCGGGGATGCTGTTGCGAGCCAGTGCCCCTGATGTTCTTATGAGCAGCCAACGAGCAGCAGTATTTTATCAGCGATCGCTCCGCTGCTCATGGGAGCTTCGGGGGCGCTGGCTAGGGGCTCCTTTTAGCTTGTAGCATCTGTGTTCGCATCCCCTCGAACAGCGCCTATGATAGAGTTGCTACCGGGGATGCTGTTGCGAGCCAGTGCCCCTGATGTTCTTATGACCAGCCAACGAGAAGTAATATAATACTCCTCGTATTAGATAAAAATAACAGGAAATGCAGCAGCTGAGCTTACCCACGTATTGATTTTGGGTAAAGTTTTATTCTTAGTGCCATTGCCTGTCGGCGTTGTGTGCACGAGTATACTTCATTACCCAGAAAGCCCTCTTTTCCCCGCGCATGCGCGTTGTGCGTTTCCTGGTCTGAATAACTCATCCGGTGCTCGTAAATATTGTTATACACGAAAGATTTGCAAAAAAAAATATGCCATGGCCACCTGGCTTGGTCGCATCACGAAATTTTGACCGCATCACGGGCGAATTATTCGATCGAAATTTCCCCCGTAAGACGAGCATTTTGTATGACGAGCGGTCGTATGACGAGGTACCACTGTATATTTATTCATGTATTTATTTATTTACTTATTACCTATCTATTTATGTCTAAAATGCCTTTCCTATTCCTGCATCCTCACCCTCTTGCTACTGTGACAACGAAATTTCCCGAATACGGGATGAATAAAGTTATCCAATCCAATCCAATGCCTGGTTCAGCTGAGCTTGGCGTACTAATGTATTCTGCTGAGATAGTAGTCCACTTTTTAGCTTTGAGAGTTTGTCTGCTCGTATTTGGCCTTGCAAGCTATCGTACTTGTCTTTGTGATGGGATTCATAGTGTCGGCGAAGATTGTATTCTTTGAATACTGCCACTGTCTCTTGACAGATGAGACAAACAGCCTTTTCTTTGCATTGAACAAAAAAATAATCGTTTTGCCAAATGTGCTGACGGGAAAAAAAATCCGATAGCGTCTCTGGTATTGTTCAGAGGGCCGGGCCAAATGTGCTGACGGGCCGTATCCGGCCCGCGGGCCCTAGTTTGGTGACCACTGGTATAAAGTGTCATTGGACATTTAGTCGGTGGACAGCAGTGGCGTGCTTACTGTCAGAGCTTGCTCAGGGAGTTACTTAGAATTTTATATAAAACTACTACAGTAATACCTTGACATACGAGTGCCCCGACATACAAGCAATTTGAGAGTAAAATTCCGAGCAGATATTTACCTTGAGATGAGACAAATTTTGAAATACAGTGGCACCCCGACATACGAGCACCCCGACATACGAGCATTTCGAGATACGACTAAAATTTCGAGCAAATAATTATCTCTAGATACGGGACAAATTTCGAAATACGAGAAAGCCAGGTGGCCAAGACATGAGGCTGTTCATCGTTGTAGCGCACTGTCTTTTTGCCACATCTCTTTCGTGTATAACAAATATCTATGAGCACTGGGCGGAGCGTTGCATTTTTTTCAGTGTTTTTTCCGTCACTCAGCGCGAATGGCAGAGTGTCTTAAGTGTCCGAATTGAACAGCTTGGCGAATCCGGCATCCAACATGCCAGTTTCCGTCTCATCAAAGTCGTCATTAATCGAGTCCCTGTCGCTGTGGTTGTTTGGCAGCTGAGTGACAATTCCTGCCTTCCTGAAAGCTCAAACCACAGTTGAAACTGATATATCAGCCGAGGCATTTACGATCCACTGGCAGATAGTGGCATATGTCGTCCGGCGGCTGCTTGTCGTAGTTGCGAGACCTGTTGCGGCTCAATATTGATCCATATATAATATATATTTTCCAGTCTACCTTTGAATGCTCTGTTGACGCCAAACTAGTGGCTGGAGTTCTTTTGTCGGTCTACCCGGAATGACGATGAGCATCGAATTAGTGTGCTCGCCGTCATACCGGTGGATTGACAAAAGAACTATATATCCCAGCATGCACCGCCCACGGGGAAAAATGGAGTCGCCGGCTGCTTACCGTAGTTTCGAGACCTGTTGCGGATCAATATTGGTCCATATATAAGGCGCATCAGATTATAAGGCGCATAGCCAGCTTTTGAAAAAATTGAAGGCTTTTAGGTGCGCCTTATAGTGCAGAAAATACGGAAAATCTACCTCACATGGTCCTTTCAAAAAAAGTTGGATGAACTTGACCCATTTTAAGCCTAGGTAATAATTTTTTGCTTTTTGTAGTATTTTTTGAACATTTGCAAATAATGGGGTAACATATTTTCTCACATAAGCCGTACCCTTAAAATTTCCTTAAAATCATTGCATTTTATAATTTCTCCTGTATAAGCTGCCCCCTGATTCACAATTTTCATCTCCATATTAATGGTTTTAATAGGCAGTACAAATGTGTTAGTTTGAAGGGAAAATCTTAAGAAAAATCATCTTACGTGGTATTTCTGACATACTGTATGCATCAAAAGCACATTATTAGGGTAAATATCATAAGGATGTTAATAATTCATGGTTGTTTTCTTACTGCAAAACAGAAAATATCCAACAACTATTAAATATTAATTTGATGACATCTACTGGTGAAAAGAGTATAGCAACGCTGTAAGTCTTGTGCGAATATAAGCCGTACTCTTGATTCAGACATTTTTTTTGTTACAAATACGGCTTATATGTGAGAAAATATGGTAACTCTTTATTTCAACTAAGAAAAGAATTACAGGCTGTCCTCAAATGTTAGACTTTCTCTTATTGGCTTCCATTGACATCTTACCCTATGTTAGACAACCTATAACTTGTTCTGGGACCAGCTGTATTCATGTTAGAGAGAATTAAGAGTCGTGTGGCCTGATGTCTTGAACATGACCTGCGCTGCTGAGGTTCAGTCAATCGTGTTTGCTCTCATTATGCCTGATGTGCATTCATATGTACAGACGCTCCCCTACTTACGAACGAGTTAGGTTCATAAGTTGAATTTGTTTGTAAGTGGCTCAGTGCTATATTTTGTATTATAATTTATGTTTAAGGCCTATATAAGTATATTGAAGGTTTATATAAGTGCATTTGTATGTTTAAGGCTTGTATAAGTAACACGCATTGGTTTGTACTGAATTTTTTTTAATAAAATGGAGAGAATACATACAATACTGTATACATACATTAGAGAGCGAGATTTACTAGAAACTGGCCGAAAGAAGCTATCTAATGACGATTGCAGTTTTCTTTTTTTCATCATAAATTATGCGGTAGCACTGTATGGCATCATTCAATTGATTTGCAAACTTTGTGCAACGTTCAATATTTGGGTCCTGCTGCTCGATCTTTATGTTTATAAATGGTACTGACGGTCGAACGATTCAAGTTGTATTCCCGTGCAACGCGCATCAAGCTTCGTTATTATTGCCACTCATTTCAAATGAAATGTCTTGCCTCTTCCTTGCACCTCCCTCAATAGAAGCCTTTCACTTTTCACCAACCATATTGAATAATGGATGCACAAGATATTTAATGATAAAAATGAAAAAGGTTCTTTGCGCACTGGAGATACGTTCACGCACTTCCGCATTGTAACGAAGTGGGCAGAAGGTAGATGCTGGGTGAGCTGAGCTCTCACAGCGCCAGGCGTCGGTATTAGCGACGGAAAGAAGCACTACTCGGAAAAAGGCACGCAATACAAAATCAAACTTACGAACATTTTTCGACATAAACGCAATTTGCAGGCATGTTCGTATGTACCGTTGTTCGTAACTCGAATGTTCGTAAGTAGGGGAGCGTCTGTACAGATAAAATACACGACAGGGAAACTTCATTTGGATCTTTTAGTGGGTAGGCTCAGTGTTGTCCAGCATCACATAATTGCTTGTTTTGGCTGTGCTATAGTAGTACTTTCGCTTTCATGCTGAATGCCCTGCTTTATTGCTATCACTGCTAATTTAACAGTGCTTTCTCACCATCTTCTTCGTCTCCTCACCGTTGGTCTGGAACTAGCCTTCACGTTGCATCAGCGCCCCATTCTGTTTTTTATGTTCGGGTGGTTTGATTACATCTTAAATGTATCGACCTTTATCAAATGTTTTTGTGATTATTGATGACATTTTTTTGGGAATAATTACCAATATATTGTTTAATCGCCCAGAACTAGTGTATAATGTATAATGTGTAATACCGTTCAATCCAAGCTAAGGGGGTTCATCTGTGAATGATGAAGATTTCTGTATATAAAAAGGATCCAGGAGATTTTTATGAGGCAAAAGAAAAGTTTGCGTGTTCAAAAAAAAAAAAAATAATACAGTACCTTCAGATTCGTGTTCCGTAAATAAGCTCGTATGTCAATTTACTCGCATCTCAAATAATTTTTTCCCATAGAAATTAACTAAATACAAATTAATCCGTACCCACCCTCTGAAAAAACACCCAAAACAGGCTATTACAAAGGAAAAACATATTTTTTTATTTGTAGTAATTCACCACTTACTCACAAAGTAACAAATACCTACCCAGTGGTTTTGATGTTCAATACTAAAATGCAGTGGCGGACGGTGCATTTTCTCGTAGCGCCTTCAACGTATCAATCCAACCCTCAAAAACTATTTTATGGCTATAAAACCTCTACTGCAGCTAGAGCTGCGACACATAAAAATAATCAATGAATCAATGCACAAAAATGGGGTAAAATCCACTTCCTAGCAGCATTTCATGATTAAATACAAATACTGGAGCTTTTCACACATTAAAACCAGGCCAGGGGGCAATTTTCCCGGGAAAAGACAGCGATGAACGTCAATGGCGTACGGGCAAACATTGCCCGAAAAGGGGGTAAAATCCAGCCGGAAACAGCATTTATTGATTTAATACAAATACTGGAGCTTTTTTGACATCAGAACCGGGCCCGGAGTATCATTTCCCCGGTAAAAAGACAGCGATGAACGTCGATACGTCCATACGTGAAATGACAAAAAATGCACTAAAATTAGGTCAAATCCTCTTCCTAGCAGCATTTATTGACTGAATACAAATACTGGACATTACAACCAGACCAGGGGGGTGATTTCCTCGGGAAAAGACAGCGATGGACGTCAATGGCGAAATGGCAAAAATTAAACTGGGATAAAATCCACATCCTAGCAGCATTTAGTGATTAAATACAAACACTGGAGCTTAAATACAAACACTGGAGCTTTTCAGATATCAGAACCGGGCCCACAATTGAAATATTATTTAGGAATATAGCCATATTTTACTCACCAAAAATCCTTTTTAACTGTACACAATTTCCATCCTCCTTTCTTTCTTCCTTCTTTCCTATCGCCATCGAAGCTAATGATGAAAGTCGAGCCTGTCCTGTCATATTTCTGGCATAGTCCGTTTTGAAAATGGCTTTAAATCAACACAACAATATACTATTTGCTTGTGGAGCTAAGTTAGCACACTGAAAGTGCCGCACACACCATTTTCCCGGCTGTAACAGGCTTGCTAGCTTCGGAGTTGACCGCCCTTTCTTAATGATGTCCATTTTTTTCTGGAAAAGTCCGTCTGGAAAATAGCTTTGTGAGCGAATCTGCAACAGAATCCATTTGTTTTTGCTTCTGTCGGACATTGTGGGTGGAGTTTGCGATCTCTGGCTGCTTTGGCGCGCCCACTAGCCAATCATAGTTGGTGAAAGCAATGACGTATCCCAGCCAGCAAAATGCCAACGCCTATGAAATATCATTGTGGGGTTGCCAATTCGAAATCTGATTGGTTAAAAGCAACAGTCTTGTTTAATGCAGCAGACCCCGCAGAACTGATTTTGAAGGCTTTGAGGCAGATCTGATCTGGCAACAAATAAATAATGGCTGAAATAAGATTTGTTAAATGCTTCAATATGAAAACACATCTGGAAGCAGTGCAACCGGGGGGGAAAGCAATGAAAGGAAGCTAACAGACCATTTGGAATAATAAGTATTGATGGACAAAATATAATATGATTCAGATATTTCTTAGGCCAGCAGAGAAGGCCTTGAAGGCCCTGATGGCCCGCCACTGCTAAAATGTGACATTATTCAGTACAGACAGATGGTAGCGTTTACCGGTGAGTGCGCGGAGGGGAGAGAGAGAGCAATGCACGCGCAACAATAACATGAACTTTAAATGTTACTTAAATGAACTTATGATACACACAGACTTTATTGGTTGTACCATTGTTGTGCTATAACCGAGGCAGAGGAGTTAATGTATTCCACCGTGGGTTTCGAGTCGGAACTTGCTGCTACTCCATGCCTTAGAACTGGATCCGAGTTTCAGATGCTTGCTTTGCTTTCAAGTCCATGTAGTTTGCGCTGTCTTTTTCGCAGATTATCGACTCGGTCACGCTATCTCGCGCTAACATTATCTTTTGACCGTATTAATCGAAGGCTCTCCATCTCAGTATGAATGATGATTAGCCCTTCATTACATTGGCTTGCTTTGGACCCATTGTCTTTCCCCTTAATTTTGCACTGATAAATGGAAAAAATGCAGCCTGTTTACGCGAGGGAGATGTGGCAAGAAAGACAGAGCGATGCTGTTCTCATAAGCAGCCTCGCATATACGGCCACTTGGCGGCCGCCTCTGGAACCGTCTCTCGTATGCTCATATCTAAAATTTGTCTCGTATCTCAACGGCAAAAATTTGCTCTGAATTTTCCTCGTATTTCAAATTTCTCGTATGTTGGGACACTCGTATGTCAATGTATTACTGTACAGTAATCCCTCGAATATCGCAGATGATGTAGAATAAACGAGGCCGCAATAATCGAAAAACCACAAAGTAGGATCACCCCTATTATTACTACATACCATACTACAGTAATCCCTCGATTATCGCGAATTCACTACTTCGTGATTTTTTTTCCCCCGTTATTAAAAAAAAAAGTAATTTAACTTTTTTTTAAGGTCATAAAATTGTGAAAATCCACGCTGAAACTTGTAAGCGGGAGCTATTTTTGCTACTAGGACTTAGCACTGAAAAAAAAAAGTTATAGTGGTGACTCTAGCGTTTTTTAAATTTTTATTATCGCGGCCATGGCAGGTCTACATAAACCGCGATACTCGAGGAATTACTGTACATGTTTTCACGCCTATACAAAAATCCAAGTACACAAGTACAATTATCAAGAAGTGTATTTATTAAATATTACAGTTATAAGACTAATGTATTAATATCCAAATATAATCTATAAATAGAAATAGTTCCTCTCTGCTTGATTTAAATCAAAGAAAAATGAATGGTTATTGGGAGCTTTAGTCCAAGTCCTCTTCGGCCTATTCGAGAGGCTTTGGATCATCGATGGAATCTTGAAGAGGTGCCATAGGCTCAGCAGAGGAGCATCTTTCTGTGAGTAGTTTTCGGCACACAAGGAACATGGCGACCACCATTTCTTTTGTACAAGGACATGACACTGTCATAATGATTGCCAAATTCAATGGCTCCTACCATGTCATCAATCTCCTGGAGCCGTTGTCTCAAACTGCGTGCCATATTGAAGATCTCCTGCAGATGCCTCGTAATGTGGCCATCGTCCGAATGTTCACTTCTTCTTTCTTTGGTAAAACGCACGGTAGATTCATTTATGCTGCAATGGCGTGCTACACTTTCAGCATAACAACGTCACTTTTTCGGTCACTGTCATCATCGTCTCGTTTTTTCTTGGGCTCATTGGATGCCTTGGATCAGGGGTCACAAAACTACGGCCCGTCAGCACATTTGGCCCGGCCCTCTGAACAATACCAGAGATGCTATCGGATTTATTTCCTATTTGGAAGAAAAAAAAACATTCCAGATTTTTTTTCCCCCCCCCAAAAAAATTCTAGGCCCCGCCCTGTCAAAGAGAGAATGGAATAATGGTGAAAAAGTTAGGTAAGAGAAAAATTGATTCAGAATGCAGGGTATTTAACCTGGAGTGGACAAACGATTATTTTTTTGTTCAATGCAAAGAAAAGGCTGTTTGTCTCATCTGTCAAGAGACGGTGGCGGTATTCAAAGAATACAATCTTCGCCGACACTATGAATCCCGTCACAAAGACAAGTACGATAGCTTGCGAGGCCAAATACGAGCAGACAAACTCAAAGCGAAAAAGTGAACTACTATCTCAGCAGAATACATTTGTACGCCAAGCTCAGCTGAACCAGACATCCGTTCGGGACAGCTTTCGAGTTGCTAAACTGATAGCAAGCAGCGGTAAGCCTTTCACTGACGGAGAGTTTGTTAAGAAATGTATGGATGCTGTCGCGGAGGAGGTGTGTCCCGAGAAGAGAGATGCATTTAATGCCGTAAGTCTGTCGGCGAGTACAATGACCAGACGCGTTGAAGATATCGGGAGTAATGTATATGCCCAGCTGCAGCAGAAGACGAAAGAATTTGACTTTTTTTCATTAGCACTGGATGAAAGCACTGACGTGCAAGACGGCGCAACTGCTCATTTTTATTAGTGGAGTTAGCGCAAACTTTGAGATATGCGAGGATCTGGCAGCCCTCCAAAGTCTCAAAGGGACTACAACGGGAGAGGATATTTTTGACAAAGTGTGCCAAACCATGGAGAAGTTGGACCTGGACTGGTCAAAGCTAGCTAGCATCACGACTGACGGGGCTCCTATCATGGTGGGCGAAACTCGCGGTCTAATGGGACGCATGAACCGGGAGTTGGAAAAAAGGGGTCTCACCGCCCCGCTACGAGTCCACTGCTTAATTCACCAGCAAGCACTGTGCTGCAAAGTGTTGACGTGAGAGAGATTCTGCTCTGACAACTGAGCTGAACTTTTATCTGTTAAGATTGTGCATGGCACAACAGTAAGTTAATGTTCCATGGCTTTTTTTTTCTATGAAGAACCCAGAGAGAGTTATTTAGTTATTATTTATTTCATAAATAGTGTTATTTATTTCCTGTTTTTTTTTTCTGTGAAGAACTCAAAGAGGGTTATTTAGTTATTATTTATTTCATTAATAGTGTTATTTGTTTCCTGACTTTTTTTTTCTGTAAAGAACCTGGAAAGGGTTATTTGGTTATGTGTGGCTTTCTGGAAAACAATAAAAAATTTAAGCTCCCCTACGATCGTCACACTTTTTCTGTTACAAACTGACACCGGCCCCCCATCAGAGAAGGGAAAGGTTATGTGGCCCTCACAGGAAAAAAGTTTGGGGACCCCTGCCTTAGATGGTTCAGGTTCATTTTCAACAGCAACTCAAAATCCAAACAAAGCTGGAATTGGCTCGGCGTAGTCTTTCTCCACAGGAGATGTGTACGATGGGAAATTCGCTCGCAACAAAACAGGAGAAGTGAAGATGTCGTCCTTCTCAGCCTTTAATATTATTTGCTACGTCATTCTTCTTCGACGGTGAAATATGGCTTCTTCAGCGCTGAGTGCCACCCAATTCAGCGCCAAAGAGGAACCGGAGCCCTGACTTCTGCTTATGAGTGTCTGCATGAATTTCATCTTTATGAACTTCTTTATACTTCATATAAAAAAACGTGACCGACTGAAGCCGCAAAGTGGTGAAGTATCACAGTAATCACGTCCCGCGATTGGACTGCTGCACATGGGCCGATGTTCAAACTATTTATTTTGCAGCCCTACTTCCCATCTTCTGTAAATCTGTCTAACTACCCATGGCAATTCTTTAACTGTTCTTCTCTAATGGCATCAACCATTGAAAGCGATTTGAAAACTGCTATTCGATGCTTGCATAGCCTAGCAAAGATTGACAGCCAAGATGTGTAACTATCCCTGTAGCTGTACTGTTTAACCATCAATGGTTCATTTTAAATGCTTCTGCAGAGCCACCAAGGGTCTTCTCTTGAGAATTTGGCATGTAGCCTACTCAAACACGCCCCGCAAAGAGTTTTTAAGAACACTACTGCTAATTAAGCGTAAGTCTGTGTTAGAAGATTTACTCCAAACCTACGCTTGGCTACAAATAACTTGTCAGAATGGAACACTCACTCTTATTGTTAGACACTTTGAACACACCAAGTGACATCATGACATTCTGGGCTGTGGAGCGAAATGAAAATTATTCTTAATGAGAAAAGATTTTTGTAGAAGAGATTTTTTTCTCATTTTCTGAACCGCTTTATCCTCATTAGCCTATCCCAGCTGATTCTAGGCCAAAGGCAGGGGACACCCTGGATCGGTGGCCAGCCGATCGCCGGGCAAGATGAAATTTGTTTGTTTAATAAAAAAAATCCTCAAATAAGCTGCTTCCTTATTAAAGCCACAGGGTTCCAATAGCGAGAAAAAGGAGTGTCTTGTAGTCCAAAAATGCCAATGTTTGTCTTTACTGTAGAACTGTATAAAATGTAAGCTGGTGTTTATATTAAATGTGAAAAGTACTAATGCATGTGTATGCTGATGGCACGGTTTTCAGTATATTCAGTCAATGTTGCAATCATGGTTACCGTATTTTCACGACTATAAGGCACACTTAAAAGTCTTAAATTTTCTCCAAAATAGACAGGGCGCCTTATAATCTAGTGCTCTTTATATATGGACCAATACTAAAATTGTTATCACGATAAAATAAAATAAATCAGTCGATAGGGTACACCATCCTCTACAGGTCTCGCAAATACGGTAAGCAGCCTGCGACTTAATTTTCCCCCATGCGCGATTCATGCTGGGATATGTAGTTCTTTTGTCAATACACCCAGTATGACGGCGAGCACACTAATTTGGTGCTCGCCGTCATTCCGGCTGGTTTGACAAAAGAACTACAGCCGCTAGATTGGCGTAAACAGCATTCAAAGCAAGACTGCGAACTATATATATAAATATATTATATATGGATCAATATTGAGCCGCAACAGCTCTCACAACTACAGCAAGCAGCCCCCGACTCTACTATTTTCCCCGTAGAAAAAGTAGTGCGCAGTGACTGCTGGGATATATAGTTCTTTTGTCAACCAATTGACAGCGGCCTTCATTTAATAGGGTGGATTTACAAAAGAACTGCTGCCGCTAGATGTTGGCGTCAACAGAGCATTCAAAGCTAGACTGTGAACTATATATATATATATATATAATATAATATATGCATAAATATTGAGCCGCAACAGCTCTGGCAACTACGGTAAGCAGCCCCAGACTCTATTTCCGATGCGCAGTGAATTCTGAGATATATAAAACGGCGTTGCATTTCGGTTGAGTTCGATCTAGCACATTAATTCTATGTTCGTCGTCATTTCCAGTGGATGTTTCAACTGTGGTCCGAGCTTCAGGAAGGCAGAAATTACTGACTCGATTAATTGGATTGGATAATTTTATTCATCCCGTATTCGGGAAATTTCATTGTGACAGTAGCAAGAAAAGGCATAGTTATAAGTTAGACAGTACATTCAAAGGCCGGAGAACAACAAAGCAAAAGAACAAAGTACAAAGCAAATCAAAGTCAATGGGATAATTAAGAATTAAGAATGGGATCACCAAATGATTAAGACAGAAAAGCAGCAGAAACCAAAACGAGCTACGAGTTTCGGTAGCAAAAACGGATAGACTCAAAAAGATGTAAAGTTGGACAAAAACTGGAACCACACACAGGAAGTCTTCCACAAGATGGGGAACTTCTGCAGACTGTGACTCGACTCCGTTGCCAACTTTGGTGAGATGCCCACCTGTTCAACATGACATGAGTTATTATGCTATTGCTATTGCTGTGTCACGAAAATACTAATACTTTAACCTCGGAGAAAACTTAAAAAAAAATGTTGTTTATTCATGTTGGGAGTGAACGGAGTTGTCCGAAAGCTGATTTGTAATCTATTAATAAAGTTTGGCTGACCTATCTGACTGTTTTGTTGACATTCCCTTTAGCGCAGCACCATCTACTGGTAATGCGGAGCAGTGCACCTTTAAATGCGGTGCGCCATATAGTCGTGAAAATACGGTAACTTTAATTAAATGGGCACTTCTTTTCCACATGTCTTTTAACTGCTATCACCTTTGTTTGTCTTACAGATATGTCAATCTTTGGTCTGTACCCCGCTTATGATGACTTCTACCTTGTGGTGTGTAGCCACTGTGGTCAAGTCGTGAAACCACAGGCATTCGAGAAGCATTGCGAGCGGAGACACGGCCCCCTGGCCAAACATTACACTCGAATACGCCCTCCAGCTCCTCAGCCTCAGCCCCAGCAGAGGACCCATCACAGCCATTCTCCTTCTCAGGGAACCAGTGTCATTCCCGCTTCATGGGATGGTCGAGGTACGAGTGGTGGTGCACTTAGACCAACCCCTCAAGCTCCTTCAACACCCCCACAGTACAGACCCAACAAAAGCACCAAGGAAGGAACACGGTAAGAATAGGGAGGGGTGAATTTTAAAGGGGATCAAAGTGGTTTGATATCTTTATATTGGAGTAGAGCGGTGCTTCTCTTATTTTCTGTTGCGGCCCCACCCGCACCGATCTAACATCATGAAAGTTGATGTCCACAGACCCAGAACAGCTTTCAGTTCGACTGATGTTAAAATAATTAATGTAACGTTTTTAAACTTTATTTTAATATTTGACTTTTTCTCCCAATATTACGCAAAAGTCATGTGCTCAGAGACTTTACGTCGGCAAAAATTGATGCCCCTGAAACCAAACAACTTCCGGTTCACGTACCGTAAAAACAGGAAAACGACTTAAATCTCGTAATATTACGACTTTTTTTCCTCCCAATATTACTTCAACCACCTAACATTACGAGAAGAGCCGTTTTGTGTTCACACAGACTGAACGTCGACAAAAGTTGAAACCTGGAAAATCAAAGAAGAGGTACAAACAAGAGTAGGGAAACAAACATAAGCAGACACGGAGGAAACTGAAATAACAATATGAATCCAAACCTAACACTCTTGGATTATTACGATGTATGATTTCTTGTAATTTCCCTCGTCACACATGAGCTTCCCTCGCGGCACACTGGTTGGGAAACACTGTGTTAGGCTAGCCGCTTGCGTGTTTTTTTAAGACAGAACGGTACTCGGATGATTCGCCGAATGGACGTTTCGCCGACGGACGTTTGACAGACGGACAGGTCGCTGAATGGACGTTCCGCCGAACATTCATTCGGCCGAATGAACGCTCGGCCGAACGGAGGTTTCGCCGAAACGGGATTTGCGCGCTCGCCCCGCCCCCGGATCGTGTGTGTACAAGTTTTTCAACCTCGACCCGCGGGCCATATACGGCCCGTTAGGATTTTTAATACGGCCCGCCGCCGGCGTTGTCCAAATTATAGTAAAAATCAATGATTCATTTCTCTTTGCCACTCATCACTCTCAATTTATTAGTCTACCGTCAATGGCAGCCCGGGAATAAGCACTCTTGGGCAGGCATGGCAGCCCGGGAATAAGCACTCTTGGGCGGGCATGGCAGCCCGAGAATAAGCTCTCTTGGGCGGGCATGGCAGCCCGGGAATAAGCACTCTTGGGCGGGCATGGCAGTCCGGGAATAAGCACTCTTGGGCAGGCATGGCAGCCCAAGTCGCGATGGGGGCAAAAAAAACGTCTATATACGTCCATTCGCCAAACGGCTCAAAATGCTCTCAAATTCGGTCAAATCCAGCCGAAAACAGCGTTTAATGATTAAATACAAATACTAGTATTGTAACCGAGCCCAGGGAAGTGAATTCCTCGGTAAACTGTCGCAATTATGTCGCGATGGGGCCACAAAAACGTCTATATACGTCCATTCGCCAAACGGCTCAAAATGCTCTCAAATTCGGTCAAATCCAGCCAAAAACAGCGTTTAGTGATTAAATACCAATGCTAATATTTGTATTTAATCATTAAACAGCCGTCTTTATTTTAATGAATTTGCATTCAAACCAAAAATTCCTGTGTAATATGAAATTGGCGTCAGTATCATGTTAAAAGTGGAAGTTCCTTACATACTAACCTTATGGGACTAAATTGACTGTGAACTCCTTACACATTAACTAAACCTCCAGTTCCTTACAGTATTCCCTCAAATTTCACGGATTATATGGACCAGACAGTGCTGCTATGATCGAAAAAATGCGAAGCACTTATTTCTGCCATACGTGCATATTTTCGCATCTATATCAAGAAGTTTAGATATTAAACGTTCACAATTATATGCATATGTAAATACAGTAATGTATGAATATTTAGAAATGGAATCTATATTCAGCCATTTTGGTTCAGTTGATGATAATATAAATAATATGTATGGAAAAACATTGTAATGGTCCGCTTTCTCTTATCAACAGACTTTCCCCACTGGAAAAATCTTCCCACGGCAGCCACATAGATTCAGCAGTATTCAAGCAGCCGTCGCCTCTGGAGCCTCCGATTAGCTCTCCACCCTCATCTATCAGAGAACCCCCGTGGCCACACGGAGGCACCCCACCTGCTATATCACCAATTGAAAGGCCCCTCACCCAAAAGAAGGATTCTTCTCCATCTTCAGTGATTCCAAGCCACCGTATTCCAAGGCCATACAACAAAGTAGCGTCTAGTAAGTTTTCTAAGATCATTCTTCATCTCATCTCATCTTCTTCCGCTTATCCGAAGTCAGGGCGCGGGTGGAGCAGCTTCAGCAGGGAAGCCCAGACTTCCTTCTCCCCAGCCACTTCATCAAGCTTTTCCGGGAGGACCCCAAGGCGTTCCTGGGATAGCCGGGAGACATTGTCTCCCCAGCGTGTCCAAGGTCGGCCCGGCGGCCTCCTCCCAGTGAGACGTGCTTGGAACACTTCCCTAGGAATGCGTCGAGGGGGCATCCTGATCAGATGCCCGAACCAATTCATCTGGCTCCTCTCGATCCGAGGAGCAGTGGCTCTACTCCGAGCCCCTCCCGGATGACCGAGCTTCTCACCCTTTCTCTAAGGAACAGCTCATTTCACACGCTTGTATCCGGGATCTCGTTCTTTTGGTCATGACCCACAGCTCATGACCATAGATGAGGGTGGGAACGTCGATCGACCGGTAAATAGAAAGCCTTCCCGTTTGGCTCAGCTCCTTCTTCACCATGACGGACCGATGCAGAGTCCGAATCACTGCAGATGCCGCACCGATCCGCCTGTTGATCTCCCACCCCGTTCTTCCCTCACTCGTAAACAAGACCCCAATATACTTAGACTCCTCCACCTGGGGAAAGACGAGATCCCTGACCTGGAGAGGTCACGCCACGTTTTTCCGACTGAGGACCATAGTCTCAGATTTGGAGGTGATGATTCTCGTCCCGCCTGCTTCACACTCGGCTGCGAATCGTTCCAGCAAGAGTTGGAGATCACGGCCTGATGAAGCCAACAGAACCACATCATCTGCAGGGATGCAATACTGAGACCACCAAACCGGACCCCCTCAATGCCACGGCTACGCCTAGATATTCTGACCATAAAGGTTATGAACAGAATCGGTGACATAGGACAGCCCTGACGGAGTCCAACCCCCACTGGAGACGTATCCGACTTACCGGTGGCTAAGCAGACCAGACTCTGTCACCGGTCCTATAGGGACTGGACCCCGCGTATCAGGGATTCTGGCTGCCCACACTCCCAGAGTAAACCCCACGACTACCCGGGCGACACAGTCGAACGCCTTCTCCAAGTCCAAAAAGCACATGTAGACTGGATGGGCGAAATCCCATGCCCCCCCCCAACAGCCCGAGTCGAGTCAACACACTGTGTTGATGGTGTACTGCTTCCCCCTCTTGAGACGTCGGCTGGTGTACCAAAATTTCCTCGAGGCTACCCAGAGTCATTCTGCATGGCCTCAACGAACTCCACCTATGCCCGTCTTTTGCCTCTGAGACGACCAGAGCCACGTGCCGCTTGGCCACCCGGTACCCATCAGCTGCTGCCGGAGTCCCATGGGCCAAAAAATCCTGGTAGGACTCTAATCACAGACTTGTGGCAGCAATCCCAGAAGCCGCTGGTGGACACCATTGCCTTTCACCGTTAGCGACTCTAGAGTGGAAGAGTGTCTAACCCCCCTCGAGAGGAGTGGTATCCAAGCTGTACGTAGAGTGGAGCCCAACTATTTCAAGCTGGAATTTCTCGACCTCACACACTAGCTCAGGCTCTTTTCCAACCAGAGAGGTGACATTCCATTCCACGTCCCAAAAGCCAGTTTCTGCAGTGGGGGAACGGACAGCCAATGTTCCCTCCTTTGGCTGCCGCCCAGCTTTCGACGCACCGACCTCTTTGGCCCCTCTCATAGGCTGTGCCCGGCCGGGCCCCATGGGTGTAGGCCTGGCCGCCATCGTGCTTCAGAGTGGGGCCCCGGTGATCCACGTCCGGGCGAGGGAATTTGTAGTTCATTAGTCTTTCGCATCATTAGGGTTCTTCTGAGCCATTCTTTGTCTGGTCCCTCACCTCCGACCAGTTTGCCATGGATGACCCTACCAGGGGCACAAGGCCCCAGACAACATAGCTCCAAGGATCACCGGGACACACAAACCCCACTACCATCAGAAGGTGATGACTCATCGGGGGAAGCTCATTCTTATCTTGGAATTTGTTATATGATCAATAATCTCTGCAAATTTTCTGAATATAATGATTTATTGGGCTGGTGGAAGATTGGTTAGTGCGTTGGCCTCATACTTCTGGTATCGGGGGTTTGATTCCAGGTGGGTCCTCACTGTGTGGAGTTGGCATGTTCTCCCTGGGCCGGTGTGGGTTTTCTCTAGGTACTTTGGTTTCCTTCCACATTCCAAATATACGTGGGTTGAAACCTCTAAATTGCCCCTTGGTATGAGAATGGTTGTCCGTCTCCTGTGCCCTGCAATTGGCTGGCCACATTTCAGGCTTCAGATATGAAATTACATTTTTTTTGTGTCAAGAATCAACAAGGTAATTTTGTTCTGTTTCACTTAGAGCTGGGCAATATAACATTTTTTTAATTACCATTAGAAAAAAAATCACTCTAATTAATTAAACTTCAAACTTCTGGGAATTAGTAAATAAATTACTTTACTCCTGATTCAATTCTGAAAGTTTGAGTTTGATTTATTTAATAAGGGACAGCACATTAATTAACATATTCATGTTAATGAACATGTACAGTAATACCTTGACATACAAGTGTCTCAACATACAAAAATTCAGAGCAAGTTTTTGCCTTGAGATACGAGATGGTTCCCAATGCGGCCGTCCGTTGGTGCCGAGTCTGCAAGAGGCTGCTTATGAGAACAGTATCGCTCTTGTCTTCCTCGCCTCCTCTCCCTCACGTAAAGATTTCTATGAGTACCGGGCTGTACAGGTTGATTATTTTACTGGAGATAGCGTAACTGAGTCAATAATCTGTGAAAAAGCCAGCAGAATCTACATGAACTTGAAAGCAAAGCAAGCATCTGAGAAAGACAGCCGCAGAACAAATCCTTCAAAGTGAGTCGTGGCTGGTTTGATAATTTGAAAAAAACTAACTGGGATACACTCGGTTCTGAGGCATGGAGCAGGAAGTTCCGACTCGAAAGCCATGATGGAATACATTAACATCTCTTCCTCGGTTATCGCACAAGAAGGTTTAAATTTATTGTAGTGTAATCTTAAAATTTATTTTTAAGTGTGTATAATAATCCAAGTTTGATTAAGTAAAATTTTAAGTTTGTTATGAGCGCGTTGACGTCCATCTAGTCTCTCTCCTGTCCGTTCCTTTCGCTCTCGTCCGCGCACTTTGCGGTAAGTCTGTACTGAGTAATGTCACATTTTAATATTGAAGATCATAACCACTAGATAGGCATTTGTTACTTTGTGAGTAGGTGTTTAATTAGAATAAATACAAATATGTTTCCATTCTAATCTTCCTGTTTTTTTGTGTTTTTTCAGAGGGTGGGAACGGATTCATTTGGGATTTAGTTATTTTCTATCAGACAAATTGATGAGACACAAGTAAATTCACATATGAGCACAGTCCTGGAACAATTTAAGCTCGTGTCTCAAGGTATTACTGCATTTGTAATTATGTAAGATTGTAGCCGAGGGCTAATTTCCATCTTTAGTCCCTTGTGCAGGTTGAAGGTAAACGATGACACATCCACACACACCCTTAATATAAAATATAATAATTTTAAAAGTATTTTTGTTATTCTGTTATACAATAAAGATAAGGGAACTCCATCCTTACACTATAAAATAATAAAACCTGCAAAAATTCCGATAGGCATCTTTATTTTTTTAAATTTGCCTTCAAACCAAAAGTTACTATGCAACGTGAAATAAATAAAAAAGTCTGGAATTAGCGTTCATCCTGCATCAGCACCACGTTCTCTGGTGGTCGGGTGGAGTAATTACAGTTTAAAATTACCAAATTTTTGGCGAAAGATTGTAATATTGTTGACAAAAATTATTTCATGATAATTATGTATAATTATTGTATCAAACTTCCTGGTCTTGTGATACTGCTCATGCCACGCTGTAATAAAATATCTTCAGTTGATTTAAATTGGCGTTGCTATACATGAAAGGTTTTCTGTGTCGTTCTAGAAAGAGAGTGTGATCTGGACAAACACTGTGGAGTCCTTGATCCTGACAGGAAGAAAGTCTGCACTCGCCTCCTGACATGCAATGTAAGCTCAAAATGATTTTGCAAAATTCCTCCAAAGCACTGTGAAAGACTCATCATAAATTATCATAAACGTTTGATTTCAGTTATTGCTGCCAAAGGTGGCACAACCCGTTATTAGGTTCATCATTTAGAAAATGCATTTTCTATTTCCTTGGGTTGTCTCTGTGTTATACAGACGCTTCCCTACTTACGAACATTCAAGTTACGAACAACGGTACATACGAACATGTCTGCAAATTGCGTTTATGTCGAAAAATGTTCGTAAGTTCGATTTTGTATTGCGCGCCTTTTTCCGAGTAGTGCTTCTTTCCGCCGCTAATACCGACGCCTGGCGCTGTGAGCGCTCAGCTCACCCAGCATCCACCTTCCTCTGCCCAGTTCGTTGCAGTGCGGAAGTGCGTGAACGTATCTCCAGTGCGCAAAGAACCTTTTTCATTTTTATCATTAAATATCTCGTGCATCCATTATTCAATATGGTTGGTGAAAAGCGAAAGGCTTGTAGTGAGGGGGGTGCAAGGAAGAGTCAAGCCATTTCATTTGAAACGAGTGGCAATAATAAAGAAGCTTGATGCGCGTGGGAAAGTGGTGAGCGTTACACGGGAATACAACTTGAATCGTTCGACAGTCAGTACCATTTATAAACATAAAGATAGAGCAGCAGGACCCCGATATTGAACGTTGCACAAAGTTTGCAAATCAATTGAATGATGCCATACAGTGCTACCGCATCATTTATGATGAAAAAAAGAAAACTGTGCAATCGTTATTAGAAAGCTTCTTTCGGCCAGTTTCTAGTAAATGTCTTTCCATTTTATAAAAAAAAAAAATTCAGTACAAACCAATGCTGGTTATTTATACAAGCCTTAAACATACAAATGCACGTATATAAACCTTCAATATACTTATATAGGCCTTAAACATAAATTATAATACAAAATATAGCCCTGAATCAACTTACGAACAAATTCAACTTATGACCAATCGCTCGGAACGTAACTCGTTCGTAAGTAGGGGAGCGTCTGTACTGAAATTGGTTTGATGGTCTGAAACCTTTGTGTGTGATAAATATGCCAAAAAAGGTATCAGGGAGGGGGTAAATACTTTTTCACAGCACATAACTCATACTGCAGAAATATACTGTGCTCTGTTACCTCTTAAGGCAATTTCAAGGGTACGGCTTATACGCGGAGGCAACTAATATGCTAGAAAATACGGTACTTCAGTTGCAATCATAGCTAGTTGAGTTCATGACTCAATTAAAACGTGACCTCTCCTTCCGGTGGCCTTTTTTTCAGATCCATTCCATCCACCAACGAAGAAAAGTAATGGGCCGCAGTAAGAACTTTGACCAGTTGGTGGCCGAACTCAAGACTAAGGTTCGTGAGAAGGGTGCTCAATCACTAGAGGGATGTTCGTCTTCTGCACGTTCTCCCAGCCCAGAGGCACCCAGAGAACAAGAGGGGGTTCCGCATTGCCGGAGACCTTTAGCCAGTCTTCCTGCCTTCAGGTTAGCAACGAATGTGCTCTACTTGGGGCTGTAATGAAATTCCAAACTCATGATTCAATTTCTAGCATCATTTTTGTCCCACCGGTCAATATACAATCAGTATTACATTTGAAACATTTTCATTTACACTAAAATTTAACAGAACACTTTACAGGGTCCTCAGTTAACTCATTTGGCTGCAATTGACTGTCCTAATTGTATAGAGGCGGTCAATCGCTGCCAGCCCTCCCAGTCAGAATGTATTGGGCATCTAATGCTATCAATGCCGCAATAAAGCTAAACTGATTCATTGACAGTGCACCTTTATAGTGTGGAAGAACCTGACATATTTTCTAAAACAATAATAACTAATTAGATATACGTGTATGTATGTGTGTATATATGTGTATGTATGTGTATATGTGTATATGTGTATGTATATGTGTATATATATGTGTATGTATATGTGTATATATATGTATATGTATATATGTGTATATGTATATATATGTATATGTGTATATATGTGTATATGTGTATATATATGTATATGTGTATATATATGTATATGTATACATGTGTATATATGTATATGTATACATGTGTATATATGTATATGTATACATGTGTATATATATATATGTATATATGTGTATATATATGTATATGTATATATGTGTATATATATGTATATGTGTATATATATGTATATATGTGTGTATATATATGTATATGTATATATGTGTATATATATGTATATATATGTGTGTATATATATGTATATATGTGTATATATATGTATATGTATATATGTGTGTATATATATGTATATGTATATGTGTATATATATGTATATGTATATATGTGTGTGTGTATATATATGTATATATGTGTATATATATCTATATGTATATATGTGTATATATATCTATATGTATATATGTGTATATGTATATATGTGTATATATATCTATATGTATATATGTGTGTGTGTATATGTGTGTGTGTGTATATATATGTGTGTGTATATACAGTGGTACCAAGTCATACGACCGCTCGTCATACAAAATGCTCGTCTTACGGGGGAAATTTCGATTGAATAATTCGCCCGTGATGCGGTCAAAATTTCCTGATGCGACCAAGCCAGGTGGCCATGGCATATTTTTTTTTGCATATCTTTCGTGTATAACAACATTTACGAGCACCGGATGAGTTATTCAGACCAGGAAACGCACAACGCGCATGCGCGGGGAAAAGAGGGCTTTCTGGGTAATGAAGTATACTCGTGCACACAACGCCGACAGGCAATGGCACTCAGAATAAAACTTTACCCAAATTCAATACGTGGGTAAGCTCAGCTGCTGCATTTCCTGTTATTTTTATCTAATACGAGGAGTATTATATTACTTCTCGTTGGCTGGTCATAAGAACATCAGGGGCACTGGCTCGCAACAGCATCCCCGGTAGCAACTCTATCATAGGCGCCGTTCGAGGGGATGCGAACACAGATGCTACAAGCTAAAAGGAGCCGCTAGCCAGCGCCCCCGAAGCTCCCATGAGCAGCGGAGCGATCGCTGATAAAAGACTGCTGCTCGTTGGCTGCTCATAAGAACATCAGGGGCACTGGGTCGCAACTCCCCGCAATAGTAACCACGGTAGCAACTCTATCATAGGCGCCGTTCGAGGGGATGCGACAAGCTAAAAGGAGCCGCTAGCCAGCGCCCCCAAAGCTCCCATGAGCAGCGGAGCGATCGCTGATAAGACTGCTGCTTGTTGGCTGCTCATAAGAACATCAGGGGCACTGGCTCGCAACAGCATCCCCGGTAGCAACTCTATCATAGGTGCCGTTCGAGGGGATGCGAACACAGATGCTACAAGCTAAAAGGAGCCGCTAGCCAGCGCCCCCGAAGCTCCCATGGCAAGTGGTCGTGCGTTATCCGATTTTGAGGACATTTGTGTGCATCATTTTTGGAATATTTTGAAGGGAATAGTACGACAGCAAACAGCCCATCGATAGCGAACGTGAGGGTGGAGTGTTTGTAACGTTTACGAGTGCGTTGCGTGGAAAAAAAACGAAGCCCCCCGCCCCTTTTGTGCCCCTCTCCCCTCGGCGAAATCCGCCCAATTTTAGTTAGATTAAACACTTTATTTCTATTAATCCACTAGTTATGCGTTTGTTAATAGATGGGAACATTTTGTATATACTGTGGCTCTTTGCCTGGTTTCATGTTTCTCTTATTTTTATTCTCTCTTAAAACACTCATTCATCAGGGCCCATGAAAAACAAATAAATTGTAATTAAACAATAGATTGGCAGATTGGATTTTTTATGCGTCTTCTGACGTAAGGTGTGGCTCTTTGACTCTCACCATTTAAAATTTTGGCTCTTTATGTCTAACGTGTTCGCCAACCCTGCTATAGAGGGTTAAGACATAGGTACACAGCAATGCATAATAGACTCTCCATTCATCTGTTTATAATGTACTATAAATCAATACTCGAGTGAATGATGTGATCTTTAAATTATGTATGTATGTGTATGTTTATGTATATATATGTATGTGTATGTTTATGTATATATATGTATGTATATGTTTATGTATATATGTATGTATGTATATATATATATTTTTTTTTAAAGGCTAAAATCTAGCATTACGCTATACATTTAAGTTACTAGTTGCGTTTTCCTTTCCAGTTGCTCTACAGCTTTTTCAGAGAGCACCCCAGAGGATGACGGGCAGGTGCAGAATGAGGGATGCATCCGTGCCCCCTCCCCTCTCGTCCATGGAACAATTTCCAGTGACGAAAGTGAGGCAGAAGGAGTGGAAGATCCTGTTGAGTTCCCGTCTTCTGCGTCACACCCAAGACCACTTGCAGTGAGAACCTGTTTATTTCACTTCTTGAAATTGAAAAAGGAAACAAGGGACTACACTTGTTGTACAGGGGTACCTCTACTTGCAAAATTATTTGATTCCAGAACTTGTTTCGTAACTTGGATTCTTCATATTTAAAGCCGCATTTTACATGTAAATTCTATCATTTGTTTCATGTTCTTCCCAACAAAACTACCAACTACAGTAATACCTTGATATACGAGTGTCCCAACATACGAGGAATTTGAGATACGAGTAAAATTCCGAGCAAATATTTAGCTTGAGATACGAGACAAATTTGGATATACGGGCATAACATGGCCGACGCGCATCTCCCTTGTGCAAAAATCTCTGAGCCCTTGGCGGAGCTTTGCATTTTTACGCTTTTTTTTTTCATTAGTCAGTGTAGTATTTAGGGAAACACAATGGATCCAAAGCATGCCGGTGCAATGAAGGGTAGTACGAAGAAAATCCGTATGATGACAATCGATGTTAAGCACGAAATAATCGGGAAAAACATGAGTAGTGTATGCGTGAAATAGTTGGCTCGCTAATACATTTGGAAAAGCAGGAGGTTCGCAGAAAGCCGCGGTGGAATACATTAACCTCTTTGCCTTGGTTATTGCACAAGAAAGTTTAAATTTAGTGTAATGTAAGATTAAAACTTTTTAAATGTATGTATAGGAATCTAAGTTCATTGAAGTTAAATTTAAAGTTTATGTTACGTTACGAGCGCATCCGTCAAGTGACTCTCTCCCTCATCCACGAACTCCCCGTTGTATAAAATAATGCCTCATTTTATTAGTATTAAACATAACCAGTAGTTATTTGTTACTCTGTTAGTAGATGGTGAATTAAAACCCAATAAAAAAAAAATTCCATTGTAAGATCCTGTTTTTTGTGTTTATTTCAAAGCGTGGTAACGAATTAATTTGTATTTAGTTCATCTCTATGGGAAAGGTTGATTTGAGATACGAGTATCGACATACGAGCTCAGTCCTGGAACGCATTAAGCTCGTATCTCAAGGTACCACTGTAAATTTTTGCCCTGAGATGCGAGACAAATTTTACATATGAGCATACAATGCGGCCACTAGGTAGTCCTTATAAAGCTGCTCAATGATATTCATGATGAGAGGGAGGGTCTTCTTTTAATATGGATAAAGGAGAAACAGTTAGTGGAATCTGTGAGGACTTGAATGTAAAACAAACAGCTGAGAAAGGGGATACTTCGAGACCAGACGAAACCTTCAACGCGAGTCGTGGATGGTTCAATAACTTTAAAAAATGAACTGGAGATACACTTGTTTGTGAGGCATAGGGAAGCAGCTAGTTCTGACTCAAAGGCCGCGGCGGAATACATTAACACCTTTGCCTCGAAAGCCGTGGCGGAATACATTAACACCTTTTCCTCGGTTGTAGCACGAAAAAGTTAAATCCATTTTTAAGTGTTAGAAAGGGAAGTTCATTTAAGTTAAAGTTTGTTATGTTATGTAGTGGCACAAAAGTGTAGAGAACCGAAGTGTCAAGTCTCCGCCACTTTTAGCTGCTACATCTTTCTCAAAGGTAAGAACTCCGTACAATACTGTACAAAATAATGTCATATTTTATTGCAAATCATAACCACTAGATAGGTATTTCTTACTTTGTGAGCCTAGGTGGTGAATTAGAACAACTAAAAACATGTATTTACATTGTAATATCCTATTTTTAGGTTTTTTTTTTCAGAGGGTGGGAACGAATTAATTTGTATTTAGTTATTTTATATGGGGAAAATTGATTTGATATACTAGTAAATTGACATATGAGCGTCCCGGAACGCATTAAGCTCTTGTCTAAAAGAATTACTGTAAACCCTATAAAAATGTTCAAAATGCCCTAATTTTGTGTTAAAGATGTAAGAAACGCACAAAATGAGAGAATGATATGAAAATAATTTATTAATGTATTAAAATGAATAAGAAGCATGTAAAAACATCTATTTGTGCAGGTGCATAAGTGTCAGGAGGAATCTAACATTAGGCAACAGACAAAGCACACACACACATAACACCACATCTAAACAACTCCAAATTAGGATTTCAAAACAACTTATAATTTAATAGCTGCTTTTTTTTTTAAATAATCGACTCCGTCACTGTATGGCCCCCAATTTCTTCCCCTTCTATCCAAAGGAGTAACAGGCTCTCCATCTCTTTGTTCAGGGATGACCTCTTTTTTTTAAATTACAGAGATGCCATGTAAAGAAGTTGGCGCTTAATGGTTCCTTCTAAAGTTCCCTTGAACTTATGCACTGGTTTCACACTCAGCGCACAAGAAAACCTATCCAGCACAGTAAATGCACTGCAAATGAATTAGATGTAACTTTTTTCTGTGTCATTTTCCTCTGTAATTTAGTGAGTGACAGGTGTCCAACCAATCATAGGATACAATGCAATTACATTACGCAGCCAATCACGTCACTGATAGTAATTCTGCATGTACAATGATGCTAATGCTAAGTCTACTAAAGTGAATGTTTTTTGTGGACTCCCCAAACTAAAGTAAAAAAGAACTGTGGTTCTTATAATTTGGAATGGCGGTCAGAGTTTGTGCAAATAGAAGAACAAGTGAAACTGGAAGCTGGGTGATATCTTTTCTTTTGTGAGAAAGGTATGCTCTGCAAAACATTATGTGAAATTTATTATTAAAGCCTGGCTGTTAGATGAACTAAATTGCGATCACAATGCTGTCTAAAACTGTGCTACTTGTGTGTGCACGTGTCATTTACCTTCAAGCTGCACAAGGGACTAAAGCAGGAAATTAGCCCTTGGCTAGATGCAAAAATACAAATTCCGTGAATAACAGTCTTCTCTCACCAGGATGTCAATCGTAGATCGTGTTGCATTTTACCCGACATATTAAAGTGATAAAAGTGCTTTAAAGTGCAATGTTACTCATAGCCACCCCCCCCCCCCAAATATTCCACAAAGAAATGTTACATTTTTAGAAAATGATTTAATTTGATTAATCCAATTGTGATATTTTGCCCCTAAATGTGGACTACCACTGAATACCATTTATCTGTTTTCTCCTCCAGATGTGTTCATTTGGCGGAAGCATGTTGGGCCACGGCATCTACACATTTGACAGACGGCTTCACCACCTGAGGTCGGCTTTTAGCAGCATGCTCGAGCAGCACATCAGTGCCCACCTTTGGAGGTAAGGCCATTCTATACAAACCCTTCTCTTAAGGAAAGCTATTTCAATTTGTTATTTGATCTTTGGCTAAATGCTGGTCACCAGTCTAGTCCATAAAGCTCAACTGTCACTCCCAAGACAAACTAGCCTGAAAGAATATTTTCTTGAAAAGCAGCTCTGCAGAAATTTATTTTAATTTTAAAACGCTACAATTTTAAGTTTTCCCTCTGCTGTAAGTAATTTTCTTTCTAAATATCAGGCAATATTAATAGTTCCAGACCTGGGGCTGTCGAATTCCATCACTTAATTAACGACTGCAACCCAGAATTCAAACAAGTTTTGACACAAATTGGGGATGACCACGGAATGCAATAAATTGGGAGTTCTTTTGTTACAATGCTCACATTGTGAAAAACTCATGAGGTGAGGTGCTTGTATTATGAGGGTCCACTGTATATCTTACTACTATTCGGCAACTCTAAAATCTGCAAGTTTGCCCATTTAAAAAGATAAGAGATTTGCCATTTTAATCAGAGGTGCCCTTCAAGTGGGAGAGAGTGAATGTTAAAAGAAATCTAGGAAATCACATATGAATTTTAAACAATTAAAAAAAAAAAGAGTGGCCAATAAATTTTGGACTGACAGAAAAATTAATTCTTTGTAATGTTGCCTTGGTTGACAATAACAGAGGTTTCTGTAGTTCTTGACTAGTTCTACACGTAATATACCGTATTTTTTCCACATATAAGCCGTATTTGTAACAAAAAAAAATGATGACTGAATCAAGGGTACGGCTAATGTGCTAAAGACTTACAGCGTTGCTATACTTTTTCACCAGGAGATGTCGGCAAATTTACATTTACTATTTATTGGTTATTTTCTGTTTTGCAGTAAGAAAACAACCATTACTAGATGAATTACTAACTTCCTTATGATATTGACCCTAATAATGTGCTTTTGATTCATACTGTATCTCAGAAATACCACGGGCGATGATTTTTCCCTCAGATTTTCCTTTCAAAGTAACACATTTGTACTCCCTATTAAAATCATGAATATGGAGGTGACAACTGTGAATCGGGGCGGCTTATACGTGATAAATTGTAAATTCAACAATTTTAAGAGTGCGGTTAATAAGCGTGGTGGCTTATATGTGACAAAATGCGGTATTTGGTTATAGTTGGTATAGTTTTGGCTCACTCCTCTGCGAAGATTTGTGAGGTTTGAGGGGTGTCGCTTGGCGACAGGAAATTCCAACTCTCACCACACATTTCCAATTGGGTTGAGGTTGGATTTTGCATTGTATTTCATATCGGAAGCTGCTCTTTCAAGATGCTCACAGGAGTCTCAAAATGTGCCCATGGTAGACTAGAGCTATGTACTATTTACTGTTAATTTCAGAGGGCTGTGTATGCTCCAAATCCATAAGCCAAAATACAGCACTTTCAAATCATTACAAGGACACTTTAATTAACGTTTAATCGGAGCAGAATTTTTTTTGTGGCTTAATCAGATTACCTGATCTAATCGCTTACTTGTTGCACCTCTAATGATTTTCTCTCTGCCAAGAGTCCCAATTTATTTAAAGATACTACCGTATTTATTCAAGTATAACGCGCAAAATTTTGTACCAAAAAAGTGAAGCAAAGTTCGGGGTCGTGTTATACACTAATCCCGGTGAAACACTGCCCTCTGCCAGTGAAAAGGTCCCCTCCGCAGCCGTTATGTATAAACGGAGACCCTAAAACCTGTCTTTGTCCGCCAGATGGCGATACTCTACCTTCTTTTACAAAAGCCAGTCCTCTCCAAATATATTGCCTTTGCCAAGTTTATAGGATAATAGTTGTAGAAATAAAAAAAACACTTGCTCCAGGGAAACGAGTCCGCCCAGGGAGCGCTATCCTTGCTCAAGAAGAATGGAATCAATTGTTTGGTGAATCTGATGATGATGAATCAGACTTGGAAAATTTTAAATATTATGATGATGAATTAGACATTAAGGTTTTAAAATTGTAAATTCCATTTGAGCATTGTGTTCATATTGGTAGTAGTTTGTTTTACTAGGTTTCCGTACCATATGTTGTGAATAAATGTTTTGTAATGGTGACGTCTTCAGCATTTGCCAGTTACCAGTACCGGTGCAATCCTAGGTGTGAGCTGAAAAAAAACTGGAAAAAAAATTATACCAATTTTTAGTCACATTATGGGTGTGTTATACTCGAATAAATACGGTAATAGTCAAAATTACTTTTAGTAATTACTTTCTGTAGGAACACCCTGTCAAACAAAACACTAGTCTTAGTCTTGTGCACCGCTAATACTAAACTAAAATATGCTAGTTGTTGTGTTTGTGGTCTAGGGAAAAAAAAGAATTGAATTTGTAACATATTTCCCTGCATGTAAATGTATTTCACATTATATTCCAATTTACAACACCCACAAAAAACACAAACATCTCACAAATGATAGTTATATTTTTTATTTTAAATTATTTTTACAACATTGTTACATTTTGTATTCATTTGCAGAGCAGGAACACAAATAATGTAACTATAAAGTTAAAATACTGGAGGACAGATATTTTAGTTTCTAACCTTTAAAATATTCCCTATTGATTGATCTAACACTACTTGTCTATAATAACCCAGATATTTTTTTCCATTATTTTGTTGTAATAATAAGTAAAATCTGAGGAAAAATAGCAAACCTACATATTCAAACACAGGTCAGTTGAATCAGACTCGCAGCATAGATTTAAAGTTATATTTTTCGCCTTTTGATTCAGGAAAATACCTCAAGCGTCCAACCATCAGTGTACAATTTCCTCAGCCAAGATTCTGACCTCGTCGTCTCACATCTCCATAACGTCCTCGTTCAATTCTAAAGTCTGCTCAGCTGCTCACGTGAAGTCCTCCTTCAAAACCGCATTGTTGCCCTCGTCATCTTCTGGTTGCGTGACAGGAAGATGTTCCCCGGTCATGCCGTCGGAGAACGCCAGGAGCCGCGCCAGATGCGCCACGGGAGGTGCTCACGCGCCAACTCTGGGTATCCCTGTGGCCGCGCGTCACGCGGGTCTGAGACGACCCAAGAGCCTGGTCGGACGTCCCAGCAAGCAGATGATGAAGCTGCGTGAAGACGCGGCGGCGGCAGCAGCCGTCCGTAAGAGAAAAGCGCCGGCACAGGAAGGGGAGCATTCGGGCCCCAACAGGAACTGCGTTACTCTCCACGACCGGGGACGCCCGCCCTCCCTTGCGCCTTCCCCCTCCAAAGCCCCCCTTCTCTCCACCCTTCCTTACGGACAGACCAATGGTAGGCTTTCACCTGGGAGCAAAGCCTGCCCCCAGCCCCCAACCACAGAGTCCCACTCACCAATTGCTAAGACACCCTGGACCTACAGACGGACTCACCCTGCGTTGGCTCATTCGTCGCACCCAGAGCCTGCCTCCATGAACAATTCCCACTGTCGAAATAGAGTGGGGGACTCGGTACTGCACGGACAGGGTGGCGGGCGGTCTTTAGAGCACCTCAGTTTGATGAAAAAACGCAAGGGGGGTGGTCTTGAAGAGCACTCCCTCTCCACACACCGCCTGACCTCCTCATCCTCTCCATCCGCTCCTGCCTCCTCTTCTCGCATAAATTTCTACCCATGGAAAGACAGTAAGAGTGGAAGCCTAGCAGAGGGCATGGAGAAGAAGGTGGGCACACAGAAGGTAAGTACAGTCGTACCTCTAAAAAAACTGCAATTTGATGACGTCACGACAAAATGGCACCCATGCGTGTGCTGTGACGTCATGACACAACCGAATGCCGATATGGTCATTTATTTCAAAATAGAGAAAAGATAAACAAATAAAACGCTAAACAGAATTTATTTTGATGTCTATGAATGAAATTCATGAAAAAAACGTGTCTCGCATAAAACGCGTAACGTTCCCGTCACTGCTCGTTCGGGGCACGGACATCTTAGCGAGATCAAGGCACGGCCATCTTAGCGAGGTTAGGGCGCTGCTGTCTACATTTTTTTTCGCCAGATGCGAGCAGCCTTGATTTTGAAATAAAATAAAATTCCACCTTGATTTTTTTTCCTTTTATTTCTTGTTCGAAACTATTGGAGTAATATGAATCATCAAAAGAATTGAGATATTTTGACATTAGACGCAATATGGCTGCCACAACATCTTAAACTTATGGTAAGAAAATTGTAATATTTGTAATTAGAAAGCATCAGGTTCTCATCAAGATACTTTTTTCATTTTTCAAATTGAATAATTTGATATTTTGCTTTTACAAAGACAAGCATATTAATAAATAACATAAGATATTTACCCTAATGTGCTTTTGATTCATACAGTATTTCAGAAATACCACTTGTGCTGATTTTTAAGATTTTCCCTTCAAAGTAACACATTTGTACTCCCTATTAAATCCATGAATATGGCCGGCTTATACGTGAGAAATTGTAAAATTCAAAATTTTCAAGGCAGCTTTCAGGGTGCGGCTTATATGCGAGTAAATATGTTAAGTGATATAGTTGTCATAACTTTATACTGTTGGGCTATTATATTTTCCAAATACAGTTGTGGTCAAAAGTTTACATACACTTGTGAAGAACATAATGTCATGGCTCTCTTGAGTTTCCAGTTATTTCTACAACTCTGCTTTTTCTCTGATAGAGTGATTGGAACAGATACTTCTTTGTCACAAAAACATTCATGAAGTTTGGTTCTTTTATGACTTTATTATGGGTGAACAGAAAAATATACATACAGCAGCGCTAATATTTGGTAACATGTCCCTTTGCCATTTTCACTTCAATTAGGCACTTTTGGTAGCCATCCACAAGCTTCTGGTTGAATCTTTGACCACTCCTCTTTACAGAATTGGTGCAGTTCAGTTAAATTTGATGGCTTTCTGACATGGACTTGTTTCTTCAGCATTGTCCACAAGTTCTCAATGGGGTTTAAGTCAGGACTTTGGAAAGGCCATTCGATCAGCATTGTCCACAAGTTCTCAATGGGGTTTAAGTCAGGACTTTGGAAAGGCCATTCGAAAACCTTAATTCTAGCCTGATTTAGCCATTCCATTACCACTTTTGATGTGTGTTCGGGGTCATTTTCCTGTTGGAACACCCAACTGCGCCCAAGACCCAATCTTCGGCCTGATGACTTTAGGTTATCTTGAATAATTTAAAGGTAATCCTCCTTCTTCATTATCCCATTTACTCTCTGTAAAGCACCAGTTTCATTGGGAGCGAAACAGCCCCACAGCATAACACTACCACCACCGTGCTTGACGATAGGCATTGTGTACTTGGGGTTAAAGGCCTCACCTTTTCTCCTCCAAACATATTGCTGGTCATTGTGGCCAAACAGCTCGATTTCTGTTTCATCTGACCACAGAATTTTCGTCCAGAATGTCTTATCTTTGTCCATGTGATCAGCAGCAAACTTCAGTCGAGCCTTCAGGTGCCACTTTTGGAGCAAGGGCTTCGTTCTTGCACGGCAGCCTCTCAGTCCATGGAGATGTAAAACACGCTTGACTGTGGACACTGACCCCTGTATTCCAGCAGCTTCTAATTCTTGGCAGATCTGCTTTTTGGTTATTCTCGGTTGAATCTTCACCCTCCTGACCAATTTTCTCTCAGCAGCAGGTGATAGCTTGCGTTTTCTTTCTGATCGTGGCAGTGACAAAACAGTGCCATGCACTTTATACTTACAAACACTTGTTTGCACTGTTGCTCTTGGGACCTGCAGCTGTTTTGAAATGGCTCCAAGTGACTTTCCTGACTTGTTCAAGTAGAGGATTCACTTTTTCAGATCCATGCGGAGCTCCTTTGACTTTCCCATTGTAGCGTTTGTGGGCGTTTGCATCCAATGATCCCTATTTAAATGGCCTCAGAAGTCACCAGCTGGGTTCACTCATAATCACTCGCAAGAAGTTAAGAGGCCATGTTATGAAGCTCATTTCACTGACACAACTTTTTAAGTCACCAAAATTGCTAATTTTTGTTGCTGTATGTATATTTTTGACCCAACAGATTTGATCACATTTTCTGTTAACCCATAATAGTCATAAAAGAACCAAACTTGTTGAATGTTTTTTGTGACAAAGAAGTATCTGTTCCAATCACCCTATCAGAGAAAAATCAGAGTTGTAGAAATAACTGGAAACTCAAGAGAGCCATGACATGATGTTCTTCACAAGTGTATGTAAACTTTTGACCACAACTGTAAGTCACCAATACAAAATGTAGGCAGCAGTGGAGAATAAAATATTTCCCTCACCAGAATACAGTACATATTCCATCATGTTCATACTGTGGGGCAAACAAGTATTTGGTTGTCAACAGCGGGCAGGGGACACCCTGAATTGGTTGCCAGCCAATCTGGTCAATATAACAAGCCAAATTTTAGGATGTCACACATGTAACTCCTTCAGTAAGAAGCTCCCCTGCTCTCATTTCCAGTATTAATGACGCCCCTTTAATATTATCAGTATAAAAGTCATGTGTGCAGCGTTGCACTCTAAACTCCAACATGATCAAAACCAGAGAGCTATCAAAGAAAAGCACAATAGACCGACAACAAATTGGGAAAACAGAATCTGCAATAGTTAACAGCTAGGTATGGAAATCAAACTAAGAGCAATCATTAGTAAATGGAAGACCTAAAATACCACTGACAATTTCACTCGACCTTGGGCTCCATGCAGGATTTCACCCCGTGGGATCAAATGATCACAAGACCGGTGGTATTAGAATCACACTTAAATGACCTTCAGAGAGTTAACAAGTGCTACAATTACCATATTTCCCCCACTATAAGATGCAATTTCTCAAAAGGCGCCTTAACCTCTTGCGGCGTTCATGTGACGTGCACAGAGCATGCTCTGGCTCCGCCTCCAATTGCAATTACATTACAGCGCCTTCTCTTTTATCCAAATTATTTATTTTGTAACAAGTATTCCTTAGTTTAGTGTCCACACATCGTTTTGGTATACATTTTTATAAACATTTGTTTAAAAAAAAAAAGTCCGCGAGAGACTACACCGTTTTATTTTTTTACTTTTTTTTCAGCGAGAGAGAAGCCATTATCTTCACTTCACCTTCATCATACTTCACATGTCCCTGTGATCTTTTTTCGGATTAAAATCAAGTGGAGAAAAGCTATTGTCGCTGATTACAGTATTTACAAATGTATTATATGTAGATTATATTTAAATATTAATACATTACATATGTATGAAACTAAAGTTTAATATATACTTTTTGATATTGTACAGATGCGAAAACATGAGCATGGTAGAGATAATAGGGGCGATCCTGCTTCGCTTTTTTTTCGTGGTGATGTCTGGTCTAGAGCTGCGAAATTCGAGGAAAGACTGTAACTTCCCATCAGCAAGGGCAATGAAAATCAAACGTGGCTGGGTCTTTCAACATGACCAGTGATCCCAAACACACCAGGCGGGAAAGAGAAGTAGCTTTCAAAGAAGCATTGCAAGCTCTTTGAGTGGCCTAACCACTCTATAGATTTCAACCTCTTAGAAAATATTTGGAGGGAGTTGTAAGTCTGTGTCTCCCTAGTACCGCCCCAAAACATGACTGTTCTCGAAAACATCTGCATGGTGAAATAGCCCAAAATTCCATTAACCATGTGCGAAAACCTTAAGACTTTCAAAAAACTATTGAACTATCACTACCAACAAAGGGTAAAGAAAAAGGGGTGGGCAAACCGGTCCTCAAGGGCTGCTATGGGTGCAGGTTCTCATTCCAACCGATCCAGCATAGACAGTTGAACCAATGAGGTTTCTGAAGGAAACAAGAAGCACCTGACTGCAATCCACTGATTACACTTCTAGGATGCAAAATTGGTGGAAAGGTGTCCACTTGATGTCTTTGAGTGCACCACTTTGTAGAATACCGTATTTACCCGCATATAAGCCACACCCTTAAAATTGTTGAATTTACAATTTCTCACATAAGCCGGCCCCTGACTCGCAATTTTTTACCTCCATATTCATGGTTTTAATAGGGAGTACTAATGTGTTACTTTGAGGGTAAAATCTTGAGAAAAATCATCACACGTGGTATTTCTGAGATACTGTATGAATCAAAAGCACATTATTAGGGTCAATATCATAAGGAATTAATTCATCCAATAATGGTTTTCTTACTGCAAAACAGAAAATAATCAACAGATAGTAAATATTACTTTGCCGACATTTACTGGTGAAAGAGTATAGCAAGTCCTGTGCACATAAGCCGTACTCTTGATTCAATCATTTTTTTTGTTACTAATACGGCTTTTGTGCGAGAAAACACAGTAGTTTGCCCTTCCCTAATACCGAACAAAGTATTGAGATTGACCTTTGATATTGACCCAATACTTATTTTTCACCATCATTTGAAAGTACATACTTCAAAAATACTGTCTGATTTCCCCTCATCTTGTCTTTTATTGTTTAGGTACAATGATCCGAATTACGGGCCCTTCATCATTTTAAGTGGGAAAATTTGAACAATTGGGTGCTGACGAAATACTTAATTGTCACATTGCATATGTCTTATGTAATGCAACTTTCACTGTAATGGCCTTTTAAGAAACACTGGTGGGCATTTATTGTTTGACCTCAACATCCTCAAAAAAAGGAAATATAAACACTGGTAGGGCGGCCTGGTGATGCAAAGGGTTAGCGCGTCGGAGTTCTGTGTGGAGTTTGCATGTTCTCCCCGAGTCTGCGTGGGTTTCCTCCGGGTACTCCGGTTTCCTCCCACATTCCAAAAATGGGTATGGGTGTGAGTGTGCATGGTTGTCGGTCTCCTTGTGCCCTGCGATCGGCTGACCACCGATTCAGGGTGTCCCCCGCCTCTGCCCCGGAGACAGCTGGGATTGGCTCCAGCACCCCTCTGACCTTAATAAGGATAAAGTGGTTCAGAAAATGAGTTGAGATGAGATAAAAAAACACTGGTTTGGGTTCTAACTTTTTTACTTTTATATATTGTTGCCCACCATTATCAGTCCAGCAACTCCTTCATTCACGTTCAATTACTATTAATTTGAGTAAAAGTCCTATTCATTACACTGTAATGATTCAAATTGCGCAAGATGGGCCAGCATCGGAGGACATTTTGTTTTTAATCTTAAATTACGCACATTAAAAATCCTACGAAAACACACAATTTTGAATGAGTCCACTTCTCCCTCAAACATGTAAATTATTTAATCTAAACAAATCCCAGAGTTCTACTTCTTGCCAATACCCAGAAGTATAGGTGATGTAGATCCTGACAACTGTTGATTTTTAGTTTGTCACAGTCGTACCTCAATTTACGAAATTAAATGGTTACAGAACTTTTTCTTGTAACATGAATATTTTGTAATTAGACCAGCAGTCTATATATAAATTCTATAATTCGTTCCACGGCCCTCAAAAAAACTACCAACTAAACCCTTTAATAATGATCAGTGTCCTACTTTGAATGAAAGATGCGAAAAACAGACAAAAATGAAAGAAAATTATTTATTAATGTAATTTAATGAATAACAAGCATGCAAAAACTTGTTCTCTTCGTGCAGTAGCACAGTATAGTAAGGAAGAAGGTAACATTAGCACAAAATAACTTCACATTAAATACAACTCCAAAGGAGTAAGTCTCCATCTTGCTGTTGAATACAGAAAGGCAATGGCAAGGAGTCTTTACATTTAATGCTTTCCTTCTGCTTCAAGGGCGTAGCAATGCTCGTAGGTGGTTTACAGCATTGCCTTACAATATCCGTCAAACCCACGCCACTTCTTGTTTTTAGATGAATAACAGGGCCCGTATATTCAATTCATTCACACCAATAATTTTAAATAGAGTTTTGTGACGACAAATGGCTGTCAAGAGTTGTTGTTATGAGAAGATCCAACTGGAAGTAAACCAGGCTGCAATAATGTTACCGAGACAAGTTCAAAATAAAACAACAGATACAGGAAATGCATTTACACTTATGATCAGGGGTATTTCGTAACTTGGATCTTGTTTTCGTATGTTAGGGCAGTTGCAAGGCTTTCTTAACCTGAAAATGTCATAGTTAGAGGCATTCGGAAGTAGAGGTACACCTGTATTTCTTTTTTCATCATGTATAGACCCAAAGGTTAATTTAAGACTGCAGTAGATTAGAAACCAACTAGGATGAAATTAGTAAGGGTCTAAAAATGTCTTTCTTATAATACTTGTTTTTCCTCCCGCAGCCAAAACTGCACCATTAATTGTGCCTACCTTTTGAGCTACAAGGGGAGCCAACTTGACCCCAGCCAAGATGGAGATGACTATGTTGCACATGTGCCCTTGATTTTGATGGCAATTGGCTGTCATGAACGCGCGTCCAAGGGAGAAAGGGTCAAATATTTTCAATTGATGGATATTGACTTCAAATACCTCAAGATCATCCAGTTATGCTGCTAAATTAAATATGTTGGTTTATTAAAATAATCAAACATCTCCTTTCCACGCTTTTTGTGACTTGTGATTCTCTAACAGAAACTAGCTTCAAATTAAATAATTACCGTATTTTCACGACAATAAGGCGCACCCGCAATAAATGACAATTTTCCCCATATATAAGGCGCATCGCATTGTAAGGCGCACCGCGCCGCACTACACTTCTACCGCACTGCATTATACGGGTCTACGGTAGAGGCTGGGGTTACGTTATGCATTCACTAGATAGTGCTGTGGTAAAGGGAATGTCAACAAAACAGTCAGATAGGTCAGCCAAACGTTATTAATAGATTACAAATCAGCTTTCTGACAACTCCATTCACTCCCAACATGAATAAACAACAGTTTAACCCTAACCCATTTTCTCCGCGGTTTAAGTATTAGTATTTTCGTGACACAGCAATAGCATAATAACTCATGTTGAACAGGTAGGCGAATGTGGCATCCAACACGCACGTCTCCGTCTCACCAAAGTCGTCATTAATTAAGTCAGTAATTTCTTCCTTCTTGAAAGCTCAGACCACAGTTGAGACTTCCACTGGGAATGACGGCGAACATAGAATTAATGTGCTGGATCGAGCTCAACCGAAATGAAACGCTGTTTTATATATCTCAGCATTCACCGTGCACCGGAAATAGAGTCGGGGTCTGCTTGCCGTAGTTGCGAGAGCTGTTGCGGCTCAATATTGATCCATATATAATATATTTATATATATAGTTCGCAGTCTAGCTCTGAATCCTCTGTTGACGCCAACATCTAGCGGCAGGAGTTCTTTTGTAAATCCACCCTAGTAAATGACGGCTGCTGTCAATTGGTTGACAAAAGAATTATATATCCTAGCAGTCACTGCACACTACTTTTTCTACGGGGAAAATAGAGTCGGGGGCTGCTTGCCGTAGTTGCGAAAGCTGTTGCGGCTCAATATTGATCCATATATATATATATTATATGTGGATCAATATATATATAATATATGGATCAATATATATATATATATATATATAGTATGGATCAATATTGAGCCGCAACAGCTATATATATATATATATATATATATATATATATACATATATATATATGCATATATCAGTGGCGGGCGGTGCATTTTCTGGTAGCGCCTTCAACGTATCAATCCAACCCTCAAAAACTATTTTATGGCTATAAAACCTCTACTGCAGCTACAGCTGCGACACATAAAAAATAATCAATAAATTAATGCACAAAAATGGGGTAAAATCCACTTCCTAGCAGCATTTCATGATTAAATACAAATACTGGAGCTTTTCAGACATTAAAACCAGGCCAGGGGGTGATTTTCCCGGGAAAAGATAGCGATAAACGTCAATGGCGTACAGGCAAACATTGCCCGAAAAGGGGGTAAAATCCAGCCGAAAACAGCATTTATTAATTAAAGACAAATACTGCAGCTTTTTAGACATCAGAACCAGGCTCGGAGTATCATTTCCCCGGTAAAAAGACAGCGATGAACGTCGATACGTCCATACGTGAAATGACAAAAAATGCACTAAAATTAGGTACAATCCACTTCCTAGCATCATTTATTGATTGAATACAAATACTGGAGCTTTTGAGACATTACAACCAGGCCAGGGGGGTGATTTTTCCCGGGAAGAGACAGCGATGGACGTCAATGGTGAAACGCCAAAAATTAAACTGGGGTAAAATCCACTTCCTAGCAGCATTTTGTGATTAAATACAAACACTGGAGCTTTTCAGATATCAGAACTTGGCCCACAATTGAAATATTATTTAGGAATATAGCCATATTTTACTCCCCAAAAATCCTTTTTACACAATATCCATCCTCCTTTCTTTCTTCCTTCTTTCCTATCGCCATCGAAGCTGATGATGAAAGTCGAGCCTGTCCTGTCATATTTAAAATGGCGGCGCACACGGATGCAGCGGCTTTTTGCTCTCCTGTTTGGTGTTTTCATTTCTCAATCCTATCGTTATTTACCAACATCTGCGAGGCAAACTTTTCCTACAGTCGCCACGACTTAATTGCTATCGGAAGGAGATATATATCCGATGTCACAACGAACTACCAACGAACCTACGATATCCCCGAGGGCATCTCGAGACCTCCGGGATCTCCGTGGATAGTCAGCCCACTCAAAGCACGTCGAAGGAGGCGAAGGCGGCGGAGAGAAAGGAAGCAAAAGTGCGGTTGTCGCGCGGGCCTTGCTGCTAAGCTAAGTCAACAACCACACCGAGCACCGCTTCCGAGCATCTTTTTGACCAACGCCAGATCCATCACCCACAAAATGGATGAGTTGGAACTTTGAATTGCTACCAAAAGCTTTGTTAAGAACTGTAACATTATTCTCATCACGGAAACGTGGCTACACCCGCAAATCCCTGACGCTGCGGTATCGCTAGCTAGCCGAACGCTTTTTCGGAACGATCGTTCAAAGGAACTAACAGGCAAAAGCAGAGGAGGAGGACTTTGCTTGTTCATACATAATGAATGGTGTGACAGTAGGATCATTGACACTCGCTGTTCCCCGGACTTAGAGCTATTGGCAGTACGATGTAGGCCCTACTATCTACCGAGAGAGCTAACGGTCGTCATAGTAACGGCAATCTACATTCCTCCTGATGCTAACGTCAACACGGCATTAAACCTCCTGCTAATTGCTGTAAACAAACAACAGCTTGACCATCCCGATGGAGTCTGTATTGTTGCTGGTGACTTCAACAGAGCATGTTTAAAGACTGTTCTACCTAAGTTTATCCAATACGGAAAATGTCACACGAGGGGAGACAAAACTCTTGACCATGTTTATTCTAACATCAAACATGCTTACAAAGCCACTTCCCTCCCTCACCTAGCTGGATCAGATCACCTCTGTCTAGCCCTCACCCCAGCATACACTCCATTCCGGAGGCTAACAAGGCCACAAATAAAGACAATAAAAACTTGGCCCGAGGATGCCCTTTCTCAGCTGCAGGACTGTTTTTTTCCGCACCAACTGGGAACTCTTTGAACACAACAACCTCCAGGACTATACGGACGCTGTACTTTCCTATATCAAAAACTGTATGGACGACGTCACTAGAAATAAACAAATACGGGTTTTTCCTAACCAAAAACCCTGGATGACCAAGGAGACACAGGCACTCATCAAATGCCGTAACACCGCTTTCAGATCAGGGGACAAGATGAAATATAGAGCTGCCAGAGCTGAGCTGAAAAGAGGCATTAAAAAGGCCAAGGCAGAATATACTAAGAAAATTGAGGAGCACTTCACAGAAAATAACCCAAAGAAGATGTGGCAGGGAATACGATATATTACCAACTACAATAATAATGTCTGTTAACGCAGATGCCTCACTAGCGGAGGAACTGAATCGTTTCTTTGCCCACTTTGAGACTGACAAATCAGACCCAGTCTCAACACCCCCGCCACTACCCTGCAGCAATACCCTGCAGCAATACACTGAAGTTCCAGGAAAAGGAAGTGAGACTGGAAATGCGGTCCGTGAATACCAGGAAGGCTGCTGGACCTGATGGAGTACCTGGGAAGGTGCTCAAAGCCTGTGCTGACCAGCTGGCTGGAGTCTTCACAAAAATCTTCAATTGTTCCCTGCAACAATCCATCATTCCATCCTGCCTGAAATCTGCCACCATTATCCCTGTCCCAAAAAAGCCAACCATCGACAGCATGAATGATTATAGGCCTGTTGCTCTCACGCCTGTGATCATGAAGTGCTTTGAAAAGTTGATAGCCCGCCATATCAGGAATACAATCTCTCCCTCAGTTGACCCTCACCAGTTTGCTTATAGAGCTAACAGGTTCACTGAGGATACTATCACCATTGCTCTACATACAGCACTGAGTCACCTGGAACACCATGGGAATTACGTGAGGATGCTTTTCATTGACTATAGCTCAGCCTTCAACACTATAAAACCGGACATTCTGACTGACAAACTCTCCCACCTCTTCCATCTGCTGCTGGATAAAGAACTTCTTAACCAATCGACCACAAACTGTTAAACTTGGTCCCCACCTCTCTTCCTCCATTACACTGAGCACTGGCTCCCCCCAAGGCTGTGTACTGAGTCCTCTTCTGTACTTCCTGTACACATACGACTGTACACCAACCCACCAGTCTAACTCCATCATCAAATTTGCCGATGACACCACTGTGGTCGGACTCATCTCGGGAGGGGATGAGTCGGCCTATAGAGATGAGGTCAACAAACCTGTCTTCGTGGTGCTCGGTGAACAATCTCACACTGAACACCACAAAAACTAAAGAAATAATTCTGGAGTTTCGCAAACACAGCAAAGATCTGCCCCCACTCCTCATAAATGGAGTATGTGTAGACAGGGTCCAGTCCTTTAAATTCCTGGGGGTCCACGTCACGGATAAGCTCTCCTGGTCTACAAACATCACGGCAGTAGTGAAGACCCAGAAACGACTCCATTTCCTCAGGGTACTCAGGAGGAGCAACTTGGACACCAAGCTTTTGGTAACCTTCTATAGAACCACTGTGGAGAGCATCCTGGCATACTGCATCACAGTGTGGTACGCTGGAAGCACGGCAGCAGACAAAAAGGTCATGCAGAAAGTGATTAACACTGCCCAGAAGATCGTCGGCTGCTCTCTGCCCTCACTGGAAGACATTGCCAGCCCTCGTTACCTCAGCAGAGCCAGGAACATCATCGGGGACCCATACCACCCTGGTCACAATCTGTTCCAGCTGCTGCCCTCTGGCAGATGCTATAGGTCTCACAAAGTACGGACAAATAGGCTTAAGGACAGTTTTTCCCCACATCCATCAGAACTCTAAACTTGCGGTAACACAACACACATTCCCTTTTGAGGTAATATGAAAAAGATGTTTGGGTGGTGATCTGCCTCCTACTGGCTGACTGAAGGTAAGTGAAAGACCGGGAGAGGTAAGTGATCCGCTCGGGGGGGTGATGCGATGTATCCATAACGGCAGAATGCCAAATTATGAGTCCGTAACTATCACTTATTTAGGTCTTTTTCCGAGAAAACGCACCTTATGGAGAAGCACTACCAATTTCGTCATACGCAGTTTCTGGGTGTGATGACAATTAGGCTTTTGTTGTTGATGATGACGACAGGACCCATGTCCGATTAGAAATTAGGATGATACTTGAACTGTGCTAGATCCAATAGGGAAAATCCCCAACCTTGAATCAGTTGAGAGCCTGAACTTGATAAACAGTGTTTTAATGTTCGAACTTAGTTAACCTTGTTTTTGGTATCTACTGTAACAAAAATCAACTCAAAGGGAAAAGAGCCTGTTGGCAAGCTGGATGGATGATTCAGAATGAAGATGCTGGCCTGTAAGAAAAGCTAATTTGTGTGCGTATTTGCATGGCGCTGGAACCTGAATTGTTCCCGGCCAGTTCCAGTACAAGTGGCACATTTTGTAGGTAAACCTGTTGGAAAAGAACAAGTTAGTATAAATAAATGAAGCTTACTCCTACAAGTGAGTAGTAAAGAGCAGCAATATGACACTTTAGATCAGGGGTCGGGAACCTTTTTGAAAGAGAGAGCCATAAACATACCTATTTTCAAATGTTATTCCTTCAGAGCCATACTCACAATTTAAAAGTCAAAATACATGAAAATGTGCACATTTTTTTAGTCATTTTACCACTTTTAAAGTACAAAAAGTCTCCAAATTCTCTTGGCAAGAATATGGTGTTGCTAATAAATAGCTATCAATGAGTTCAATGAGTATCAATGAGAGAATAGATGCAGAAGACTAATGAAAAAAATAAATAAATCAATGCCACAGTGCGGACGTGACGTTTCTATTGGTGTGTTCGGGACTCTGCTTTCTCACCACCGGTTTCCATATTTTAGCTTAGAGCCATATGCACCCATCAAAAGAGCCACATGTGGCTCCCGAGCCATAGGTTCTCTACCCCTGCTTTAGATTAATGCAAGGTTAACTGTTTGATGATCCAATGCCAATTCTATCATGGCTAATTCTATTTTAATTACAAACTTTATCCCTTGCACGATGTAAATGTGACATTATCATACCAATCAAGGGTGGCAGATGTAATTTTACTAATTGGTGTTGCACCTAAAATCTTTGGCTGAAAAATGACGCCAATCAAAAATTATTGTTATGCTTTGGATCCATAACTTTTTTTATAATACAATGCCCACCTCATTCATAAGCCAATACCTTCCCTGAAAGGACATGACCTCTATGTGATCTTCCTAATCACAACTAAGGCCGTTAGACATGAACATAAAAGCAGTTATCCCCAAGCCAGTCCGCGAGCCGCTTGTTATCGGTCCGTAATAGAAATAAAGAAAGATTTCTTTATACTAACACTTTGTTCATGCTGCTAAACAGGGGTCGGAACATGTGGCTTATGAGCAATATGTCTTTTTTGATAGGTGGATATGGCTTTCTGCTAACCTGTAAGGTAAACTGGGGAACACGGTGGTGAGAGACCTGAGCCCCGAACGCACCAATAGGAGCTTCGCGTTGGCACATCACTGTGGCACTGAGAAGACCCACAGCGCCCAACCACTGGGAGCCTCGCGCTGGCACACCACTGTCTTGGCGTCATTATGTCATGCACCGCTACATCGACCAATTGGAGCCTCATTTTGGCACATCAATGTGGCGCCAGCATGCGCTATAGTGCCCCACCAATGGGAGCCTCGTGTTAGCACACTTGCGTTGGCTAACTCACCTCAAGCGCCTCTATATCTACCAATGGGAGCCTCACTTTGGCACTTCACTGTGCTGTCGACACGACCTCCTAGCTCTGCTTCATTCACCAATGGAAGCTTAGCTTTGGCATACCACAGCACTGCTAAATCGACCAATGGCAGCCTCGTGCTAGCGCCGGCACTCAAGCGCCGCTGTAGTCATAATTTTCCTTTGTCTTTGACCCCCTTGTGCACGCACAGTCTCATTGAAACTCATTGATTGGCAATAGCGTAACAATGTTATCAAAATAATTTAGATATGCATGAATTTATTTTTAATTGTAAATTCTGAGTATGATTCTCAACGAATTACATTTAAAATATTAATTTTATGGCTCTCTTTCGGTCAAATATGTTCCTGACCCCTGCAGTTAAGTATGGAAATAGGGAGCCACTGGCTTTCCGGTTAGAAATGTAAATATGATTAAAAGGTGGCCCTAACACCACATTCTGGCCAAAATGTGTATATCTGTTTAAATCTCGCCCTCTTCCTTGAAATAATAATACAAGCCAGGGCTTTTGTGATTTGTTTTTGCTGTCGTGTCTCTTTGGTGTTTTAATTTTTCCCCTCGGTTTGCTCTTTTTTGCATTCGGGTGAGAATGTTCATTTTGGGGCAACACTAATCACTCATGCGAAATGAACTTTAAAAATTATATCAACATTATTTTAATTCATATTTGGTAAAAGAAACCTTTGGAGATGGTCTGGCATGAGGTTGGCTGTGTTGTACAGGGTAATGTAGTTGGTTGGAAGTTCACATCCCTGGTGAATGTGATGTGACATGAGGTAAAAGTCCACCCTATGTGAAAAGAAAAAAGTTATACTTAGTTTAGGAAAAATTATTCTGAAGAACACTCATAGCAAGGTCTATGAAACAGACACCTGCATCTTGCATTTTTGTGGATGCCTGTGTCTTAAGGGTTTAGATTTTTTTGTGTATATCGTGTGAGATTTATACAATAACAATACAGTGGTACCTCTACTTACAAAATTAATTGGTGCGCTACTCTAGCATAACAAGGAACATCAATAATTAGGAGGAATTTTCAACGGCGTCTAAAAATATGGGCAAAATCCACTCGCAACCAAAGAGGAAATGGAAAGACGAATGCATCTAGGCACTGTATTATATGATTTTTATCGCACCTATTCTCCTATTGTAGATTCCTTCTTCGGCGCTAAGAGATGAAGCACTGCCCTGACCTATGCCATTTTGAACAGCCATTTTTCATCTGTCTACCGGTTGCAAGTTTCAGCGTAGATTTGGACATTTTTAATAACTTTTTTGAATATATACCTCAGAAAAAAATCTGCGATGTAGTGAAGCCGCGAAAGTTGATGCCGCAAGGTGAAGAAGGATCACAGTAAATATATGATCATTTAGAGTGCATGGAGAAGGACTGGTTAGTCATGACTAAATTAAAATACAGTGGTACCTCGTCACACGACCGCTCATAATACAATATTCTCGTCTTACGACGGAAATTTAGATCGAACAATTCGCCCGTCATGCGATCAAAATTTCGTGATGCGACCAAGCCAGGTGGTCATGGCACTGCCTTTTTTGCATATCTTACGTGTATAATAATACTACGAGCACCGAATGAGCTCTTCAGACGAGTTGCGACCAGGAAACGCACAACGCGCATGCGCGGGGAAAAGAGGGCTTTCTGGGTAATGAAGTATACTCGTGCACACAACGCCGATAGGCAATGGCACTCTTTCTCAGAATAAAACTTAGTTACCCACAATCAATACGTGGGTAAGCTCAGCTGTTGATTTCCTGTTATTCTTATCTAATATGAGGAGTTTTATATTACTTCTCGTTCGCTGCTCATAACATCCAGCGGCACCGGCCCGCAATTCCCTCCTCGCAATATTTCCGGTCGCAACTCTCTCTCATAGGCGCTGTTCAAAGCGGTTGCGACCAGACCCATTACAAGGAGGGAGTTGCGAGTCGGTGCCCCCGATGTCCCCACGAGCAGCGGAGCGATCGCTAAAATGTACTACTACAAGACTATTTCTCGTTGGCAAGTGGTCGTGGGTTATTGTTGGAATAATGATTCAAACCTTTTAAATCATTATTAGTAATATTTAATTAAAAAAGGAAAAACATCTTTCAACATATTCTGCTTACAACTTCGAAGGAGATGCCTTGTGACGCCGTCTCAGTCCACAGTGCATTCTGAATTGCAGTAACTGAATCATTGTATTTAATCGCGACATTCGAAAAACATGGTTATGTAATCAGTACAATAACACTCGATGGTTTAGAAAAACAACAGTGTGAGGAATGCACTATAAGGTCAACAAAGTAGTATTATAATGTAAGCAAAGCCGTGTTTTCAAATCTGCTGTTGGAGTCTTCGTCATAACATTTGGTAGAAGTGTCCGTAACGCCGTGACCTCTTTTCCTTCGCCCTTGAGGAGTCGACTGTGCAGGAAAAAAGTCCATCTTCCCATGACTTGATTTATAGCCTTACTACTTATTGAAAAATGCTTACAACACATATAGAATATTCCATAATAATTCTAACAGTTATCCTATTGTGAGGACATTTGTGTGAATCATTTTCGCAATATTTTGAAGGGAATACGTAGTACAACAGCAAACAGCCCATCGATAGCGAGCATGAGGGTGGAGGCGTGGCAAACCGCCAACCCAGAAAACGAAGGTAACAAAAGATTACAACAAAATTAGAATTCAGTTTTGTGTAAAGTTACATTAAACGTATGTTTGAGTGTCTGTATATATTAATCCAAGTTAATTTAAATTTGTTTGTTCCGTTTACGAGTGCGTTGTCGTGGGAAAAAAAAGACCCCCCACGCCCCCAAACGTCTCTGTCTCCCGTCGGCGAAATCTGCCCAATTTTAGTTAGATTAAAAACATTTTATTACTATTAAACCACTAGTTATATGTTACTTTGTTAATAGATGGCGAATTAGAAGAAATAAAACATTTTTTCCTATCCAATATCCTGTTATTGGTGTTTTTTCAGTGGGTTGGAACGAATTAATTTGTTTCCCATTCATTTCAATGGGAAACGTCCGCTCGAGTTACGAGAATCTTGTCATACGATCTCAGTCCCGGAACGGATTAAGATCGTATGTCAAGGTACCACTGTATTGTGAACATTTAAAAAATGAACTAAATATTCAGAAGGAGAATGTAAAAATTGGTAAGTTATAAGGGTTCTGAACACTAAATAGTCAGGGGATGAAGGATTTGCTTTGATCTTTAGCTCAATGGTCCTCTACAAAAATAGATTTTTTGTTAAAAAGTTTCATCAAAAGGTATTCATTCATTGCACTAAGCTGTAAATAGTTGCACGGCTATAGCGGATGGTGATGATTCACATTTAAAACAGCTGCAAAATAGGGGTAAAATTTTTACTAACCATTATTTCCGAGTGGGTGTGTGATCAAGAACAGTTCCAGGTGAAGTGCACCAAAGCCACTTCCAGCCAAGGAATAAAGGATAGTGCTGATTCTCTTTTGGACCACAATAAAAATGAGTTTTGGCTCATAGCTGGGAAAACTCTGGAAGCATTTTAGCAGCTGTGGGATCTCATATTGCTCAATCATCTTGAGCTGGCCATCTGACACGCCATCTCGATAAACCACAATCCTTTCTGGCACGTGATGGTTGACCTATGTAGACGGTTAAACAGTTGTTGGATGACACTTGTGTATTTTACTTTTTGTTACATGCACATTTTTTGCAAATAAAGTTGCAAAGTGTAAAACACATTGATATCTGGTGATTTATCATATGATAGGATACAAACGCACCTGCGCGATTTTCATAGCAGTGGAAAGAATTGGGTTTTTAAAGAAATATATTTTATGACAAAACAAGAGTTCCCCCGGCGCTCCCATTTGGTTCGGATTTTTTTTTAAATCTCATTCTAATTGTATATAATGGCAATAAAAGCATTCAATTCAATTCAAATGCACTCTCGGGTAGTGGTAGCACCACTGGCTGTAGTTGGGTTAAAAAAAGCAAAAAAAAAAAGGTTAATTTTAGGTACATCAATGAGGTACTATCGATCATGATCATCTACAGGATGATCCACGGCAGTCTGGAATTACCTGTGTTCAGTTAGATATTTGTGAATTTCAAATTTAGATTCTTTGACAACCATCTTTCAAACTTTCATTTATACTATGTCTTGTCGGTTCCTTGCACAAATCCACAATAAACTGTAAGATGTTTCTTGTACAGTACCTCATGAAACTTTTTCAGTGCATCCAACAAGCAAATTGTGAAACCATTTATAAGTTCTTCATTGGGTGATTGAAATGTTACTCTGGAATACCAGAGAGTTAGTGAGCTTTGGGGAAAAAAATGGGAAAATATTTTGACAATTATGATGAGCTCAATTTTATTGATAAGAAATTATTTAGTCATATGGGAAAATGTAAAGCTATGCATGAATGACACCAATAAAACAAAAAACTAACTTACCTGTTTATGCTTGCGACAAAGCCCATCACTGATTGGTGGCCCCTGCTGGTGTCATGGTGGACATCAACTCCCACTACCATCAGGTTTTTCTATTACGAATAAAATATAACTATACATTTGATAACTCTCCAGTCAACTATTAAATAAAAAATAAAAACTGTTAAAATGCCAGGTATACAGGAACATAGGTTGTTTCATTTTATATTTGATGGACTGGTACATTTTAAAGATTTAATCTTGTTTTTTAAATATTATGTGCTTTAATGTAATGTGTACTATTTTTATATCTATATCAGGGGTCCCCAAATATTTTCCTGTGAGAGCCACATAACCTTTACCTTCTCTGATGGGGGGCCGGTGTCAGTTTGTAACAGAAAAAGTGTGACGATCGTAGGGGAGCTTAATTTTTTTTATTGTTTTCCAGAAAACCACACATAACCAAATAACCCTTTCCAGGTTCTTTACAGAAAAAAAGTCAGGAAACAAATAATAACACTATTAATGAAATAAATAATAACTAAATAACCCTCTCTGAGTTCTTCACAGAAAAAACAGGAAATAAATAACACTATTTATGAAATAAATAATAACTAAATAACTCTCCCTGGGTTCATTAACTTTCTGTTGTGCCATGCACAATCTTAACAGATAAATGTTCAGCTCAGTTGTCAGAGCAGAATCTCTCTCACGTCAACACTTTGCAGCACAGTGCTTGCTGGTGAATTAGGCAGTGGACTCGTAGCGGGGCGATGAGACCCCTTTTTTCCAACTCCCGGTTCATGCGTCCCATTAGACCGCGAGTTTCGCCCACCATGCTAGGAGCCCCGTCAGTCGTGATGCTAGCTAGCTTTGACCAGTCCAGGTCCAACTTCTCCATGGTTTGGCACACTTTGTCAAAAATATCCTCTCCCGTTGTAGTCCCTTTGAGACTTTGGAGGGCTGCCAGATCCTCGCATATCTCAAAGTTTGCGCTAACTCCATGAATAAAAATGAGCAGTTGCGCTGTGTCTTGCACGTCCGTGCTTTCATCCAGTGCTAATGAAAAAAAGTCAAATTCTTTCGTCTTCTGCTGCAGCTGGGCATATACATTACTCCCGATTTCTTCAACGCGTCTGGTCATTGTACTCGCCGACAGACTTACGGCATTAAATGCATCTTTCTTCTCGGGACACACCTCCTCCGCGACAGCATCCATACATTTCTTAACAAAATCTCCATCAGTGAAAGGCTTACCGCTGCTTGCTATCAGTTTAGCAACCCGAAAGCTGGCCCGAACGGATGCCTGGTTCAGCTGAGCTTGGCGTACAAATGTATTCTGCTGAGATAGTAGTCCACTTTTTCGCTTTGAGAGTTTGTCTGCTCGTAATTGGCCTTGCAAGCTATCGTACTTGTCTTTGTGACGGGATTCATAGTGTCGGCGAAGATTGTATTCTTTGAATACCGCAACCGTCTCTTGACAGATGAGACAAACAGCCTTTTCTTTGCATTGAACAAAAATAATAATTGTTTGTCCACTCCAGGTTAAATACCCTGCATTCTGAATCAATTTGTCTCTTACCGTTTTGTTCTCAAACAGGTTGCACAGTTTTTATATGCTTGAATAGTCCGTGATGGTCCCAGGGCTCCGCCCTCACCTGCGATCATCCAGATGTCTCGGTAACACTGTGCTCGCCCATCCAACGGTGGACGTGCCCGTGTGCATCAAAGGGAAACACTCTCCCCACGCGTGTCACCAAAGAAGCAATGCGAAGCCCCGCTTCACTGGGATGATTTGTGGGCTCAGCAGGGGTCCAATGAACCAAACACAAGATTAAAACGTCCCAGTCTTCAAGGCCAAATAGGAAAAAAAATCCGATAACGGCTCTGGTATTGTTCAGAGGGCCGGTCCAAATGTGCTGGCGGGCCGTATCCGGCCGTAGTTTCACCTCACATTGGGTTCCGACCAATCTGTGTGGAGTTTGCATGTTCCCCCGGTCCTGCGTGGGTTTTCTTACTTTCCTCCCACATCCCAAAAACATGCTTGTTCAGCTGCTGAGTACCCTAAATTCCCCCTAGGTATGAGTGTGAGCATGAATAGTTATTTGTATCTTTGTGCCCATAGTTGCCTGGGATAGGCTCCAGGACTCCCCACGACCTTTGTGAGGATAATCAGTACAGAAAATGAATGAATAAATATTATCATTTGAGAAATATTAAGGCATTCCCATATTCCTACAGAGGAACAATAATTGCATTGCTATGTGAAAAACAACAATTAAAAAAGTTTTTGCCCCAAGAAAAATGACGTGTTTCATGTGACATGAAACTGGCATTTTTGTTCTTTCATTTTAATATTTTGTCCTATTTATTGTTCCATTAAAAATCTACTGTTAATACTATTTCTTGTCATATGATTTTAACTGGTGAAGGAAATACGTTATTCTTAACAAGACAGAATTATTCATTCATTAATTTTCTGAACCGCTTTATCCTCACTAGGGTCGCGGAGGGGTGCTGGAGCCTATCCTCCAGGCCAGAGGTGGGGGACACCCTGAATCGGTGGCCAGCCGATCGCAGGGCACGTGGAGATGGACAACCATTCACTCTCACACTCATACCTAGGGGCAATTTAGAGTTGTCCAATCAGACTACCATGCATGTTTTTGGAATGTGGGAAGAAACTGGCCGGATTACAGAAAATAAAATGTTCACAAATTATAAAATTTCTCATCATTAGTATTGTACATTGTTTTTCTAATTATTGCTTAAAGCACATCAATAAAGTTTGGTGTCCTTGGTGTCCCCTTTATACATGGAACCTTTCATCTTTTCAATTGTGTACATTGAAAATTAATTACATGATTTGTGTTATTCTAACAGACAAATTGCAACACTAATAACTAATACAATATATTCAAAGTGTTTTGTGCTAAGTGTTTTGGTATGGTAACAATAGTTTAGAAACTGTAAATTTGTGAAATCTGCCTTGATTAATACTGAAAGATTCTGTTCTGGAACATCAGCTAAATGTAAAAGTAAGTCTAATGTTTTGGAACTTAATGTGTTATGAATTTATATGATAAATCAAATAGTACTAGGAAAGTTTGGTGCTGATGAACGACAATGGTATCTCTACTTACCAATGGTTCTTCATACTATAAAACGAATAGGCTGAAATGAGCAAATCATCAAGAATGCAAGAATCTGCAGGAAGCACTTCATATCAGGTAAGCTTTCGCCAAATAGATAACAAAGGTATCTTTTTTTTTCAACCACAATTTGATGTCGTGATTTGTTTGGAGCATGTCTATCATATCTTCATATGTATGTCCTGAATAAAAAATATTTTTTTATATTGTGGAAAAACAATGCCAGGAGCGGAATCATTTCTTTTAAAGCGTTTTTTAAGACTGTGGTGTTATTGCAATTTGGAAACCACTTTCTCAGACTAACTCGCACCTCACACCACAAATGCTCAATGAAAGGAGGGGGAAAATGCATTTTGCCCCTTTTTCCTCTGTGCACTCAGTTAGTGTCTAAGGTATTGTAATGAATCAGGTTATAATGTTGATGTTGTGTTTTGTGCTGTCTTTGGGATTCCGCAGAGGAAATGGGAAGAGATGCACCGAGGCTTTCGTTGTTCGCGCCAGCTATGGCGGACAGTAGCTGTGTTTTGTGTTCAAAATTTAAATAAATGATTAAAAACCTAAAAAAAGCCAGAGACTCCAGTCGAAGTTACAATATATGTTTATAGTTAGTGTCCATCTATCACGCAGTTCTGATTGTTTCACGCTGTTTTTTGTGATTTCTCTGTTTTTGTGATTGTATTCCTCTCAAAAGTGTGTTCTTTCATCTAAAGTACATCTAAACAGCAACAGAAAATTACGACAATTGTCGGTTGGGAAGGTGCAAGACCTCAATATGGCAAAGAAAGGGAACACTTGCGCTGCCATCTCGCTCAATTTTTCAGTAAATGAGACTACATTCGTTCAAAAAGGACAAGGGTAAAATTAGTAAGACGTCTTCCATCACTTTTAGTAAGACAGCAAAGAGAGATGTTACATTTCATAATAAGACTATCGTTTATGTGGAAGCTACTTTGGCCATAAGGATAGTCGACTACCGAAAGAAGAACATAGCCTTGGATACATTGTCCCGGCAGGTCTTCCAACGTATCTACTGCTATAGTTTAGGTATGATTTTACAAAAAAAGTCCACCTACCAACAAAGGCCTTACTGTCCTCTTGGGGTTCAGTCTAAAAATAACAGTTACAATTATTATACAGTCTACTTGTATTTCTGTATTGGCACGAAAATATTTATTGTGGTGGTAATAATGAGGGAGATCCTACTTCGCATTTTTCAGTTTATCGCGGCCATGTCTGGTCTACATAAATGGCGATATTCGAAGGATTACTGCACGCGTGTACGTATACATGTGCGTGCGTGTATACACGTGCATGCGTGTGTGTACGAACGTGCGTGCGTGCGTGTATACACGTGCGTGCGCGTATCACAGTGTGTGCGTGTATCCGTGCGCGCGTGTATCCGTGCGCGCGTGTATACGTGCGTGCGTGCGATAGCAGACAGGAGAGGGGCGTGGCTGCATCGGAGCCAAAATAACCCAGTTGATTGATTTCTTCATATCGTCCAGTCGTATTAAAAAGGGCAATACAATATGCACTAAATGTCTAAACATAGGCCCTGATAATCGGTCGATCTATAATATAGATTGAAAGCAGCCAGTTAGACTTGTGCCCAGCGATCGGCTGGCCACCAATTCAGGGTGTCCCCCACCTCTGGCCTGGAGACAGCTGGGATAGGCTCCAGCACCCCTCACGGTTCTAATGAGGATAAAGCGGTTCAGAAAATGAGATGAGATCAAAAGATATGATAAGTTTAAACTGCAATTACAACACCCGACCACCACAAAGAACTGGGTCGCTTTTGTGACATGAACGCTAGTTCCAGACCAAGGTTCAGTGAAGAGGAGGATGGATGGTAATGAAAAGCTGTTTTTAGCATGGTTAGCAATAGACCGGCTAACAAACAACATGAACGCCACAGGACCATAATACAGCTAAAATGAGCAATTGTGAGGTGCGGGACAACACCGAGCCGACCCACTGAAAGATTCAAGTGAAGTCTCCCTGGAGGTTTCTTTCTTTCTATTTATAGATGCCTTGTAAATACCTGTGCACAAACTTATTTGAAAATTTCCTTAACCCACCATCCTCATTTGAGGACAGCCTGTAATATTTTTTCTTACTTGATATCAAGGAGTTTTCCCATTCTATGCAAATGTTCTGAAAAGGTTCCAAAAATGGGTTAATGCTTAGCGGATCGAGCAACACAAGGTAGGAAGCCTCAAAGCAGAGCTGTGAACACCTCACAACATTACTGTATTTTCTTTGTTTATTTTCTATATACTTAAACACAGTGGCGGTCCGTGCATTTTCTCGTAGCGCCTTCAACGGGTAAAATCCACTTTCTAGCAGCATTTAATGATTAAATACGAATACAAGAGCTTTTCAGACATTACAACGGGGCTGGGGGGTGATTTTCCCGGGAAAAGACAGCGATGAACGTCAATGGCGAAACGGCAAAGATTGCCCTAAAATGGGGTAAAATCCACTTCCTAGCAGCATTTAGTTATCCATCCTCCTTTCTTTCTTCCTTCTTTTCTATCGCCATCGAAGCTAATGCTGAAAGTCGAGCCTGTCCTGTCGTATTTTTGGCATAGTCCGTCTTGAAAATGGCTTTAAATCGACACAACAATATATTTGCGTGTGCAGTTCGCTCCAAATACAGTTTGGTAGCTCTGGCTAATCACTAGCCAATTGGTGAAAGCGATGGCGTATCGCTACGCCTGCGAGAAGGCATTGTGGTGTTGACAACTCGAAATCTGATTGGTTAAAGCAACAGTCTTATCGACGCTTGTTTAATACAGCAGAGCCCGCAGAACTGATTGTGAAGGCGTTGAGGCAGATTTCTGACCGTGGCAACAAATAATGGCTGAAATGTGATTGGTTAAATGCTTCAATATGAAAACACACATTTGGAAGCAGTGCAACCAGGGGAAAAAGCAATGAAAGGAAGCTAACAGACCATTTGGAATTATTCAATAAGTATTGATGGACAAAATATAATATATGATTCAGATATTTCTTAGGCCAGCAGAGAAGGCCTTCAAAGCCCTGACGTTCCGCACTGTTTCAGTGAAACATGGTATGCCTCTTCTGTGAATGGCCAGGAAGTTAAGCCTCAAGCAAATAAAATAGTGTTGAGTAAGTGCGCCCTCCATTAACTTCCACATGGTGTCACTGTGTGCAAGCCTAATGTCAATGCTGGAGTTGTGACCCATTGCTTGTTGCAGTGCAAATAGTGCATCCTTTCCAGTCCGTATTGCGATCAAATTTTTTCAAATCTCGATGTGTAATGTGACATTTTGTATTGCAATATATTGTAAAATGTTATTGTGTCCCAAGTCTAACCGCTTTTGTGATATAGTCATTCATTGATTTTCTGAATCGCTTCTCCTGACTAGGGTCATGTGACGAGCTGGATGGAGCCTATCCCAGCAACAATGAGCAGCAGGCGGGGGACAACACCCTGAATTGGTTGACAATTGCAGGGCACAAGAAGATGGTGAACCCTTCGCGCTCAATCATACTTGGGAGCAATTTATACTGCTCAAACAGCCTATGCATGTTTTTGGTATGTGTCAGTAAACCAGTGGCGGGCGGTGCATTTTCTGGTAGCGCCTTCAACGTATCAATCCAACCCTCAAAAACTATTTTATGGCTATAAAACCTCTACTGCAAATACAGCTGTGACACATAAAACATAATCAATAAATTAATGCACAAAAATGGGGTAAAATCCACTTTCTAGCAGTATTTCATGATTAAGTACAAATACTGGAGCTTTTCAGACATTAAAACCAGGCCAGGGGGTGATTTTCCTGGGAAAAGACAGCGATGAACGTCAATGGCGTACGGGCAAACATTGCCCGAAAATGGGGTAAAATCCAGCCGAAAACAGCATTTATTGATTAAATACAAATACTGGAGTTTTTTAGACATCAGAACCGGGCCCGGAGTATCATTTCCCCGGTAAAAAGACAGCGATGAACGTCAATACGTCCATATGTGAAATGACAAAAAAAATGCACTAAAATTAGGTAAAATCCACTTCCTAGCATAATTTATTGATTGAATACAAATATTGGAGCTTTTGAGACATTACAACCAGGCCAGGGGGGTGATTTTTCCCGGGAAAAGACAGCGATGGACGTCAATGGTGAAACGCCAAAAATTAAACTGGGGTAAAATCCACTTCCTAGCAGCATTTTGTGATTAAATACAAACACTGGAGCTTAAATACAAACACTGGAGCTTTTCAGATATCAGAACTTGGCCCACAATTGAAATATTATTTAGGAATATAGCCATATTTTACTCACCAAAAATCATTTTTACACAATATCCATCCTCCTTTCTTTCTTCCTTCTTTCCTATCGCCATCGAAGCTAATGATGAAAGTCGAGCCTGTCCTGTCATATTTCCGGCATAGTCCGTTTTGAAAATAGCATTAAATCAACACAACAATATACTATTTGCTTGTGGAGCTAAGTTAGCGCGCTGAAAGTGCCCCACGCACCATTTTCCCGGCTGTAACAGGCTTGCTAGCTTCGGAGTTGACTGCCCTTTCTTAATGATGTCAATTTTTTTCTGGAAAAGTCCGTCTGGAAAATAGCTTTGTGAGCAAACAGAATCCATTTGTTTTTGCTTCTGTCGGCCATAGTGGGTGGAGTTTGCGATCTCGGCTGCCTCGGGTACTGCTTTGGCCCGCCTACTAGCCAATCATAGTTTGTGAAAGCAATGACATGTCCCAGCCAGCAAAATGCTAACGCCTATGAAAAATCATTGTGGGGTTGCCAACTTGAAATCTGATTGGTTAAAAGCCACAGTCTAGTTTAATGCAGCAGAGCCCGCAAGAACTGATTGTGAAGGCTTTGAGGCAGATCTGATCTGGCAACAAATAATGGCTGAAATGTGATTGGTTAAATGCTTCAATATGAAAACACACATCTGGAAGCAGTGCAACCAGGGGGAAAAGCAATGAAAGGAAGCTAACAGACCATTTGGAATAATAGGTATTGATGGACAAAATATAATATGATTCAGATATTTCTTAGGCCAGCAGAGAAGGCCTCGAAGGCCCTGACGGCCCGCCACTGCAGTAAACCAGAGTCCTCAGAGAAAATTCATGCAGGTCTGGGGAGAACATGCAAACTCCACACAGGGAGGTCGGAACCCACCGGACAGTAAATCCTCGATCTCTGAAATGTGAGGCGGACTTGCTAACCCACTTTCCACAGGACCGCCTGCTTAGTGATATAAATTGGCCTATATTGTAATTGAAGATACTTCTTACCGTATTTATTCGAGTATAACGCGCACTCATAATTTGTGACTAAAAAGTGGTATATATATTTTTTCCCCTGTTTTTCTCAGCTCACATCAAGGATTGCACTGGTACTGGCAACTGGAAAATGCTGAACACATGTCGCCATGACAAAACATTTATTCACAACATATGTTATGGAAACCTGATAAAAAAAAACTATTACCAGTCTAAACACAATTCTCCAATGGAATTTACAATTTTAAATCCTTGAAGTCTATTTGGAGGCTTAATGGCTATTTGGAGAGGGCAGGCTTTTGTAAAAGAAGGTAGATTATCGCCAGGTTTTATGTCTCCCATTATAACAGCTGCGGATGGGACTTTTTCACCGGCGGAGGGCAGTTTTTCACCGGGATTTGGTCATAAAAGCGAAGACCTCGTATAAGGCGCGCCCGAACTTTGCTTCAGTTTTTTGGTACAACATTTTGCGCGTTTTACTCGAATAAATACGGTATATTGCACACCATTAATACAGTTCTGACTAAATTTGGAGCAGCATCGTGGTGTAGAGGCCTGTCTTCTGTGCGGGCAGGCGCAGGCTCGATTCTCGCTGGTGGCGGTATGATTGTGAGTGCGGATGGCCGTTTGTCTCTCTGTGTGCTCTATGGATTACTGCCGACCAGTCAAGGGCGGCGTCTGCCTTTCGCCCAAAATCAGATGGGTTAGGCTCTAGCAACCCCTGCAGTCGAGGATGCGCGGTATGCAAGATGAATGAATGACTGCATTTACAACACAGAAAGTTAATGAGTGGCACTTTGATTGGCATGATCTTAGCTACATTTGTTAACTTTAACTTTAAAATGGGTTGTTCTTTTTTTTTTTTTTTAATAGCCCCATGGTAACTATTAAAAAAAAAATTCAGGCTAAAAAATAGTGTTTCCCGATGGTAATGATGTAGTTTAGTTGGTTATTGTATGTCATTTTGCACAGCAACCTTTGGTTTGAAGGCAAATAAAAATAAAGATGCCTGTCAACATTTCTGTAGGTTTTATTATTCATTACTTTTCATAATGTAAGGCGGGAGCAGACCAGAAAAACAAAACCACCTTTTAAAATCATCATATTTTATATTATCTTGGTTTTTAATGTAAGGTAACAGTTATTTTCATAATTGAATGAGGAAAGTAATTTATTTACTTATTTCACATAACTTATGAATGCCTTTAGGTACACATTTTCAGGTTACGAAACCCTCTGATATGCAAATAGGGGTCTTAACATACAAAAACAAGATCCAAGTTACAACATCTCCCAAAACGGAAATGTATTTCTTGGACCCGTGATTTTATTTTTTTAGAATTGTCATGGTAACATTGCGGCCTGGTTTACTTGCACTTGGAGCCTCCCACAACAACAAGAACTCTCTATTGACCACCGAGTTCTATATTTAAATTTATTGATGCGAATGAAGTGAATAAGTGGGCCCTGTTATTCATCAAAAAACAGAAGATAAGAAAGTGGCATGCGGTTGACTGATATTGCAAGGCAATACGGCCGGTCGAAACTCACCTTCAAGAATCGCTAGGCTAATGAAGCACAGGGAAGCATTAAAAACTACAGATACTTGGCATAACCTCTCTGTACTGAACAACGAAATGGAGATTGTTAGTCCTTCGGAGTTCTATTTAATTACATTGTTTTTAATTCATAATTCGAAGTTGTTTAGATGTGTGTTTATGTGCATGTATTCGTGTGCTAAAGTTAGCTTGCTCCTTACTGTACTACTAAACAAATACAAGTTTTTTTTAATGCTTGTTATTCAATTTAATACATTAATAAATATTTTCTGATCATGTTCTTTCATTTTAGTCTGTTTCTCACATCTTTCATACAAAAGAGGACACTTGCTCATTAGTTTTTCTGAGGATCGGAACCCTAACCCTAACCCATGGAACGAATTACAGAATTTACACATGAAGTACTGATCCACACTAATCCCTCGTTTTTCGTGGATAATGTAGACCAGACATGATAATAAAACAAATAAAATATATATGAATAAAAAAGATAATAAAAAACACGAAGTAGGATCACCCTTATTATTACTACCATAAAACATACCGTATTAACTCGCATATTTGTCATTCAAAAAAATGATGACCGTCACGCGGAAGCCAGCCTTATTTGTTTTTCGTGTTTTACAGCCCTTCTATCTTTTTTTTAAATTACATTTTAACATTTCTTAATACATTCCTTTTTACTTTACTTTGTACTTTATACTTTTTACTTTAATGTTTTTACAACTTTCTTTGTTATGTTAGCCTGGCTTCTTTGTGCCACTTCTTTTTTTGGAACCACCAGCCATGCCTACGCTGTCATACACATGGGACTAGCTGTTACAATACGCAGCAGGAGCAACACCTCAATCCCGCTGGAAATTCGGAGCTGGACAAAAGTGCCGGGAGAAGAAGCAATGCTTCTGACCAACCATTCCATCGTGGGATAAGATGGAAGAGCTCTTCGGCGCTTACCAGGCTCTGCTGCTGTTTTCTTCAGCTCCAGACTACTGAGGAACTGTGCGGATAAGCTTGGAAGAGTGACTCTGCATATTCTCTACCTCGGTCACAGTCTGGAGAAGTTCCCCATCTTGTGGAAGACTTCCTACGTGTGGTTCCAGTTTTTGTCCAACTTTACAACGTCTTTTTGAGTCTGTATCCGTTTTAGCTACCGCAACCAAGATGGCGCCGTTCAAGTGGCAGCCGGCGGCGGTAGCTCCGTCCACTCTTGCTCGTTTTGTGTTTTTGCTGCTTTTCTGTCTTAATGATTTGATTTGGTGATTCTTAATGATCCCATTTACTTTGATTTGCTTTGTACTTTGTGCTTTTGCTTTGTTGTTCTGTCTAATCACCCTCTTGCTACTGCCACAATGACATTTCCCGAATACGGGATGAATAAAGTTATCCAATCCAATCCAATGACGTAAGAAACGGCAAGTTGACGACATCATGGCACGATAACGTCAATGATGACAATAATGTCATGACGCAAGATAATGCGGCCGATACGGTCATTTATTTCAAAATAAAGAAAAGACGCTGATGATAAAACACTAAACAAAATATATTTTGACGTCTATGAATATAATTCAAGGAAAAAATAAACCGTATCTTGCATAAAACATGAAAAAAACTCACGTTCCCATCACTGCTCACTTGGGGCACGGCCATCTTACCATAGTTAAACGTGCTCTGACTGGCCAGACGCGAGTACACTTGTGTCTGCTATTGCTTGCTCATCTTACCATAGTTAAAAGTGCTCCGACCGTAGCGTTTCCATGTCAGAGCATTACAATAGTTAAGGCTGATTGAAGGTCTTGCGGTCGATCGTTAAAATATAAACCTTGATACCTGCGTAATGTGCATGCTATTATTGCACCCAGAGACTTGGTGAACACTACGTATACCGCTATGGGCATATTTCCTGGTTGTGCTTACGTTAGTTCCTTTGTGGATTTGTCTACGTGCAGACAACACCCCCCTTTCGGAACACAGAAAGGAAATGATTGTTCATTTGTGATTATGAAATAAAACAAAATTCTGCTTAGATTTTTTTTTCTTTTTATTTCTTGTTCGAAAGTGACAACTAATACAGTAATATGATCCATAAAAAATTGAGATATTTCAACATTAGAAGCAATTTGACCGCCACAAAATCTTAAACCTCTGGTAAGAAAGTTGTAATTTATGTAATTAAAAACCATCAGGTTCTCATCAAGAGAGACTCATTTCTTTTTTCTAATTGAATAATTTGATATTTTGCATTTACAAAGACAGGCATATTAACTTATGATATTGACCCTAGGGCGGACCGGTGGGGCAAGTGGTTAGCGCGTTGGCCTCACAGCTCTGGGGTCCTGGGTTCAAATCCAGATCATGTCCATCTGTGTGGAGTTTGCATGTTCTCCCCGGGCCTGCGTAGGGTTCCTCCGGGTACTCCGGTTTCCTCCCACATTCCAAAAACTGATTGGACACTCTAAATTGCATCTAGGTATAAGTGAGCGTGAACGGTTGTCTGTCTCCTTGTGCTCTGCGATCAGCATGCCACCGGTTCAAGGTGTCCCCCGCCTCTGGCCCGGAGACAGGTGGGATTGGCTTCAGCAATCCCTGTGACCCTAATGAGGATAAAGCGATTCAGAAAATGAGACGAGAGATATTGACCCTAATAATCTGGTTTTGATTCATACAGTATCTCAGAAATACCACGTGTGATGATTTTTCTTCCTTTTCACTGCACACCAAATTCTGGGCACCCCGTGTTGTAAGGCTGGAGGCAATCAGTGAGGGTGAATCAGGGATGTGGGTTTTCGAAGAAGTTGAGATCCAATCGAGGTTGTTGTTGCTTGTTTTTTTGTTTGTATGCATGGTATACCAATGAATAGTTTGAGCGTGGGGTAAAAGACGCTGTTTTGCCCCAATTCGTCCTTCCGCTTCACTGCTCGCTGACCTTTATTTTTCTAAAAAAAACTGCGTTTTCGGGAAATACCAGTTTGAAGTGTTATTGATTGTCGAATTGTGGCTCTGTCAAAAAAACAAAAACAAAAAAAACTGTGAAACTTGGCATGGACCGTCTGAACGGCCAAATTCAAAACCCTGCAAATTTTTGTTGAAATTTAGCAGATGGTTTAATCGCAATAGTAGCCTATTGTTTTTTTTAAATATATTTTATCAGTTTTGCTGTTAAGAAACCCATGACTCCGGATTAAAATTTATGAAGCGATCGTACAAACGTGTGTCGAATTTGGTGTGAATCGGACAATGTTTTTGAAAATTCGATTTTTTTGATTGTCGATTTTCGATACTTATCGGGAGTGCTTTGACACAAACCTAGCCTATGACACGCCCACACGCCTAAAGTATAACCGTTATTTTCCATGGATATCAGTTCTGCCTTTTCAGTCCATAGGGATCGAACAGATACAGATACACACACACAGACAAAGATGCATTTATATCTGAGTTTGGATTACAGTTATAAGCATATGAAGACTAATGTATTACTATCCACTGTATTTACTTGCATATAAGCCGCCCGCGCGTAAAAGCCACACCCTGAAAATGCCTTTAAATTTTTGAATTTTACAATTTCTCACATATAAATCGCCCCCCTGATTCCCAATTTTCATCTCCATATTCATGGTTTTAATAGTGAGTACAAATGTGTTACTTTGTGGCTCTGTCAAAATCATCACAAGTGGTATTTCTGTGATACTGTATGAATCAAAAGCACATTATTAGGGTCAATATCACAAGGAAGTTAATATGCCTGTCTTGGTAAATGCAAAATATAAAATTATTCAATTTGAATAAAAGAAATAAGTCTATCTTGATGAGAACCAGATGCTTTCTAATTACAGAAATTACAATTTTCTTACCAGAAGTTTAAGATGTTGTGGCAGTCATAATCCTTCTAATGTCAAAATATCTCAATTCTTTCGATGGTTCATATTACTCCAATAGTTGTCACTTTCGAACAAGAAAAAAAATCAAAGTGATTTTTCTAAAATTTCAAATCAAGGCTACTCGCGTCTGGCAAGCCAGAGAACGTTTAACTAGGTTTAGACGGCAGCGCCCTAGGTAAGATGGCTGCCCGGGACCGAAGTAAAATGGCTGTGCCCCGAGCGAACAGTGACGGGAACGTGAGTTTTTTCACGTTTTATGCAAGATACGTACCGTATTTTCACACCTATAAAACACACCATCTGATAGGGTGCAGTCACATTTGCGGGTATATTTTCAGTTTGATCATGCTTTATTGAGGTAAAAGGTACACTCTGATGTAAAGAGTTAGGCATTTAACATGCTAGGCTCCACTGTCAGTCAGAGTTGTGTATTCTGGCAACTTGATTCCAGCTTTGGCGAAAGCCCGAACAACAGTGCTGGCCGACACTTGATCCTCCAGTCATCCACAATACATTATAATCGCGACATGTAGCACTCCCAAGCCTTTGATTCTCCTCCCTGTTAGCATCGACAATTAATTCCAAATCGTCTCACGTAACTCGTGTGACGCTGCGTGTGTGAACTACTATGTTGGCCATCCGTTAGCAATCCGTTACCAAAGCTGTTAAATTGTGTTCGATCCATGGCTTCAGTCCATTTTCCAAGCGTTCACACCCGCATTCTGTTGTCATTCACATCAGGCATTTGTTCTGGATAGCTCTAATATGCTGTTTCTTTTAGTATTGCGAGTGTTGCGAGTGTTTTTGAGAGTTAAAAGCGCTGCAAGCACACAGAAGTCAAATGCCTTGCCATTTCCCTGGGATGTTTTGAATGGGAATGCCGTAATGCTTGAAATGCGCACGGAAGCTATTTTTAGGGTGAACGTCGGCTGGGTTGATCGCAATAAGTATCGTGCCGGCAAGAAATAAAACCAGTCACTCGTCACACCAGTCACACATTTTTAAAAATGCTTTAATTTTCCCCATTTAAAATGTAACTTAATATGATTCTACCACACGAGTTCCACAATTTGACCGTAGTTGATCATTTTTTGGTGCTTCTAGTCATGTGGTTGATCGTTTTTGATGGTTGTTAGTCGCTCAGGATTTAGAGTGGCGCACAGTGATTTTAAATAACTATAACATAAAAGCATTTATCTGCTCTTCTTGAAATGTATACGAGGTCACGAGTGATCACTTACTTACGGGTTTGAATAAAACAATGAAAGCGTGCAAACCTGCCAAAAAATAGATTTGTAATTAACTTCAGAGCCATACAAAAATTGAATTTAGGGCAGAGAGAAGGCGCACTGACCAATTGGGCGCAACGTCCATTTTAGAGAAAAGTTTAGACTTTTAAGTGCGCCGTATAGGTGTAAAAATACAGTAATCTTTCCTTCCGCAAGTATCCGTATCCCCAATATGGAGGAGCAAGGTGTTCAGGATAAACTAAAGACAGGAGAACTGAAAAGACAAACACGCACCGGTAAGAGTGAAGTGTGGAAAAGCTTCAAATTGATTGTTGCCTGTTGCCCGGGGCCGAGTCGTGGGAGAGACCTCGCTCGAGGCGGATGTTTTTTCTTTTCATTCATAGACGCCAAAATACATTTTGTTTAGCTCTTTATCTTTTCTCTATTTTGAAATAAATGAAAGTATCAGGCGCATTTGCTTGCGTCATGACGTCACGGCGCCATTGCATCATGATGCAAAGGCGCCATTTTCTCGTGGCTTCATCGTGTCACATGCAGTTTTTAACGTGTTTTTATGCGCATATAAGCCGTACCTGAGATTCAGTCATCCTTTTTGTCTGACAAAAGCAGCTTATATGCGAGTAAATACAATAAATATAATATATATATATAAATTGTAAAAACGTTAAATACTGTACTCCCAGTGAAAATATTTCCTCTCCGCTTGATATAAAAAAATTAACTAAAAAAAAAAAAAAACGGATTCATGGGAATTTTAGTCCAAGTCCTTCTGCAGAGTCCAGACCTTGAAGAGCAGCCACCTTTCAGCGAGGTGCAGTTTCACGTTCTGGCTGAAATAGTTTAAGAACCAGTCCTATGTGAAGGCTTTCGTGATTGGATTGGATAACTTTATTCATCCCGTATTCGGGAAATTTCATTGTGACAGTAGCAAGAGGGTGAGAATGCAGATACAGGAAAGGCATAGTTACACATAGTTCCAAGTTAGACAATACAGTCGCAAAGACCGCAAAACAACAAAGCAAAAGCACAAAGTACAAAGCAAAGCAAAGTATATGGGATCATTAAAAATCATTAAATCAAATCAGTAAGACAGAAAACCAGCAAAAACAAAACGAGCTATAGCGGACGGAACTACCACTACCGGCTGCCACTTGAGTGGCGCCATCTTGGTTGCAGTAGCAAAAACGGATACAGACTCAAGAAAAAGACGCTGTACAGTTAGATAAAACTGGAACCACACACAAGAAGTCTTCCACAAGATGGGGAACTCCTGCAGACTGTGACCGAGGTCGAGAATATGCAGAGTCACTCTTCCAAGCTTATCCGCACAGTTCCTCAGTAGTCTGGAGCTGAAGAATCAACAGTAGCAGAGTAGAACCCCTCGACTCCGTCTCCAGCCTGGTAAGCGCCGACAGCTCTTCCATTTTATCCCATGTTGGTCTGAAGCGTTGCTTCTTCTCCCGGCACTTTTGTCCAGCTCCGAATTTCCAGCGGCATTGAGGTGTTGCTCCTTCTGCTGCGTATTGTAAGAGCTAGTCCCATGTGTATGACAGCGTAGGGATGGCTGAATGGTTCCAAAAAAGACCAGGCTTACCTGTTGCTCATCCAGTAGACAGGCACCAAGACTTTGCTCGTTTTTTGAAAGCATGAGGATGGTCTAACTTGTAGATTAAGGCTGGCTTTACCACACATGCAATCCGTGTGAACCCTGGCACTTCCAGTTCATCTTTGAAGAAGAATGTCTGAGAAGGCATCCTCTCCAAAAATGCCAGTCTCATCCATGTTAAAAAACATTCTCTTCAGTTATGTTAGGGAACTCTTCCTTGAGGTACTGTGTTGATGCCTGCTCCGGCTGGGTCGCAGGGAAGACCTCGCTCGCCGCCGACATGCGCCGCTCTAGGCTCGCTGTGGCTCTTGCTTTTCAGCCTAAATCCCCGCTTTGTAACAGGGAGGCAGCGGTGGCTCCGGTAATGATTCTTCCACTGGACGCTTAGGAGGCATTTTAATCGACGATTCAAAATGCAAAATAAGCTGGAAAAGGCTCGGTGTTGCATTAATCCAAGTGGTAATGTGCGTAATGGGAAATTCACTCGCAACAAAACAGGAAAAGGAAAGATGTCGTACTACCCTGCCTTTTATAATATTCATCGCGTCACTCTTCTTCTGCGGGGAAATTCTTCTTTCCCGCATCCTTCTGCGGTGAAATAATTCTTCTTTCAGCATGGAAGAAGCGGAGCCCTGACTTCCGCCATTTTTCAACTCCCGTCTTTCGGCTGCGATTTCAGCGTGAATTTTGACATTTTTATACGTAATATACAGTGGTGAAAATAAGTAACGTATTTTCACGACTATAAGGCGCACCGCATTGTAAGGCGCACCCTCAATGAATGACACATTTTAATTTTTTTCCATATATAAAGGTGCACCGCATTGTAAGGCGCACCGCTTCGCATTACACTGGTCTACCGCACCGCATTATACGGGTCTACAGTAGAGGCTGGGCTTACGTTATGCATCCACTATGGTGCTGCGCTAAAGGGAATGTCAACAAAACAGTCAGATAGGTCAGCCAAACTTTATTAATAGATTTCAAATCAGCTTTTTGACAACTCCATTCACTCCCAACATGAATAAACAACAGTCTTTTTTAATTTTCTCCGAGGTTAAAGTATTAGTATTTTCGTGACACAGCAATAGCATAATAACTCATGTTGAACAGGTGGGCGAATGCGGCATCCAACACGCACGTCTCTGTCTCACCAAAGTCGTCATTAATCGAGTCAGTAATTTCTGCCTTCCTGAAAGCTCGGACCACAGTTGAGACTTCTACTGGGAATGACGGCGAACATAGAATTAATGTGTTGGATCGAGCTCAACCGAAATGAAACGCCGTTTTATATATCTCAGCATTCACCGCGCAACGGAAATAGAGTCGGGGGCTGCTTGCCGTAATTGCGAGAGCTGTTGCGGCTCAATATTGATCCATATATAATATATTTATATCAGTGGCGGGCCGTCAGGGCCTTCAAGGCCTTCTCTGCTGGCCTAACAAATATCTGAATCATATTATATTTTGTCCATCAATACGTACTTATTATTCCAAATGGTCTGTTAGCTTCCTTTCATTGCTTTCCCCCCTGGTTGCACTGCTTCCAGATGTGTGTTTTCATATTGAAGCATTTAACCAATCACATTTCAGCCATTATTTGTTGCCAGATCAGATCTGCCTCAAAGCCTGCACAATCAGTTCTTGCGGGCTCTGCTGCATTAAACTAGACTGTTGCTTTTAACCAATCAGATTTCGAGCTGGCAACCCCACAATGATTTTTCATAGGCGTTAGCATTTTGCTGGCTGGGACATGTCATTGCTTTCACAAACTATGATTGGCTAGTAGGCGGGCTAAAGCAGTACCCCAGGCAGCCGAGATCGCGAACTCCACCCACTATGGCCGACAGAAGCAAAAACAAATATATTCTGTTTGCTCACAAAGCTATTTTCTAGACGGACTTTTTCAGGAAAAAAATGGACATCATTAAGAAAGGGCGGTCAACTCCGAAGCTAGCAAGCCTGTTACAGCCGGGAAAATGGTGTGTGGGGCACTTTCAGCGCGCTAACTTAGCTCCACAAGCAAATAGTATATTGTTGTGTTGATTTAATGCCATTTTCAAAACGGACTATGCCGGAAATATGACAGGACAGGCTCGACTTTCATCATTAGCTTCGATGGCGATAGGAAAGAAGGAAGAAAGAAAGGAGGATGGATATTGTGTAAAAAGGATTTTTGGTGAGTAAAATTACAAATATGGCTATATTCCTAAATAATATTTCAATTGTGGGCCAAGTTCGGATATCTAAAAAGCTCCAGTGTTTGTATTTAAGCTCCAGTGTTTGTATTCAGTCAATAAATGCTGCTAGGAAGTGGATTTTACCTGATTTTAGTGCATTTTTTGTCATTTCACGTATGGACGTATCGACGTTCATCGCTGTCTTTTTACCGGGAAAATGATACTCCGGATCTGATGTCTAAAAAGCTCCAGTATTTGTATTTAATCAATAAATGCTGTTTTCGGCTGGATTTAACCCATTTTCGGGCAATGTTTGCCCGTACGCCATTGACGTTAAATCGCTGTCTTTTCCCGGGAAAATCGCCCCCTGGCCTGGTTTTAATGTGTGAAAAGCTCCAGTATTTGTATTTAATCATGAAATGCTGCTAGGAAGTGGATTTTACCCCATTTTTGTGCATTGATTTATTGATTATTTTTATGTGTCGCAGCTCTAGTTGCAGTTGAGGTTTTATAGCCATAAAATAGTTTTTGAGGGTTGGATTGATACGTTGAAGGCGCTACCAGAAAATGCACCGCCCGCCACTGATATATATATATATATAATTTTCGGAACCACTTTATCCTCATTAGGATCGCGGGGGGTGCTGGAGCCAATCTCAGATGTCTCCGGGCCAGAGGCGGGGGACACCATGAATCGGTGGCCAGCCGATCGCAGGAGAGGGACAACTATGCACTCTCACACCCATACCCACGGGTAATTTAGAGTGTCCAATCAGCCTACCGTGCATGTTTTTGGGGACCCCATAGCTGTGAGGCCGACGCGCTAACCACTCATATATATAAATATATATATATATATATATATATATATATATATATATATATATATATATATATATAAATATATATATATATATATATATATATATATATATATATATATACATATATATAATCTCATTTTCTGAACAGATTTATCCTCATTAGGGTCGCGCCACCGGGCCATTGGAACAAGAGGAACGGTATGCATATATATATATATATATATATATATATATATATATATATATACATATATATATATATATATATATTTATATATATATATATATGTGCATACCATTCCTCTTGTTCCAATGCGTTTCAACACGGATAGATTTTGTATGTTTTTATGACATTAATAAATCTTTTTCTTAGAATTTTCTCTCATATTTTGTGTTTCCTCATCTTTCATACAAAAATGAGACAATTTGACCAATTTTAAAGGGTTTAGTTGGTAGTTGTGGGAGGAACATGTAACGGATTAGAGAATAAAGTACACCTCTACTTACGAAATTTTCAAGTTACGATAAAAGATATGGAACCAATTAATTTTGTAAATAACGACCAGCAGTAAAAATAACATAAGAGACTCTTGAAACATGTAGAGTTGTTGTCGACTGCGAGTCCATCGAAGGCACTCGACCACAGATTATTCCAAGCATAAGTTTACGCAGACAACCGCAGTCAAAGAAACATCAACAGCCAATGAGAGCCCATTAGAGTGTAGGTGAGTTGTTGAAACATGGAGGTTTGTTTTGAGACAGCCAATGAGAGCCCAGTAGAGTGTAGGGAAGTTGTCAATCAAGAAGCAGTGCATCCGCGAAAATTTCAAACTCGCTCGCTCACTCACTCACTCGCCCGCCCACCCACCAGGCATCGCAAAACCAACCACCCACCTACCCACCAACCAACCCACCTACCAAAAAACCAACAATAAACCCACCAATTCAACTACCCAATCAACAGACTCATCCACTCACGCACACTCACTCACTCACGCAATCACTAACTCATCTTCCATACCCCTCATCCTCGAAAGGGTTGTGGGGGTTGCTGGAGCCTAACCCAACTGACTTCGGGCGAAAGGCATACTACACCCTAGACTGGTCGCCATTCAGCCGTAGGGTACACAGAACGAATGACCATCCACATTCACAATCATACCGCCAGCAGCGGGAATCGAGCCCGCGCCTGCTTGCACCAAACTCAGGCGAGTGAAACTCTACAACCCGGGGGCGGCTTCGTGACTCTTCAAGTGGTAGGGCACACACACATCATTTCACACAATGTTTTGAGGCCCACAAGGCAGGGCTGAAGTTTCCTGAGGAAAGTGTCGTTATTTGATTGGACAAGTATTTGCAGAAAAAAAATGCAAATCAATAGAGGCCTTACATGACGAGGAACCAAACCAAATGCATCCTACATGGTGAATCTGCAATGCGTGATGGTCTGAACAGTGACATTGATTCCAGTTGTGGTTGGTACTCTCTCGTGAGCACCCCGTGCTCCCTGGGATACCGATACTAGTTGTTCCTCCACTAATTGCCTGTAACAGCTCAGTTAGGGACGCTCAGATGACCAGATATTTACTTGGAAAAAGGAAAAGGGCCTGCTGTAACCCCTATTGCTCTGTCACATCATTGATGTCTGGAAAAATATGCATTTACTACTTTAATTTAAAACACAAAACAAGAAAACAACACATAAAAAAACACTGACAGATTGTTGGTTGGACTTGGCAGGCTTTGACAAATATAGATATGATAATGTTCAATACATTTCCTGCATCTGTTTTTCCCCCCGAAAGTGTCCTGTGTCCTGATTGACACTCCGCTGGTTTCCAATTGCAGGCTCCTAACAAAAACTACACTCTTTTATCCGCCGTTTCTCTTCACGGAATTCTATATTTAAAATTATTGATGCGGTTGAAATGAATAAGCGGGCCCTGTTACCCTTTTTTTCATTCATTTTCTGAACCGCCTTATCCTCACTAGGATTGCTGCGGGTGTTCGAGCCCATCCCAGCTGACTTCGGGATAAAGGCGGGGGACACCCTGAATCGCTGGCCAGGCGATCGCAGGGCACAAGGAGACGGACAACCATTCACACTCACACTCATACCGAGGGGCAGTTTAGAGTATCCAATCAGCCTACCATGCATGTTTTTGGAATGTGGGAGGAAACCGGATTCTACAGATTCTTTGAAGACACCTTAATGACAGCTGTAAGTTTGCAATTTGGATAGTGCTACAAATGGATGAGATTGGATTGTACTACATACTGTCCACATACCTGTATTTGTTTGATGATAATAAACATAAAGGTGGCGATTGAAAGGAAACGGAGAATAATGACAACCATGTTGAACTTCAAATGTGATTGTGGAAAACACCCCTTGATTGATGAAAAGGTTCAATCAGATTGTTTTTAATTTGGTGCTTGTCCTCACTCACTATGTTGATGCTTTCTTCGGACAGGTGACAAAATCTAAGTGCCATGTTCCGAGTTCGATTTCTTCTCATTTTGGAAATCCAAGATACAAGATAGATATAAGAAAAAAACAAACTTGAAGTTGCAATTTCCGTCAGCTGCAATGTTATATAAAATGGGTGATATGTCATTAGAAAGCTAGGAAGGGATTCTTTTTTACTTTACCAAAATCCGAGGAAAAATAATAATGGGTCCCTGCGACTGACTTTGCTATGGCAGCTCAGATTTGTGTAGTGTACATGCAATACAAATTAAAAAATCAATTGCCAATTCACAAATGGTCAGATTTTTTAATGAGCGTGTTTTCAACGAACAAGTAGAAAGACTATCAACATAAGGCTAACTGTTAAAATCTATTGGGGGAAAAATCATATAGATTAGTGAGTGCTAGCCAGATCAAACTAGTGGGAATCATGGTCTAGCCCAACACCTTCCCTCAGCAATTGAACTATTTGTTAATGGTACTGACTTTTTGCCACACGAAACAATTTTTCCAAGGGACACAAAAAATCAGTGGGTATGGTGCTTGCACTCCATAAAAACCAATGAAGATTTTTTTCTCATTCAGGAGATTGTTTAATTTTTTTCTAAGTGACATAACTTAGTATAATTGTGCATGAAATATTGATCGCTTGTCCCATGCGATGAATTGATTACTTGGCCCAAGAAACAGGAACATTTGTTAACCCATCAAGGAACACTAAATGCTTTCATGAAATAGAGTAGACCCAAGTATGGATGTGCTCTTTTTAAATGTTTGTTTTGACTTAACCAAAAGAAATTCACAAAATGGGTGTTTATAATATAAGCTTTGGAGTGGGTTTAAACAGAAAAAATGGAAATACTGTACTACTAGCAACGTAAGAAAAAATCATTTGTAGTGAAGTGGGTCGGTGGGCTAGTGGTTAGCGTGTTGGTTTGGGTGGGTTTTCTACAGGTACTCTGGTTTTCTCACACATCCCAAAAACATGCAGGGTAGGCTGGTTGAACACTAAGTATGCCATGGGTATAAGTGAATGTGCCTTAAGATTGGCTGGGCACCAATTTAGGTGTGCCCTCCCTGGTGCCCGGATGGCTGGGGTAGGCTCCAGCACAACCCACGACCCTTTCGTCTGAGGATAAACGGTACGGAAATTAGTATTGCTGATATGAAGAAATTTTATTTCTGAGGTTTTTTCTAAACTGTATACTTATTTGGCAAACAAATATTACAGTGTTAAAAAATACAAACTGATAATGATATTAACCCTAACCCAGACAACAAAGAACTAATGCTAATTAAAATGTTATAGGTAAAGGATGCAAAACAGGCATAAAAATTACATCAACACAGACGTTAATTGTCCATTTTTGTGTGGATGAATGGTTAATCTTAATGTGGACAAAAAGCCCAGAAGCAAGCTCAAAAAAAGGTTTGAAGGTTGTGCTTTTTGTTAGAATTGTCACATTTTGTTAGGGTTTTGGGTGGATGTGTGCGTGTTTTTCCTTGTGTGTGCTGTGTGTGCATTTCGCCTCTTGTGTCCGTCAGGGCTCTACCTTTCCTTACGTGGCCAGGTGTGTGTGATTGATAATCGCCCTTGTGTTTGTATTTTAAATGTTATCTAGTGTTTTGTTTGGTCTCCATCACGTAAGTCATGTTGTTGGCTCTTCGTTGGTGTGCGTCTCCTGCAGTTTAGTCACCATTTTGATCCCTGTCTTGACTGTTTTTGTATGATTATTTTTGTCATTAAAATCCTAAATTGTGCACCAGCACTTTACTGCTTCCTGGTTTCTGTCTCGTTATGCACCCAAACAAGGCTTATCATGATAGAATACTCCTCTAAACCACGAACCCAGTGAGCAGAGCTCGAAGTTCCCTTTTTGATTTCTCACGGGCTGGGCCCTGGTGTCGGCTCTCCTCGGACAATGAGTCGTTTGGGCATCTATCCTGGTCCTCCGCGTGAAGGTCTGCGGGGAGGCCAGGGTAGACATTGAAATCAAGCCGATAGGCCCTCGCCATGACACAGAGGAGGACGGCCGGTCCACATCACCCGCTCAATGATGGCGGCATGCACCACGGCAGGGGAAGAAGAGCGGAGTGGACTCTGGTGACGGTTTTCGAGCGTCGGGCGCCAGCAGCCGCATTCAAGCGGCGAATTCCGGTGGCCGGCTTCAAGCGGCGAATCTCGGGTGCTGCCTTCAAGCGGTGAATCCCGGTGGCCACCTTCAAGAGGCAAATCCCGGCGGCTGCTTTCAAGTGGCGAATCCCGGCGGCCGCCTTCGAGAATGGAATCCTGGTGACCTTTTTCAAGTACAGGTTTTGGACGAATGCCTTCAAGGGTGGGATGACCACGGCAGCCTCTGGCGGGTACCCATTCCGGCTCACAGCTCACTAGTGCCCGTCCTGACTAGCCACTCACATACCTGTCAACCTCTGCCGATAACTGCCCTTATAAATGATTATGATTCCCCTTACAAACCCCAAAAACCTTACAAACACCGTACGACTCGTACAGTGTTTGTAAGGTTTTTTGGGGGTTTGTAAGGGGAATCATAATCATTTATAAGGGCAGTTATCGGCAGAGGTTGACAGGTATGCTCTCACTAGTGCCCGTTTTGACTAGCTGTCCATGTGTTTGTTTTGATATTGGAGTTGGATTTTGGGAGGTCTGGGATCCATCCCTTAAGGGGTTTACTGTCACATTTTGTTGGGGTTTTGGGTTCGTCTTCCGTACCGCCCATCCTTGTGAGTGTTGCAGGGGTTGCTGGAAACTACACCCTAGCCGGTTGCCAGTCAGTCGTAGGACATACAAATAGACATCACTCATGCTCACAATCACACTGCCGTTGAGTGGTAATGGAACCCAGACTGCCCGCACAAAGTGAGAAGGAAGAACCATTATGCCATTGAGTAGCCCCTAATTGTGCACACAATTTAACATTTATGTTTTTCTCTCACCACCTTGCAGCAGAAAACTCAGGCAGAAGATTATAGGAAAACTTTGGGCAGACAACTCTGAAAAATCTCTAGGCGACTCTCAGAGAAGGCTCTGGTGGAAGGCACGAGAGGAAGGCTCTCTGTGTCCTGTAGCTGATGTGATTGTCTGTCTGAGAGTCTTCTCATGGAAAGGAATTATATTCACCTGTGTACATATTGCGAGCCGATAAGTTTATTTCCAAGATAAACCTAATATTTAGTTTAACTTTTAGTGTCATAGATAATTTCCTTGTTATATACAGTAATCCCTCGAATATCGCGGTTAATGTAGACAAGACATGGCTGCGATAATTGAAAAATTGCAAAGTAGGGTCACCCCTATTTTAACTAACCTTTAAAAAAATAATAATAATAGCACAGGAACGAGTGTTTAGTACGTCAGCCTCACAGCTCTGGGGTCCTGGGTTCAAATCCTGGTCGGTCCACTCGTGTACAGTTTGCATGTTCTCCCAGGGCCTGCCTAGGTTCCCTCCGGGTGCTCCGGTTTCCTCTCACATTCCAAAAATATGCATGGTAGGGTGATTGGACACTCTAAATTGCCCCTAGGTATGGGTGTGAGCGTGGATGGTTGTTTGTGTCCTTGTGCCCTGTGATTGGCTGGCCACCGTTTCAGTGTGTCCCCCGCCTCTGGCCTGGAGTCAGCTGGGATAGGCTCCAGCATCCCCCGCAACCCTAATGAGGATAAAGCAGTTTAGAAAATGAGACGAGATGAGATAATAGCAGAAAAAATCGCAAAGAAGTGAAGTCGCGATAATCTAGGGAAGACTGTAGTATTTTATATTTCAAAAGGAGACAACTATGTATGTATATGAATATCTAGTTGACTTTTGAACCACAGGCCCTGTGTGATTCATCTTCTATGAGGTCTTTGTGATGCTCTGTTCCTTTTTTAATGCGTCTTAGTCCAGTTTTAAGTGCTTGATAGCTGTTCTGCTCCCAGGGAGCACCTAATGGAAAGACAGGATTTAGTCACAGGCAGGGTGGGGGTTGGTAGCAGTCAAGTGATCCTTCTTTTCTGGGAGGATCTTTCAGATGGTCTTTGTGAAACTAATTGTAATAGCGTGCAAAATAGAGGCATTACTTTTAACTTTATTGACAATGAGTTCTTTTTCCTTCTTGTAAATTGTGTTTACTTTTGAAGCCATACTCTTTTCTCGGGAATGTACAACCAACCATCTGTTTTTATATTTTATCCAACAAATCTGTCTAAAAATTATGGGCTGTAAAACACCTAGACAACTGCCAATTTTTCCACTATCACCATAGCGGGTACTTTATTTAATTTGATAAATTTGGACTTCGCTGAAATACAACCCATAATCCATTTCTTTGATAAATAGACCAAAACATTTTACTGAAGACTGCTTTAACAAACAACGAGTTGCCAATGAAAAGCTTTTAGCCAGCGTTGTTGGCCCCAGCGTGGCCAAAAGTGCACCGGTAAAAAAAACTCTGGTTTTAATCTTAAATTTTCCAGAGTTAAATTTTTTAATTGCTAAGAGTACTTGTAGAGTCGAGTGTTGTAAATATAATATATTTGCCATTCAGTAAACACCCAGCGTTCAGATCCAGGTCGATCCACCTGTGTGGAGTTTGCATGTTCTCCCTGGCTCTATGTGGGTTTTCTCTGGGTTTCTCCGGTTTCCTCCCACATTCCAAAAACATGCATGGTAGGCCCGAAGTCAGCTAGGATAAGCTCCAGCACCCCCGTGACCCTCCTGAGGATAAGCGGTTCAGAAAATAAATGAATGAATTAAAACACTTGAAAGATTTCATTAATCTAAATACTCCTGTCATCTTTTTTTTCTGACCTGGCTGCAGAAAAAAATACTTTCATTCATTCAGCATGGAAGAAATTAAAGGAAACATATGGTGGCTGTATAATCAGTGAGAAGACTGAAGTCTTTCTTCATCCCCGTGCTGCTCCGCTGAGATCTCTGCTAGCCAAACAGCACACTGCTATTTTGTTTGAGAAAACATGTGGATTTGATATGCACAGCAGAGCGTAATACCCAAACATTTTGGCCCTGTCACATGATACAGAAATGCCATCACATAAAATAGATTGTTACACTTAGCTGCTGTAATACATTGCCAGAAATCTCCAGTGAAAGATAACTTTTTTTTAAAAAGCTTAGTCTAGCTTTTAACAGTTTGACAATTAAATTGGAGGGTTTTTTTTCTAGAAAGATCAGTTCATTGAGATCATATTTAATTGTCTATAGCAAGGGTGCTCATTACGTCGATTGCGATCAACTGGTCGATCTCCAGGTAGATCACCTGAGGGAAAGGCTTCAGTACATCGTGGATTTTATATTAAGTATAAAAAGTTCAGAAAATTGTCAAAATTCACGCCGAAAGACGGGAGATGAAAAATGTCGGAAGTCAGAGCTCTGCTTCTTCTTCGTCGCTGAATTGGCTGGCACTCAGTGCCAAAGAAGAATTTCACCAAAGAAGAAGAATGACGTGCCAAATAAGAAGAATTTTACCGGAGAAGAAGAATGATGCGCCAAATAAGAACAATTTTACCGGAGAAGAAGAATGATGCGCCGCCTCGAGCGAGGTCTCTCCCGCGACCCGGCCCCGGCCGGAACAGGCAACAATCAATTTGAAGCTTTTACACACTTCACTCTTACCAGTGCGTGTTTGTCTTTTCAGTTCTCCTGTCTTTAGTTTATCCTTATCTTCTTGCTCCTCCATATTTGGGATACGGATAATGTAGACTTGCGGAGGTAAAGATTCCTGTATTTTCACACCTATTGCGCGCACTTAAAAGTCTAAATTTTTCTCTAAAATGGTCGATACGCCGAATCGATCAATGCGTCTTGTTTGTGCACTAAATGCAAATTTTTGTATGACCCTGACCGCTTGAGTGACTGGTTTTATTTCTTGCAGACACGTTACTTATTGCGATCAACCCAGCGGACGCTCACCCTAAAAATAGCCTCCCCCCCATATTCCAAGCATTACGATAAATCCATTCAAAACATCCAAGGCGAGTGGCAAGGCATTTGACTTCCGTGTGCTCGTAAACACTCAAAAACACTAACCTTACCTAAAGAAACAGCACTATAGACCTATACAAAGGAAATGCCTGACGTAAATGACAACAGAATGCAGGTGTGAATGCTTAAAAAATGGACTGAAGCCATGGATCAAACACAAAAAAGGTTGAAAACATAATTATCTCTTTTTAAAATCCTCTTAATGTGCTAGCGATTTATTTTTTGCAATGTGATGTTTTGCCAATATATAACTTGCACTCTAAATCAGGGGTGGCCAATTTCGGTCCTCGAGAGCCCCTATCCAGTCTGTTTTCCATGTCTCCCTCCACCAACACACATTAATCAAATAATCGGGATCGGTATGAAGCTTCTGGTCAGCTTGCTGATGAGTGGATCATTTGATTCAGGTGTGGTAGAGGAGGGAGATATGGAAAACAGACTGGATAGGGCCTCTAAAGGACCGGACTTGGCCATCCCTGCTCTAAATTGCCACTATGTATGTGAGTGTAAACAGTTGTGTGGCCTGCTGGCCATAGTTGGGTGGGATTGGCTCCAGTAACCCCCACGACCTTTGTGAGATTGTATGGAAAATTAATGAATGATTCACATATTCATCCGCCATAATGCATATCCTCACAAGGTCGCTGGAACTTATCCCAGCCAACAACAGACATCAGGCAAGAAACACCTCAAATTGGCTGCCAGCCAATCGCAGGGCACAGTGAAACAGACAATCCATCACATTCCTGTTTACAATCACTCCGCCACCAAGTGGGAATCGAGCACAGACCGCCAACACCGAAGTCAGGGAGAAAAAACACTGTGTCATTGGGTGGCATATGAATGCTTTCAAAATATCTATCTATCTCATGAATTATCATGTTATATCGTGTGACGCGAAGAACAATGAAGCTTACCCTAGATAAGAAAGTGTACAATTAAACTTTATTTTCAACTGATGACATTCGAACAATAGAAAAACAGATTCATGTTCAAACTAAACACCTGGATTTCACATAGACTAAACCTTACTGTAAACTCAAAAGTCATTTCACTTTAATGTACTTTTGGTGAATGTAAAAAACACTTTGGGTGAACAATCATTTGGGAACATTGCTCAAGATAAATATAGTCCTTTCTATTCTTCTCAATTCTGACTTATTGTCTCTCTGGCCGTAATATACAGAGCAACTGGTATAGAAATATGTCTGAAATTTTTTGACTAAGCTGTCTATTGGCTGGACATACATTTCTTCTTTGCAGTCACTTCTACCTTACAAAATTGCTATTTCTTGTTAAGTTATTTTGCATAGAGTTTCTTCTTATGTTAAATCAGACATGAGGGTTAGGGGGTTAGGGTTACTGTTGATTGGTAACAAATTCACCTCCTTGTGTAGATCCGAAAAATTCCCAACTTAAATCTAAACTGCTTCTGGTCAGCTCTGGAGAGCACATTACTCTAGCCCAGTTGTTCTTAACCTGTGTTCGATTGAACCCTATGGGTTCGGTGAGACGGTCTCAGGAGTTCGGTGGAGCCTCTGCCACGGAGGTCAAGACGCATCGACTCAGCATGTCTATTCACGACAACATGCCCCGCTTTACCACATCGGCTGCAGATGATCCCCTGACATTGCTTGGCCAATCAGTGCTGCGATGAATTTATATATCTTGAATTTGAAAAAAAAAAATCATCTTACGCTAAAGTACGGTTCGGTGAATGCGTGAATGAAACTGGTGGGTTTCGGTGAATGCGGATATGAAACTAGTGGGGTTTGGTAGCCAACAAGGTTAAGAACCACTGGACTAGCCTCATAAACGTTCTCTCTCTCTCTCTCTCTCTCTCTCTCTCTCTCTCTCTCTCTCTCTCTCTCTCTCTCTCTCGCTCTCTCTCGCTCTCTCTCGCTCTCTCTCTCGCTCTCTCGCTGTCTCTCTCTCTCTCTCTCTCTCTCTCTCTCTCTCTCTCTCTCTCTCTCTCTCTCTCTCTCTTTCTCCATAACTGTACAAAGTACAGAGGAGAGCCGGGCCCGAGCCCGAGTCGAGCCAAGCAGAGCAAAGCAGAGTAGAGCCAGAGTAGTAGTTTAGGGTAGAGTCAGGTCAGTTAGGGTCAATTAGAGTATAGTGTAACGTAAAGTAGTTACAGGCAGTCATCGGGTCCTTCTTGAGGTAGGGGTTGAAGGACTTAGGAGCATGGTCATACTTTACTACTGTTAACGCCACATTGAGCAGTTAGAAAGTCAAGCAGCATCATCTCCTGATTGGCCTCTTAAGATGGTGACGCTGGCGGCAGTGCTAACAACTGTCATACGCAACACAATGTTATGAATCATTGTTCACGACTTTTACAATTGTAAAGTCATACAGAGGTAAGTCGTGTTGGTCGTAAGTCAATGTCGGTGTGTATTTTCATATTTGAATAACGAGTAAAGTAATTTTGTTACTTCTTCAAGAAGTAACTTTAACAATAACTCTTTTCTTTTCAAATGTACCTGACAACACTGGTAATATGTAATGAGTACCATTGTTGTAGCCGTAAACCGAACCCTACCAAGTCTCAAATGACACAAATATTAGATCATCACTCATAACATGAATTGTGTGTTTATGTTCCAACTCTTAATTGATGTACAGGTAGGTGTTTTTTTCCTGCTTGGCATTGCTGCCTGTCGCACCTCCTCCGGTGCCCACGGGTCAGCTACAGGGTCATCAGCCAGGAACCACTGTTCATTGATGTTTCGCTCCTTTAATCCTAGAACATCTCCTGATGGCGGAGCAGTGACAGAGACGTCTCCCTGTCACCCCTTGCAGCTGATGGCTGTTGTCTCCTGCAGCTGTTGTTTGGGTTAGCTGTTGTTTACCCCGATCCTGTCCTTCCTCCTAAGCCAGAGCCAAAAGCTGGCTTTCTGCGTGCTCTTTTATGGCCTTCCTCAGGCTGACTCCAGTCACCCCTGGTTCCCTCAGGAGGCGTGTTGTTGACAACCTGACGTAGCCTTGGCAGCCAACCTCGACTGGGTAGATGGTGCACTTCCAGCCAATTTGCGGGCAACTTTTCCTGGCACTCAGCATAAATGGAGTATGCGTATACAGGGTCCAGTCCTTCAAAGTCCTGGGCGTCCACGTCATGGACAAGCTCTCCTGGTCTACCAACACCACGCCAGTAGTGAAGAAGGCCCAAAAGCAACTTTGACAACTTGGACACTAAGCTTCTGGTAACCTTCTATAGAGCCACTGTGGAGAGCATCCTGGCATACTGCTTTACAGTGTGGTACGCTGGAAGCACGGCAGCAGACAGAAAAGCCATGCAGAGAGTGACCAACACCGCCCAGAAGATCATCAGCTACTCTCTGCCCTCACTGGATGACATTGCCACTCCTCGCTACCTCAGCAGAGCCGGCCGGGAACATTGTTAGGGACCCTTACCACCCTGGTCACAACCTGTTCCAGCTGCTGCCCTCTGGCAGACGCTACAGGTCTCACAAAACACGGACAAATAGACTTTGGGACAGTTTTTTCCCCCAGAGCCATCAGGGCTCTGAACTTGCATTAGCACGACTTACACAATCCCTTCTGTGCAAAAACTTCGGGGTGTGCAATAACAATGTGCAATATCTTAGACTGTGCCATATTTTAGAATTACCTAGCCCGGTACCTTTACATACGAGCTTAATTCGTTCCGGGATTGAGCTTGTATGGGTGGTAACAACAAAGTGACACATAACTAGTGGTTTAATAATAATAAAATGTGTTTAATAGTAATAACATGTGTTTAATAGTACTAAAATTATACGGATTTTGCAGGAAGGGAAAGAGAGAGAGGACAGAGAGAGGGGGGTAGAGAAGGGGGGGCGCTTTTTGCACGGCAACACACTCGTTTAATAACATAAACAAATTTAAATGAACTTGGATTACGATGCATACACACTCAAAAATAAATTTAATCTAACCTTACACTAAACTTAATTCTAATTTTCGAAAGGGGGAAAGAGAGAGATTGACGGACAGAGAGAGGGGGACGGAGGGGTGGGGGGACGCTTTTTGCACGGCAACACGCTCGTTTAATAACATAAACGAATTTAAATGAACTTGTATTACGATGCAGACACTCAAAAATAAGTTTAATCTAACCTTACACTAAACTTAATTCTAATTTTGTATTTAAGTTTGATACCGGCCGAGTTGGCTGTATTTGCCCCGCCTCCACCCTGCTTTTTCTATCGATGTGCTGTTTGCTTTTGTATTCCCTTCAAAATATTCCGAAAATGATGCACACAAATGTCCTCACAATAGGATAACGCACGACCACTTGCCAACGAGAAGTAATATATACTACTCCTCGTAACAGCGATCTCTCCGCCATTCGCGCTGAGTGACGGAAAAAAATCACTGAAAAAAATGCAACGCTCTTCCCAGTGCTCGTAGATATCTGTTATACATGAAAGAGATGCGGCAAAAAAGACAGTGCACTACAATGATAAACAGCCTCTCATGTTTTGGCCACCTGGCTTTCTCGTATCTCGAAATTTTTCCCGTATCTAGAGATAATTATTTGCTCGAAAATTTTCCTCGTATCTCGAGCTGTTCGTATGTAAAGGTGCTCGTATGTTGAGGTACCACTGTATTTATGTTTTTATTGAAACACGCACCTTGTGGAGTAGCACCACTAATTTCGTTATACTCAGCTGTTGAATGATGACAATAAAGGACTTTTTGAGCTCCAAGTATTTGGCCTTCTTGCGCTCGAAGGTGGCCTCAATCCCCTCTTCTGATGGTACTCTTAGTTCTATGAGGTGCACTGCTCTTGCCTTGGAGGACCATACAACAATGTCTGGGCGGAGTGATGTGGTAATGATCTCTGTGGGGAATGGGAGCTGCCTGTTGAGGTCGACCCTCTTGTCCCACTCCTGACCATGGGAAAGGGGCATTAGTGTCTCTCTTGGCTCGGTTTCTCTCCCCCCCTCCCTTCCGTGGCGAAGTTGGTGTGGATCTCTGTTGGTGGTGATTTTTTTACTGCTTTGTCGGCGTCCCTCCAGCACTTCAGCTAGTTTCCTCAGGACCTGGTCATGGTGTTGTCTGTAGCACCCCTAAGAAAGTGCAGTCTTGCAGCCTGACAAGATGTGCTGGAGGCTAGCGTTGAGAGCATTGCAAAGTGCGCAGCATACCTCATTCCCGAACCATTGGTGGAGGTTACGAGGACAGGGAAGCGTGTTGTTGGTTGCGCGAATGAGGAAGCTGATCCTTGCCTGCGGGATCTTCCACAAGTCGGACCAACTGATGTTTTGGTTGACAACTCCCTCCCAGGTTGTCCAGCTTCCTTGTCAGCCCTGTGACACAGCCTTCATCTTATAGTGCTCTTTCCCCATCCTGGTCACCTCTGCCACCACCATCTCCTTCCTCTCCTTACGGTTAGCTCTGGACCATAATCGTGGTCCTTCTCCCCATCCTAGCCCTGGTCTTCCTGCCTAGACTCTGCCCATGATCTCCTCATGCTGCAGTCTATGATGGCTTGGCCAACCTCGGCCTGGGAGTTCTATCTCCGGCCAGTGGGAACCTTGATGCTGGCATTCCTTACTGACTAGTCAGTGGACTCTCTTAGCTCAAGAACCAGCATAGACTTCTCTTGCCTGTAGTCCAGACTGATAGACTGCAGTGGAAGTTACAGTACATTCCTTCCAAAGAGGCCTGTTTTGGAAAGAATGAATTGGCTTTTAAATTTCAACCGGTCAACAAATTCGGACCGTTTGTAGTCATATTTGCTGGAATAACTCATTCAGTAATGCAGTACAGTGGTAGCTTGAGATACAAGCTGAATGAGTTCTGGGACTGAGCTCGTATGTCGATTTACTCGTATCTCAAATCAACGTTTTTCATAGAAATGAAATAAAAACAAATTAATTCGTTCCAATCCTCTGAAAAAAAACCTTGATATTTGAATGGAAAAACATTTTTATTTGTTCTAATTGACCATCTATTAACAGAATAACAAATAACGTGTATATGATGTTGAATACTACTATAATTAGACGGATTACGTGGAGAGGAGAGAGAGGGACAGAGAGAGAGACTTTTTGCACGGCAATGCGCTCGTAACATAACAAACAAATTTAAATTAACTTTGAGTACGATACAAACACTCAAAAATTTGTTTCATTTAAACTTATGTAAGATGAGATTACAAAGTCGCTTTGCAATTTCTTCTTCATATTGTATCAGTTTTTGTAAGTAAAGAAACATCGTTGTCATAGAGACTTGACACTGATTAATCAGACTTTACCCAAAGTTTGGTCGTTGTCATAGAGACTTGACACTGATTAATCAGACTTTGCCCAAAGTTTGGTCGTTGTCCTAGAGACTTGACACTGATTAATCAGACTTTGCCCAAAGTTTGGTTGATGTCATAGAGACTTGACACTGATTAATCAGACTTTGCCCAAAGTTTGGTCGTTGTCATAGAAAATGTACCCTGTTTTCCTATATAAATACTCACCCACTGTTCGTTCTGAGAGAGTTGCAAAGACAACAAACTGTGCCTTCACAGCTGTTGGAGCTCTCTCCCCATCCTGCAGTCTGGTAATAAACTTATTTCCTTTAAATTGGTCTCACTCTTTCTTTGCCTGTTCCTGAAGTTGTATTACAGATCTAACACCTAACGCTAAACTTAATTCTAATTTTGTTTTCATTTTTTTACCTTTCTTCTGGGGGTTGGCTCTATTTGCCCCGCTTCCACATTGGCTTTCAGCCGGAGTTTTTAAAAGGACGTATCAAGGATTGTTTCCTTTTGTCTTCCCTTCAAAATATTCAAATAAGGATGCACACAAATGTCCTCACAATAGGATAACGCACGACCACTTGCCAACTTGAAGTAGTACTCCTCTCGTATTGGCGAGCAAGCTCCACCATGTGTACACCATTGTTGTTCCCTTTATTTGGCACTGACTAACAGGGAAAAACACGGAAAAAATGCAACGCTCTGCCCAGTGCTCGTAGAGACATTTACACGAGGGAGTTGTGGCTAGAAAGACAGTGTCCATGCTGTTCTCAAAAGCAGCCTCTTGCGTCCGCCACCCCTGGCTTTATGCTCGTATATCAAAATTTGTCTCGTATCTCAAGCTAAATATTTGCTCGAAATTTTACTCGGATCTCAAATTGCTCGTATGTCGGTGCACTCGTATGTCAAGGTATAACTGAAATGACTTTTGCTTAATGTGTTTGTATTTTGCTTTGTGGGATTCCAAAGTGAAGGAAGGCGAAAAATACAACAGCCTCCTTATACATTTCACAGTTTGTTATCAATGTTACCTTTAAGCTCTACTGTCACAAAAAGGCACAACACAACAATTTTTCAAGCATATATGGCGTTTGGAGTTCCTTGTAGTGGAATTCTGTCCAGTAGTAGGCTAGTAAGATATGTAATTCCCTCCCCCATCTTCCTCTTAATCTGATTTTCTCATGTGAGCAAACAATCACTCTGAAATCTTATCTAATCTTCAAACACTTCCGTCTACTCATCTGTATCACGGCAAATTAACAAAGTTTAAATTTATGCTTGTAGGTATCACGTTTTATCGCCATGTTATTCAGTACAAAGCAAAGAAAAAGAAAAACGCATAATGGAAAGGTCTTGCTTGGCTTTGCCTCATTTGTGAGTAGATAAAAAAGGGTAAGTGTTAACTGTTTCACCAATGAAAAAATGTCCAACTGTTAATATTAACAAGTAAAAATAACTGTGTGCTTCAGGCAATGTATGTATAGTTCATATGCTCTTCTTCTTATTAAACACAATATGCTACCTTTTTAGTGAGGTAAATCTCGAAACGCTACCAAAAATATTTCAGATCTAAGTTTTTCTTTTGGCTTTTGGATGATAAATTGTCTATTACCCGGCCATGGACCGTCAGGGCCTGCAAGGCCTTCTCTAGTGGCCTAAAAAAATATCTGAATCACAGACTGATGTTAATTATGTTTTGTCCATGAATACTTATTAAATAATTCCAAATTGTCTGTCAGCATTCTTTTATTGCTTTTCCCCTGGTTGCGCTGCTTCCAGGTGTGTTTTCATATTTAAGCATCTAACAATCACATTTCAGCCATTATTTGTTGCCAGGGTCAGAAATCTGCCTTGAGGCCTTCACAATCAGTTCTGGAGGCTCTGCTGCATGGAACAAGCGTCAATAAAACTGTTGCTTTAACCAATCAGACTTTGAGTTGGCGACACCAAGGCCTTCTCACAGGCGTAGGGATACGTCATTGCTTTCACCAACTATGATTGGCTAGTAATAGATTGGATTAGCCAGACCTACCAAACTGTATCTGGAGCGAGCTGCACAAGCAAACATATTGTTGTGTTGATTTAATAGCGGTTTTGTGAACCCGCAATGGCTGAAGGAGGAGAAGGTGACCGGACATTTCGTCAACGGACACTACGTCCCCGAATGTTTCGTCGAACGGACGCTTCGTCGCCGGACATTTCATCAACAGACAATTCGTCTCGGGATTCGCTCGTTCTCAAAATTATAATCATGAGAGAGAAATAGTTTTTACTGTTGAAAGCGATCAACCAGGTAATCTCTCGCTCTCAAAATTATAATCATGAGAGAGAGAGTTTTTACTTCAGATTGTTTGAAGGAACTTTGACATTAAAATAAAAGGCAATAAATAAAATTATTTTATTAAAAATTATGTGCAATGGCTTGTAGGTACTGTTTGCATAGTCATCCATGACTATCCTAACCTTAACCACTAACCTTAACTACTCTCCCCTAGCCCGCGACGATTTAAAGAAAAACAGCCTTACTATCTATGGTCATTTATTTTGAGGAATTCTAACTGATAGACAGGTGTGCAAATACTGTTTTGCAGCAGTATCCCGCAAATAAATCGCTAAAAAGTCATACATTTTTCCAAACTAATCTAATTCAAACTGTTGGCATGGGCACCAAGGCATCAATAATCGAATATCGATATACATCCAATCCAAACATCCCCAACATGCGATCGTTAATAAATTAAACACTTTAGCGTGTCACATACACACGCACACAGATTTTATGATTTCTCTCTCTCTCTCTCTCTCTCTCTATATATATATATATATATATATATATATACATACATACATACATACATACATACATACATACATACATACATACATACATACATACATACATACATACATACATACATACATACATACATACATACATACATACATACATACATACATACATACATACATACATACATACATACATACATACATACATACATACATACATACATACATACATACACACATACACACATACACACATACACACATACACACATACACACATACACACATACACACATACACACATACACACATACACACATACACACATACACACATACACACATACACACATACACACATACACATACACACTTACACACATACACACATACACACATACACACATACACACATACACACATACACACATACACACATACACACATACACACATACACACATACACACATACACACATACACACATACACACATACACACATACACACATACACACATATACACACACACACACATACATACATACATACATACTATATACACTATACAGTGGTGGCCTTCTCTGCTGGCCTAAGAAATATCTGAATCATATATTATATTTGTCCATCAGTACTTATTAAATAATTCCAAATTGTCTGTTAGCTTCCTTTCATTGCTTTTCCCCCTGGTTGCACTGCTTCCAGATGTGTGTTTTCATATTGAAGCATTTAACCAATCACATTTCAGCCATTATTTGTTGCCAAGTTCAGAAATCTGCCTCAAAGCCTTCACAATCAGTTCTGCGGGCTCTGCCGCTTTAAACAAGCGTCGATAAGACTGTTGCTTTAACCAATCAGATTTCGAGTTGGCAACACCACAATGTATTGTCGCGGGCGTAGGGATATGTCATTGCCTTGCCGCAGGCGGAGGGATACGTCATCGATTTCACCAACTATGAGGCTAGTCATTAGCCAGAGCTACCAAACTGTATTTGGAGCAGGCTGCACAAGCAAATATATTGTTGTGTTGATTTAAAGCAATTTTCAAGACAGAGTGTGCCAGAAATACGACAGGACAGGCTCGACTTTCTGCATTAGCTTCGATGCCGATATAAAAGAAGGAAGAAAGAAAGGAGGATGGATATTGTGTACAGTTACGACATACGACATATTACCAACTACAATAACAATAATATGTCTGTTATTGCAGATGCCTCACTAGCGGAGAAATTTAACCGTTTCTTTGCCCGCTTTGAGACTGAAAAATCAGACCCAGTCTCAACACCCCCACCACCACCCTGCAGCAATTCACTGACGTTCCGGGAACAGGAAGTGAGACTGGTAATGCGGTCTGTAAACACCAGGAAGGCTGCTGGCCCAGACGGAGTACCTGGGAAGGTGCTCAAAGCCTGTGCTGACCAGCTGGCAGGAGTCTTCACAAACATTTTCAATTGTTCCCTGCAACAATCCATCATTCCATCTTGTCTGAAATCTGCCACCATCATCCCTGTCCCCAAAAAGCCAACCATTGGCAGCATGAATGATTATAGGCCTGTTGCCCTCACGCCTGTGATCATGAAGTGCTTTGAAAAGTTGGTAGCCCGCCATATCAGGAATACAATCCCTCCCTCAATTGACCCTCACCAGTTTGCTTATAGAGCAAACAGGTCCACTGATGATGCTATTGCTATTGCTCTTCATACAGCACTGAGCCACCTGGAACACCATGGGAACTACGTGAGGATGCTCTTCATTGACTATAGCTCAGCCTTCAACACCATAAAACCGGACATTCTGACTGACAAACTCTCCCACCTTGGACTATCCTCTTCAATCTGCTGCTGGATAAAGAACTTCTTGACCAACCGACCACAGACTGTTAGACTTGGTCCCCACCTCTCTTCCTCCATTACACTAAGCACTGGCTCCCCTCAAGGCTGTGTACTGAGTCCTCTTCTGTACTCCCTGTACACATACGACTGTACACCCACCCACCAGTCTAACGCCATCATCAAATTCGCTGACGACACCACTGTGGTCGGACTCATCTCAGGAGGGGATGAGTCGGCTTACAGAGATGAGGTCAACAATTTGTCTTCGTGGTGCTCGGTGAACAATCTCACACTGAACACCACGAAAACTAAAGAAATAATACTGGACTTTCGCAAACACGGCACAGATCTGGCCCCACTCCTCATAAATTGAGTATGTGTAGACAGGGTCCAGTCCTTTAAATTCCTGGGGGTCCACGTCACGGATAAGCTCTCATGGTCTACAAACATCACGGCAGTGGTGAAGAAGGCTCAGAAACGACTCAATTTCCTCAGGGTACTTAGGAAGAACAACTTGGCCACCAAGCTTCTGATAACCTTCTATAAAACCACTGTAGAGAGCATCCTGGCGTACGGCATCACAGTGTGGTACGCTGGAAGCACGGCGGCAGACAAAAAGGCCGTGCAGAAAGTGATTAACACTGCCCAGAGGATTGTCGGCTGCTCTCTGCCCTCACTGGAAGACATTGCCAGCCCTCGTTACCTCAGCAGAGCCAAGAACATCATAGGGGACCCTTACCACCCTGGTCACAATCTGTTCCAGCTGCTGCCCTCTGGCAGACGCTATAGGTCCCACAAAGCACGGACAAATAGGCTTAAGGACAGTTTTTTCCCCACATCCATCAGAAATCTAAACTCGCGGTAACATAACACACATTCCCTTCTGCGGTAATATAAAGAGGTTTGCGTGGTGATCGGCCTCCTACTAGCTGACTGAAGTAAGGTAAGTGGAAGACAGTGAGAGGTAAGCGAGAGGTAAGCGACCTGTATCCACAATAGCAGAATGCCATTTTGCCGAGTAAACGTAGATTTAGGTCTTTTGCCGAGGAAACGTAGCTTATGGAGAAGCACCATCAATTTCGTCACACGCAGTTTCTGCGTGTGATGACAAGTAGGCTTTTTTTGTGTTGTGATAACGACAACAGGGGCCTATGTCCGATTATTATTATTATTATTATTATTAAAAAGGATTTTTGGTGAGTAAAATATGGCTATATTCCTAAATAATATTTCAATTGTGGGCCAAGTTCTGATATCTGAAAAGCTCCAGTGTTTGTATTTAATCACTAAATGCTGCCAGGAAGTGGATTTTACCCCATTTTAGTGCAATTTTTGCAGTTTCGCCGTTGACATCCATCGCTGTCTTTTCCCGGGAAAATCACCCCCATGGCCCGGTTGTAATGTCTGAAAAGCTCCAGTATTTGTATTTAATCACTAAATGCTGCTAGGAAGTGGATTTTACCCCATTTTAGTGCAATTTTTGCCGTTTCGCCATTGACATCCATCGCTGTCTTTTCCCGGGGAAATCACCTCCCTGGCCCGGTTGTAATATCTGAAAAGCTCCAGTATTTGTATTTAATCAATAAATGCTGCTAGGAAGTGGATTTTACCCCATTTTAGGGCAATTTTTGCCGTTTCACGTATGGACGTATATGGACGTATCGACTTTCATCGCTGTCGTTTTCCCGGGGAAAATATACTCTGGGCCTGGTTCTGATGTCTAAAAAGCTCCAGTATTTGTATTTAATCAATAAATGCTGTTTTCGGCTGGATTTTACCCCATTTTCAGGCAATGTTTGCCGGTACGCCATTGACGTTCATCGCTGTCTTTTCCCGGGAAAATCCCCCCCTGGCCCGGTTGTAATGTCTGAAAAGCTCCAGTATTTGTATTTAATCATTAAATGCTGCTGGGAAGTGGATTTTACCCCGTTTTTGTGCATTGATTTATTGATTATTTTTATGTGTCACAGCTGTAGCTGCAGTCGAGGTTTTATAGCCATAAAATAGTTTTTGAGGGTCGGACTGATTCGTTGAAGGGGCTACGAGAAAATGCACGGACCGCCACTGACACTATATATGTAAGAGCGGCCCCGTGGAGCGAGTGGTACTCCGGTTTTCTCCCACATTGGACACTCTAAAATGACCCTAGGTATGGGTGTGAGTGTGCATGATTGTCCGTCTCCTTGTGTCCTACGATCGGCTGGCCACCGTTTCAGGGTGTCCCCCGCCTCTGGCCCGGAGTTAGCTGGGATAGGCTCCAGCATCCCCCCGTGACCCTAATGAGGATAAAAGCGGTTCAGTATATACTAAATAAGCGCTGCAGAAAATGAATGAATATAATTTATCCTGATTAGATTATTTTAACACTGTACATGGCATTTCAGCAACGATCTATCAGAAGACAATGTGTAAAAATCACCTGCTATTTAATTTTGGCACTTTAGAAATTTTAAACACACAGTCGAGTCGTATTACCTAAGTAGCTTACTGTTAATACACTTATCAGTGTTTGAACAGTATGTGCCTGTTGACTCCTTGTAACATTAACTCACCATTTACAACACTATTAACAGTCGTCACATGATTGATGCTTGGGTTAAGACCCCCTCTATCACCACCCACACTCCCTGGGCAACATAGTGGAGGGTTAGGAGGGGGTCCTGCATCCTCCTCTCATCGGCTCATGCTGCATGCATATGTGAAATCGCCATTTCACCCCCAGCACACTCCTCTAATTGTCGCTGACTAAAAAGGTTTGGGGGATATTTGCCCTCCACCAGTCACAACATTTTAAACACATGCAAAAGCGCCCCCTCCACACACACACACACGCACGCACACACACGCACGCACGCACGCACGCACGCACACGCACGCACGCACGCACGCTCACACACGCACGCACGCACGCACGCACACGCACGCATATATATATATATATATATATATATATATATATATATATATATATATATATATATATATATATATATATATATATATGTATATGTATATATGTGTATATATATATATGTATATGTATATATGTGTATATATATATATGTATATGTATATATGTGTATATATATATATATATATATATATGTATATATGTGTATATATATATATATATATATACATATATATATATATATATATATATATATATATATATATATATATACACATATATACATATATATATATATATATATATATATATATATATATAATATATGTTTTATGAAGGTAAGTGTATCAATTCATCCGACATTTAAAAGGGGAAAAATGCATTCACATCATTTCCAAATATTATTTCAATTTCTCTGTTTTCTTGCACAGATGAGGTTCTTGTGGTGGAGGACGAAAAGGCTACTGAGAATGATAAGGATGATGATGGTAGTGGTGGCGGTTTCAGTGTATCAAAAAGTCCAACACGGTCCTGTGATTGGTCGCCGGGGCTCAAGGCTGAGCCCACTCGTTTTGAGTACAAAAAGGAGAAGGCCACGTGAGCCTATGGGAGCGCTTGGCTGTCTCCTCCCACGACGTGTGCACTAAAGTTGCCCACTTCAACTACTTCCACGCATCCAGCAAACATAAGACTCAAGCCAAATGCATCAAGGGTACAAGAGGCCCAGCTTTTGTCAATTCCCAGTTACCTACGTGACTCATTATTATTTTTAATGTACCACTGGTGGGGTTTGTGTGTTTAGAGCGTCACCATCAATCACCTCTCCTCGCTTCTTTTGAAATCCGTCCAGTATTTCCACCCGGGATTGGAATTGCGCCGCAATATATTTTTGCTTTCTGAGCATTTTTGAAAAACTCAACCAAGACATTCACTGCATTTTGGACTTAGTGAAAACTGCTGTGAGTCCTTATTGTTTTTTTGTGCTGGTGCTGCTGCTGACCCAGTAGCTGCGGGATGGCTACTCTACCCGGAACAGTGCCTCGAATGGTCCGCCCCACGCCGGGACAGAATTACCCTCGAACCGGCTTCCCCCTGGAAGGTGAGAAGGCATATTTCAGTTTTTACTTCTGAAAAAAGGTCTCACGATGGCAGTTAACAGTGGTAAGATTAAAATAGTAATAATAGTAATAATTTATATATATATATATATATATATATATATATATATATACATATATATATATATATATATATATACATATATATTATTATATATATACATATATATATACATATACATATACATATATATATAGCGGTGCTTATATAATTGAAATCATTTTTTAATTATTAATGGTAATTATTAGCAGTGACATTAAAAAGCAACTATGTTATATGTTGTTTTTAAACAAGAATACAAGCCAAATAAAAAAGTACTTCTAGCATTAAATGGTCCATGAAGTTCTACGACAATGAAGTTGGAATTCGGTTAATTATTTTTGGGGGCTTGAATGTTTCTAATGATCACTTCTTTGATTTTTCTCAGTTGTATTTAAATTGTACTTCATGCCAATAATTAAACACAATTTCAAAATATACATTATATTAATTATTCCTTGCAATTTTCCTTTACATTTCGTGAGATCACAAATCAGCCTTTTCGCTCATTTTTCATGTGCGCTTATACGCGGCCACGCGTTTTACCATTACTACTGAATATCACATCATTTTTCTTCACAAAAAAACAACCGTTTTCATCATTACCTATAGAATGTACACCCAGTTTGAAAAAAAGGCTTATTTAAAATAGTAATAAAGCCCAAACAACATAAGTGCCTGTTTTAATAACAATAAGATACACTGGTCCGATCGAGCCACCAAAAGAGGCAATCTAATTGTTAATTTTATGACAAGTCCCCACGTACTCTAGAGATGTGGGAATCATTGGGCTCTAGGAGGATGAGTTTGAAGACCACTCTTTGTATTTGCATGCATTTATGGCAAACCGTTTTCCCATTAGGGCCCCGTTCGTGCTCAAGTAGGGAAGGCGATCACACGCGCCTTGGTGTGCGCGCACACACACACTCACACACGCGCGCGCGCGCGCGCAAGGACACGCACACACAGTCGCGCCCGTCTGCTTTGCAAGTTGGCCGTGGATTCGCTCGAGAGGGCCGCTGCAACAAATGGCAAATAAGCCACGCGAGAAACGTTGGAGGATCACATCAATATTTGGACAGCATGACTTGGAATAATGAAGGTTGCAAAGTGGCAGCTTCTACACAGTGTGGAATCAGATGCATGCGTGTCACACTGAATCTGTGACCTCAATTTCAGAACAAAAATCCCCCCAAAAAAGAAATACGCTTGTTTTTCGTTGTGTTTTCTTGTTTTTTGTTTGTCTTGTTGATGACCTCCACACGTGTCTCGCCCACGCAGTGTCCACCCCACTGGGCCAGGGCCGGGTCAACCAGCTGGGCGGCGTGTTCATTAATGGGAGGCCGCTGCCCAACCACATCCGGCACAAGATTGTGGAGATGGCCCACCATGGGATTCGGCCGTGCGTCATCTCGCGACAATTGCGCGTCTCGCACGGCTGCGTGTCCAAGATCCTGTGCCGCTACCAGGAAACCGGCTCCATCCGCCCGGGGGCCATCGGAGGCAGCAAACCCAGGGTGAGTGCGCATGGGGAGGCCCCCCGTGTGAGGGGGACGAACCGCTGGCCTAACGAGGTCATAATATTAGGTACGCCTACATGTTGAAACGGAATTCCTTGCAACCCTGAAATCAACAACAAGGGGGCCATAAATGTCTCCAGCAATAATTTAAAAAAAGAATGTCGATAATATATTAAAAAAAATCATATATAAATCAATTATTCGTACAATTTCTGGTGTTCATAAATGATATAGGTTGTCTGTTTTTATTGTGCCCTACAATTTACGGGTGCCAGTTTAGGATGTAGTTCGCCGCTCACCCAAAGTCAGCTGGGTTTGGCTCCAGCACCCCGTGACCCTAACAAGGAGGAACGGTGTTGAAATTGAATTAATGTTCTGAATTAAATAGCAGCGGGTGGGTGGAAATGATTGATTTGGAAATATTTCCAAAATGTCTGTTCATTTTTCTTTTGCAAGGATTTTGCTCATTTTAATGCAATATATTGTAGGTTTGGTTGGTTTTTGTTCATTTCATTCAAATATTTCCTGCTTGCCATCACTTGGAATTGTTTTTTTTTCCTTTTGATACTTATTCTTTATGGCCATGTTTTTTTTTAAATAACAAAAAATGTTCAAAATCAATCTTGATTAGCACTCGTAAATCCAGGGGCGTTTCATTAGGTGTAAGTGAACAAGATGCAATGTGAAGCGATAAACCATATTTAATGTTGTTTTTGAGTCATTTTATTGATTAGTCGTCTTTTCATTTGGGTTCATTATCATATAAATTGGCCATACGTACGCTTGCGCGATAGAATTCACCGAGTTTCCTCTTAAAACAATTGTTTCATTATGTGATTCAATTCAAATTAATTGGTATTTAATCTTTCTCTTTTCCCCTAAAACGTATTTGATTGAATATTGTTCTCCTAACAATTGTAAGGGTGCCATCATTTGTTTCACTGTTACAATTTATTAACAATGATCCCAGAGGCCACTAGCAAATATGGCCTGTCTGTTTTTTTAAATGAATGTCATCTTTCATAAGCCGCGTTAGTATGAAAGTGGAATTGAAATGCAAATACGTCGAAGGGTGTCTTTGTTTGACAGTTTTTTTTCTTTATGTGCAAGGCATGCAACTCCAATTAAAATACTGCCCTCCTTCTGTGTACTTGCAGCAGGTGGCCACTCCCGACGTGGAGAAGAGGATCGAGGAGTACAAGCGCGAGAACCCGGGAATGTTCAGCTGGGAGATCCGGGATAAGCTGCTGAAGGACGGGGTGTGCGACAGAAGCACAGTTCCTTCAGGTGAGGCTTCATCTGGTAAGCTGCAATTCTACTTTTAATAACCTTATCGTAGGAGCCTACAAGTGCAGCATCATTCGCCGTCCAAAAATACGATCTGCCTGCAAAATATGCTTGACTTGTGTGCAGTGTCCTTCTTCAAATGAGATTATATGGCTGTGTTCTGGGTTTTAAGGGCTAATCACCCATTTACCTTCTTGTTGCCATTAGTGAGCTCCATCAGCCGCGTTTTGAGGGCCCGATTTGGCAAAAAAGATGACGAGGATGACTGTGATAAGAAGGATGAAGACGGAGAAAAGAAAACAAAGCATAGCATCGATGGCATCCTCGGTGATAAATGTAAGTTAGCAACCTTATGGGCCCTTAATGGCTTCTATATATACCACTTGCATGTCTTGTCAGCCTCGGTCTCCTCTGAAGGAAAGATTTCCTCAAATATTTCCATTCCTCCGAGGCGTCCTCTTGGGACTTGCTTACTTGATCGTTCACGCAATGATGAATATTCATGGGAGCCGATGGCAGGAAAGTATTTAGCGGCTAAATAATTCTATGTGCTGGTTCATTCCGCTTCGCTCATACATGCGTTCAACTATTCATTGGAGAGAGCAAGCTGCTTTGACTGAAAATAAAAATAAAAATGACTGTGAACTCACGTCACCCTAAATTACATCATTTTTCTCTGTTAAGTGGAAATCAATTTTCACTCGTTGGATCAATCTAATGTTCAATTTCCACTATTCCAATTGATTTAAACGCCTTATCTCGTCATATAGAATGAATCTTTGTAATATGACATAATTCAAATTGTCATCGAAGCGAGATTTATTACATTAACCTAATAAAAATTGGAAAATTAATATATATGTTTGAGGAAAAATAGGATACGTATTAAATATTTAAAATGCCTTTTGACAGAAGTGATTTTTTGGCTGACATTTTGGAACAGTATTACTAATGGATGCTCAATTATTGTTCTGCATACGTAATTATGCAAACGCAGAAAATTTAGCCCGCAATAGAATTTTTTTTTTCAAAAAAGGAAACGTGGACAGAAAACGATAATAAATATATTTTGACACTTTTAATTATTCCAACGTGTTTATTCATAATTATACAGAAACCTCACAAATTATGATTTAAAACATACATGCACATGGATTAAATTTAATGCATGAATCTGAAAAAAGAAAAATGCTATTATTAAGGAAAAGGGCTGAAATGATAATAATAAAGAAACTGTTTATAATTACAATTGTACAATTATAAGTACAAATATAGATATGGTAATATACAATTTAGAAATTGTAAAAAATAATTTTATTGCAGCAAAACCTTGCGTCTAAATCGTTGTGTTTTCTATTGTTTAGATTATTCATTTTCTTTATTGAATCGGAATGGATAAAACGGGTCAGACAACCACTCTCCCTATTTAAATTCCAAGATGAACTTCACAGACCCTATCTTCCCAATATTTTGAAATTTTCCATTTTTGAAACTGTTCTAATTAGGCTACAAAAGCAAAAAAAAATCCTGGAAAACAGCGAGAAACTCGCCCGTCCATTCGCTGAAATTTTTGGACAAAAGGGTCAGGGGGACCCCTAAAAAGGAGATGAATTATTCAGTACGCCCTGCTGTTGAATAGTTTTGTAATTTTATATAATGCCTGGTTAGAATTTAATAGCTTTATAGCGTGAAAAGGCTCATTTTCCCACTGCCCCTTCTGCCACGCTTTCTAAGGAAATTGCCAACATTCTGCTCCGATTGTTCTGCGTGCTTTTACGCACCCGTCGCTTTCCTGTTGATTTATACAAACATCCCATAATTCCCCTTGCCGCAACATATGTCCCCTTGGTGCTTGCGCGTGTTTTGAAAGCAGGGAGAGAATAACGATACTATGTGCGCGTAATGGCGTTTTTTGCCCCTTCTGTTTTGGGGTGGGAAGACGCGTGCCGTCCGGATGGCTTTTAATAATAATCATAATGTTAATACTTATTAGCGGGGGGCTACGGAGAGCCCCTGAATAGGTGACTACGTGTTCGCACCGGGTGTAATAGCTCGCGGGCACGCTTCCAAATGTATTTATCCCCAATCAGCCGCTCACTCTGGCGGTGCGCGGCGCAGCCCCCTTATATGTGGAGAGAGGGGTTTTAAAGCAGATTAAACGGAGCCTTTTATTTCTTTTCACTTTCATCTCCGAGCCGAGCTCACATCGTACAGGCTTGCCCTGCAGGGCGGAAAAATTCATGAGGGTTTTTTTTCTTTTTTTTGGCGTCTTCACATTTTAAGTCCTTCTTATTTATTTATCGGCTTGTTTATTGAACGTACTTCCTGGGTTACATCAGGGATTTATCCCGGATCTAATCGGCAGTTCATTAAAATGCTTGTTCGAACTGGCAACCTTATTACGCTCGCGTCTTTTAACGAGAGATCAGAGGGTGAAGAGAAGTGCTATCCAAAATGTGGCTTGGGGACCATTATATTTAATATTATAGTAGTATTTAAACGCGTTAAAATGATCAAGGTTTGTATATTTTTTTATCATGAAAAAAAGGATCCGATTATCAATGCCAAAATATGTATATAGTAATCATTTTACTGATAACTACATTATATGAAAGGAAAACCAATTGAACTAAGCCCCTCCCATTTTTGTTAATTTTCATATGGGTTAAACACGTTCTCGACACATCGAAAAATGAGTAAAATACGAAATAAGAATGAAACAAAATTGAAATAATTGTTTAAAAACGTAGAGTAATAATGAAAGTGTTTTTCCCTTACAGATATACTGGCTCGGTAAAAGCATAATTCGTCATAAGATATTGAACTTGATCCTATATAGACACATGAAATACGGCACAGGTTACCACTACTAAGCATTTCTTTTATAAAAATAAAAAATGCGCCCCCGTCCTTTTATATGAAAACATATCATATTGGTTAAAAAAAGCGTCCTCTTATGACATATTGTTTTTCAAATGCACATTGAAAATAAAATAAAATAAAATCTAAAACACGATGAAAACTATACCTAAAATAAACGAAAAAGGAAAACGCAACATGTATTTTAAATTGGATTTTTTTTCCATTTCCGCGCACCAGTCTTTTTTCAATTCAACATTTATTTAATGTTAGATTTTTTTTCATTTCCGCGCACCATTTTTTTTCATGTCAACATTTATTTTATGTTAGATTTTTTTCCATTTCCGCGCACCATTTTTTTTTCCATGTCATGTATGATGCACATCTGCCATCCTGTAAAACTGACGCATGCGGCGACAGGCGATGGACACTTGAGCAAATCACCGGATTAGCAGAGGTCTTCAATCTAATTAAACAGATGCCAGGTGGGATTATTTCGCAGTTGCAGGGAGGATAGTGACAGAGAGGTGCATGCGACAGATCACACGAACAAGGTTAATTTTGGGCGCAAACAAAGTATTATTTGATTGCATGTCGTCTTTTGACGTGGGAATGAGTGTTTGGCTGAAAAGTGCCCCCTTCTAAATGTATGATGGCTACATTTGGGCTCAAAAGCCTCGTTCCATGAATGGAAGGGGATGGTGGGGGGAGGGGGGGGGTATGGGGAGTTATGGGGGGGTTGGCTGGAGCGCACTTCAAACAAATCCATCTGAAACAGTGTGTGAGAGAGTCAGTGAAAGTATGGGCGAGTTATTTAGCTATTAATAACGTTTTCTTTCCTCGGGCGCAGAAGAGAGGAGAGAGGGAGACAGACCGATCGAGAGAGGGAGAGAGAGAGAAAAAGAGAGAAAGAGAGAGAGAGAGAGAAAGAGAGAAAGAGAGAGAGAGAGGGAGAGAGAGAGAAAAAGAGAGAGAGAGGCAAAGAGAGACAGGCAGGGAGAGAGAGAAAAAGAGAGAAAGAGAGAGAGAGAGGCAAAGAGAGACAGGCAGGGAGAGAGCGCTAGAGAGATAGAGAGCAGAAGAGAGAGAGAGGGTGAGAGAGAGAGAAATAGAGAGATTGAGAGAGAGAGAGAGAGAGAGAGAGAGAGAAATAGAGAGATTGAGTAAAAGAGAGAGAGAGAGGGAGAGAGAGAGAGAGAGAGAGAGAGAGAGAGGCTGAGAGAGACAGGCAGAGAGAGAGAGAGGGGGGGAGAAAGTGAAAATGGAGAACTCGATCTCTACGAGTTATTTGGCTTGGCTAGGAATGGAGAGCACCCAAATGGCGGGCAGAGATAACACACCCATCATAGCGCATACCCCGCGCTGCGCTTCACTGCATTAAACTCGGATTAACCTCCTCTGTCCCTGCAGCCACTCAAGACACTTTTTGTTGGAATTTACATCGCTCTTTATTATACGTGGGGGCACCATGCGGCAACGCGAGACACTTCTAATCATCATCGTAGCTACAGTAATAATAATAACAATAACAATCACAATCACAATCACAATCACAATCACAATCACAAGCACAAGCACAAGCACAAGCACAAGCACAATCACAATCACAATCACAATCACAATCACAATCACAATCACAATCACAATCACAATGACATTGACATTGACATTGACATTGACATTGACATTAACATTAACATTAACATTAACAATAACAATAACAATAACAATAACAATAACAATAACAATAACATTAACATTAACATTAACATTAACATTAACATTAACAATAACATTAACATTAACATTAACATTAACAACAACAACAACAATAACAATATTGATAATATACTTTGCAGGTAGCAAACACACAAGCATATATATAAATCTATACATAGTATTAATATTTCTGAGACAAGACCGTAAGTCCGATTTGAATGCGTTTTTCACCAAAAGTTGGCAAATGTATGCCTCTAGGGATGCACCGCGGCCAATTTTCGAATTTGGACTCCAGTTTTTCAGAAAATCGATATTTGTACCAGGGTGTCATATTTTTGAGGTTGGAAAAGTGCAACTTTGGGCCATTTCTTTCTTGCGAAACTTTCAGATCAAAACCACCGTGTTTTGTAAAAGCACCATGACGAACGAGGACAACATTGCACGTGCATAATTTTCCAGGTCATTCGTGTCGTCTTGCTAAAAATCGCTCGATTTTGGACACTTACAATAAATAACAGCCATTTCATACGGATTGGATGCCATTTCCACATTTCCTGTCCGAATTTAATCTGGTTTTCGACTATGGTTAGCTTCAATAGTTAATTGTGTCATGACAGGACCCGATTTTTAAATTTCGCATTTGGTTCTTCAAAAAATCGATTCAAATCGACCCCGGGGTCACATTTTTGACCTTTGACCCAGTTTTTTAACACATGCAAAACTCTCAGACCACAAACGATTACAGTTTTTGTAGCACTACGCAGGTGCACATGCGGCATTTATCTGCTTTTTAAAGTGGCTTCTACCGTCAAGCCACGAAACGACAAAAACCCTTGATTCTGGACATCCTTCAAACCTGCTTCATGCCTATCCCAGCTGACTCCGGGTCAAAGGCGGAGGACACACTGAATCGGTGGCCAGTCGATCGCAGGGCACAAGGAGACGGACAACCAAACACACTCACACCCATACCTAAGGGCAATTTAGAGTGTTCAATCAGCCTACCATGCATGTTTTTGGAATGTGGGAGGAAACCGGAGTACCCGGAGGAAACCCACACAGGCCCGGGGAGAACATGCAAACTCCACATAGGAGGGCGTGACTTGGATTTGAACCCAAGGCCCCAGAGCTGCAGGGCCAACGCACTAACCACTCGCGCTACCGGGCATTTCGATATATTCCTCAAAATCAGTGGTGCCCAAACTTTTTTGCTCAAAGATCTGCTTTTCAAGGAGCCAACTTTGCGCAATCTACCCTTTTTTCCGGGCCAATGACAAAGCTCAGCAGTTAATATGTCTGCTGATGCCAGTAAAAACCCAAAGTAGAGTAGGCAAGTAGTAATCATGCTTGGACCCGCGATGGCGCTGTTTCCCAGCTCAAGTCCCATATCAAATACATTGAATTGAACTGCTGAACTTCTATATATATATAGAAGAAGTTCAGTTATATACATACACATATACATATACATATACATGTATATGTATATGTATATGTATATGTATATGTACATGTATATGTATATGTATATATATGTATATATATATATATATATATATATATATATATATATATATATATATATATATATGTATATATATATATATATATATATATATATATATATATATATATATATATATATATATATAAAACTAGAGAGAACCCATCTTTCGCAAGGGTGACCTGGCACCAGTGATGCACACACTCATACCTAGGGTCAATTTAGAGTGTTCAAACAGCCTAGCATGCATGTTTTTGGAATGTGGGAGGAAATCGGAGTACCCGGAGAGAAAACACACACAAACCTGAGGCAAACATGTAAACTCCACAAAGGAGGATCAACCTGTGTTCGAACCCAGGACCCAAGAACTGTGAGGCCGACGCGCTAACCACTCTCGCTCCGGGCCAATAAAATAAATAACTAAACGAATAAAATAAATGAATAAATAAATGAATACAATAAATAAATAGATTACGCCTTTTAAAGAATCAGTAATGAAGGTCCGCACATCAGGGTACTCTACAGAAAAATGTAATAGAGGACATCTGAAGGGTTTTCTTTCTAAAGTGTTGCTATTTCCTTTTTGAATTATCAATTGGATTTATATTTGATCCTCATTTTGATTTTTGTTTTGATTTCATTTCTTTTAGATATACAAATGGATCAAACCATGGTCAATTTTTTTGAATCCCACCCCATTAAGGATAAAAAAACACTTTTTTTACTGCAGATGTAATTTTCTATATATCTCTCTAATATTTTTTTTTCCATTTGGCATCAAGTCTCACTCCAAATGCGGTATATGTTTGTCACATGCAAAACTATACCCGTCAACTAATATTTATAACATAATACTAATAATAATTTAATGATAATTATATTATTTTTAATACATATATGTATCTAACGAAATGGTCAGTGAGTCCAACATGTAGTAGTGAATGTCCACTAGGTTTTGAATTTGAGGTTTTATATTCACTACATTGTGCACCTTGAAAAATATCAAATAAAAAGTCACATATATTGGGTGACACATTGGACATGATGCAATTTTTTTATATCCAAATTTTACTTTTAGTTAGCGGTTTTAATATGGTTCATGTCATATACATTGCTGTACAGGTGTCTCTTGAGGTGGGCCAAAAAAAGGGCCCACACGTGCATTTCAATTGTCCCATGGCATAATTTTCAAATGTCAAAGGTAACTTAATATAAATAATCATCAACATTTATTGTATAATATCACCATACTTTTGTGATTAAACACTCTAAATGAGTGCTCTTGAGCAACATCATATTTTAAAAAACTGTCAGCAAGTTGAGACCATAATACCTGAAAATGAAAGGAATTGATAGGGTAAGGGGGTTGGGTGTACGGGTACGAGCCCACCGAACCCGCAATGACATTTCAGTGTCAGCAGGTTGAGCATGGACAGAAATATATATCGAAAAAATAAATAAAAGGGGGATCAGGTTTAGACGTTGACTTTGATCACGGTACAAATATTCATGGGGGCACAAACACTCTGGAGCCATTATCCTGGCTGACAGTGATACCTCTCAAGGCTGTCTATTAATTAAAGTGGGGCGCTTACCAAGTGGGACGATGACTAAAAGAAGAATAAAAAGGTTTCCCCATCTCTAGTGGTTTCTCCTCATGAAAAGGACCAATCTCCCCTCCCTGGTTTCTTGTGGGAAATTTAAAAAGTGTACACTGAGGAAGACATGGGGATTTCTAGCTCATTTCTATAAAGAACCTTTTATAATCCTTTCCTGCTTAATAACTTAAAGGGATTCAATTTCTTCCCTCGTCGATGGGGAGGGGTAGTGTCTTGTGATTGCACATTGTCGGGAAGCAGTTGACGGTTAACATTTCCTGCTTCCAAAGAGCACGGCGCTGCGCGTTTGTGTGATGTCACCAGCTTGTGATGTTTAATAGCATTATTTTAGTAACGTCCCCCATTCAATGGCTCACTCGGGATGGAGTAGTGCGCTTGGGGTCTTCGCGCTTCGTGATACAAATTAAACAGGAAGTGTCACCCCTCCAGGTATCCTGTCACTAACAAAAACATTGGCCGTCTTTCATTAGGCCTGTGTTTGATTTCCTATCTAATTGTCATGATGTGGAAAACAGATTATTGGTCTTTTGATCATACTTCAGCTCTTTCCAACACTTTGCAACAAGTACCACATTAAAGAATACTTGGCTCTACGATGACCAGCATGAGGGCGAACACTAACTCATTGGCTGCCCCTGACGGACCTAGACGTCTAATCTGTTTTGACGAGGAGAGCCCGGCAGCACATGAGCGGCACTGAAACATTAGCATTCAGTGACTTTCTTCCCATTTCAAATGAATTGGTTGTCCAACCCTTTTCAATGGCAATCAATGAAAAGGATCCAACAAACAAATAAACAGAGAGTAGTAAAATAAAATAAATGGCAGAGGATTTTTTTATGTACCACAGTTTGAGCACTAACACTTGAATTAGATTTTATGGGGATGGTAAAGATTGAGTTAAATGGTTTGATTTTTGTAAATCCTTCTTAAATACATGAAAAGACAAAGTTCTGTCTTCTGTAGTTTAAATTGATCACAACAGAACATTATTTGTTTAATCTAATGTCATGCAGTAAAACGGTTCAACATTTAATTCAGTCAACCACCAGAGAAAGCCCACTTATACCACCAGTGGTAGTTCTTGAGCCACACTTTGAGATCCAATTATATTATTTCTCCCCAAAACGTCCACTGGTAGTCAAATTATGTAATCAGTTTTGCCCAACGAGAATAAATAATTGTCAGGAAGATCAAAGATGAATTAATCAACTCAGGGTGAATGATCCAATGTGACCTAGTGCATATTAAATGATAAGAACATGACATTTATCTCATTCTTTTTCTAATATTTTTTTGTGTGAATACTGGTGGATATAGAGCGAATAAAATATGAATGCGAGTGTGTAAATGAGTGTAAATTTCACTGCACGTCATAGTTTTACCTTTTCACACACTAACTGTTTTTTTCTTAAATGTTGTCATTAAATCAACATATACAAGGGTCTAAAGCCTGCAGTCCAGGGACCAATATTTTCTGAACCCCATTTGACCTCCAAGTAGTTTTAGTGTTGCCTGCATTTAATTTGTGATGAGCAATAAAAACAAGAATACATTTAAATTAATTAGTGGATCCATTTGGAAAACAGTCAATTAAATAATCAAATCAAAATCAATAAAGTAATAAGTAAAAATAAATTTAAAATAATAATCCAAAAAAACTTGCGTAATAAACGATATAAAGAACAAAGACAATTTCAGATAAGTGAGGCCAGTATGTAATTTGTTCTGGCAATTTCTTTTATTTCTTCATGTTTGTTTTTAAAACGTCCTTGTGTGCTCAAATATCTGAACTCTTTGGCAATGTCAATTTCTGTCTATGACTGACATGACGAACATTTAGAAATTTAATACAAAACTGCAGAATAAAACTCAACAACATGGAGTTACATTTAATTTCATTTCATTTGAGACGATTATTTTTCTCCAAGCGTTAGTAACATAAAAAGGACAAATTTTAGCTTCAATATTTCATGGAGATTTTAAAACCAAGATTGACAATAGAATGTTTTTCTTCCCACATACAATCATAAACCATAAGCATTACGGTGACATTAAAAAGGTAAGCAATAGATCTTCTGTTGAGTATAGCCACCTGGTGCATACCATTTGTATTGTAATTAATTTCACATAAATGCTTAACTAACCAATTAACAAGTCAAATCTTAAAGTGCTTCTTTCACCTCATTTCTGTGTCATCGGCCGATGCAATATTAAACATACTCTTACATGCTACTTACCACAGCAGAATTTTGTCAAACATTCTGCCTTCATAAAGATAACGATGTTCAGTTTTGATGGACACTGTCAGTGAGGTACAAATTGTTTGCCATTGGCGTCTGCGTTTGCACAGATTGCATCACACTGAGATCTGCTTTTAATATTCTTGGTAGCTTATTGAGGCCTCCCAGGAGAGACATAATATTAGAAACAGCTCTCAGTATGATTCCGTCAGCTTCCCCGCTGCCAAGCCTTCCGTCAAGTCTCCTCGGAGGCGTTTAATCGTTGGCCGCTTTGTTAGCGTTGATGTTTAATTGGCTGTGAGAAGATGAATGAGGCTGACAGGAATCAGCTGTTCGCACGTTCCCTTGTGGCTCCGGCTCGGAAATCATAACCTGAGCAGCTTTTCCTCCCGCAAAACCGGCTCGTTGAACTTGTCACATCTAATTAGGGTGTTAAAGCGCGCTGGGAGCTTTGGTGGGAAACAGTAGGCGGCATGGTCGGGGCTAGCCAATAAGGCCTTTTTGGGTCAGATGGTGGAGGGGGGTGAGGGAGGAGGGGGTGCTGTTGAATAGGACCACAGTGGGCTTTTATTTCCAAGCTTTTTTCGGCTATTACATCAATTACGGCTGTCCGGCAGCCAGCAGGCGAACAGGGCCGCATGCACAGAGCCTTGGTTTAATTGACTATGAAATTAATTAAAACAGATATCTATTAAGGACTTTTAAATTTGACCGCAGAGTTTAAAGGTCTAACAGAGGACTAGTGGCTTACACCCAAAATTACACTTATTGCATCCTGTCATTGGAGATGACAACAAACTTCATTGTAGCTCACCTTTTAGACTATTGCTGCTTTAAAAAGATAGTGGAATATTCCAATTCCATCCATATCCAATATTCAAATTATGTGAATATTCAAAAGTTCATTGAATTTAATAGCATGAAATTTGGTCAGCATGTCGATCCCCCCCCAGAAAAATCTCAAACCGTGAGAAGTCTCACATTTTTGGCTTCATTGGCTTTACACCAACATTTTGTGGTTATTTTCAGGGGTACCTTAATTATAAAATCATCCAAGACATTTTTTCTATTTGCTATTGGATTTAAAATAATTTTAAAAATTCATTTAGAGTTTCCTGAAGTGCTACATTTGGAGTGAGCATGCCAGCAAAGTTGAACTATTTGCCTTTAGGACTCAAGGGCTAATAAATGAAGCACTTTTATTATTTATTTATTGTCAGAACATATCGATTTAGCAATTGAGAAATTCTTTCAAATTCAGTACACTTGATCTGTCTGGTTACCGGTCCAAATTCTATGTTTCCCCCCATATTTGTATTTACTTTCTTGAGCAGTTGGTGTGAAAAAATCACAATAGCATTGTCTTCCTGCTCCATTCCAAAAGGTTTCGTTCTCGTTCCTTTTGTGGTTGAATACTTTTTCTTGTATTCCGGCGTGGAAAGAGAGAGCGTAAAAAAGACCGTGTGATGTCTGACAGCCTCCTCTCGCCATTGTTCCGCAGAGGGTGGAGAGAAAGAGGAGGGGACCAGAGAAAGGGCCTTTCTGCTAGTTTCTGTCTTGAATCTTGCCTTTCAAGCCAGTTGATGAACTCCTCCGAAAAGTTTATTAAGGGGACCAAAACAATAGGAACCAAAGCCTTTGGCTGCCCGGGCAGACAGTTTATAAACTAGCGGCCATTGTGCCTCAAAGGCAGATGCATGAATACTTTTGAATGGGGCCTTCAAACTGACACGATAAGGCTGGACAGCAGCACTTTTTAAAAAAAGGACACAAGCCGCTTCTGCTTTAGCTCAGATCCTTCTTTTTTGCTCCATAAAAAAAAAACTTGCATTAATGTACATCTGCACTGTCTCTCCAAAGGCCATTCATTTTTTTTGGGGGGGGGGGGGGGGGGGGGGGGGGTGCTGCTGCTTTGTGTGCATGAATTTACAAGAATTAAAGACATTTCGTTTTATATTGAATTAACCAAGCACTTCATCAAATGGAAACACACACAACACCAGTGTGGTTTAAAAAAACGATGATAGATGTTTTGAAAATGAATTTAAAAAAAAACACTACTTGAGAAAACATGCTTGGATGACCTTTTCAAAATTGAAAACAGCAGCTTTGGAAAATCTGCTGTTTAACAAAAAACAATCCTTCCTTGTCAAATATGTTATTCATGACAAGCAGTTTCATATAGACTTTTCGCTAAATAACAACCACACAAAGGGTTACAAAGATAAAGAAATAGAAATACTTCTTCCTTAGCCCATGCCGCAAACGAAAATGGCTCTTTTCCACTTTATCAGTCGGTTGTTATCCAAAAGTATGTCTACATGACCTTATTTTTGACTGAAAATATTGCTTTCATTCACTATAAACCCCCTTCAGTGAAAACCAAATGAAAACTACAACAAAAAAGTCAAAAGACTTTCTGTGACATTTAAAAAAAAGAAGAACATACAATTTGTGTACTCTACACACTCTACCGGGGCGCAAAATTCCTCGGTACGCCACTATAAGGAATTAATCAAACCATATTTCAATAATAGGGCAAAAGTTATATTGGGGCTCAATGGGAGAAAATTGTTATTTTTTAACAGGAAAAATAGATTGAAACCCCCAAAATAAAATCTTGATAACCCCTCGGACTACAACCCCAAAGTTCCCATCCGAAATCAAGAAGAAAAATGTGTTTTTTGGGGTTCGCAGTTGTAGATTTGCATGAAAAAAAATTGAATACTGTGGGGAACCTTCTGAAGGATGATACGATACGAGAGACGATCTTGCGATCCCAAAATGGAGTCTCACCAACGCTTCGTTCTTCTTGGACATTTTGAGTACAGAATAACGTTCGCAACTAGTGGTGCACAGCTCAAAGCATGCGGTCAACGTGGGGAAAAGCATGAGCCAATCAACTAGCTCTAAGTGTCTCGACCAATAATTAGCCGCATTGTGATCACGCAGATTACGCATGCACATGCAATACTGGGGTGTGCGTGCACTGTGCACAGCGCACACAGCATTTGACCTTGAATGCATGGAGAAATGCGAGCAATGTGCGTGCAGGCGTGTTTTTTGTGCGCATGCATTTGCAAATTTCTTGCATGCTACGAAAAATGGCCGAGGAAAATTATTGGAAATAATTTTGGTTCGGTGACCAACAATTGATCATTTTTTAGCATAAACATACATTTATTTACATTCTGAAAGCCCAATTGAAAATATATTTATGGCAATATACCACAATAATTTTCTACCAATTATTTATTGCCAACCCCTGATGGCAGGTAATGAGTAAATAACAACTAGAGTTTAGTTGGCTTTTCATGATTTTACAAAGAAAACAGATAATTACAGCTAAATTCAGTTTATTTGTAAAAATTTGCCTCCTCGAAAATGTGTAATTTTCCATAATCAATTATCCTTGAAACCACATCCCCCTTTGGGAATGGAAAATCTCTCAACTCCGCTTTATGCGACACAATTTTCCCAAGTAAATGCTGTTTTATTATTTTACATAAAACCATTTCAAAGTGAAAGCACATGATTACAAATTACCTCGGCACAACAACAACAACAACAACAACAAATAATTTCTCTACTCTGAAGTACTAAAAATTTCCTTGGATGCTTATCAAAGACACCCTCTAAAAAACAACTTTGCCCCCAAAGTGTTTCTTTTTTTACACTACACACGCAAAACATGATTTATTAGTGTTTATTTGTTCTTTTATCATTTTTTTAATTTTATGTTTCCCTTGTAACGTATTTTTAGCAGGTGAAAATAAATACAGAAACCAAAACGTACCTCTTCACAAAACCGGTATTGTGCTCAAGCGGGCTCTTGTGTTGATATACGTTTGAAGGGGGCATCAGCCAAAAAGATACATTCTTCTCGTCCTTTTGAGTGGACAATAGACTGTCAGTCTATACCCCTTTTCCCTCCCCCTGTACCTCCCCTCTGTAGCGTTCCCTTTGAATCCTCTCGCTCACTGCCTCCCAACTTCAGAGGGAGTCCGCTGATTTGTGACCCCGGCAACCCTGCACTTAATCTTGCTAAAGAGTGCAGTTGGAAGTCGAGAGTTTGGGTGTGTTTGTGTGGGGGGGTCTGGGGGTTGTTGTTCACTGTCCCGTTTGGAGACCCCGTGCAGAGCGAGCTGGCTCTGGTAGGTGTCAACATAAGCAAACAATAGCCAGTGCAGCCAAGCTCCACATTAGACCTCCATTCTTCGAAAAGAGCCAAATAATGTGTGTGAGTGTGGGGTAGGGGGGATTTCTATGGGGGAGGACAAGGGAGAGATTACACTCTCAGACAGCTATTAGCGAGGATGAGGGTTTTCCAAACAAACAAGACGGAGAAGGCGATCAATACTGTGTTACTTACCAAGTGGAGTCATTATGGTGGCTTATTTTCTGCCACATTGTTTTTCTCTCCACTTTCTCCTAGCATCTGTGGGCCGTATCGGTTATCCAATTTGCAGCAAGAGAGCGGGCTTATTTTTTCAGTCTTGTGTCACTTGCGGTGGCCATAACACTCGCACATTTGCTCTTGTAATGAATCCTGATTGGGGTGTATTGCCCCGACGACGATTGCGGAGGCTCAGCTCTATTAGACTGGAGTGAGCTGAGGAAATGGCCTAGAGGAATGAGTTGACAAGGAGCTTCTCTGGAGTGGATGTGTCTTGACAAGAAGGGCAATGGCTCCCCAAAGGCCATTTATTTACCTCTCACAGCTGATTCATCAGGTGAGATGTATGACGAGAAGATGGTGTTTTAATGAGAGAAAACTGGAGGGGGGAATCTCTCAGGGACCGCTTCTCATTTTTGGTTCTTGTTAAGTTTTTGACCAAAAACATCCCTTACCTGTTTTATGCTAAACCCACTTGAACTCAAAATGCCATTTGTCCACTTTACTTGACACCTGTCACTGAAAAAAAAATCTGGATTACATAACACTCTTACCATTAAAAGTTTCCAGACCACTTTTTCTTATTTATTATTTTAGAATAATCAGGATATCCCCATTTTATTGAGCTTTCATTTATTTACACTGTAGAATAGTTCTCATCTCATTTTTTGAACCGCTTCATCCTGACTAGCCTCACTAGGGTTGCGGAGGGTGCTGGAGCCTATCCCAGCCGACTTCGGGCCAGAGGCGGGTGGCCAGCCAATCGCAGGGCACAAGGAGCCAAACAATCATTCACACTTGCACTCATACCTAGGGACAATTTAGAGGGTCCAATCAGCCTACCTGCATGTCTTTGGAATGTGGGAGGAAACCGGAGTACCTGGAGAAAACCCACGCCGGCCCGGGGAGAACATTCAAACACCACACAGGTGGACCAACCTGGATTTGAACCCAGGTCTCCCATTGTGAGGCCGATGCGCTAACCACTCATCCACCCAAGTAGAATAGTTAAAACAAATGATATAATAACCAGCAGAGCGCAACACTTTTGAAAAATATCAGAAACCTTGAACTTTCTCCTTTTTTGGGACATGGAAATTCCCAAAATAGCAAGCTCTACCAGCTAATGAGTAAAAAGTTTGGTGGGACATGGAAATAATGGCTTTTTTTTTCTTTCCATTTTAACAGATATTTCTCAGAATGAGTCTACTCCAGTGTGCTCTGATGTAAACAAATGTTCAAAAAAACTTAAGGTTGATTTTATTATATAAATGTAGCAACTGCGTTGAACCCAAAAATCATTTTTTACATGTTATGTAAGGCAATTAAAAAAATGAGCACAACACTTTACACAACAGTCTTTAACCTCAAAACTGTGTTTTTATTATGAGAAAATAGTTATTGTTGTCCTAAAATTCAAGAGGATCAAATTGAAAATTTTGGGGTGCACAATGTGGAAAAAACATGGAGAGAATATTTACTCAACCACTCATTTTCACTGTATTACAAATGAATTCAATTCAATTTCATTCAAACACTCATTTGTCTACTCTCATCAATAAATGGATAGAAGTTTGTATGACAACTTTTATATTGTTAGAACTAGAATCGAAGCAAAATTTATATTTACTCCTATTTTTATTTAATATTAATGTATTATATATAACATTAACATTAATTTTTAAAAGGCATTTTTATTCACTTGAAACTTCCCTATCCAAAAGAGGAGTTGTTCATTCGTTAATTTTCTGAACAATATATCATCACAACGGTCAGGTCGGAAAGGTTCTATATATTCAATAATTGTTAGGAAAGTCACTGAATGCAGTTTTCAACCCAGATTTGTCAAGCTTTTGTAAAGGTGATACCTATCTTGTATTGTACATTCAATTCAATAGTACATTTATTTTTACTTTAGATACATATGCATTTTTTTTTTGCCTTGAGACCCCCCCAAATTTTTTTTTTTACAATAATAGAATGGACATTCAACTTTCCGAAGTGTCATGTTACACTGTAACAAAACAACTCTAATGGAATTCATAGCAACGAGCTAATCTAACTATCCTGTTTTATTGAACTGCTATCTTCATAAATAAGCAATCGAATGTTGCTAAGCGCTGAAATAATCTGATGGTGCATTTGTAGACACAATGCTAGAGGAAAAATCTTTATTAATGCAGCTTTAAATAGAGGCAGAAGTAATTAAATAGCAGCTGATGTGTCATTAGTCTGCGATTTAAAAAAAGCAGATCTGATTGACCTCGTGACCGTTACGAACAATAGGCGCTATTGTTTAGACACAGAGATCTTTCACGGTATCAAACTTTATATAAAAAAGATGATGCAAAAACATTCAATATTATCTCGTGTTCCAGCTAGGAGGCAAAAAACGTTCCATCTTTTGTCTGTGCATCCGTTGCACCCAACGGAGCAATTTCTGTGGTAAACATGATTTAATTCACTGTGTAATTCCGTGAATCAGAGTCATCCCGACCAACGAGTTATTTATCAGACATGGTTGGCGGCTGACAGCTGACGTCAAGCGCCGACAGGCGGCTTTGTCTTTTTCTTTCTTTCTTTGAGGTGTGGAGATGATCTTCCCTTCTGGGAAAATGACTGTAAACTTTTTAACTCCCTAAAAATGGGAAAGATCATGTTTGATTTTTATTGATAAGTACAGTTTGACAGATAGAGAGGTATATTTCATTTGTATGTTTTTTTCTAGTGAACACAACTCTTTCGGTGCAAAAAGAAGGCACATCAAAAGACATTCACATTGGATTTGCCCGCCTGTCTGAGGGAATCTTCTGCCTTTGTAATAATAAAAATAATAAGCAGGACCTCTGGCACAAATGCATGTTTGTCGTGCTGATTAAGCTGTCGTTATTCCGGCAAAACGGCAGGTTTGGTGAAATTAGTCGGCGCCACGCAGGCTTTTATGATGTCCATGTTAAATCAGATGAGCCGGTCAGGAGGCACGTAATTTATTGAAAAGACGGTGCACTTTGCAAGCGATTCACCTCGCCGCTGAGGCTTATCAAAGACTTGACTGCTCACCGCCGAGCCGCATTCTGGAACGAGTTAAAAGGCATTTTGGGACTAATTTTATTACAAAACAGGAAGAAGGCAGCATAATGTGCAACAATAATTAGGTTTAGCACACACGACCACCACCATGCTCCGCTAGTATATAGAAATGCCCATTAGCCTATGCTACTTAGCGGCAGAACATTTCCCATTTTCTGCTCCTATTCGTTTGTTTTAATTGGCTGCGTGCTACAAAAGGACAAGATGACGTACTGCACCCCCCTTGAGTGTTGCCAATCACAAATTTGTTCGACAACTTTCCAATGTTTTGTCCCCCTCCCCCTATTTTCCAAAACTAATGGGCTTATTTCTTCATTTTCACTCATTGCCTCCCTGGGGAAAGCGCTGTCCCCCATGTTTTTGCAAAAAGAAAATAAACTCTGTTAGGAACGGTCACATGCATTGCTCCCTCTAAATATTTCATATGTCTGGGCATTCATACAAGCTCCCTGAGCACGCTAAGGACCACTGTGAGCAACATCAGAAGTGCTTGCTATGGCCACTGTCATGATTTGCCTCGGCTGCGCAGCGAAATCGAACCCAAGATGCAGGAAGCAAAAAGCGAGAAGGAAGTGCTGGTGCACTACTTAGTCTTTTAATGTGAAATAATCATACAAAAATGATACAACCTGGGACAAAATTAACTTAATCAAACTCGACAGTGGAGACGCACACCGAACAAAGAGGCAAAACATTACTCACTCAATCCAACAGGAAACCTGAAGCACAAAACAATACTCTCACCAAAGATGTGCCAAAACACAGGGGTTTAAATACACATAGAGGGGTTGATGACAAACTACAAACACCTGGTCACACAAGGGAAGGGAAGCCAGAAGGGACAGAACAGGCGAAATCTTTTTATAGTGGACCGAGAAAACGTAGAATATACAGTTCTAAGAAAAGTTTCCACATCTCGCATGAAGGGCATCATCAATGCCTATGTGCCATGCAATTTTCGTTCCGTTAAGTGGGGTATTTGCCACTTTAATGCCGCTCCTAGCATTACTGCGTCACCATCGGAGGTCAACATCACCATTCTCTGCAAGTCCAGTCCATTCTTGGAGTAAAACTGAGTGATTGCCTGCACAATATCGAGAGCAGTGCATGCTGTCAGCTGGATGATGCCACTGAACAGTTTTATAGTTGACGTCATTTTTCTCACTGTATTTGATGTACAAGACTAGCATTTCCTTCACTGTTATGTCTGTGTTCTCGTCTACAATCAGAGTATGCCAGGGTGCATTTTTAACATTTAACAAATTCAAGGCATAGGTTTTACTTCTCCAGCTTTCCAGTATACTCACATACTTCGCCATGTGATCGTGGATTTGCTGAACCAAAAGCGTTGATGCATTCATTTTGATGGCGAGCAGAATATTGTCGATGGGAACTTTGACTTTATTTTTGTGTGTCTCAATCTTTTGCACTATCCTGCAATGATCCCCTTTCCCATTTTGCATCTTTGTACAATTCCAACAGCATTCAAACGAACTTTGTGCTGAGTGTGACGCTTGAGATAGATTCCATTAAGAATGGAAGATGGACTATCTCAAGCATTAATTGGCTGCATAACAAACACAGGTTACGCAGCCAATCAATGTCGCTGACATTTACTGAAGCAGCGTAAGTAAACACGCTTGGATGGCATGAACCACATCATATCAGTGGCTGAACACAGTGTGAATCATATTTTTATCCAAGCTACCATTTGTTGTCGCTTTTTAGTGACAGGCTGCCACTCTCTGAGTTGCATTGCAAAATGGCATCAAAATTTTTTAATGTGTTTATTTATGGTTTTTTTTCAATTCAGGTTGGATTTTATATTGTGTGCAGCATGTTTGCTGTGCGTGGAGAAAGAGTACTGCGGAATTACGCACGGGCGCAGTTTAGAGGGAACGTTGGTCACATGGCTAATATTTATTGGACATGAATCATTTCATCTACCTTTATTCTGCTAGTTTGATAGAAATGTGTTGAATTCCTGGCAGTTCAAAATTTTCCACAAAAATTCAATGTCCAGAAAATGAGAATGCCTTCTTCAGGCATTCATGCACATAAATGAGTGCATTCCTCACTGTGCTAACTTAATCTGTCTTTGGTGCAGCCTTGAGACATTCCAGCTTGATTTTCTTTTTTTTCTTTTATATATATATATATATTTTTTTCTTTTATGTAGTAAGAAGAGATCTTTGCCAAGAGACCATGAGTCTGAGACCCCCACAGGGCAGCAATTTTTAAATCGTTCCTCTGTTAATTGAATTATTCTCGCTCTGACCTCAATTAGTAAACCCTGGGCTGTGACATTCTTTCATACAGAGGTAGAAAGCTCGGTATTTAAGATGGACGGATGGTACGTTAGAAAGCGAGGTAGAACTTGTTTTAAATTAAAATCATAGGAAACGTGGATTTTTTGTAAAACTAAAGAGATAATTAAATTTGTATCTACTTTTAGGTTTATTAAAATGTAAACTATTTAAATGTATGTGTTTAAAATAAATTCTTCTTATGCGGCTTTCGTTTTCAGACAATCAATACTACAGTGTTACATGTATGTAAGGTCAAAATGGACATGGGTACCCAGTTTTAAAGACATTTTATATCAACTTCATGGCTGTTTGTTACTTGTATATTTATTTAATTATTCATTCATATCATTTACCACTGTTTTGTACATTAATGTAAGACTAAATTTTCAACTATCTGCTTCGAATAGCAGTGTGGTATAAATTTTACATTTATTTGTCTATTTTTTTCACATGATTAAACATGATCTCTTTGAATGAGTTTCATTCATTATCAATTTTTAACATTTTATAAGAAGCATTTTATTTATAATTGCAATGCATGGGCGACCTGGCGTATGAGTGGTTAGTGTGTCGGCCTCACAGTTCTGGTGTCCTGGGTTCGATCCCAGGTCGAATCCTCCTTTGTGGACTTTGCATGTTCTCCTCGGGCCTGTGTGGGTTTTCTCCTGTTTCCTCCCACATTCCAAAAACATGCATGGTAGGCGGGTTGGACAGCCTAAATAAGTGTGACCGTGAATGAATGGTTGTCCATCTCCTTGTGCAATGCGATTGGCTGGCCACCAATTCAGGATGTCCCCCGCCTCGTGCACAAAGTCAGCTGGGATAGGCTCTAGCACCCCTTGTGAGGATAAACGGTTCAGAAAATGAATGAATTAATACAATTGATTTGTAGTGTAGAAACAACATTTTCCTCAGCAGTAGGGATGCTCTAAGTTTTAGTTGAATGGTAAATGAAAGAAATGCCAAATCCAACCACCCTTTAAGGCCGTCACGTTTACCCACTTGGGCAGCGCTTAGGCATGGGGAGTCAATATATCAGCGTGTATGGATGCCCCGCCGTGCTGCACAGGCCTGTCAGGCACCTATTCATGCTCTAATTCTCCCCCGTGGAGCTTGTCTCTGAGGACTGAACAGGCTAGGGAGGCCCAGCGGACAGGGGGTGAGGGCTCAGGGGAGGCTAGCATGCACTCTCACGGGCCTGCCGCGCCTTCTTCCCAGTGACAACTCCCATAAATAAGTGTTGCTCTTGCTGATGCCGATGACACAAATTGGCTGTCTCGCTTCTGTCAGTCTACCCAAGGGCAGCAGCGGTGGCTAAATGATTAGGTTATCGCCACCTAATGTGAAGTAAATTATTTTTTACTATTACTTTTGGTAGGGTCCTTGTCATTTCTTTAAATATTTCAGCCCCAAAAGTTAATGTAACTCATGAGGAGGGAATTTTGAGAGGTCATAAAAAGTCAGCCACAATACTGTGAGGCAGCCATTATATGGTAGGGCACCTCGAAGATGACCCTGTCTTAGAGGTTTTTCGATTGCTAACAAATACAGGATGCATTATACTAGATTTGCGCTAAATTGTAAAGTACTTTGATTGTTTTCAGTTTTATCAAAAGTCTTGGAGATGGTCAAACACTAAACGCCATCTTGAAGATACCTTTTATTCACCTTCCATACCACGCATCGTCGTAAGGGTTACAGGTTATTCATGTTTCGTACTACACATCTTCCTAAGGCTTGTGTAGTACGGCTAAGGCTCCCTATCCCAGCCAGCTTTGGGCGAAAGGCAGACTACACCCTAGACTGGTCGCCAGTCAGCCGTAAGGCATACAGAGAGACAGACGATCATTCACAATCGTACTGCCACCAGCGGAAATCAAGCCTGTGCCTGCCCGCACTGAAATCAGGCGAGTGAATCTCGATACTATTAGGTGGGTTGAAGGTGCCTATCTAACATATATATTGTAGACCTGGGGTGGCCAAGTCCGGTCCTCGAGAGCCCCTATCCAGTCTGTTTTCCACATCTCTCTCCTCTACCACACCTGAATGAAATGATCAACTCATCAGCAAGCTGTCCAGAAGCTTCATACCAATCCTGATTATTTGATTCAGGTGTGTTGGTGGAGGGAGACATGGAAAACAGACTGGATAGGGGCTCTCGAGGACCGGAGTTGGCCACCCCTGTTGTAGACCATGGGTCTCCAACTCTGGTCCTCAAGGGCACCTATTCAGTCTGTTTTCCATAGCTCCCATCTCCAACACACCTGAATAAAATAATCAAGCTCGTTATCAGGCTTCTGGTCAGCTCTTTGATGAGTTGATCATTAGATTCAGGTGTGTTAAAGGAGGGCGACAGGAACAATAATAATAATGATAATAATAATAATAATCGGACATAAATAGACTGGAGAGGTGCCCTGGTGGTCTGGATTTGGTGATCCCTGCTGTAAATACTCCTGTGTGTAAAGTATTTCATGTAGCAGATTCTTTTGGAATGCGTTTATAGTGTTGAAATAATATGAGTCGGAGGTGTGAAACTTTTTGAAAATATTTCTTACTGAAGTCTCATCTCATCTCATTTTCTGAACCGCTCTATCCTCACTAGGGTCGCAGGGGATGCTGGAGCCTATCCCAGCTGACTTCGGGCCAGAGGCAGGGGACACCCTGAATTGGTGCCCAGCCAATCCCAGGGCACGAGAAGACAAACAACCATTCACGCTCACACTCATACCTAGGGGAAATTTAGAGTGTACCATTCATGTCTTTGGAATGTGGGAGGAAACTGGAGTACCTGGCGAAAACCCACGCAGGCGAGAACATGCAAATTCCACACAGGTAGACCGACCTGGATTTGAACCCAGGTCCCCCACTGTGAGGCCGACGCGCTAACCACTCATTCACCGGCCCACCTTTGTTACCGAAGTATAATGAAAAAGGTTTCTGAGAAATTTTCAAATATTTAAGAACTTTCAGTAGAATACAGTGCAGAGTTTTTGTTGTTGTTTTCCTTGCCACTGAAAGATTACCGCAGGAGATGCTTCATGGCGTAAATTGTCTTTCAAAGTGTCGCGTTTATCGCCAATCTCGTCGCCATCGCACAAAGTCACTATCTGTGATGAATCGTGCTGTCCCCTTTGCTCGGCGGCCCCTTTGGGATGACGTGCGTTTGCCGCCGATGCCGTTCTCCACAGAATGCAAATTGGGGAACTTGTTAGTTATTTGATGTGGATGCACCCCCCTCCAAATGCCATCCACTTCCATCGCCACCTTACCAACTCCACGCCCCCCAAAACATCCCACAGTGTTGTGTGCTTGAGTCGAATGCAGTCCCGAGGACAGGCAGCCCTGTTTATATGCAGGCCTGGAGCAGTAGAGACAGCACAGAGACAGATGCACGTCACTGATAGCAGATCCCATCGCGTATCTGGGGCCTGTTTGCATAATTAGTTCTTTTGCTATTCCCCCTCCATGACTGACAAAAAGTATAATTGCGGTATCAGGCACGACAAAAGGTAGGCACAAAAATAAACAAGTCAACATAAAAACGGGGAGAAAAGACAGCGTGTTATTTTTGTCTTCTGGGATACCAGGGGGTGAGGGGGTATTTTTTAGCTAAATCTGCTGTCAGTCACAGTCAACTGGTGTGACTCGGAGCTCACAGGCTGGTCCTGTGAATGCCTGCAACACACACACACACAGTCACAACACATGCACAAAGAGAGCGCAAGGCCTCATCGTAATTATGCTGGAACTAATATGCTTTTCAAAATGAGCCATTATGAGCTAATGCCGCGCTGCCAAAGCCCTGTCTGTTTTTGTCCTTGTAGCTCAGATAGCGAGCTAAAGGTGCGGTGAAAATACAGAGGACACATTGGCTTGGTGAGCAGGGAGCTTTTTACTCATATCTGAATTAAAGATGAAGCACCTGGCAGTGCCTGTAAAATGTTTCCCCAGTTTCCGTTCCGTCATCATGTCATGACTGAAGCGATGCTATAATTATGAGGGGCCCTTAAAAACCCAACAAAACATCAAAGCAAAAATACTGATTGTATATTGTTATTCTAGAATTTGGTCTGTTGATATCAAAGTCTAGCTTGTTTGTGTGTTTAATCTGGCTACAAAACAATATTTTTGCTTTTCATTGTAGCTGTTAAAACAGCAAAAGGTGCATTTTGGGAGAGTAAGCACTCTTTGGTCCCTTTTAATCAGGGTGTATAATACATTTTCCTGTTGGTGAAGCTCTTGTCCTCTTAAGCAAATGAGAAGTGATCAAATGGGGTCATTGTAATAGGTGAATTCAATCAAAATCATCTGCAACTGTGGTCTATTTGAAATTATTATTATAAATGGCCAGTTTAGAAATGCTAAATACTGATAGTAGAATTTTGATCAAAAGTCCTTGCAAGTTACCGAACACTTTCAAAATATGCCCTTTCTTCTGTTTTGTGTGGATTTTAGGCTATTTAAGAATCTGTGAAATTATCATTTATTTTCCATACTGGTTATCATGAATATTCAAATTGCTAAAACAGTCTGGTCTGCGGGCAAATTGAACTGTGCGGGTCAATGAAACAACTTTTAACCATGCAACACAAAAAAGGTTGTGCAAGTAACCCTAGTTCTTGCAGGGTTTTTTTTAAAACCAATGCCCAATGGACCACACTTCACCTCTAATGTAGTCTGTGGTTTTAATTTGAAATGAGGAAGTAATCTTGTCCACACATGTCAAACTCAAGTCTAGGAGGCCAAGTCTGGCCAGCCACATCATTTTGTGTTGAGTGTGAACAATTTCAATAAAATTTTGGTAGTCCTTATTGAAAGAAATGTGAGAATGGGTTATTTTGATGAAAAAAAATTAATACCTAAAATATTAAAATAAAAAGAATAATTACTGGAATGTCCTTTTTTAAACATAATAAATAAAAATAAATAAATAAAATAAAACATTTTTCCCCTTGATTTTTTTAATTTGAATAAACATTCATTCATCTTCCATACTGCACATCCTCGAAAGGGTTGCAGGGGTTGCCGGAGCCTAACCCAGCTGAATTTGAACGAAAGGCCGACTACACCCTAGACTGGTCCCAAGTCAGCCAAGGGTACACAGAGAGACAAACGACCATACGCACACACAATCATACCACCACCAGTGGGAATCGAGCCCGCACCGAGGCGTCTTTTAAAGTGCACATAATAAGTAGGCATAAAAAATATATATACAAATTTAATATACAAGGCGGCCTGGCAGTTGAGTGGTTAGCGCATCAGCCTTACAGTTCTGGGGACCAAGGTTCGCATCCAGGTCGGTCCTCCTGTGTGGAGTTTGTATGTTCTCCTGTGTGGATTTTCTCCGGGTACTCTGGTTTCCTCCCACATTCCAAAAAGATGCATGGTAGGCTGATTGGACACATTAAATTGCCCTTTGGTAGGAGTGTGAGCGTGTATGGTTGTCTGTCTCCTCGTGCCCTACGATTGGCTGGCCACCAATTGAGCGTGTCCTCAGCCTCGTGCCCGAAGTGATATGGGATAGGCTCAAGCCCCGCAACCCTTTCGAGGATGTGTGGTATGGAAGATGAATGAATATTTATTAAAATAAAAAAACGTAAGGGGAAACAGTAAATATTCCTTTTTATTTATGTTTAAAAAAAGGACAAGCAGTTCAGAAAATGAATGAAAGAATGAAAAAATTAGATTCAATAAAAATGAAATGAGGTAGGAAAATGACTACAGTGATTAGCAGCACATGGTAGAGGTAGCTATGGTGTTAATGCAAGTATCAAAGTGCAAAATAAAATTTGCAGTGCTGTGGCTAAAAAAATGCCTGAGAACATTACACGTTGATATGTATCTGGCAGTGTTATGAAATGTTATAGTGCAGTGACAGTTCTTAATTGAGTTTGAGTTAAATCCTCAGTGAAAACTTGAGCTGAGTATGGTAACGACTCTTGGAAGAAACTGTCCCTGAATCTGTTTATTTTGGCTGGTATCGTCCTGCAGCACCTGGCATAGGGCAGCAGGTTGAAGAGGCGGAAGCCGGGATGTAGCTTGTTATTTGTGGTTCTCTTTGCCCTTCCTAGGCACTTGGAGTTGTAGATGGTGGACAGGAGAGGTAGGGTGCAGCTGATGATTGTATGTCCTGTGTTGATCACTCTTGCAGTTTTTTCCTGTCCACTTCTGTACATTTTGAGTGCCACACTGACACAGCATAGGTCAGCATGCTCTCAATGGCTGACATGTAGGTCACCACCAGGTTGGTGTTGAGTTGCTCTGTCCTGAGCACTTTCAGGAAATGTATCTTCTGCCACACCTTCTTGAACAGTGCGGTGGAGTTGGCTGCCCAAGAGAGGTTAGCAAGAGTGATGGATGGTTGGTGTGACTTCTTGAGCACTGGTATGATCGTGGCCGATTTAAGGCAGGCTGGAATGTTGTCTTGTTCTAGTGACAGATTTAAAATGTTAGTGAAGACTGGTGCTAGTTTGTCAGCACATGCCTTAAGTACTTTCCCTGGTATTCCATCTTGTTCTGTGGCCCGGAGCACACGTCTTACGTCCACTACTGGCATGGTGAGTGGGGTAGTTTCATATGTTGGTGTGGGTTGTATTTGAGATTGAGGTGGTGTGACTGAGTACTTGGCTTGGGACTCAAAGGCAGGCAAAAAAGCCACAGCACAGCCCATGTAGTTGGTGAGGGGCTGTATAGTCTGCCACACCTTCAGGGGTTGTTGAATTGCTCTTCTATCTTCCCTTTGTAGTCTGCTTGGCATCTTTGATGCCCTCTCCTCGGGTTGGTGTGAGCTATGCCCTGTCGCCAGATCTGAAGGCCACATCATGGGCCTGGAGGAGTGATCGGACCTGGCTGGTCATCCATGGTTTCCGGTTTGGGTACACCTGGATGGTTTTCTCCACAGTGACCATAGCCATGCAGTACTTGATGTAAGACAGTTTGTAAATCTGGAGTGTGAATCAAGGGTGTATCAATTTTCCTTCAACTATCTGAACTAGCAAGCATGGCCTTGCATAAAGAGTCCAAATGTGTTCTAAACTTGGTGCTCTTGAAGCTGATTTCTGTTCAATACTCTTGTTCGCAATCCCGAATCCAAACCAAGTATATCGACGACCTCATTTTAATTTGCCCAAAGTTCTGGAAATGGTCCTTTTAAACAGGCTTTGATTGAGGTTTCTTGCTGGAAACATGAAGCAAGACAAAACCATGTCTATGTTTTCCCAAAATGCAGTAAAGGAACATTTACTTAGTAGTAAACAGTTTTTAGTTGATTTTACTTGCATTTGGGGAATGTTGTCTAGACTCCTGGGCTCAAAACTTTAGGCAACTTTATGTAAATAAGAAAAGATAGGCTGTGCCTTTGATAACACCATGTGACAATATTGAATAGATTTTTAAGTCAATACTTTGTAGTTGATTTAATTTTAATATATTTTATACTCGTCCACCTGTGTGGAGTTTGCATGCGTTGGTTTCCTCCGGGTACTCCGGTTTCCTCCCACATTCCAAAAACATGCAGTGTAGGTTGATTGGACACTCTAAATTGCCCCTAGGTATGGGTGTGAGTGTGCATGGTTGTCCGTCTCCCTGTGCCCTGCGATTGGCTGGGCACCGATTCAGGGTGTCCCCTGCCTCTGGCCCGGAGTCAGCTGGGATAGGCTCCAGCACCCCCCAAGACCCTATCGAGGATAAAGCGGTTCAGAAAATGAGATGAGAGATGAGGTTGATGAGTATTGTCTACTTTTTATTTAATAAAGGGGTATTTAAGCTTCATCACACTACATGTTATTGGTGGCAGTTCACAATTTAGTTCCTCTTTCTGTCATTCTTAATTCAGTGTTATTCTTCACCTTAATCAACACTTAGCCAAACAAAGCACTGACCAGGATTTGAATCAATGCTTTGGGTGGGGCGAGTAAACCTTTAGGGCCCCCCTGGAGAAGCGTACACCACAGTAATCATACCCACTGGATTTTGCATAATTAGATTCTAATTGGGCTTTATGTAAGTAACGAGAGACGCGAGAGGTTTATCAATATCCCATGAACCCTTAGAGCAGTGGTATTATGCTGAGGCCTAATCAGTATGTACCTTTTTGTTGCAGAGAGGACTATTAACGAATTGGTCTCGACACCCCGTGGGAGTGTTGTTTGCTTGTTTATGTGATTATTACCACTGGCACAATAGGGAGGGTATAGACCCCAACGAAATGACATCACCTTGTCACAGTGTTAGCCGCATACAGGACATAATGCTACTTGATGTAAGGCGTCACTGCTATATAGAAAGTATTATTTAGATTATAAGATAATATAAGATGGATATGGTTTAGTTATACAAAGATAATCGCCGAAGTCCAAGAAAGCTAGAGATTGGAGAGGCCGTCTGCGCTGTACTGCTCGGATTTGCCCTGCTCTAACTCAGACGTTGGAATACTGGGAGTTACTCTGCCAAGTGTTCATTTTAAAATTTGCACTTAACAGAGTTGCTTGGATTTAAGTACTCAGAGTAACACCAACTTTTTTGAGGAAATAACTTTAAAGTAGCGGAAAAGTGGTTAGCACATCAGCCTCACAGTTCTATGGTTGAGGGTTCGATCCCAGGTCAGTCCTCACTGTGTGGAGTTTGCATGCTGTCCCCGTGGTTGTGTGGGTTTTCTCCGGGTGCTCCGGTTTCCTCCCAGATCCCAAAAAAATGCAGAGTAGGCTGGTTGAACTCTCTAAATTGCCCTTAGGTATAAGTGTGAGCGTGAATGGTTGTCCAACTCCTTGTACCCTTCGATTTGCTGGCCACTGATTCATGGTGTTCCCTGCCTGGTGCCCATAGTTAGCTGGGATAGGGTCCAGCAACCCCCGTGACCAATGTGAGGATAAGCGGTATGGAAAATGAATGAACTTTAAAATAGTTGAATTAGACAACGCAAGTGTTGAAATGACTATGTATTTTGAACACACAACACGAAAACTGGAAATTTAACAACTTTGATTTTACTTTGTACAAAGGGATAAAAGGTAGCGACACAAGTTGGTTGGTTCCTATTTCTCTGCCATTTGGCTTCTGCTGTGGAATACTGAGAGGTCCGGGATCGATCGATGCTACATTAAGTAAAATAACTATAATCTGGAGGAGCCACCTGATGGTGTATTGGTTCACTTACCTGACTTTAGTGTGGGCAAACGTGGTATCGATTCCCGCTCGAAGGTGGTATGATTATGAGTGTGTACAACTAGCAGCAGAGTAGCAGAAAGAAAGCAAAGCTTCAGAAAAGAGGCTTCAATCTATTTAGCATCGCTCCCAGTTGAAATTTTATGTCAAGGCTGGGATGTAGACTGCCTTGCGCCCAAAGTCAGCTGGGATGGGTTCCTGCAACACTTGAGAGGATGCGGGTTATGGATGATAAATGAATGAAATTTAGAGATAAGTGTATACTTGAGAGTGAGTGAGCCTATTTTTCCGATGGAAAAGCAAATCAACACATTTTGGTTTGGAGTCAGATTTCCCATATAGTAATTGGCAGACAACATTTGGTTGATATTACACACCACAAAATAAATTATTGTTTTTCTGAAATTTTGGTGAACTGGTGAAACACCTATGGCAATCGGAAGAGGGGCTCGGGCAATGCTAATTACACACACACACACACACACACATATATATATATATATATATATATATATATATATATATATATATATATATATATATATATATATATATATATATATATATATATATATGTTCCGGGTATGCAGCAATTTTCCCTCTAATTTTTCACGTCTGGGCATACAGACAACCTCCCTGAGCACACTTAGGACAACATCATAAATGCTCGCTATGGGCACACACCAGTGTCACACCTCCCATAAGCAGGTGTATGTCTACTACCCATAAATGATATAGTCATCATTAAATTTAATGATTAATATCTATAAATAAATCATCTTACTAAATGTCACTTGAATATGCACAAATCTGACTGAAATTTTACCTTATCCTTCCCGTCTGTCCTTCTCACTTCTCATTCTCATTCAAATGACTCTTTTGCTGAATGTGTCACTTGAGATAGTCAAGCTGCCATTTATATGCAAAAATTTTCCATCGAGAAACTCACTTACAACTTTAGCTTTGCTGCATGTTTTTCAGAGGAGACCTTTTTCACCCAATTTTACAACTTGTTCTTCTATTTGCACATACTCCGACAGCCATTCCATCTTAAAAGAACCGCATTTCTTTTTTACTTTAGCTTGTTGAGTGGCTCTGCCACAGCCCGGTCGTTTCGCAAAAATAAAGGCTTGGCAGCAGGTCCACCGAACCGTTAGCTATGTGCTAACCTGCAAAACACAGGTACCTACGCATAACCCATAACTAACGCAGCCAATCAATGTCGTTAACATTTACTCACGGAATTAAACACACGTGACATCATATCATTGGCTGGACACAGTGCTTGTCAGAGTTTTATCCATAATTACCGTTTGTTGTTGTTTTTCAGTGACAGGCTGCCACTCTCTCAGTTGCGTTGCAAAATGGCACAGAAAAAATTGTAATGTTTACTTTTTTTAAATTCAGGTTGGATTTTATTTTGTGGGCTGCATATGTTTGCTGTGCGCCGAGAACATGAGAGTAGTGCACAATGGCGCACGCGCAAAGCTTAGAGGGAACATTGGTGCGTAGCATTTTCCACTTCCCTCGTCTTCATTACTGACAGTCCTGTTGACCTTATGGTTGTGCTTCATGTTTAAGAGCAGATGTGTTGGCTCTGAAGGGCTTAATGGAGAGCCGCAGTACACGTTATCAGCTGTCTAGGGTTATCAGTCATTAGCCCAGTGGGAGGCTGAATGTGACAAGGGAGGCCGCAGCAGGTTGGCCGCAAAGTAAAGTCTTGGAAAGGACGAAGGAAAAGAAGCTGGTGTAAGGGGACTTGCGGTTCTTTCTGGAAGCCCCCTCGAGTCCCCGTTGGCGGCGTCTTCTCCCGGTAGGACACTGAGGGTGACTTTGGAAAGTGATCCGTGCCCGGTCTCGAGTGTCCTCACAGCAATTTAGTGACCCAATGGATGTACGCATCCTCATGAAAACCAACAAAAGGATACCCGGTGTATGTACATATTCAACTTTTGTATGTTCAAGGGCGGCGCGCGTTCCAAGAATCAATCTTTATTAAAACGGATGAGACTGAAGAATTGATTTAATGAATGCGGCCTCATGTCCGGCGGCCACGTCGTAATCCGCAGAGAATCGTCAAGCGCAAGCTCAGGGGAGACAAAAAAAATGTTGGTGGAGTGGCCTGTGATGATAGTCTCCATATAATCCCCTAATTCCTTGTTTAATTAAACTCTGGAGCCGGCCTTGAGACTCTGCCAGCTCCGTTACTCTTTTGTTCCCACAGTTGTTATTCGTAGGCTATGTTTGAGTATTCTTTGTCCACTTATGCTGAAAGATGCTGCTGAAGAGCCGATGAATGGAAAGAATGAGTTAGGAAGAAGGTAGGTGACCACTCTGCATTTGATTTGAGCTGAATGGTGTCACAAGCAGAATTCTGGTGGCACTCCTTGCATATCTTCCCTTTATTTTCCCTCTCCCACACTTTTTGGACTGTGAGTGATGCAATCGAACAAGGCCCGCAGCAACACTGGCACGTCAGTGCTTCCTTGTCACTGACTCAATGAGGAAATTATGAATATAAGAATTTTGTGACATGAAATGAAAGAGGCCATGTAGTCTGAATAGACGTGCAGAGGAGGTGAAAATGATGCAATTTTCTAAATTCAGTTATAATGGTAATGCGTATTTTGCTGTCAAAAAACGTCCCTGACGGGTTCGGATTGTGCCTCTTTGTTCAGTATATCTGTTCCTCGAGCAAAACCTCGGCTTAGCTGAATGCCTCAAAAGTCGTGTAAAATGTGTTATAATTCACTTAATGACATCAGACGCAAACACTACCGTTGGGCTGAATGGCTTTGCTACTATATTGTGCAGCGTGTTAACACGCACACTGTGGCTGTGTCTAAGCAGTGTGCCCTGGGCCAAGCAGAGGCGAGGAGCAGCAAGGTGGCCCGCACAGATTAACCCCGCTACCCTGCTACGCCCCCTATTCTGCTCCGGCACTCCGCCTTAACTTCCTTTGGGGGCCACCACTCTCTGAGGCAGGATTGTGTATCAGACCCATTCCTATATCAAATAAATATTCACAGATTAAGATAATATTCTCACAGCTGTATACAGTGAACCCACTTTTATTGGGGGGGATAAATTCCAGACCCACCCACAATAGGTGAAAAATCCACAATATCGAGTGGGTGGAACTTGTTTCTCTTTTTCCCGCATGCAGAGAAAACGAAGAGTAAAAGGCTGACTTTGACTTGACTTTAACTTTAATTTACACTCGAACACACTAAATCTGTGTCTTAAAATTAGCCTTTGTTTGTATTACTGTATTATAATTATGACATGATTATCAGTTTTCTGCTAAAAGTGATTATACAAACTATTGTCGGAATCCACCCTAAAAGAGTTCTAATGTGTAATTCACTATATATAATATAATATTCAATATAATCACATCACAAATTGACTGTTTTAATAATAAATAATTTCTTTAATTATTTGGAAGAACGCTGTATGAAAACAATTTGTTGGTAATAGTGGTCAACAGTGTCACCTTAACCTTTTCACAGGCCGATGGGAGTTATTTTGGATCGTGAAGATATCGATTACTTATATGATAATATTGACCCCTATGTCCAAATTCATTAATTAAAAAAACTTATCATTTTTTATTTGAAAACACACAAAAAATCCCTGCATAAACTGAAGAATACAGTACAACAATAGTGTACAACTTACAGTACTACAACTGTCAGTCCTTCATTTCATTCCAACAACTACTGTTCATGGATCAAAAATTGGGAAGCAATATGGGATACATTCTTAGATATACGTGTCTTTAAGAGATAAGGCTTAGTGGTGAGTGCTTGGCATAAGCAGCAGTTGCTTCATAAGAGCCACTCATAGTGTTTCTGTGTTTTTCTGTTCTTACAGCATTCCATTAATTATTTTGAATCGTGGCTTTTGCTTTCTTTTCCCAAAAATGAAAAAGAATTTTACCATGAAAAACTTTAAAAGTCATTGCTCCAAAAATCTGAGAATTTACATACTTTGAATGCAGATGACACTAATGACAAATCTAAATTCTTACGTTCCATGTCCTTTTCTTCAGGTAGCCGCACGGATGACGGGTCTGATGTGGACTCCGAGCCTGACTTGCCGCTAAAACGCAAGCAAAGGCGCAGTCGTACTACCTTCACCGCTGAGCAGCTGGAGGAACTGGAGAAAGCCTTTGAAAGGACGCATTACCCGGACATTTACACCCGGGAGGAACTGGCCCAGAGGACCAAACTGACAGAAGCCAGGGTGCAGGTAGAGTTCAACCTGATTACCAATATTAGGCTGTTATATGATGTTTCAGTCATTAAAATGACCCTCAACGCTTGTAAGATGAAGATTTGTAAAAAATATGAATTTTTATAAAACTTAGTTCAGACCATGAATGCCCTATCACTGGCAAGGTGAGGTGAAATGTGCATCTTCAAGCAAAAAAAATGATGACCACCTCCATACGTTCATTTGAACATGTTAGCCAATTTGTCTATTTCACAAAACAACCTGTTTGATATACATAGTGATTTTTTTAATATTAGTGTTATACTAGTGTATACTAGTGCATTTTTATGATCTCTCTTCGAGACTCTAAAAATTATAATATAACATTTTTAAAGCACCTTTCTTGTTTTGCACCAGACACAGTGGTGACCGGTGACTGATTACAAGATGTTTAAAGACAACTTTTGCTGGGATGACTCTTTTGTTTTGATTTGCTAGCAAAAATGTGAGATTCATGTACTGTATTGCACCACTGACATTAACTAAATCACTGTCATTCAAACTAATAGACATCAAATACATTTTAATTGCGATGGCTGACATTGGGGCGGCCTGGTAGCACGACTGCTTAGCGTGTCGGCCTCACAGCTCTGAGGTCCTGGGTTCAAATCCAGGTCATGTCCATCTGTTTGGAGTTTGCATGTTCTCCCCGGGCTTGGGTGGGTTTCCTCCGGGTACTCCGGTTTCTTCCCACATTCCAAAAACATGCTTGGTAGGCTGATTTGACACTCTAAATTGCACCTGGGTATGGGTGTGAATGTGCATGGTCGTCCGTTTTCTTGTGCCCTGCGATCGGCTGGCCACCGATTCAGGATGTTACCCACCTCTGTTTCAGGGGATTGCTGGCTTTTTACTTTTCTTCTCCCGGCTTGGCTCTTTTTGCCTTGCTTCCACCTTCACTTTTAGTCGGAGTTTTTGAAAGGAACCTATCGAGGGTTTTTTGCTTTTGTGCCCCCTCAAAATATTACAAAAATGATGCACACAAATCTCCTCGCAATAGGATAACGCACGACCACTTACCAACTTGTCCGGGTGCTCCTCTCATAGGCGAGCCAGCTCCATCACGCGTACACCACTCTCATGTTTTTCGTTTTTCGATTATTTTGTGCTTAATATCGATTGTCATCATAATAAGTAGCGTGTTGGCAAGAAATGAAACCAGTTAGTCAAGCGGTAATGGTCACAATAAATTTTGAATTTAGCCCATAAACAAGGCGCACCGACTGATTGGGCGCCCCATTCATTTTAGAGAAAATTTTAGACTTTTAAGTGCGCCCTATAGGTGTGAAAATACGGTAATACAAAAATACCATCAACATGCAAGACGAGTTTAAAAAGCCTTTGATAATTAATGTCCGGTCCACTATGAACATTCACAAAGTCGAACACAAGTAAAGCACGCCAAGACAGATGAGTGAGATTTTGAACCTTCTGCAGAAGGAGGACACGGAGGGAGAACAGACAGAGTTCCTCTGCGTAAGACTCCGGTCAATCTTTTACTGCTTCCGTTCTCCAATCTCCGATGACCCTTCTTCTGCATTAACTGTTTAATTAGGGCAAGATTTCGTGACATACAAATTCTCTAAGACAAAGGACATACAAATTCCCTATGACAAAGATGCATGGCTCTATGACAAAGATGTATGGTTGTGACCAATGTTCCCTCTAATTTTTCGTTGGTCTGAGCAGAAAGTCAACCTCCCTGAGCGCACTGAGTACCAGTGTGAGCGACATCATCGGTACTTGGATGACTCGCCTAAAGACGTTTCGCCGACGGACGTTTGACAGACGGACAGGTCGCCGAATGGACGTTCCGCCGAACGTTCATTCGGCCGAACGGAGGTTTCGCCGAAACGGGATTCGCGCGCTCGCCCCGCCCCCGGATCGTGTGTGTACAAGTTTTTCAACCTCGGCCCGCGGGCCATATACGGCCCGTTAGGATTTTTAATCCGGCCCGCCGCCGGTGTTGTCCAAATTATAGTAAAAATCAATGTTAGTCTACCATCAATGGCAGCCCGGGAATAAGCACTCTTGGGCGGGCAGATGTAGCAGAACCGAGCCGTAAAATGACAGCAATCGGGTCAAATCCATCCTAAAACAGCATTTAATGATTAAATACAAATACTGGAGCTCTTTGGACATTAGAACCGAGCCCAGGGAAGTGAATTCCTTGGTAAAATGTCGTGATGATATCGCGATGGAGGCAAAAAAACGTCTATATACGTCCATTCGCCAAACGGCTCAAAATGCTCTCAAATTCGGTCAAAAACAGCGTTTAATGATTAAATACAAATACTAGTATTTGTATTTAATCATTAAACGCTGTTTGAATGAACGTTCATTCGGAGACCTGTCCGTCTGTCAAACGTCCGTCGGCGAAACGTCTTTAGGCGAATCATCCGGTCACGACATCATCATTGCTCGCTATGCTCGCTATGGGCACACCAGTATCACACCTGCCACAAGCAGGTGCATGTCAATGTTCCCTCTAATTTTTCATGTAAAACATGCTGTAAAACACGAAAAACATAAGTGGACAGAGCTACTGCCACTGGCTGCCGCTTAAACGGCTCCATCATGAACAAAGGGGTAAAAAAAAAAAAAAAAAAAAAAAAAAAAAAAAAAAATCTTTTTTTTTTTTTTTTTTACTGCGCGCCATAGGATTTCTGCTGCGCAGAGAAGACGAGAGTAGTGCGCAATTGCGCACGCGCGCAGCTTAGAGGGAACAGTGGTTGTGACGATGGTTGTGATATGGATTGAAGGTTATGGCATAGATTGAAACATTCTTCGTTTACTTTTAAGATTATTTCACAATTAATTACTTAGTTTTAATAAATAGGTAGCAGAGGAAAGACAAGAAAATTGACCTGTGTCAAGAATTTTGGTCTGGTCACAAGGTTTTAGATTATTGAGCTAGATGGCAGCGAATCAACAGACTTTTGCAACAGTTATAATTTCCTTGTAATATTATGGTTAAACAAGCTTTGACTAGAGGTTAATATTTGCTGTTTATAATGGAATCCCAATTCTCTGTTTATGGGTGTCAATGCAATTTGATAGCTCGTTATTCCCTACAAATGCATTGTTGTAAAATGGCATATTAATAGGTTTCATTGTCCAGTACTTTTAAAGAAGTTCCCATGGTTATCACCAGCTTCCCGTAATGTAGTGCAAACTGGATTTTTTTTAAAAGGGAGCTGTCTAGTGCCTGCTTGGGGGCCATGCAGCTGTGTGTCAGCGAGGGAAAATATTTACAGTAGAGTTATAGCGGCAGCTGTTCGCCCAAATTTGGGGGCGGGGGGAGTCGATGCATTCCTGATGGATTTCTCATTCCGGCCTTTTGGCCAGGATCTCATCCCATCACTTTTAAGATTGCCGCTGCTTGTAAAGCCTTCCACATATCACACAGGGTTCCTCATCCTCTCCAGGGACCCCTTTGCCTGGTCAACATTAATCAAGCAGCCACCGGTTGGTTGGGAGTCAGAGGAGGGGGGGCTTTCTTGGGCAACGCTCTCCTCTTACCACAGTCATTCACACTGTGTCAGAACCCCACCAAGTGTATTAGCGTATGCTAAGTGTTTATCTGTTGGAATAACTCCTTGCACACATGTCTGTGTCTCGTTGAATTTCATAGGATGGCGCTTGTTGGTTTTCGTGCTTCAGCAGTAAGAGTGTTAGTCTTTTCATGTGCAGGAAGGAGCTGGTATACTAGAAATCATTCAATGGAAAATAAATAAATAAATAAAATTGAAATAAATAAATACATTTAATAAATATATAAATACAACATGAATAAATCCATCAATCAATCCACCCGTTCATCACTCATTAATTATTGAATACTGCCTTTCCTCTTGTATCATCAATTTTATTTTCAATCATTACTTAAGAAATGTAACAGACAGTAAATGGAAATACATAAAATACAAGCAATGTCACAACAACTTTAAAGAATATGAGTGAATGCTTATGATAGATGTGCTCAAGTGTCAGTAAATGATGTCACTTTTCATGCAAAGGTGAAGTTGTTCGAGTTAGGCTTTATGGTCATGGTTGGGATATTCATAAAAATTCATTCATGTTCACAGTGTCATGTGATAATTATCAGGTATCATTTCATATTGATGACAGTCTTATTACATTAAAAGCATTCAAACAAAGTATTGTTGTCCAATCTATGACTTGTGGACCAACGGCACCCTATAGTCCAGTTTTTATTACCCTGCAGCAAAGGATAAAATATGGTTGGCACGAGGTGGAGTTAGTCACTACGAGTCACAAAGTGCCTCTATATTTCCTCTAGGATCAAAATCTGACAGCATGTGGAAATCATCGTGGCAAATTCCATAAAATTTAAGGGCTCTGACTTCCTGTGTGGCATTTGTATCCTACATCCCAAAAACATGCATGGTAGTCTGATCAAACACTCCAAACTGCCCCTAGGTGTGAGTGTGTGCATGTATTGCTGTCTGTTTCTTAGTGTCCTGTGATTGGCAGGCAACCAATTTGGAGGGTACTTTGCCTACTGCCCATAGTTGGCTGGGAGAGTCTCCAGCACCCCGACAACTTTTATATATTCAGCTGTCGGAATCAATCTAACCCTCAAAAACTATTTTTCAGACAATTTGGAATTATTTAATAAAGTATTCATGGACAAAATATAATTAATATCAGTCTGTGATTCAGATATTTCTTAGGCCAGCAGAGAAGGCCTTGAAGGCCCTGACGGCACACCACTGGTGTATATATGGCCCTCCTGGTAAAAATGGATTGCATGTCTATCACCATGAATGCATCGATGCCTAAACCCATTCTTTTTTGTTGTTGCATCTTTTAAATCAGATTTCCTTCCTCTGTTTACTCAATGAAAGTAGAGAGTTTTCAAATTAGCCATAGCATCCTTTGATCTTTCTAAAGCCAGTCCTTGGAGAAAAAGTTAAGACTCCCCTGAAATGAAGTGTTACTGATGCTTTATTTGACTACATATAAGTAAAGGATGGTTTAGAGCACTGGTTCTTAACCTGGGTTCGATCGAACCCTAGGGGTTCGGTTAGTTGGCTCAGGGGTTCGGTGGAGCCTCTGCCGCGGAGGTCAAGACATCATGTCTATTCAAGATAACATGCCCCGCTTGACCATCACTGGCTGCAGATGATCACGTGACATTACTTGGCCAATCAGTGCTGCGAGGAATTTATATATCTTGAATTTGAAAAAGAACATATTCAATTTTACACTAAAGTAGGGTTCGGTGAATCCGCATATGAAACTGGTGGGGTTCGGTAGCTCCAACAAGGTTGAGAACCACTGGTTTAGAGTGTGATTTGACAGTACTAGCCTAACAAAACCTGGCTATCTTTAATGAAAAAGAACTACATTTTAAAATTTGCTCACTGGAACCAATAAACTCATTTGATTTGTTGGGGGGAAGGGGTGGCTAAATACACTACCAGTTTACATTCAGCTAGAGCTTTCATTCATTCAACTCATTCCTGTTGAATTTATTGATTATTGAACATTTTTTTTAACATTTAACATGTCACATGATGGCCGGTCGATCGAGTGATTAGCACGGCGGCTTCACAGTTCTGGGGTCGAGGGTCCGATCCCAGGTCAGTCCTCACTGACGTAGACCAAAAAATTACTTTGCAGATGTAAAAAAAAACCAAGAACAAGAAAAACAATTACGTTATGGTAATTCTTGTAGTGAGCAGGATGTATATCTAAAGAAGACAAGGCTTTTTTCCATATTTCCTGTAGATCATATTTTCAGTTCAAAAATTTATTCATTCATTAATTTTTCTCGGGCCACTTATCCACATGAGGGTTGTGGGGGTGCTGGCGCTTATCCCAGATAACTACGGGAAGTAGGTGAGTGGATCCTGAATTTGTTGCCAGCCAATCTCAGGGCACAATGATATGAATCACGAACACACTCCTACCTAGGGTATAACTTCGAGAAAATTTCCAAAGTCTATAATTTTGACTTAAATTTAACAGAATACAAAAAAATGTCAGGTCCTCTTGAGCGAATCACAATCTTTTGGCCCTGGTTTAAGTTTTGCCACGGGTTATGACTGTTTACTTGTGAATTTTGATGGAAAGAACATGTGTGTTTGATTGTGAAGCAAAGCATCAAGCTGGGCTTTTGCAGAGGTGCCCAAATGATGGGAGACAAGAGGAGAACCTTTGCCCTGCAGAATCAGTCTTCTCCTACACAGCTGCAATGACGCATACTCCAGATGTCGTTGGGTGTCAAAGTTGTCCGGGTTATGTTAAGAGCAATCTGGGTGGGCAAAATCATATTCCTTCATCCTCCTCCATATTCCACAATCCTCGCCTTGCCTTCCAGTTGTCCATAAAGTACATTAGCCAGATATGCTGATTATTAATGTATTAATCTGTGCAAGACACAGCAAGATTTCAATCATGGCTCTGAAAAGAGGAAATTTGATTACTGATCACGACTAAGGATCATGTCCCAAGACATGCACTTCTTTGAATCACCCAAAAATATTGTGCTCTATGGTTACATAACTATACAGAACAGAAATAAAAATGAACATCCTATATTTTCCCACAGAGCAGAGTGTCACAACTGACTCTTTCAAATATGGATGGTTTTAAAAATCGACATAAATACGTAATCCACTGACACCTCTCACATGTCAAAACTCAATCATAGATTCATGGCCAACAAAAAGGCACTTTAAAGCAGCCATGCCCTAACATTAAAACTAGCCCTAAAATTAATTTTTGGTAAATGCAACTCTCTAAATCTAAGAGGCAATGGGATTATCAGAAAGGAACCCTCACCCATAGAGACCACAGATTATAATCTGTGAAGTTTAAGCAGATCTTTTTCATGGCAGGCACCTTCATTGGATGATGGAACTTTTTGTCACACTCACAAAAACATTGTTTTCTGTCAACAAAAGACTTTTAGTGATGTTCTTTGCTCTTTTTTTAAACGAGGAAATTAGGTGTGATTCTGACAAAACTTGTGAACAGGAAGTGCTTTGCACTTTGACATTGTATTCAAGCAGACACATAGTTGCTTGCTGTGCACGTCTGCAGCTCTTGCATCTTCCTTCTGATTGGCTCGGTCAGTAGATGGCCGCGAAGTGGTTAGACCCTTGAGTTTGGCAAGAAAAGGAAGGAAACTAATATTTGAATTCACTTCACAAAGATCTCCTCTCATCTCATCTTCTCCCGCTTGATCCGAAGTCACGTCGTGGGGGCAGCAGCTTCAGCATAGAGGCCAGCCGCGAGACATAGTCTTCCCAGCGTGTCCGAAGTTCGGCCCCGTGGCCTCCTTGCGGTGGGACGTGCCCAGAACACCTCCCGAGGGAGGCGTCCAGGGGGCATCCTGATCAGATGCCTGAGCCAACTCATCTGGCTCCTCTCGATCTGGAGGAGCAGCGGCTTTACTCCGAGCCCCTCCCGGATGACCGAGTTTCTCACCTCACCTCTAAGAGAGAGTCCGGACATCCTGCAGAGAAAACTCATTTCCAGCCGCTTGTATCCGGGATCTTGTTCTTTCGGTCACGTCCCACAGATCGTGACCATAGATGAAGGTGGGAACGTAGATCAACCTGTAAATAGACAGCCTCGCCTTTTGGCTCAGCTCCTTCTTCACCAGGACGGACCGGTGCAGCGTCTGCATCAGTGCAGACGCTGCACCGATCCGCCTGTCGATCTCCCGTTCCATTCTTCCATCACTCGTGAACAAGAACCCAAGATATTTAAAATCCTCCACCTGGGGAAGGACCTGATCCCTGACCCCGAGAGAGCATGGCACCTTTTTCCGACTGTGCTGATTCTCATCCCGACCATTTCACACTCGGTTGCGAATCGTTCGAGAGTTGGGGATCACCGCTTGCTGCAGTCAACAGAACCACATCATCTTCAAAAAACAGGGATAAAAAACTGAGGCCACCAAACCAGACCCCCTCAACGCCACGGCTGCGCCTATATACGGTCCATAAAAGTGATGAACAAAATCGGTGACATAGGGCAGCCCTGGCGGAGTCCAACCCCCACTGGAAACGGATCATGACTTACTGCCAGCTACGTGGACCAGACTCTGACACCGGTCATAAAGGGACCAGACTCCACGTAACAAGGTTTCCGGGAATCCCATACTACCCAAGTACCCTTCACCCGACTCCCCGGGGGACACAGTCGAACGTCTTCTACTTCATCCACAAAACACAAAGGGCGAACTCGCATGGCGCCCGAGGACCCTGCCTAGGGTGTAGAGCTGATCCTTTGTTCCACGGCCAGGACGAAAACCACACTGATTCAACCTCGCAGTGGACCCTCCTCTCCAGTACCCCAGAATCGACCGTCCCGGGGAGGCTGAGGAGTGTGATTCCATGATAATTGGAGCACACCCGCCGGTCCCCCTTCTTAAAAAGGGGAACCACCACCCAGGTCTGCCAATCCAGAAGCCTTGTGCCCGATGTCCACACAATGATACAGAGGCGTGTCTTCACAAAGTTATAAAGTAAATTTGGCCAGCACCACTGATTTTGAAGGCACTGTACATATTAGTTTGAAATACAAAATTTCACTGTAATCTAATTGGACAAAATATCAAACATCTCCAAGAACTCAAATCCATGCAAGCAAGAGAAAATGTAGAGAGTAGGTGTGACACATTAATTCATTCATTTTCTGAACCGCCTTATCCTCACTAGGGTCGTGGATGGTGCTGGAGCCTATCCCAGCTGACTCCGCGCCAGGGGGGTGGCCAGCCAATCGCAGGGCACGAGGAGACAGACAACCATTCACGCTCAAACTCATACCTAGGGCCAATTTAGAGTGTCCAAGCAGCCTACCATGCATGTCTTTGGAATGTGGGAGGATAGTGGAGTGCCCGAAGAAAATCCACGCAGGCCCGGGGAGAACATGCAAACTCCACAGAGGTGGACCGAACTGGATTACAACCCAGGACACCAGAACTGTGAGGCTGACGCGCTAAACACTCATCTGTCGGGTTGCCCACAGGATGCCCAAGGAGTCAATATTTGTTGTGATTTCAGCACTGGGCTTTGACTTGCAGCACAAACTCACCACCTCATAAATGACAGCATACTACCTTATGTACCCTGCCATTTTAAGCTGTCCATTCCTGCCTCTCTTTCCCACTTTATCAGCCCTTGCTGTCACTTTCAGCGCAGCTACCAGTGCTCCTTCGCCAATGTGTTTCATGACCTCAACTGACAAATTGTGGGATATGATTTATGTGAACCATTGAAGGAGTGTCGCAGTGGGAGGGAATTCCTCCACCAGCTGTATCTTCTTCAAATATCTGCTTCCATGTCAACTTTCATTCATTCACCCATCATCTATACCACTCATCTTTGCAAGGGTTGGGGAGGTCGCGCTCAGAATCATACCGAGACAAAGCGGGAATCGACCCCTCGCTTACCTGCAAGTCAGGGAAGTGAACCACTACACCATCAGGTGGCTGGCTCCATATTATCTTTGGTTTTGAAGTGTGTTACACATTGGCAGGAATGAAATTTAGGTCACTTGTCATGTTTTAGAAAGGTCTTTCCAGGATAACAGTGTCCCATAACATTCTCAATGCGCATTTATTTCCGATCGAATCAGATGGACTTGATGATGACGAGTATGATGCTCTGAATTCGGACTTGCACGACTCTCCAAACTCAGCATGCTACTAAGTTTGTCATGTGTCTGTTTTATTGCCAATAAACATCCTAAATGTGACAATAATGTTTAGTGGCATCTAACAGGGTGGAAGCATGTAAATGATTTTTTCAAGGGTCTTGGTAGTTTATCACTTGCAGGGGGTGTTGGGAGACTTTTAGCACCGGTGAATCGTAATATAACATAAACAAATTTAAATGAACTTGGATTACAATGGAGATACACTCAAAAATAAGTTTAATCTAACCTTACACTAAACTTAATTCTAATTTTGTTTTACATTTTTATACAATTCTCCCGGCCGGGTTGGCTCTGTTGGCCCCGCCTCCACAGTGACTTTCAGTCAATATCGAGGGTTGTTGGAGTTTGTATTCCCTTCAAAATATTCCAAAAATGATGCACACAAATGTCCTCACAATAGGATAACGCACGACCACTTGCCGACGAGAAGTAGTCTTGATTTAGCGATCGCTCCACAAACGGGAGCTAACAGGCTAAGGGGGGAAAAAACACTGAAAAAATGCAACGCTTTGCCCAGTGCTCGCAGAGACATTACAAAGAGGTAGTTGCGACCAGAGACATTACAAAGAGGTAGTTGCGACCAGAGACATTACAAAGAGGTAGTTGCGACCAGAGACATTACAAAGAGGTAGTTGCGACCAGAGACATTACAAAGAGGGAGTTGCGAGCCAGTGCCCCTGATGTTCTTATGAGCAGCTAACGAGAAGTAATATATACTCGTAGCGATCGCTCCGCCATTCGCGCTGAGTGACGAAAAAAAACACCGAAAAAAATGCAACGCTCCGCCCAGTGCTCGTAGATATCTGTTATACACGAAAGAGATGCGGCAAAAAAGACAGTGAGCTACAATGATAAACAGCCTCTCATGTCTTGGCCACCTGGCTTTCTCGTATCTCGAAATTTTTCTCGTATCTAGAGATAATTATTCGCTCGAAATTTTACACATATCTCGAAATGCTCGTATGTCGGGTTGCTCGTATGTCGAGGTACCACAAGTATTGAGACATCTAATGATAACACACAATTATATTTCTGGCATACAGCCTTCCCTCGACTTGTCGCGACTGTTTTTCTGCTATTAATTATATATATATATATATATATATATATATATATATATATATATATATATATATATATATATATATATATATCCTTCATTCCTTCCTAACAGCTTCCACTCGTCTGGGAAAGCATCATGAAAAGTAAAGTCCCACTCTTGATTGATTATTTGATAAATGAATGAGAAGCACAATTCAATCCTTTTTGTTCCCTAAAATGCAGATTTACAGCTCAGACTCATGCTACGAATTCTAATGCAACATAAACCAAGGGGGATGAGTAACAAAGTAGCAATTGTTTCATTATCAATCGCCCACCAGCGGCAAAAGAGAGACGATTACAAGGGGGCTGAGTGGCGGCAGCCGAACCCAACAGGCAAACTGTATTCCCGCCAGTGTGGGGTTTATGTTTCATAAAGGCACAAATAGGATTTATGTAGATTGTGGTTGGGAGAAATTGTTGCCGTGCGTGAGAGTGAATGTTATACCACTTTTTTATTATTAGAATTTAAATGACTTTGGTACAGTGCTTCTGTACTCTTGATACTTATCAAGTTAATCCCACTCTCCTCTCAAATTCACACTCCTAGCTACTTTAATTAGCATAGTGCCAGCAGTCTGGAAGGCAGCGGGAAGATAGGGGGTGGGGTTGGTTGGGTTGAGAAAAAATGTATGAAGAACAGCGATATTGCGTGGTAAGAGACTGAAGGCCTGTTTGTGTGTTGAGGCTGGTTGCATCAACCCCCGTGTGTTGGTTCGGGCTGGATATTTTGTTTTGTCATTTTGCATTTCATCTAGAGCAACATGTCGCAAATTGGCTCCTGAGAAGCATCATACATTCAGCGTGCAGTTGCTTTTGATGGCACTCTCATGGAGGTTTGCTTGAATAGGGAATTTACAGTGGGAATGTATGATCTGTCTAGAGGAAGCAAAAGGCTCGCCAGCGCAAAGCGAGGAATATCTCAGATCAGTGACGATATGAAAGGAGACACGGAGACAGCTTGCCGTCAATTCATGCTTTTGGCTTCCGGTGAATGAACTATTGAAAAGCAAATGTCTTTATACGAATTAGAGGCTAAGGCCATACCCACATGAGCACTATTGCCATCATAAAACCCTTTGAAACAGCATAGCCTATGTTTAAAAGACTCACGAAAGTGAATTCAGAGCTTTGTTTCTAAAGACATTAGACATTTTTGAAGATTATTCCTGAAAACATGAGCAAAGATTGAGAACCAATGAACAAACAGTAGCAATAAAGCTGGTTTCAGCTTTCCACATTTTGAGTGGTTAAAACAGTCCGTAAACATTTACTTGGGGCAATTTGACAGCCTTTCTTTTCCTGTCTTTGTCGGGCACAACTGTGTTTTACTTAATCATCTTTTTCTAAATTTTTTAGTACAATTTTGTACAACTCTTGTTTGCATACAGACAGCCCGATTGGAGAGTGAATGAATGAATAAATATTGTTTGCAAGTTCTTCCCATGTAAGTGTTGCTTTTCACAGGGTACTTCAGTTTCCTCCCATATCCCAAAAACGTGGTAAGGTGGGTAAATATTCTAAATTGTCCTGAGCTGAGTGGGAGCGTGAATGGCTGTTCGTCTCTTCGTTCTCTGTGCCCATAGTTGGCTGGGGTAGGCTCCAGCACCCCCTTGACCCTTGTGAGGATAAGTGGTGTGGAAAATGAAAGAATGAATGTAAAACTATACAATATTTTCTCATATTACAACCATTTTTTTGGTTCTTGACAATTGTGTTGCTTAATTAGAACTTTTGATGAAAAGCATTCTTTTGAACAAAAGAGCTTTTCTAGATTATAACAATACAGTGGTACCTCTACTCACGAATGCTTCTACATAAATTTTCAGGTTACGAAACCCAAAATTACTGTTGAAATATACGAAAACATTATCCGAGTTACAAAATCACGCAAATAATACATTAAATAAATTTCCTGTATCCATTATTCTAATTTGAAATTGTTTATAGCATTGCGTCCTGCCTCCCATTGGCTGTCTATCAACAACAACTCTTCATGATTTTATTATTTTTATTATTTTCGGGTGTGGTTAAAGACACTTTGTTCTTTATTTAAAATGAATGGTTCAAATGAAATGAAGAAGCAGGTCCTGTTATCCATCCGTGACTCATATTACAAGTTCAATTTAATGCTAAGTTGTTTACATGTGTGATCATGTGGATGTTTGTGTGATTTGTCTGTTAGCTTCCTCCTCGCACTTATGCACCTGCACGAATAGAAAATGTTTTGTATGCTTGTTATTAATTTTAATACTTTAACTATTTTAATAATTTTCTCATCATTTTGTCAAATTCTTGTGTATTTCACACATTTTTCATTCAAAATTCGGACAGTTTGTTCATTTTTAAAGGGTTTAATTTGAATTTTTTTCTAAGACCATGGAAGAAATGTGAGAATTTAAATATAAAACATTCCTCTATTTAGGAAAATCCAAGGTACGAAATAAGTTCTGGAAGAAATTAATTTCGCAACCAGAGGTAACACTGTATTCATTGATGTTTTGTGTTTTGATCAATTTCTATTTGATTATACTTATCTAATTCCAACTCTATTAACTCTTGCGCCTTTAATGTTAACCAACACACGGACGGAAGCACTTTGAACATGAATTTGAGCACACATAAACACTCCCAAAACTTACAAAATAGGCATCTAAGTGAGATATGGCCACTCGCAGCTTCTGTGTGAGAACTTTTTACAGTTGTCCCAGTGTTTAATACATGGCTGGAACGAGGTACTGTAAGTGTGTGTAAATGTAAGTGTACTGCATATAATGCATAATAAAGATGTCTTGGAACGTAGATTATTAAGGAAAGCTTTGATCTTTATCATAATGCTTATCCCTAGGGTACTTTTCTAGCTTTATCTTTAGCTGAACACTTAGCCCCTATGCCAATCCTCTGCCTTTATAGTCTAAATCCATTCTTTTTGTAAGGCTTTCCTCTTTTGGGTTGAGTGTAAAAGTGAATGTTGCCAGTCAAACCTTTAGTGAGAAGAAGTTGCACAAAAGTCCAGCAAATGCCAAGCCACATTTAGAGTCTTCAGTGACCCTGACATACATCTTTTTGAAATATTGGATGAAGTTTTCCGGTGAAAATCTATGCATGCTTAGGGCGGGCTAGAGCTGAATCCCAAACCTCATAACTATGAAATTGCCGAAGGTGCTATCCAGAGTGTTGTTGGGTGACTTTTTAATGATTTCCCCTCAAGCAACACACTTATGACTTGAGAATACTGTGTCCAATCATTTCTGCACTTCTGCACTGTATTCAAGTGACGGATGTGCTTCCAAAAAGTGAGGTTCGTATGCGATTAGCAACAACCTTCACCTTTGGTCGTTCTCCATCTCTGCGGTTCCTGCAGCTAAGCTGAGCTCAGAAGCTGTCCTCATTCTTTGCCTTGTCCATTGCATGTAGGCGCCAGGAAATCTCCTTGCGCCTTGAGAAGAAGACCCGTCGTGCAGGTAGATACGGAAGTAGCCAGGGAACTCCGCCTGTGCCACTGCAAAGAATTAAACCGGATTGAGAAGAGCCGAGCAGACAAATTGTGGTCCAAGGTGACTTTGTGATCACGTTCCAGAGTGTAGCAGCCTGAAATCTGTGGCTTTGTGTTGTGTTTATGTGGTTTTGGACAATGAAAGAGTCTCAGTCTATGACGCATGCTCCTCTATTGACCTCTTTATCCTATACACATTGAACTTTTTAAATGAAAGTGGAACAATTGTGAAATGTTTGATCAATCATGTTATAAAAATAATTTAATCTTCAATTATTCATATTTCAAAATAATGAAAAATACTTACTTATACCTTCAAACAAACTTTCACTCTATTGCTGTTTAGGCCTAACCAGAAATTTTACATATATTTTACCCCCATTAAAACAAAATATTGACCCATATAATAAAACTACATTAAACCAATACTAATGATAATAATAACATTTTTTTTAATTGACATGATTCTCAGATAATTCAAGGATAGTAATTATTCTTTTTATATTCTTATATCGGCTCACTGATGGTGAAGTGGTTCATTCGCCCGACTTGCGTGCAGGCAAACTTGGATTGATTCCCGCTCATTTGCGGTGTGTGATTGTGTGTGCAAATGCTTGTCTGTTTTGGTGAGACTGACTTGCAACCAGTTTAGGGTGTAGACCATCTTTCACCCAAAGTTAGTTTGGAAAGGCTCCAGCACCCCACAACCCTGACAAGGACAGGCAGTGTTGGACATGAATGAATGAACAATGTTATCTTTTAATTCAATTTTGAATGAATCTCCTCCATTTTTAGAGAAACATTTGAGTAACATTTTACCTTCATGTCGGGCCTCCTCGGAGATTTCCTGGAGTGAGGATTGACAATACGAAATACAGCAATGCTGTAAGGTTTTTTTGTTCACTTTTAATTTGACTTTCATTCAATTAACTTTAATCCCTCAATAGGAATTTAAATTACATTTTAGCTCAATTAAAATGAGATATTGTCATTGTTGAGTAGTAAGAAAGTACAACTGTAATAGTGCCACGTGCAGTGGTTGGTCTCCCGACTTCAGTGCGGACAGTATGGGATAGATTCCCGTGAATGGTTGTCCCTTTCATTGTGCCCCCTACGATCGGCTGGCAACCAATTTGGTGTGTCCCTCGCCTGCTTCCCGTGGTTGGCTGGGACTCCCTGCAACCCTTGTGTGGATAAGCGATAATTCAAATTTGGGATTTTAAAAATATTTGACCTGTCATACAAGATAACTGTTAGCTATAACTAAAATAAAAAAGAACAAAGAAGAGTTGTCCTTAAGGCTTGCTTGCTGAAAAAGTAAGGCAGAAATTTCTGCCATAAATATTGATAAAACAATTTGAAGGTAAATATCAGCAACTAGAAATATCTTGGCATTTACCAAACAAAGCAACGCAAGGTTTATCAGCCTGGCTGTTGGTAATCTCGCAGACAAACGCAAACAAACACATTTGAAAGAAAGTGATTTGAACTTAACCGACTCCCTTTGCCGCCATTAAAGGTTGCTCCCCGCATTACCTGAAAATATGACATTATGCAGAGTAGCATCTCTATGTGAAAAAAGAGGCAGTCGACACTGGCACAACATAAAAATATACCCTCATTTAATGTCTTCTAATAACAGTTATTGATTTTTCATTTATCTTCTACCAACCCAAGGATGTGTCGTCATTTAAAAACTAAAATGACAATATTGACTATAAAAATGATACCATTTACAGTTGCGGCAGAGAGTTGGAGAAGGTGGTGTGAAACGCAACAGAAAATAATTGAGAAGCATTGCCTAAAAGAAGAATAACTACTTCTCATCAATCCACACAAAAAAAATATTTCTTTCCAACAACCATTGTTTACATCGTCCTTTCTCAAAAGTGTGGTGACCTAAAAAATTCCTGCTGCCAAATAATAACCTAAACAGAAGTAAATTGCGCTGATGATGATGTAACAATTGAGGATGGTCATTTTTGCGCAAGCGTAGTTTGTACGCATGCTGGTATACCTTACAGAAATGAAGGGATCATAAGCGCTCCTTAAACAAAGTGTGGACAGGTACGAATTAGTGAGCAAAATACCTAAGAAAAATGTATCCATCCTGGTGAAGACATTACCTGAGCCCGGTATAAGACCTGGGTGTGTACCTTATATCACCTTCCTGCCACTAAATTGTCATTCTATAAGGCTTATCTTCAAGGACTACGCTCATCTGCCAAATTTCCAAATTGCGCAAAAATAAAGTTGTTTTACATCTGAGCGGAGTTGAGCCATCGGAGAAAATAGAGCCTATATGTATCTAAGAAGAATTAACAAATCTAAGCATTCTCATCTTCACAAGGAACAGGAATGTAACGTTTAAATGCTTTTGTGGCTCCGATGATGAAACACCTCCTCGCTCAGCTTGAATGACAAAAAAGGGGGAAGGAAGTTAAAGTGAACATAAAAGAGAGTTGGGGTGAGAGGATGAGGTCGGAGGTGAAGTGGCACTGCGGGATGAAGAAGTGTGTGTGTGTGTGTGTGTGTGTGTGTGGGTGGGGGGGTCGTGTTTGTGGAAGTGAGGGGTGGTTGAGGCAGCTGTTTGTCTAGCCCAGTAGGAGCTCAGATAGTTCAGACCTGCAAGCACGCTCTACTACATCCCAATAGGATCCACTTGACTGGAGCCACACATCCCATTTGTTTTGCAGGCACTGATTGAGGCTACGGAAAATGAAGATTTCACTGAATTTCCTTTTCCTCCTCTTTCTAAAAATCCTCTTTTTACAAATTCAAATGCGGTTAAGATCCCATGTAGACCCTTTTTCTAAGTTTGTGCGTATGTTTGTGTCTACAAAAAGAGGCACCCCTCTTGAAAAAAATAAATCTGCAAGTGTAAGCCCCCTTGAAAGTGTCCCTCTTGAAGGACTGTTTAAAAAGGGACGCCCCCCTCTTTGTGCCCACTGTTCTGGTTGGCGTATGGAGGGGCTTTTGTCCCCCTCTTTTATGTGTGATCACAATGGGCTGGACCATTTGAAACACAACAGTAGATGAACTGCACTGACAGTGTATTAAACTCTGATGAATTGCCTGTGCGAGGCATAGATCAATGTCCTTCAACCCCCGAGCACGCAACGAAGGCCAGGCCTTGTCTTGGCTAAATGGAACAGGTTGCTGGATCCTTTCACAAACCCTGATGATATTCATGTTTTGTTGAAGCCGAAGCCTTTTTAAAATGTGTAAATCTTCCCAAAGAACTCCTACTTTTTCTTTTTTCTCCTTCACCTTTTCATTCTGGGAGTTGATATTGTGCGCTGTTCATTTCAGGGGCGCTCTCAGTCTAGACTAGAGTTGGAGACCCTTGTTTCTTGGCTTTCTGACTAAAAAGAATAACTATTACTATATTAAAATAATGTTTGGCCACTTGTCTGCTAGGGCATCAACTACAGATTCCAACTATTTCAAGTTTTCTTGATAGTTTACTATCAAATCATGAAAAAAATCACTACAAAATAAATAGAAATATATTGGCATTTGTTACCATATACAGTTAGGCCAGGGTGATATGAGAACAATAAATAACATCAGTCGATATCAATAATCATCACGATAACTATCACATCTTTTGTCTTTCAAAAGATGGGGTTCAAACTTCTGTGAATGAAAAACACTCATTATTCATTTATGAATGTAACCATCTCTTACTTTAAAAGAGAATATAAAATATGATTTTAAAAAGTCTTTTTGTTGTTCTGCTGTGCAACAAGAGATAAGACAACTACCTCCTAAAACTATCAAAAGTAATGAATAATAAAACCTAAAATAGTTTTGACAGTCATCTTGATTTTTTATAAATTTGCCTTCAAAACTGCTGTGTAAAATGAAATGAAATAATACTCATCAACTGGAGACATCATAACAATTGGCAAGCAGACTATTTTCAGCCTCACAAAAAGAAACTATATGTATGTACATTTACCTCACAAATGGGAATTTAAATAAAAGTTGGATGAATTTAAGCCAGTGCACACTTAATGTCGTAGTTTCAAGAAAATTTGGGAAGGTACATTTTGATTCTCTGAAGTCAGGCCATACGTTTGTAGTGAGTGGGTCGTTTATGGAGTATAACGCCAGTCAGCATTGTAAGACGAAACATACAGAAAAATACAGACACTTGACTGAGGCAGATATACGGAAATTTGCTTGCAAAGCTGGGAAAACAACATTTTGGTAAACTTGATTAAAGAGTGCTTGGTACACTTTATGGCGCTAACATGTCCAGAGGAAAAAAGGCATTTGAGAAACTCATGCAGAATTTCCAATTGCATCTTGAAAGTGTTAAAACTGTTTTAGCCACTCTATTGCTAACCATGTTAAAAACAGCTTTTCTAATCTACTTCGTCTACTGAACGTTGGTCTGGAACTAGCGTTCACGTCGCATAAGCATGGTGTAATTTTGGGGTGTTCAGGTGGTGTAATTGCAGTTTAGATTTATCAAATGTTATCGAACGTTATTATTATTGTTGACAAAAATTATTTGACGATAATTATCATTTTATCGTCCAGGTCTAATATAAACCTTTGAAACAAATTTGTTTTTCGTCTAAGGAAAATTTTTCCTATTCTTTTCTTCTGCAGGTGTGGTTCAGCAACAGACGAGCCAGGTGGCGTAAACAGGCCGGTGCCAATCAGCTCGCTGCCTTTAACCACTTACTTCCCGGTGGATTCCCACCCACTGGCATGCCCACTTTGCCCACGTACCAACTTCCAGAGTCTAGCTACCCCGGCACCGCCCTATCACAGGGTGAGTGCAGTACTCATGTACTGTATGTTCCCATTATTTTAGCTTTCATAGTCCATACAGTGGCTATATGACAAACTGACAGTCTCATACTATGTATTATACTAATTTACCAACATTGTCTACAGAAAAAAGGAGTCGAGGACGTAGAATTTGATTCCGTTGCTGGGGACACCTATCAATATTCAGCTGCTTTTGTGTAGCCACTACTATCATTACAAATGCTTCTTAAAATGTTTAGTTAGGGGTTAAATAGAGTGTTTCTGGGCACCTCTAACCTCAATATTTTGCTGATTGGTTTTCACTAATAATACATGTGAAAAGCTGCCCATCTCGGAATGGTAAAAGATGTCGTTTTTAAAGTTATATGCAACCTGTCTTTAGATTTTTGTCGCTTTTGCTAAAAAAAAAGGATCACTTAGGTGCAGTTGAGGACTTGAGTAAACTCAAACCTGCTATTATTACATAAAATTGCCACTAGTAACAAAAATTAAACCTTTATAGTGATGTCATATACATTTTCCATTTGTGCACACGTGTTTAAGATTTGAAGATTGGCAAAGGAAAGACTGGAACATGAAATAAGACATTTCTTTCAAAGTCAGAGTGCAAGTTACACCAAGAAAAAGGCTTATCAAGCTTAAAATTGCTAATAGATTTAGGCATTATTTTTGTAGTAGACAAATAGCCAACAAATTTACAGAAAAAATGGTATAGCCTGGATTATATATTGTTTTACAGATACATAGTGCTGCCAACTTTTTAGCTGGTGGATGTCAGTATATATTAATTTATTCAAATACGTTACCGAAAAAAAGCAACACGTAAAATTTGGAGGTAATGTCTTACAATTGTTATTCAAATTATGTTGTTCTGTTAAATTAGCTACTGACAATGCAACTTAATAATAAAATAAAAACACCCTTTAGTTGTTATAATGGACAGAATTAATAATTCCCATACAAAATCTGTATCCTCGACTGTAGTTTTGTTTGAAAGTACCAGCAACATCGTTTCTACGTGGAGCTCGGCAGTATGTGGAGCCCTTAATTAGTGGGAAGTAGTAGTCTAGTTTATTAATAAAGTACCAACAACTTTGCAGAGCTAATGTACATTGTGATCTGATATTTAGACTTGGTGCAGCTGTCTGTTATTTTGACAAACCCTGCACTAAAAAACTGGACATGAGGTTTTAGCTGAATTGAAAATTCAATACTTTTTTTCCATCAGTCAAGTCATGACAACCTGGTAATGTAAAAATTGGAGCGTATCTTTACACCTACCTTTAAACCCAACATGATGTTTTTGATCCGGTGGTTTTCAATATGTGTTATGTGTTGGACCAATCTCAGCCAATTTAAACCAATTTTTTTTATCTGTTATTTTCTTTTGCTCTCAGAGGGCAGTACCTTGCACAGACCTCAGCCCTTGCCCCCGTCTTCCATGCACCAGGGAGGCCTGAGTGACAGCAGCTCGGCGTACGGCCTGTCGTCCAACCGCCACAGCTTCTCCAGCTACTCCGATTCCTTCATGAGCCCCTCGGCTTCTGGCAACCACATGAATGCAGTCGGAAATGGGCTCTCCCCACAGGTCAGTCCAACTCTATCGCCATCCTGTCTTTCTCCCACTTTGCTCATGTGAGAATTGTCACTGGATGTCAGAGTATTTGAGTGCAATTAAAAATGTTGGGCGGAATAACCACCAATGTGGGCTTTTATGCCTTCTTTCCAAAGCCGTTGGATTTATTTCAGGCACTCCAAATTGCTACATTGGTAAAACAATTGGATTAACATCAACAAATTAAAATTAATCTTGATAGTAGACAGCGAGCGCTCGAGCTGCTCCAAACAGCCACTTTCCTGGGATGTCTAAATCCTGCGCGGCGCAGCCAGAACACATGGAGATGAAATAATTAGCTCAAGCTTAAAAATGTAGACCCGTAATCTTCTGGTGTAATTGTCTCGCTGCAAGACCGCATTTTTTTTAAATCCCCCTTTTTCTTTTCTGTTTTATTTCAAACATTTGCAGAGAAATTAGTCGTATTTTTAATACAATTTTGGCTCTCCTATTTCCTTTTTTAATAAAGAGGCCCATGAGTTGACCTTCTCGGGCGTTGTGGTCTTGGTTGCGCTTTAAGCGGCACAGAATGGCAAAGAAATGATTTGTAAATGATGCAAATCATGTGTACGGAGTGAATTATACACAATTACCCATCAAGACTGGCCAGCCTTGCCCACCCTCACCGACAAGATGCGGTTAACAAGCAGAAAATAAGATTGAAATGGTGCGTAAAGAGTTGAAAATGAATTTCAATGCTGCATTTGTCCACAATTACCCCCATCATTCACGTGTTTTATTTGAGCACCCCTGACCCCCTTTTTTAAATATTTCTCAAAGCTTATTCTCTGTGTTTTTTAAATGAAAGAATTAGGGATTTTGTGACCAAAAAAAGAGATTTTCTTTTCTGCTGTAGCGACAGAGGAGTATAACCCAGCTGCTCACAGTCTGTTTGATTATAAAATCATGGTGCAGGGCAGCTTTAAGCAGTTAATGCTCCAGCTGCAAAACTTGCAGAAAAACATCAGGAAAAAAAGTATAAATAATAAATTATGCTAACCCTAAATTAATTTATGATTACTGACATTAATATACGAACCACCACTTTCATAAAACAACCATGATGTGATTTGATCTTAGCCCTTTGTTTGTTCAATAAATTTTTAATTAAAGACAAACATTTTTTTTAATTCATGAGTCACAAATGATTCCACATTGTATTAATTATGCACATTTTTTAAAGGAAATGTCAAATTCAGCACTAATGCCATCAACATTTAGCAAAAATGGAGCCTATACTTTATTTTAATAAGCCAATAATGATAGCTTTGTAAACAATGTGTATGAGTTTATAATAGACGGAGATGTAGCAAATACTCTATATTATTAACTCACTTAACTTAAACAGATTTTCAAAATTGAAATAAAAAATTGTTCGCATTTGTGCAAGACACGTAGCCATTACTCTTCTTTGGGAAAATGAATTAAAACGCTTTCTGTACATAGTTTGTTATACATTAAAAAAAAATTAATAAACTAGCAGGAACAACATAAGAAAATAATCCTAATGTTTTTCAAGTGTTAATTGACAAGAAATGTGACTTTATTTTTAAACCAGCTATAAGCTCATCTATATTGTGGTAAACAGACTCAAATTGTGTTGATTTTCTCAGAGGTCCCTGTTCTACTGGGTGTTTTTCTTGTTTCGTTTCTGTGGATTCTTGAGATTTTTGGGGGGTGGATGTTTTGATACGTCATGCCACGCTTATGTGCAGGATGGTGCAGCTTTCCCACCAGTCTCTCAGCATGGAAACGAAACGTTCTCACTAGCAGAGGAATCAAAGTTCATGCCGGTGGTAACGGCATCCTGCTGAGCAAGCAAACAATTGTGCAAACATACTAGCAGTTAGTTAAACTGGCTTGCAATTAAATATATACTCATTCATTTCAATTGAGTTAATTCGTCATGATTTACAGTGCTTCATGGCAAAAATCCACTTGAAGAGCAATTCATTAGAATGGAAATAAGCATTTAGTATTGTTCAGTCGGTTTGTAGGAAATACACTTGTGCATTGCAAAGTCTGAGCAATACGACCCTTGGCTGAAAAATACAAATTCTCTGCTTCCCAACAAATGGACTATGGTGGCATGCCGCCAAGTCCCTAATGGAATCCTGCAGCGTTTAGTGAGGCCCGACAGGAGCCCCGTGTCCATTCCAATCCCGTAACCTGTCCCAAAAGCACAGGTTTTCCCCTTTCATTATGGCCAGCAGAAAAGCTATCACATGAAAAAAAAGTGAAAGGGCTCGCCATTTTCATTTTGCTGATATGTGACTGCTGCTTGAAGAGTGGCAATGGGTTAGCTGTGCATGGCTGGGCAACAGCAATGACACCAGAAGTGTTTTGTTTGTTGCTCGTGTTTTTTATTTGGTTGCACAGGAGGTGCCACACGTACAAACTCACAACCCAAGTTTAGTCTTGCCTTTCTTTGTGTTTTTTTCATTCATTGTGAATGAGCATAGTTTCAACAAAGAGTAAGTAGTTGGGATTGGGGCCTAACATTTCTTGTATTAATAAAAGCATTAATAAAACTTAAATAAAACTAAATTGCCACAACCCCACTTAAATGGAATTCTACCTCATATACCCTTGGGAGGATAGGCGATGAGAATGATTAATGTCTCATCTAATCTTATTTTCTGAACTGCTTTATCCTCATCAGGGTCGCGGGGGTGCTGGAGCCAATCTCAGCTGTCTCCGGGCCAGAGGCGGGGGACACCCTGAATCGGTGGCCAACTGATCGCAGGGCACAAGTAGATGGACAACCATGCACACTCACATCCATACCTAGGGGCAATTTAGAGTGTCCAATCAGCCTACCATGCATGTCTTTGGAATGTGGGAGGAAACCGGAGTACCCGGAGGAAACCCACGCAGGGGAGAACATGCAAACTCCACACAGCTGGACCGACCTGAACTTGAACCCAGGACCCCAGAGCTGTGAGGCTGACGCGCTTACCACTCGCGTCACTGGGCCGCCAATGATTAATTTATATCTAAAAATAGACTATCATGAATGGTAGGTGGAATTCGAATTTCTTTCACCGTTGCAAGCACAAGATAGTCCAAAATGATTTTGTGTTATCTTACCTGGTTGAAGTTTGTCTTTTATTATTTGCGGCTTGTGGTTTGAGTACAAGCAATTTTATTAGTCAATCTACTGGGAAGGACGGCCCAGTGGGGTCCTGGATTCAAATCCAGGTCGGTCCACCTATATGCAGTTTGCATGTTCTCCCCGGGCCTGCGTGGGTTTTCTCCAGGTACTTCAGTTTCCTCCCACATTCCAAAGACATGCTTGGTAGGCTGGCTGGACACTCTAAATTGCCCCTAGGTGAGTGTGAGCGAGAATGGTTGTTTGTCTCCTTGTGCCCTGTGATTGGCTGGCCACCAATTCAGGGTCTCCCCTGCCTCATGCCTGAAGTCAGGTGGGAAAGGCTCCAGCACCACCCGCGACCCTAATGAGGATAAAGCGGTTCAGAAAATGAAATGGAAGCTACTAGGAAGTCAGTGTCAGGCCTTTCAAGATGTTACCCAATTTGTTGACTTTTACAAACCTGATGGTCACACAACATCTTAATATAAAGGACTAACTAAAATAGCTTGAAAGAGGACATTCTTGACATTTGCATTACAATTTATCTTGCTAACTGGGTAAAATGAATGTTGAACATTTTTAATCTGATATTTAAGAATCAAAGCAAATTGCATCCCTGGTTTAAAGGTTTATGAAAGGATTTTCAATAAGCAAAGAACTGCTATATAACATCTTCACTGACAACCACAAAAAGGGTGCTCTAGGTTGAAGTTTTTTCATAAAAGCAATAGTGATTGGTAGTTATTTGGAGACAAATCGAGTGTTTGGCAAACAAGCCATGTTGTGTTAGCATATAGTTATCTGAATAACTGTCAATAAAGTAATCCCTCGAATATTGCGGTTAATGTAGACCAGACATAGCCGCGATAATCAAAAAATCGCAAAGTAGAGTCACCCCTTTTTCAACTACTTTTTTTTCTTCAGTGCTGAGTCCTAGTAGCAAGAGTGGCTTCCGTTCGTGAATTTCAGCGTGGATTTTCACATTTTTATGAACTTAAAAAAAAAAACAAATTAAAAAAAAAATTAATCGAGGAAAAAAATCGTGAAGAAGTGAATTCGCGATAAGTGAAGCCGCGATCACAGAGGAAAGTCTGTATGTTACTTTAACAGAGCCCTTTGCAGCCATTTCTCCATTTTATTGTTATTACTGTAAATTATATTATTTGTTCTTGGTCTTTGAACAAAATAAAATTTCCCCCCAAAATGTCTAAAACTTAAACTTATACTCAGATGCGACTTATTGTCTGAAAAATACGATACACACGGAAGACAAGCGTAAACCCATGTGCTAGGCTAAATATATGAAGCTGCATTGTATTACAAATTGCATGACAGTACCAAATAAAAGGAAAAATACAAGAACTTGACTGGCTAGGAAATTGAAGCTTTGCCTACGACTAAATGTAAATCATTTTCCAACAAAAAGTTAAGTAAGAAGAGGATGCTGTATACCCAAAGAAAAAAAAAGAGCATTTGAAGATGTGTAACTCTCCCGACACTTATCAACCACTCTTGAGATTACATTGCAATTTTAATGAAGGAAGTAGAAAAAGTTTGCCGAAAAGGCACTCCCTCCGTTTCACAAAAGTGTTTTGGAATGACAGGGATATGTGTGTGTATGCTGAGGGCCTCTGGGCTGTGTGAGTGGGCAGGGCCTACACACACACATACACACACGTACACAGGATCAGAGGCAGTATGCCTCTCTCACCCCTGCCTCCCTTTGATCCGTGTCCCGGGGCCTGCCCGCCTGCACCGCACCAACGCACGCTGACACCGTGCTCACCAGCGACTCCCCACAACTGTCTGTGCGAGATAAGGCAGAGGGGACTCCAAACTAAGCTGCTTCTCCTCCATTAGCCTACGAAGATGTTTCTTTAAAAAAATGGGATGAATTATTTTAAGAGCTCTTGTCGCTGCCAAAAATTGGAGAGAAGAAGAGGGGGTGAAATATATGGAACAATCTGGCTTCATTTTGCTTGACTTCTAACAAGACTCCCTGCACCTGAATACCAATGAGAGAGTGTAGAGGAGGGGGAATTGTTGGAGTCCCCCACACTATTAAAACTTGGGCATTAAGCCTTTCACCGGGCACTGTGTCAGCTGGCAGCCTCCGCTGACAACAAATCAAAGGGATGAGCACATCGCCCGCCTGCATTCAAGGCACCGGCGCTTGCTCAACAAGAGGGGGTGCCTGAACAGAGTGCGTGTTTGCATGTGAGGAAGGATGGGGGGCACATGGTGGTTAATTAGAAGTCCCATTAAAACAAATGTTGTTTTAATTTGGCAAGTATTAAAAAAATGTAAGAGGCTTTCTGTGGGGGAAAAACGAACTAAAATCAACAACCGCTGTTTGCAGCTGCCAAGAAAATCCAGGGGCTGTAAATCATATCCAGTGGGTATACTGTTTGTGCACAGATTACTACTGCTGCCTGTTGTGTTTGCAATACTTCTGAACTCTGAGGAAACCTGTGAGGAATGTGACATCACTAAAGGAGACTACATAAACAGTCCAAGTGTATGTGTGTACACTCTTAAGTATTCCCATTTGCAGTAATGCAACAGCATGTACTGCTAGAAATGGGAACTTGTTTTACTAGAATGGTGCCTACCAGAGTGCGTGCTTCCGCCAAGGCCCAACGGTTCCTTATTAGGAATTTTTTGATACTGCATGGCGCATTTAACATTTAAATATCAGAATTAACTATGACACTGGAAACAGGACAGCAGTTAATGCATTCTACAAATGCCATAAAGAGAACTAAACCAGTTTTTCTTCATGCATAGTATATGTATTGATACATTGTTTGTATGTGTGTGTGTATTATATACACACATTATATATGCATATGTGTTGGAGTGTGCAGGACGATTGATTATTCTTTATTTTGATCTAGGATTTCTGTAAATGTGACACCCAATTTTAAAATGCTTTAGATAAATATGTTAATACTCTTATACCAATTAATTGTTTAGTTTAAGAGGAATAGGTATGTCTTCCCTCCGACAAAAGTTCATACTAAAGCAGTAATTGCGTTTCCTTCTGGTGGCTCATGCTGGTGCCCGTATTGAATTTTAAATAGTAGTCCATGAAATAAAAATTCATCTCTTGTTCATTTCTGTTAGGGTTTTATATATATTTTTACATTAAATATGTACATATATAGTTATGTCAAACGACTTAGTTTAGTAGTGTGCATTGTAATTGTATGCCTGGTAGGAGTATTAATAATAATATGACAAAAAAAAGTTTTGCTTTCCAGTCTCCCGGGCAACTGCATGGAACCCTTTTCCCCCAAATATTACGGTATTGATGTGGTGCCATCATACTCTTATTTCTCACCTAGCAACCTTCGTTCCTTTCTATTTGGCTACATGCCATGGCGCGTTAACTACTACCCCCCACCCCCAAACACCCATCCACCCACCTCAACCACCACCACCTTCCTCTGAGCTCCAAAACGTCTCTCCCCTGGAGAGGCAGCGCCCAGATGAAAGGCTAGGGCGGACAATAAAAATGCTATTTAAATGCAAGGGTGTTTGTGTGCGGGTGAGAGATACTTCCCGCTGAAAGTGAGCTGCCACATCCTGATAAATAATAAATATAACGGGAATGTGATTTACATTTATCTCACCGAGGCAGCCAATATGAATTTGGGTAAATCCTAGAAGATGGGGATTTAAGGAGCAAAATGACTGCAACTGATTCACATGCTGTGAGTCCCACGCATCCACGATGCCTATAAGGTGTATAGGCCTACTACTTTTGCCTTTATTACATTGGAGGCACACACTTGGATGCTATTTAATATCGACACTGATGACACTGCGCTCTTGACAGGCTCATCCACACTCTTCAAGGTGACTTTTGCTAGCATCACTAGCATCGTCACAATACCCTTATTACAACTTTGTAAAGAATTTATACAAGCTACTGAATACATTTCCAAGCTTGTGTTTGTTGAGAGGATATGTGATTCAAACTTGAGTCCAAATCTTTCCTTACGTTTTGATAAGTACATTGCACAAAATATATATTTTTTAATTCCGCATGTTTCTCCTGGCCAGTCAAGGTTTCTTTACAGGGGATGTCAGGCAGTGCATTTGTGGCCCTGGTAGAGCTTCAAATAAAGCTCCTCTGCCAAAGTGGGATAAAGCATATAAAGCACATAATGCAGATCAAGAAAAAAATCATATTAGATGTTAGTTTTCAACTAGTAATTGACCTCTTGTACCAAATATAAAATTGGACCTGTTATGCAAAGACACGTGTACAGCACATGCGTTTCATTCCATTCATTAGTTTTATTAATATCTCATCTCTTCTCATTTTCTGAACCACTTTATCCTCATTAGGGTCACGGTGGGTGCTGGAGCCTATCCCAGCTGATTCCAGGCCAGAGACAGGGGACACCCTGGAACGGTGGCCAGCCAATTGCAGGGCACAAGGAGACGGACAACCATGCACACTCACACTCATACCTAGGGGCAATTTAGAGTGTCCAATCAGCCTACCATGCATGTTTTTGGAATGTGGGAGGAAACCAGAGTGCCTGGAGGAAACCCACGCAGGCCCGGGGCGAACATGCAAACTCCACACAGGTGGACGTGACCTGGATTGAACCCAGGACCCCAGAGCTGTGAGGTCGACCCGCTAGCCACTAGCTCCACCGGGCCGCCCTTTTATTAATATTTTATTGTTTCTTGTTTCTTAATACGTATTTGTCTTTTTGATGATTTAAGGCGAAAATGAAATGTGACTTCACTAGATATGCAATCAGTGCACATCAACCCTTCTGAGTAGGGATTTATCCAGGATTCCTCTTTAACCAAAGACAATTCGCTTAGGAAACATCTTCAGCAGGGCAGCCCAGGAACTTCATAAAGCTCCTCCTGAGGTAGCATTAGACATTTCCAGGCCAGCCTGGAGACACCGTCCTTCCTGCGTTTCCTGGCTGGCCCCCTCCCAGTAGGAAATGGCAGCCACACCTCACCAAGGAAGTGTCCAAAAAGCATTCAAAGATGCCCAAGCCACCTCATCTGGCTGCTCACATTTGAGCCTTTCCTGGAGGACGGAGCTTCTAGCCCTTTCAAAAAGAGAAAGCCCGGACACCTGTGGAAAATTAATTTTGACTCCTGGAAATATTGACCACGTGGACATTTGAAAACGCTTTGCAAAAGAAAAAGATACAAATGCCAATTGCCGCAACACGAATCCAAAATGAACACAGCAGAAGCTGATTTACAATGGAAGACTTACAACCGTAGATACACAACGAAAGTACCCACACAAACATCCCTGGTAAGCCTTTTACTTACAAAAGAAGTACTGCATGCACTGCTGTTAAGGCCATTTTGTTTTGTGTTTTGGCTATGGCCATTTGTGTATTTACTTTTGACAAGCCTTTGAATTTAAAAATTGCCTGACACTTCCCAGGCACTGTGCTTTAATACAGAAATCATACAGAGCTAATGGAGAGCACACTCCATAGCAATATAGACAATACACAACAAATGTGCATTGAGAGCCAATAATATCAAATTCATTTTTTATTTGGCGAAAGACAGAGACACCACAAAACTCTCTGCGTTGACCCCATTCTGTCCCTCTGGGGATCAAAGGTCAGGGGAGCATATGGATATTGTAGGATGTTCGCTGAATTGGTTTTGCTGTGAAACTGCCATCCAGTTCATTCATGTTGTATGCGCGTGCACTTCATGTGCTTCCTGTTAGTTCCAGATGCCACTCTGACAGGTGCATTCATGTGATTGATACCCCTCCTTGACTTTTTACCCTCAACTCTCTCACCTATACTTTCATGGCGGCGAACCCCCTTTGCGGGAAGTTTATTTACAACGTTAGCGTCAGACCCACCAATAAAGTCAGCCCACTCGGTCGAAGCTCAGCTGGGCTGTGTTGCTGCGCAGTAGCTCTCCACTCAGCTTCCAGCTGAGAGCTATTTCACTATTTATTTACATGTAATTATGGCTATGAGGTGCAGATATTAACACTGTCAAGAACAATTTGACCTGACATTTTTCACCATGCCTGGACCCTGCTGGTTTGAACAAACAAATCATCCCCTCCCTTCCCTCAATCTCAATATCCCCTTACACACTAGTCTTCCTCCAACCATTTCTCCAACCTTTTCTCCTCCCATTTCGCTTTTCTGCTGCTTCATCCACACATGCTAAAAAACACTCTCCTGGATTCAGAAAATCTGTGGTTTAATTTAGAATTCTGTGTTTTTGTGTGCCCTTTCGAACGGGGGTGTGTGGCGGGGTCTCTTGTTCCCAGTGGCTGAATCCATCCCATAGTTACTCAAGCATATCACTAGCCACACGTTCTCCAATTGCAGTACAATAGACGACATATTAACCTCTGGTTAGTGCGGGGCCAAGGACTTTATAGCTGGAACTGTGGTGCGTTTAAGAGGTTAGTGGGCAGCTGTGGTCGCTCAAATGTTAGGGTATTAGTAGAAAGGTTGATGAGAATGTGGGGGAAAAGCTGGATCGACCAGAGGTGGGAGTAAGGGGGTCATGTGCCTAGGATTTTTGAATGTAGTGAGAAATAGATTCCATTCCAACTGTATTTTCGGACAAACTCTTGTGAAATAATGACAGTGATAAGTAATTTTTAATCAAGTTCCTACTATTATAAAAAGGATCTTTAACACTATTTTTGTGCGTGTCTTTCTATTATTGTATTGGGTGAATTGTTTTAACGATGATAGCAATATATCAATGATAACCGTGACAGTAATAGTGGGTCGTATTTTATGTGCAGTATCAACAGAATAATACAAATGCTTTAGAATATGGTCGTAAATTAGTTTTAGAATTTGCCTGATTTTTGGTCAAGATGGTTGGTGAGAAGAGGTGAAAAGCGGTGGGGCAAGAGGTGGTATGCACAGGAAAGGCGTTGGGAAGAGTGACAGCTTGTTCCAGCGGCTGCTAATCGTCCTCAACGGCGCCTCCCGTGTCAGTGCCCACTTTCTGTCAGTGCCAATCAGCCACTTAATTGAACACAATTAGCACCCCACCCCAACACCACATTCTTCAAAGAACCCTCCGGGACCCCCACCGTCACCACTATGCCAGTACCTCTCATTCCTTGTGGAAGACACTTTTCACTTGTTATTAATGCGCCACAGCCAATTAAGGCAGTGGCATGTGGGCCAAAGCCCATCATCTGCTGCCTGCCACAGTCGCTGCCCCCCATGCACTGCGCCACCTCCACCGTTACCAAAACGCTTTAATTCAATTTATGCAATCGCTGTTATTTTTAAATAGTCATTTTGTCTGCTCAGATGAGGGGCTCGGCTGCCCATTGGGATCGCCTCCTCATCTCATGTGAAATTGGCAGGCTTGCTTTGGGGAGGAGTTGATTCCAAGATACTTTGCACACGTGCAAGTATTAGAAATATATGTGATGATTTCTAAAGATCAATACATTCTTCATCTGTATTAACCGAGTGATCGTGGATTAAAATATTGAAAATATTACTCAAGTTAGTGAAAAATGCATTTCAAAACATAATAAAGTAAATACTCTGCTTTTCTGTAATCCTTTGATCCTTTTATTCATTCATCTTCCGTACCGCACATCCTTGTAAGGGTTGTCAGAGCCTATCCCGGCTGACTTCAGGCTGAAGCCAGACTACACCCTAGACTGGTCGCCAGGCAGCGGTAGGGCCCACAGAGAAACAAACAACCACCCGCACTCACATTCATACCGCCACCAATCTTCACAAAAACATATTAAGTATTTAAAACAATATACAACAACTAGGACAAATAACCTTCATCTGGAAGATGGTCACACAATGTATTTAAGCGTGCAAATCATATTGAGGAAAATAATGTTTAAACACGAAAAATTACAACGCTAATGGAGACTTTTTTTTCCTCTCTCCGTATGAGACTCAGACAAAGCCCGCTTCACTTCTTGGCCCCATTAAAGCTCACGCGTACAACAGAGAAGTGTGACTAGTAGGCAGGACAATCTGTGATATTTACATTTGTTTGATGGGAATAGTACTGACATTTAAAATCATCTGACAAAAAGTAATTTTGCCAGGGAAATATTGGGTTTTATTAAGAAAGGAAGTATCTTTTCACTTGTTTCTCCTTACTGGTCATGATCAAGGTGTCTTCTGTCCTTTTAGCATTGATTATGCTTACATGACAGATATCTACCAAAAAGGTTTACTAATGTTGAAATAGCAAATAAAAGACGATAGCAAGGCATTCAGAGTTTCACAAGCCATCATACTCCATAATGTCCCTTTTCCCAACTGGGTTCATGCATCTAGAATAGTTCCTCGTCCACTTGTCAAAGTCAGACACTTCCAAGATGAGCAATTGCTATAATCGCAGCCTGAGGACGGACCCTTCCAAATATTGATCTGCAATTCAAGTGTCATCCACGCGGATCTCAAGTAATCGCTTTCTGTCAGGCTATCGGCAAATCTGCTAAGATGCTACATTCTGCAGCGTTCAGATTACTTGCAGACATTTTCGTAGTGCTTATTTTATTCCCCCACCACCCGTCTGGCCCTTTTGACCTCTCCCTAACTTAAAGGTACATCTCGGGGCCATTTCATTTGGGCAGAGCGCCGCAGCTATCAGTGACAGAGGAACTAATCCAGTCTTGCGCAGATTAAGAGTATTTGTGGAACTGTGGCTGTGTTGGATGGAACAGAGGGGCTCTCGCTATCAGCTCTCCAGGCAGGCGAGCCCTCGGGCAAGCACAGTCCTACAGGAGTCTTTGTACTTCACCCCCACCTAAAGGACTCCACTTCCTTCGTACTCAATATGACTTCTATTCACGTCTCCAGCACCCCTGCCCTTCTTCAATATACCATTACATTTCCAATGTCGTTTTTCCACACACACAGCTGCAGGTGTTCAAAAAGATGCTGAATTGTATTTTTAACACTATTAATACACATCTCTCTTCCAATATTATTCTATTATTCCCACTTCATCTTTTGAGCACCTCTGCCCCTCTTCTGCCTTTGCATTTGCAATCTCTTTTTTATTTATTTTTTATATATATATACACATATATATATATATATATATATATATATATATATATATATATATATGTATATATGTATATATATATATGTATATGTATGTATATGTATATATATATATATATATATATATATATATACATATATCAGTGGCGGTCCGTGCATTTTCTCGTAGCGCCTTCAACGAATCAATCCAATCCTAAAAAACTATTTTATGGCTATAAAAACTGCAGCAACAGCTGCGACACATAAAAAATAATCAATAAATCAATGCACAAAAATGAGGTAAAATCCACTTCCTAGCAGGATTTAATACTGGAGCTTATCAGACATTACAACCGGGGCAGGGGGGGGGGGATTTTCCCAGGAAAAGACAGCGATGAACGTCAATGGCGTACCGGCAAACATTGCCTGAAAATGGGGTAAAATCCAGCCGAAAACAGCATTTATTGATTAAATACAAATACTGGAGCTTTTAAAGACAGCGATGAACGTCGATACGTCCATATACGTCCATACGCGAAACGGCAAAAAATGCACTAAAATGGGGTAAAATCCATTTTCTAGCAGCATTTATTGATTAAATACAAATACTGGAGCTTTTCAGACATTACAACCGGGCCAGGGGGGTGATTTCCCCGGGAAAAGACAGCGATGGACGTCAATGGCGAAACGGCAAAAATTGCACTAAAATGGGGAAAAATCCACTTCCTGGCAGCATTTAGTGATTAAATACAAACACTGGAGCTTTTCAGATATCAGAACTTGGCCCACAATTGAAATATTATTTAGGAATATAGCCATATTTTACTCACCAAAAATCCTTTTTAACTGTACACAATATCCATCCTCCTTTCTTTCTTCCTTCCTTTTCAATCGCCATCGAAGCTAATGCTGAAAGTCGAGCCTGTCCATTTGTATTTCTGGCATAGTCCGTCTTGAAAATCGCTTTAAATCAGCACAACAATGTATTTGCTTCTGCAGCTCGCTCCAGATACAGCCAATCACTAGCCAATCATTGTTGGTGAAAGCGATGACGTATCCCTATGCCTGCGAGAAGGCAATGACATATCCCTACGCCTGCGACAAGGCATTGTGGTGTTGCCAACTCGAAATCTGATTGGTTAAAGCAACAGTCTTATCGACGCTTGTTTAATGCAGCAGAGCCTGCAGAACTGATTGTGAAGGCCTTGAAGCAGATTTCTGACCCTGGCAACAAATAATGGCTAAAATGTGATTGGTTAAATGCTTCAATATGAAAACACACATCTGGAAGCAGTGCACCCAGGGGGAAAAGCAATGAAAGGAAGCTAACAGACAATTTTGAATTATTTAAGAAGTATTGATGGACAAAATATAATATATGATTCAGATATTTTTTAGGCCAGCAGAGAAGGCCTTGAAGGCCCTGACGGCCCGCCACTGATATATATCATATTACATACATACATACATATGTATACATATATACATATATATATATATATATATATATATATATATATATATATATATATATACATATATATATATATATATATATATATATATATATATATATATATATATATATATATATATGTATATGTGTATATATATATATATATATATATATATATATATATATATATATATATATATATATATATACATACATATATAGGTGTGTGTGTGTCTGTGTACGTTGTTGTCCACAGTATAGCAGAGAAAGTCCCGCAAACATTGATGAACTTCCTTGCACAGCCTGTTCTGTATTAGACCTTCATGTGTCTGAACTAAAAGATAAGTTGGCAATTTTACTTCAGAATTCTCCTTTAACCAATTTTATTGCAAATTTCCCATTTAGCATTTCCTCTGCTATGTATTTCAAATACTTGTGCCTTCCTCTTATAAGTTCGATCTGTATTTCCACTCCCCCATCTTTTCAACACTTACTGTAAGTTCTCAGAAAAACTAGATTTGCTTGTCTAAATCAATTTTAAACTACATTAATTCATGGCTTTCTTTTCAATATCACTTTCTATTCAGATCTTGAGCACCACTTCCCATGGACCTTCACATTTCCTCTTTCCTTTTTATAAACACTGCTGCAGGTGTTAGATTGGGAGGGAAAGCTGAAGATTTTACTCCAGAATTATATTTGAAATCGTGTTACTGCATGTCTCCTTTTCAAGATCACAGTCTGTTCACGTCTCCAGCACCCCTGCCTTCCTTCTACTATATGCCTTTGCATCTCCCATACCTGTCAACTAATACGTTTTTCCCGTATTTTATACATTTTTGATCATTTCAAATTGTGCGCGGTGTATAACCACTTTTGTACGGGACAAAACAATGTTAAAAAAAGTAGTTTATTTTTTTGTAGAACCGATCTCGTTTTACCCATTTTGCCTCTAATCCGGATCGTCTTGGTCCTAGTAGCGGACGAAAACGTCATCATCGACTGTTACATGCTTTAAGCATGATATGCCCACGCACATTATCCTTTCATACGTCCACCTTTTCAATATATAAATATAGCGCGTCAGTAAGCAATGTTCTTAGACAGTCAAGCTGTCAGCGTCAAACAGCGACATCTAAAGAATCTTGAATTTAGTGCATAAAAAAAGCGCACCGACTGATTGGGCTAGTGCCCAATCAGTCACCTTGGGGAAAATTTTAGACTTTCAAGTGCGCCAGATTGAGTAAATATGTGCCGCGTTGCATTTGTACAGTTTATTCTCACTTAAGAAGGGGAATTGCAATCATTAGGGGAGCAATTGGACGAGATTGACAGGTCTGATCTTTTCTCTCCTATTTTCACACACATTGCTGCAGGTATTTCAAATGGTGGGTATGCAACAAATTCCACTCCAAAATTCTCCAAGTTTTTCCATTTCAATATTGCTTTCTCTTCTCGAGCACTTGTGCCATCATTTGACTGTTTCCCATTTTCATTCTCCATTCCTTTTGTCAAGTTGAAAATAGTTTTTCCGTCGTGTATCTCTTTTTCATTATCAAGACAGACATATCACGAGCACTACAAATGTCCTTCTATTTGCTTCCACATTTCAACTCTTTTTGCACACAGGCTGGTGCAGTTGTATGAATCTGGAAATATAAATATGGCAACTTTCACTTTCACATTTATGCTTTTCAGAGACAGTCGACAGCTTTTTAAAAATTGACACATAGGACCTTAAATACTTTCCAGGGCAAGTGACTATTTTTGGTCATTACAATAAATGTACATTTTAGCACTTACCTTAACACTGGACTTAATACTGCATTAGTGGCAGCAAATAGAAATATGAGTATATTATGATGTAATTGTAAAAATGACAGCCTTTATGATACTAACACAATCCGATTCAGGCTGAAGTTTATAATGTGGTTGTCCTCGTATCATTAGTGTATTTTCGCAATTTAAAAAAAAAAAATCTGAATTCTTGTGAATGCTTACGCATAACCCCTAATATCATCCCAAAATAATAACAACTCAAGTCGTCATTTTCAAGGCTAAATCATTTGAAATGGAAATTGGAAGTATAAAAAGTTTATTTATATACAGCCACTTACCATGATTCATGGTCACCTGTAAGCACAAATGATTTGAAAGCACTTCGATGTAAAATTCTATCACCAGAGACAACGGATGGGCGGCAGGTGGGCAGATGAGGTATTCTGTTGAAGTGAGATGCTTCTATGCCACCTAGTGGGATGCCGAGACACTTGGAGTCTCAAAGCGAAAGAGAAAGGTCGCAGCCCACCTGGCGGGATACCTAAGCACACAGATTGATTGGCAAGCGAGAGCAAGGCTTTTCTGGATTTCAACCTTTGCTCATATGGTGAAAATTTGCTTGCAGAGTCAGACTATTTTTTTCTCATGACGATGTTCGTATCATAAAACCTTGTGATGAGGTGCTTGTTTAATGAGGGTCAACGGTAGTATTATTCATTTGTATATATTTATTTTTTCATTTATTCACTTTCTGAACCGCTTTATACGCCTATCCCAGCTGACTTTGGGCTAGAAGCGGGGGGGTGCGGGGGCACCCTGAATCGGTGGCCAACAGATCGCAGGTGACGAGAAGACGGACAATCATGCACACTCACACCCATACCTAGGGGCAATTTAGAGTGTCCAATCAGCCTACCATGCATGTTTTTGGGAGGAAACCGGAGTACCCGTAGAAAACCCACGCAGCCCCGCGGGGAACAGGGATACATCTATACTGGTGGACCGACCTGGATTTGAACCCAGGACCCCAGAGCTGCGAGGCCGACGTGCTAATCACTCAGGCGCTGGGCTGCCTATATATTTATTTATAATTTTAAAAAAAAGATTTTTGTCATTATGAACATCTTCATAGATTAATGCAATGTTAGAAAAATAAACTGAATAAAATTAGAATGAATGAATAAATAGAAATACACACAAAGCTCTTAAGTAGAAATTTTCCCTGTAGTTTTTAACTCATTACATGTGTTGATGGTCATAAATCCAATTATTTCAAACTGGGAAGCCTGGCTTGCTCATCGTTCAGTGCAATGAATGAACGTTTTTTCCACCCAGCCAAAATGGATTAGACGTCTTGCTCCGTCAATGGCAGCCAATGGGTTGCGTCCCGATACCTCTGCCCTCCTTCTCCACACCTTGTACATGACATCCACTTTCCCTTTTTTAACAAACATGACTGCAAGCGTTCTAAAAACTAAAAATGTCAGCCTAAATATTTATTTTAAACTGAATTAATACAAGACTTAATCTTACATTAATTCAAACACAACAACAGCAAGCAATGCACAAAGAGAAACTCGTCAAACATTAGCACAGACAAAAAAAATGTGAGTGTTGTCCACATAAGACAGGAGTTATGAAAGGAACGCTTTATGTGCCTCAAGTACGCTATTTATTTATCTAAAAGGATGCACATTGTATCAATTTACAATGCTCCGCAGGCTACTAGGCTCACAACTTGAGAGAATTAATTACTTTTTTGTTATTATTTTTAAAGTAATCTATCTGTAGAGAGGGAGGAGGTTGGGGGAGCTATAGGGAACAGCCCGGAGCATTGTCCTTTAAACTAAAGTCCTGGCTCGCATTATCTCCCCAAGCAGCAGTCACACTAACCAACAATAAAAAAATGAGTGGCTAAGGAAGAGGAAAAAAGATTGGGGGTTTCATGAACATATTTAGATGAAAAATAAATCCGTTTTTTCTTTTTAATTCAAACTTTTCTCTAATATACACCGCCTATTAATAAAACATTCCAAATCTAAACTCAATATTTTACCAGAAATTAATTTAAAATGCCCTTTAAGTTAAGTTTTTAATGTTGTTTTCAAGAACCAAATGTCAGTTTTTTATGGACATGATTTGAAAAAAGTGCCTTATGGTAGTCTGCATTTCACCCGTGGTCAGCTGGGTTAGGTTCCAGCAGTGAGAGTACGTTTGGTCGCCGGACTCTTGGTCGCCGAACGCTTGGTCGCCGGACGTTTGGTCGCCCGGACCCAAACAACCGGCGACCAAACGTCCGGCGACCAAACGTCCGGCGACCAAACGTCCGGCGACCAAACGTCCGGCGACCAAAAATCCGGCGACCAAAAGTCCGGTGACAAAACAAGGTAAAACAACACGGTCTACGCATCAATCAAAGCCAACAATGGCCCTGAGCAGTTTCACTGAGCGGACGTGTGAGTGTATAAGAGCGTGTATGCATATGGGTTGTCTCCTTTAGGAAGGGACGTCAGTCAGGGTCTTAACAAGTTCTCCAACAAAACACAATAAAAGTACGGGAAATTTGGAGCTTTTCTTTAGCCTAATAATTAATAGGGCATTAAGTATGACAAAATAATAATTCGCAGTTTGTATTTAGGGAATTTGAGCAACAATTTTAAATGGTAATTATCAATAACCTTCCGGGCGACCAAACATCCGGCGACCAAAAGTCCGGCGACCAAACGTCCGAGTACCGGCTCCAGCAACCCCCGTGACCCTTTTGAGGGTGCGTGGTAAGGAAGATGAATGAATGAATGTGCTCATAATCAACAATGTGGCAACTATGCCATACTTCTTGCTGGAAATCCTTTATAGCATAATAACATTCTCCTTTATTAGTATTTTTATCAAAACGTTACACAAAGGGTCCTCTAAAAAGTGCTCATCTTTGCTGTTTCAGCAAAAATGAAACGATTAAAGGCAACATTTTTTGGGGGGGAGAAGCACTGACGGCACTGTCTGACCCATCGTGATTCGCTAAAATAGAAGAAAAATGTGCGACGGCAGTCAGTTCCGGAGATAAGCCATCCATTTTCTTTTGAAGAACTTTTATGGGCGTGAATATTAATTGCAGCGATTGTTGGCCATTGCGCTTCATCAGGGGGAGCGATGCAATCGAGCTTCAATTAAAAGCTAAAATGGACTCTCCCTGCAGCTCATGGACTCTTCTTCCATGTCAAGCTCGCACTCAAGGGTGCGACACATTGCTCGCGGATTAGATGAACACATGGAAATGAACGCAGCGCAAGTTGAAAAAGTTCCAAAGGATATGATGAATTGAGGAAATGCTCCATTCCTCCCCTGCTCGCACACAGATGTGTGTGCGTGTGGCAAGAGCCTCTGTGAGGCCCTAATTGGTTTAGCAGCCGAGGGGCCATAGGTCAGCCTAGCGTAGCCAAACTCAACATGAACCTGATGTTGACAGGATGCCTGCGCGCTATAGGAGGGAAGCATGTGTGAGACATCATTTCTGCTTTTTGCCCTCTATTTCTGTTTTAAACACCCCACCCTCCCCTGCCCACCACCTCCCACTACACTATTGGTGGCTGCCACTCATTATTTATAGTATTGTCATTTTACCATACATTGTTTGTTGTTGGGAATTTATCTCTTTTGATATTCATTCATTTGGTTTTTGGACCGCTTTATCCTCATTTGGGTCGCAAGGGGTGCTGGAGCCAATCCCAGCTGTCTCCCGGGCAGCCCGGCGGATGAGTGGTTGGCGTGTCGGCCTCATAGCTCTGGGGTCCTAGGTTCAAATCCAGGTTGGTCCACCTGTGTGGCATTTGCATGTTCTCCCTGGCCTGCATGGGTTTCCTCTGGGTACTCTGATTTGCTCCCAAATTCCAAAAACATACATGGTAGGCATGATTTTAATCCAGGAGCCCAGAGCTGTGAAGCCGACGCGCTAACCACTCACCCACCGGGCCGCCAATCCCTTTTGATATTTTTATTATATTTTATAACTTGGCCTATTGACCATCTTTTTTTTTCTTCTTAGTTTATTTTGCACTTTTGCATTTATTTTATAGGTGTCTATGACTTAAATATCACCTAAAATGTGTTGTTATTTTTTTTTTACATATTAATCCAAACACACTTCAACTCACCTTGCTCATTAACACATTTTAATTGGATGATATGAAATGTTCACCTGACAATTTTTCTAATTTGATTCAATTATTATGTGGGCGGCCCGGAGGCTTGAGTGGTAAGCATGTCGGCCTCACAGCTCTGGGGTCCTGGGTTCAAATCCAGGTCGGTCCACCTGTGTGAAGTTTGGAGTTTGCATTTTCTCCCTGGGCCTGCATGGGTTTTCTCTGGGTACTCCGGGTTTCTCCCACATTCCAATAATATGCATGGTAGGCTGATTGAACAATCTAAAATGCACCTAGGTATGAGTGTGAACATGAAAGATTGTTTGTCTACTTGTGCCCTGCGATTGGCTGGCCACCCATTCAAGGAGTCCCCCGCCTCTGGCCCGAAGTCAGCTGAGATAGGTTCCAGCACCCCCTGTGACCCTAGTGAATGAATGAATGACTGTTTATTATGTCATAAACTTAAATACATTTCATTGATTGAAAAAAATGTTTAATCGTCTCAATTATTTATTGCTTATTGACCATATCTTGGATACAAACGTCATTTTTTTGTTTTGTTCTTTTGTTGGTATTTTTAGTGTATTTCAAATATTCTCTTGTTTTAAGCATTGCTTTTATTGTTTATGATTTATTTTAATTGTGACGTGTGATTATGGGTGCAAATGATTGTTGGCACCAGCACCGTGCCACCGTCTTGAGGACAGGTGGTGTTGGTAATGGGTGGAAAGATGTGTTTATTCCCTTAAAGTACTGTTGCAACTATTTGCATCAATATCTTGAACAATCCCTATGCCTATGTTGTATAATATTCATCCATTCATTCATCTTTCGTACTGCACATCCTCACAAGAGTTGCAGGAATTGGCGGAGCCTTTCCCAGCTGACTGGGGACGAAAGGCAGACTACACCTTAGAGTGGTCCCCAGTCAGCCGAAGGGACAAACGACTGGTCACACTCACAATCATACTGCCACAAGTGGGAATCGAGCCCGTACCTGCCTGCACCGAACCAAAATCAGGAGAGTGAACCACTAGAGTAGACCATCAGGAGGTTATTGACTAATAAGTCAGGCAATTTTTGGGTAATTTTGCGCTTTTGCATCTCTGCTATTTTTTAAATAATTCCATCCTATACATTATTTTACGATCCTTTTTGTCTCTTTCCAAACGTGCTTGAGAGTGCAGCACAACTCAACATAATCTCTTCTGTTTGAACACATTCCGAGTGCTTCCTCTGGCGAATGTCACAAGCTATTACAATAATCTAGAATATTGAATTGGAAGCTTTATGCAGTGGGAGTAATGCGCACACAGTCATATAGCGGGGCCCAGCCCTAACCTCCAGTATCAGTGGGCCTCTTCGATTCCACGCAGGGATCTGAAGGGATCATTTACGAGTTCCAAGCCATTACTATTCATGAGGTGGCGGGCTCTGGGGCGAGGGATTAGGGACTCCCTTGGCGCTTGTTGTGCCGCAGGCTGGTGCTTTTGCCTCAGAACGTGGGTCGTCTGGCACGGGTGGCATAGCTATTATCGCCCTGGGACCCTGGTTTCCCTCAGCAGAACACTTAGTGACAGTGCCAGCTAATGGAAACAGACTCTCTTGTTTCCTTCAAACCCCTCGTCACCACCGACACATTCTTGAGGAAAAGATGAGCCGCTCAAAATGCAAGAAATTCACCACAATCTTATTAAAAAGTTTTTTTGTTTAGTTAAAATTACATTTCAACAAAGTTTGGAGAAATCATCATACTCAAAATATTCAACCGGATATTGTACTTTGTCACTGCAAAAGTGAATATGAGAAAATATGTTATTTATTAATTCATTTATTTATTATAAAAATGGAATTAATTCATTCATTTTATTTTTATTGCCCATTGTAAATGTTAAATTTTTATGTCAAATGCGGGGAGCAAAATATTGATCCTGTGGGTTTCCAAGCTTGAATAGCCTGTCCTACATAAATGTTATAAAAAATATTTACGGTAATAAATATAGCCGCCTGATGGTGTAGTGGTTCACTCGCTGGAATTCCGTGTAGGAAGGCACAGGCTCAATTCCCGCTGGTGACCGTATGATTGTGAGTGTGAATGGTCTTTCTGTGTGCTCTACGGCTCACTGGGTCTAGGACAGAGGTGGGCAAACTGATCCTCGAGGGCTGCTGTGGGTGCAGGATTTTGTTCCAACTGATCCAACACAAACAGTTCAACCAATGAGGTTTCTGCTGAAACAAGAAGCACCTCACTGCAATCCACTGATTGCACTTCTAAAATTCCAGATTGGAAGTTGGAACGAAAACCCCCACCCACTGTGGCCCTTTCTGGAATAGTTTGTAGTTTGCCCACCCTGATCTAGGATTTAGTCTGCCCAACCTGATCTAGGATTTAGTCTGCCTTTAGCCCGAAGTCAGCTGGGCTAAACTCCAGCAACCCCTGCAACACTTAACAAGGGTAAGGAAGATACATGAATGAATGAAACACACATATTTCCTGCCACCCAATGGGGTAGTGGTTAATTCGCCTGACTTTGACGCAGACAGCGTGGGATCGATTCCCACTCAGTGGTATCATGATTGTGAGTACAAATGGTTGTCTTTCACTATATGTGCCATATGACTGACTGGTGACCAGTCCTGGGTGTAGTCCACAACCGAGATAAGGAAAAAAGAGTTGCAAATGAATGAAATATAATTTGTGCATGAAAAGGTTCAAATCTAAATGAGTAAAATTGAATCCAACAAAGCTGAATAATGGTTGAATTATTGACACAAAGCTATGACACACACAAAAATAAATTTACAACAACGACAGAAAATGTCATTCATTACATTCCATCTCTAAAAGCAATTGTGGTTTAAATGTAACAAAGCTTTCATTTAGGTTTTTGGGAATCGAAAAAAGCACTTTAAGCAAAAAGTGTAGAATTATAAGTTTAGCCCTCATAAAATACGGTGCAAACTTCTCCAAACATGAAATATCTTGATGACAGCTTCAGCCACAATAGAAAAGAACTGTGCGAAAACATGTTTTTGATCTTGGTTTTCTTTCCTTGTCCTCAGGTGATGAGTATCCTGAGCAACGGGAGTGCGGTCGCCTCACAGCAGCAACACGACTTCTCCATCTCCCCGTTGCACGGAAGCCTGGATGCCTCCAACCCCATCTCGGCTAGCTGCAGCCAGCGATCGGACCCCATTAAGGGCGTGGACAGCCTAGCCTCTTCGCAGTCCTACTGCCCCCCCACCTACAGCGCTACCAGCTACAGCGTGGACCCCGTCACCGCAGGCTACCAGTATAGCCAATACGGCCAAAGTGAGTGGTCGTGTTTGATTTGTTCTTTTAGTTTAACCGTTTGAATTCATAAATGATATGAATGTTCTTTTTCTCAGCCCCCGCATCCAATCTCTTTTGACTGTGGAGGATGAATGAACTTTTCTCATGTGCCCTTCCCAGTCAGAAGGAATTCGATGTCTAGCGCCATCAATGGCACTAAAACATTCACAGCCAATTAAATACTATAAAGAAAAATACACAACTTTAAAATGCTACTTGGGGCTATCACCAGTGTGTATTTTTTATTTTAATTTCATTTGGTGGCCAAGTGGTTAGAGCGTTGTTCTCACAGTTCTGAATCGAGGGTTCAATACCAGGTTCAGAACTTTCTGTATGGAGTTTGCATGTTCTGCCTGGTCTGTGTGGATTTTCTCCCGGGACTCCCGATAAATTCTAACTTGCCTCTAGGTATGAGTGTCAGTGTGAATGGTTGTCTGTCTCTTGGTGCCCTGCGATTGGCTGGACACCAAGTCAAGGTGTCCCCCACCTGGGGCCTGTAGTTAGCTGGGATAGGCTGCTGCACCCCAGCAACACGAATAATGAATGAATGTATTCATTTTTTAATTTCATTTAATTTCATTCTTTTAGGTTTTTTTTACTAACATTGTAGGAATTTATGAATGGATTTATAATGGAGTGGCCCAGTGATTTTCACATCTTCTGAACAATTTCCTGAGATCGAGGGTATCAATGCCCGGTGGATTCCGACCTTCCGGAGTGGAGTTTGCATTCTTTCCCGGACTTTGACTGGGTTTTCTCCAGGTCCTCTGGTTTTCTTCCACATCCCAAAAACATGCATGGTAGGCTCTGAAGGGGGCACGTAAAGACATGAAAATGTCCAGTTCAAGGAAGTACGTAACATGAAAGGACTTGAGTTTCAGAATTCAGCTCAGCTTGCGAGCGCGACTCATGGCAAACCATCCTTATCATCGAAAACTGCATCTCCAACGGCTATACAAAGTTTAATTCATTTTCCGTACCGCTTATCGTCACAAGGGTCGCGGGCAGTGCTGGATCCTATCCCAACTAACTACGGGCGCCATTCATGGCCAGCCAATCACAGTGCACAAGGAGACAGGCAACCATTCGCACTCATAGTCATACCTAGGGGCAATTTAGTGTTCGACTAGTCCAGCATGCATGTTTTTGGAATGTGGGAGGAAACCGGAGTACCTGGGCAAATCCCACGCAAGAACATGCAAACTCCCCACAGGAAGATCCAGACCTGGGATCCAACTCCTCAATCTCAGAACTGTAGGGCTGACGTCCTAACCCAGGGATGGGCAAACCGGTCCTCGATGGCCGCTCTGGTGCAGGTTTCCGTTCCAACCAATCCAGCACAGACAGTTTAGATAGATTTCTGCAGAAAACAAGAAGCACCTGATTGCACTTGTAGGACACCAGATTGGTGAAAAGGTACTCTCTATGGGTTGGAATGAATACCCACACCCACTGCGGTGCTTTGTGGAATGGTTTGCCCACCTCTACCCTAACCACTCGCGCACCGGGCCGCCCAATGCGAACATAACACTGCATTTAGCTACTGGCATGATGCGACCGGTCTGAATGCAGTCATGATAAGCAATACAAAATATTGAATGAATCAGCTGCACTTCATTCTAAAATAAAAAACAAGGTAAATATAATATTGTAAGTGGGGAAGAAATAAGCACGTAATCTTAGCAACATGTTTTCAACAAAACTGTTATAGTAAAAAACAAAAACCCGAAAGAGCAGAGACCTCTTGACCTTTGCACCTTAGATCAGACACGTGCTCTTGATAAAGAAACCCCTTGTTTGCCCCCCTTCCTTCCAAAACACCATCATGCTCCTTAGTCCTTTCCACTTGTATGAGAAAGAGCATAGAGGGCCACTTCAAACAGCGGCAAGCCCCCGCGGGCCATGATGTCCTCTTGCCCACCTCTTCCTCTCGCCTTCATCACACTCACACTAGTATAACCCCGGGGCAGGAAAGAGTTAGCCTTATTAGATTAGCGTAAATGACCGATTCTGTCGCTGTCCTTTACCAAGGTAAAACAGAGAACACTTCCTCAACCACGATTTGTTTGTATTCACCGGAAGACCTCTTTCACTTTCAGCCGTTGCATCACACAACGTCAAGCAGATGGCAGCTACAGCGGATTTGAGTTGATGCCGGGTTAATTAAGATGCTGATTGAGCGCACTGGATGGCTAATGAATAGAAGGAGAGCCGCCGTCAGATGCTGAAAATGATTGGTTGTGTAGAGTGTGGAGGGCATGAAATCATAGATACCAAGTGTAATGAAGACTGGCACCCACACTCAAGGATGGAGAGGTTAGACTAGGGTGGGGTTGGGGTTTTGGTAGTTGAGTGACAGCACAGAGACTCTACCAAGCTGCAAATGGTCGGTGGAGAAGTTTATATATATATATATATATATATATATATATATATATATATATATATATATATATATATATATATATATATATATATATATATATATATATATATATATATATATATATGTGTATGTATATATATAGTGTGTGTGTGTGTGTGTGTATAAATATATACCACATGGAAGAGGAATGAATTTACTAAAAATAGTTTTTTAATATGTACAGATTTAATATTTGACAAGATTTTCCTAAAAATAATCATTTAAATCAAATAAATCAGATTTACAACTTATCCAAGCTTTTGTGATAAACTATTTACTCGCTACCAATTCATTTAATTTAATTTATGGCAAAAATAAATCATCCTTTTAAGTAAGCCAAAATAAAACATGGTAGAAAATGTTACTTCATATGACAAAAAGAAATGGAAATTCTTGAAGTCAGTTCTGTGAAGTGCAACACAATTAGTGGCTTTAAACCTAATATTGATGTTTTTTCTGAAATAAGCCACTTTGTACACTCCTGGGGTCCCTTTTCAAGCTGAATTGACTGTTTTTTGTTTCTTGTTAGCTGCCGTAGACTATCTGGCTAAGAACGTCAGTTTGTCCACCCAGAGGAGGATGAAGCTTGGCGACCACTCGGCTGTGCTGGGACTGCTGCAGGTGGAGACGGGTCAGGCCTACTGAAGTGCCAACTTTTTCCCCGGCAGACCCCCAAGGGCCACTTGCTAGCGGATGAACACTTTGGAGCCACTTTGACTTTGATGTTGTTAGTAGTTAATAATATCATTTCAACTACTTTCCCTCCTTTTTTCATATTGTTAATATTATTGTTGTTGTTAATATGTTGTTCTTTGATTCCATGACAAGCAGGAATAGTGTTTTTTTTCTTCCTGAAACTGCTTTTCTTCGCCCAGAGTTCCATTTTTTTTAATGTGAGTGAGAGGAGGGGGACGAGCGATTTGACCTTCCCGCTTTCATATTCATCTTGACATTCCAAAACCACTTGGCCACTCTGTGGGAACTCTGGCTGGAGCGATTCTGCAGGGAATTTTAAGCAGTTTTTTTGGCTGCCCAAAGCCCCTACCCCCACCCTACCTTCCAACCTCTATGCCATCCCCAGCCACGGTCCATTGGGAAGGGGGGTTTTGTTTGGGGAAAACAGATTCATGAAACTAATGTATTTTGTCTGAAAATACAGAAGCCAAATGACATAACGCCAAATCCCATCTGCCAATGTGAAAAACTTATTAAATCACACAAATATAAAATTACGCGCCTTCACTTGGCTTCAAGCAAAACAAGCATTCCTTCCAAGACATTCCCCCCCAAAAAAAGAAGAAAAAAAAGAATCTAGAATGGTTCCAACCCTGCGTACACTAAAGAAGTGCACAAGGGAAACATGACAGAACTTTTAAAATTAGCACTTTTGGAAAAGGGTCATCATTGTATGGGATGAGAATAAAGTTTTAATTCACAAGAATCCAATAAAGTTTAATCCAATTTTACTATTTAATCATTGACAAGGATGAAGTTGACTAATTCAAGAAATGTATACAATATTTCTTGTAGTACTTAAGATTAAAAAGTTTTTTTTAATAACATTCCAATTTTATAGCCCATTTTTAGGGGGAAAATTTGGGATTGGTTCTTAATTACAACTCCATTACATGTTCGGCATTTGCGTTTATCATGTGCAATTTACTCAAATTTAGGACTAATGACTTAATATAATGAAAATAAAGTTATGTACGTATTATTAAAGTAAATTGTAACATCAGCCACAAAAGGTCATTTAGAAGAATCAAAAATATTACTTTATGATTTTTTTTTAAAAAGCACAATTTTAAACTAATATTAAACCTTCCTATGTGATTATATTTCTGTAATATCCATTTTATTCTTGTGACACCACAACTAACTCCTCATTAAAAAAAATAAAAATTATCATAACAATCGAAAAAAATTGCAACAGTAAAAGAAATGGCTAAAATTGGATTTTGAGGAAGATTTTTTTCTGTTGCAATTTAATTGAATAAAGTTGAGTCTTCAAAAATTGAAGGGTGTTTTTACTTCAGTTTAAATGTTAATTTGTGCTTCATCAATTAAAAAGGAACAGCGATTTAAAAAGAGGCAACTAAAGTCATATTTTGAAAAGAACAATTTAGATTTTTGGAAAAATAAAATTTTATTACATTAAGTTAAATTTCTGGTTGCGTCTTTATGCTTCCAGGTTGACAGACTACACAAAAGCATTCATCTGATACCATCCAGGACCACCTGTTTGCCCCCACACGTGTCATTTCCTCTTTTTTTCCATCAAACTTTTCAAATGTGTACAGTCTCTGTTTGTTTGTAAAATGTATGTTTTGCACTAAAACAAAACTCAACCTTTCCTCTTGACTGTCTGGTGGTTTTCTATTGGTTTTGTTGGACTTTTTGTATTTAACACACTTGAATCCCTCTTCGGGAAGAAGAATCTGTAAACACTTTGGAATTAATGAATTTCCCTGGTGATTTGGTGAAGTGAGAGGACCAAAAACTGCTCTGGATGGACTCTGACCATAATACTTGGCGGATCAGACAGATCTTTTTACATGCGGGTTAGAGAGCTCTGAGCATTTTCATTTATACGCACCTTTGCTGAAAAAAGAAAATAGGCAAAAGAGTGGCGTGAGATTCGTACGCACTGAATCACCTGCTTCTCCTGTGAACTTGTGGATAATTTAAAAAATAAATAAATACAAAAAAAAGAAGAAGAAAAAAAATTAGAGTTGTCTTTAGTGTATCAATCTCATTTCTAAATCTCTCAAAAAACTTTTGGATATTTAAAGCGTCTTATTGCCCGGATGAGCTGAATTAACTTGTTTAGTTGTTTTCTGAGATGCTCCTCTTTCTGTTTGGCATGTGTGTGTATATACTATCATGGTATAATTTATTCTTCTCTATGAATATTAGACTAGTGGGAAAACTTGTATTGGTATTTACTACCTTCAGCCTGTGTGTGTGTTTACTGTAACACTGGCGTAACTGTATCAAATAAAGATCCCAAATAAAATGTTGCAAAATGTGTTTTTCCCCATTTTCTATCACATTTGATGATTAAAATCCTTCTATCACTGAAGAATATTGGTACCAAACCAGTTAAATTAAAGATCAGTATAAAGTTATGACATGATTTTCTGGTTTCTGATAAGACGTAAAATGCCCTACATTTTTTGTTGTAAAAAGTGAAAATGCTTTTATTACAAGTATTATATATTTCATGGGGGGGGGAAATTGCATTTTAGGAACATAGAATTTATTTGTGACTGAAATTGTCATGATACTAATACTACAGCTACTACTACAAAAATAATATTTTCATCCTAGTAACAATAGTAATAATACCAATTTAAATAATAAATGAAAACATTGATATCTTGTTGAAAATGTTATATCCCAAAACATGAGAATATGCATTTTAAGATCAGAAACTAAAACGTAGCAATGAAAAATATGTGAGTTTTTAAGAATGGTTTAAATTTGATGAAAAAGAGTGATAGTTTCAAGAAAATAGAATTCCAATCTTATGAGGCTAAAGCTATTAAGGTCACCTTACGAGAATGCATTTTAAATTCACAACATGAGAAAAAGGTATTATTTTTGTTTCAGGAGCCATTGTGTACTGACAATGGAAAATAAATGATGAGGAGGAAATATACAGTGCATTTTGATGTGTATTCAAAAGCATGGTTTGTGGTCACTTGTAGCTGTAAAAAGTCCCCCAGCGTGTAACCGCAAGAATGTTGTCGACAAATCTGCCCGCCTTGTTGTCACTGCGGCACATCTTATATTGCATGTCAAACATCTGAGCTCACTTTGTGTTCATTTCACTGCTACTTTTCGCCAGCCTCATATATCATCCTTTAAGAGCTCTTAGTTATACATTATGGAATTACCATAATTAGAACCATGTGTTGATTCAGGTCAAGATGGCTTGCAATAAATAATTCAAAGTATATTATTGTTCATTTGCAATTTAATAGAAGTGAGTAAAGGCAATTGCAAGACTGAACACCACTATAAGTGTATCAGATGAGAAATGTATTATATAAAATATTTCTCCAAATAAACATCTGTTACAAATTAAGAGGATTTGCGATTTTCTCTTTTTTTTTCTTTTTCCAAATGTGTTATTATACAGTCATACCTCTACTTACGAATGACTCTGGGTTAAAAAAAAAATTCAGGTTACGAAAGTTTTTATATGCAAGTGAGTGCCTCGAGATGCAAAAAAGATCCAAGTTCCGAAATTCCCCAAAAAGTAAATGGATTGCCTTATTCGTTACTTTATTTTGAAAATATTGTAGCGAATGCATTGATTCTCACTTTAGAAACTCGCTACACTCTACTGGGCTCTCATTGGCTGTCTCACAACAACCACTATCCATGTTTCAAGATGTTCTCTTATGTATGTACTTTTGACCGCCGTTCGTCGTAATGGATTTATGACGGTGTTTTTTTTTTTGTCTTTCCAAGTTCGGATAAAACGGCTGTTTCTGTTTTATCATCATGCCTCACAAGAAGATTACCAGTGTGAATGAAACGAAGTGGTCAGCGAGTTGGTCGAGGGGCAGAAAAACTAACTCTCTAGAGTTAATGGAATACTCGGCAAGAAGGTGGACGACGAGGAAGCAGCTAGCATTCCAGCAGCAAAGATCAAAGAAATGCTGGAGAAATTTCTGTCTTCGTACAAAAAAAATCAAGAAAAAGTGTTCATAACTCGTGCGATCGCCCACTTTGATGACGTTTTCCTGTTGCATTACAGAAACATTAAAAGTCGTCAAAGGCAATAGTTTTTGGATAGTGTATTTTTTTTATAGCATCCCTAGACCAGCACTGCAGAAGGGCAATTTAAATGCAAACAGGGAAGAACCAGTAGCAACTAATAAAATGGGTGCAAAATTACATTCCAAAGAAATCAGAAAACGTTTGTTGTTGATTAACGTTGTTGTTTGAATTCTTAATGTTGCGTTTATGAGATGTGTGCTCATGTGTTTGAGATACCTACGGTTAGCTTTCTCTTGTTTTCCTGCGTTTCAACACGGATTCATTTTAAGACATTAATAACTAATTTTCTCATGATTTTCTCTCATTTTTGGAACACTTTGACCAATTTTAAAGGGTTTAGTTGGTAGTTATGTGAGGACCGTGGAACGAATTAGAGAATTTACATATAAAGCACTGCTCTAGTTACGAAATTTTCAAGTTGCAAAAAAAGTTCTGGAACCAATTAATATCGTAAGTAGAAGCACAAATGTACTCTTTTATATAGTGATGCACCACCAACACAATGTATAGTGGGCACTGCTGGTCCCAACTCGGGATGTTGTGAGTTGGTGGGCCTCTTCACTTACACGCCTTGCCATGAGGAAGCAGAGCCTGGGGACTGTGAGGCGGATTCTCCTATCTCTGGAGTTGAAGTCACTGAGGTGGTTAAACTCACTTTGCAATTGCTTGTTCGTATAGCCCAATGTAAGATAAGGTGGCCAACTCGCTTTGGAATTGTTTGTTCGTATTGCACAATGTAAGATAAGCTGACCAATTCCTTTGCAATTGTTTGTCTGTATTGCACCAGTTTGTGTGAGTTTTAAAAATATCTTGTTTGCACAAACTTAGCCCTGCAAATGTCTAAATGTATCAGCCAAAACTTTTTTACATAAACTCTGCCCTACATCGTTGTCAAAGAGACTTTGCCCTGTTGTTCACAGATATATAGACACCCACTGTCCGTTCGGAGAGAGTTGCAAGGAACATGCTGTGCGTTCACAACTGTTAGAGCTCTCTGCCCATTTCTGCAGTCTGGTAATAAACTTATTTCCTTCAAATTGGTCTCACTCTTTCTGTGCCTGCTCCTGAAGCTGTTTTACAGACCCAACACCACCTGTATATTCAAAGATTTTAATTAAAGAGACCAAAAGCAAAGTGCAAACAAAAGCAGTGAATCCAAAATTACAAAAAATGAATCAAAAGCATGGGAGGAAACCAGAGCACCCGTAGAAAACCCACACCAGTGAACATGCAGACTCCACATAGGTTGATCTTAACCTGGGATTGAACAATCAGTCTCAGAGCTCTGATGCTGCTGCACTAACCACTTGTCCGCCAGGCTGCCTAAACTGTGTTGATGATTTTAAAAGAATAAAAGACTACCGTTTTGCAGCAGACTCAGAGAAACATTCAGAAAGTCTCCACCTTCAGAATTGTATTCTGGATCTGATAGTTCAAATATAGACGACTGTGTCGATAGCGTAAACATGTTAAAGGCATTAGCATCAATGCTAGCAAGCGCCAGGAATGTGATTAACAGACGCCTACAGAATCCTAGCACTGAGTTGTTTTTAAAGCCCTATTAAAGATAAAATTCCCAATCGTCTTTAATCTCCTAGAACTTGAACAATTGTTAGCACACACGTGACCATAAGGATGATTAAGAAAAATAGGTAGCTGGACGTCCAGAAGATGATGAATATTGGCCTTGAGTTTGTCGCCGGTCTCACCCTTCATATCTTCTACTAAAAGTTAGTGTTTTGCCAGAGTAGATTAGATTTGGCATCCCTGGGATTTTGCCCACCCAGCATCCTCCACCGCAGGCCTGTCACTCCGAGTGGCCGAGGTGGCGGCTCAGGCATCACTGTGCCGGAAAGCTTTGGCCTTCTGCCTGCTTTGATCCAGTAATTGATTGACTACAGGAGCTGCGGATCAACAAGAGCCCTTTTCCCCTTGCCTCTCTTATAGGGAGGGAGGTTTTAGATAAAAGTGCCTGACTCCTCCTCTACCGCTTTGACGCGGACATGAGGGCATTGAAGAAGAAGGGATGTGGCGGAGAAGTGCCACGGTGGCTTAGCTGTGGGCTGCGTCCTCAGGTCCAGGGGCCCCACACACTGCCCCTGACGGTAATGGGTTTGTTTACATCACAGGAATGGAAATGGGTGGGGGGCTGCAAGGTCCCGAGACTTGGCGAAGAGGCCAGCAGGGTTCTATCGCTCATAGACTCAACCCAGTCATAGCCACTCAGAAATGATCCGTGCAGCGGGAGATGTGATTCTCATCTCATATGGGGCCCGTGAACCTGGCTGCGCTTGATATGTAACCTGCCGCCTGCCTGACAGCCATGCCAATAGAAAAGCGAGACCATGTCTGCATAGAGAAACAGAAAAAAATAGCACAATGTAAAACTATTCGCTCACCTATGTGTAGAGGTATTTGAACATGGAAAACAAAGAGGAAATACAGACATTAAACAGTGGGTGAACAATCCACTGTGCATAGGTGTGAATGTGATTGGTAATGGTTGTATGTGTGTCTTTTTGATTGACGGGAAGCCAATTCAGGGTGTACCCATTCTCCTGCCAGTACTAAACTGAGATGGGCTCCAATACCCTCAAAACCCCTTGAGGGTCGAAGGCACAGGAACTCACTAACATTCAGATACATATATATCAGTGGCGGGCCATCAGGGCCTTCAAGGCCTTCTCTGCTGGCCTAAGAAATATCTGAATCATATATTATATTTTGTCCATCAATACTTATTAAATAATTCCAAATTGTCTGTTAGCTTCCTTTCATTGGTTTTCCCCCTGGTTGCACTGCTTCCAGATGTCTGTTTTCATATTGAAGCATTAAACCAATCACATTTCAGCCATTATTTGTTGCCAGGGTCAGAAATCTGCCTCAAGGCCTTCACAATCAGTTCTGCAGGCTCTGCTGCATTAAACAAGCGTCGATAAGACTGTTGCTTTAACCAATCAGATTTCGAGTTGGCCACACCACAATGCCTTGTCACAGGCGTAGGGATACGTCATCACTTACACCAACTATGATTGGCTAGTGATTAGCCAGAGCTACCAAACTGTATCTGCAGCGAGCTGCACAAACACATATATTGTTGTGTTGATTTAAAGCCATTTTCAAGACGGACTATGCCAGAAATACGACAGGACAGGCTCGACTTTTAGCATTAGCTTCAATGGCCAAGGGACATGTTACCAAATATTAGCTCTGCTGTATGTATATTTTCACCCACAATAAAGTCATAAAAGAACCAAACTTCATGAATGTTTTTTGTGACAAAGAAGTATCTGTTCCAATCACTCCATCAGAGAAAAATCAGAGTTGTAAAAATAACTGAAAACTCAAGAGAGCCATGACATTATGTTCTTCACAAATGTATGTAAACTTTTGACCACAACTGTATATATTTTATATATATATATATATATATATATCAGTGGCGGGCGGTGCATTTTCTGGTAGCGCCTTCAACGTATCAATCCAACCCTCAAAAACTATTTTATGGCTATAAAACCTCTACTGCAGCTACAGCTGCAACACATAAAAAATAATCAATAAATTAATGCACAAAAATGGGGTAAAATCCACTTCCTAGCAGCATTTCATGATTAAATACAAATACTGGAGCTTTTCAGACATTAAAACCAGGTCAGGGGGTAAAATCCAGCCGAAAACAGCATTTATTGATTAAATACAAATACTGGAGCTTTTTAGACATCAGAACCGGGCCCGGAGTATCATTTCCCCGGGAAAAAGACAGCGATGAACGTCGATAGGTCCATACGTAAAATGACAAAAAATGCACTAAAATACTAAAATTAGGTAAAATCCACTTCCTAGCATCATTTATTGATTGAATACAAATACTGGAGCTTTTGAGACATTACAACCAGGCCAGGGGGGTGATTTTTCCCGGGAAAAGACAGCGATGGACGTCAATGGTGAAACGCCAAAAATTAAACTGGGGTAAAATCCACTTCCTAGCAGCATTTTGTGATTAAATACAAACACTGGAGCTTAAATACAAACACTGGAGCTTTTCAGATATCAGAACCATTCCACAATTGGAGCCCACAATTGAAATTGACAGCATGAATGATTACAGGCCTGTTGCTCTCACGCCTGTGATCATGAAGTGCTTTGAAAAGTTGATAGCCCGCCATATCAGGAATACAATCTCTCCCTCAGTTGACCCTCACCAGTTTGCTTATAGAGCTAACAGGTCCACTGAGGATGCTATCACCATTGCTCTACATACAGCATTGAGCCACCTGGAACACCATGGGAATTACGTGAGGATGCTTTTCATTGACTATAGCTCAGCCTTCAACACCATGAAACCGGACATTCTGACTGACAAACTCTACCACCTTGGACTATCCTCCTCCATCTGCTGTTGGATAAAGAACTTCCTAACCAACCGACCACAAACTGTTAGACTTGGTGCCCACCTTTCTTCCTCCATTACACTGAGCACTGGCTCCCCCCAAGGCTGTGTACTGAGTCCTCTTCTATACTCCCTGTACACTTATGACTGTACACCAACCCACCAGTCTAACTACATCATCAAATTTGCTGATGACACCACTGTGGTCGGACTCATCTCAGAAGGGGATGAGGCGGCCTATAGAGACGAGGTCAACAAACTGTCTTTGTGGTGCTCGATGAACAACCTCACACTGAACAACACAAAAACTAAAGAAATAATCCTGGACTTCCGCAAACAGAGCACAGATCTGGCCCCACTCCTCATAAATGGAGTTCGTGTAGACAGGGTCCAGTCCTTTAAATTCCTGGGGGTCCACGTCACGGACAAGCTCTCCTGGTCCACAAACACCACGGCAGTAGTGAAGAAGGCCCAGAAACGACTCCATTTCCTGAGGGTACTCAGGAGGAACAACTTGGACACTAAGCTTCTGGTAACTTTCTATAAAGCCACTGTGGAGAGCATCCTGGCATACGGCATCAGTGTGGTACGCTGGAAGCACAGCAACAGACAAAAAGGCCATGCAGAGAGTGATTAACACTGCCCAGAGGATCGTCGGCTGCTCTCTGCCCTCACTGGAAGATATTGCCAGCCCTCGTTACCTCAGCAGAGCCGGGAACATTGTTGGGGACCCGGACCACCATGGTCAAAACCTGTTCCAGCTGCTTCCCTCTGGCAGGCGCTACCGGTCTCACAAAGCACGGACAAAGAGGCTTAAGGACAGCTTCTTTCCCACAGCCATCAGGACTCTGAATTTGCAGTAGCACGACACACAATCCCCTCTGTGTAACAACTTCGGGGTGGAAGGAAAACATGAAGGACGTTGGGCGGTGATCTGCCTCCTGCTGGCTGACTGAAGGTAAATAAGCAGACAGTGGGAGGTAAGTGATCCATTTTATTCTTTGTTGGCATCGGTGAGGCAAACCTTTTCGCAGTCGCCGGGAGTTGGTTGCGCTCGGGAGGTGATGCGATGTATCCATCACGGCAGAGTGCCAGCAAGTCTGAAACTATCACTTGGTTGGGCTCTTGCCTGGGAAAATCGCACTTTGTGGAGAAGCACTCTCAATTTCGTCATACGCAGCTGGGTATGATGACAATTAGGCTTTTGTCTAGTCAATGATGATGACAAGCCTAAGTCTGATTTTATTTTATTTATTTTATTTATATTATTTAGGCATATAGCCATATTATACTCACCAAAAATAATTTTTAACTGTACACAATATCCATCCTCCTTTCTTTCTTCCTTCTTTCCTATCGCCATCGAAGCTAATGATGAAAGTCGAGCCTGTCCTGTCATATTTCCGGCATAGTCCATTTTGAAAATGGCTTTAAATCAACACAACAATATATTTGCTTGTGCAGCTAAGTTAGCGCACTGAAAGTGGCGCACACACAATTTTCCCAGCTGTAACAGGCTTGCTAGCTTCGGAGTTGACCGCCCTTTCTTAATGATGTCCATTTTTTTCTGGAAAAGTCCGTCTGGAAAATAGCTTTGTGAGCAAATCTGCAACAGAATCCATTTGTTTTTGCCTCTGTCGGCCATTGTGGGTGGAGTTTGCGATCTCTGGCTGCCTCACTATGGCTTTGGCCCGCCTACTAGCCAATCATAGTTGGTGAAAGCAATGACGTATCCCAGCCAGCAAAATGCCAATGCGAATGAAAAAGCATTGTGCATCTAAAATGTGCATCAAAGTAATGCTTTCAATACAATTTAATTGAGTAAAAGTGACATAAACCACAAAGTAGCTTGCTAAGGAACAAAAAACTTTAGCTCAGTACCAGGTAATAATTTTATTTCAAAAGTAAAGTACTTCTTTTTTGCCCCAGACAGACCTATCGTATTTGATCATTCTGCTCTCATTTCCAGATCGAATGAGTGTCGCCAGAAAGAGAGTCTGAAGCCGTGTGCAGGTATGCTATGAAATGATTAAGGAGGCTCCGGGGGCCTTGGTTTTATTCTCTGAGATTATGTGTGGCGGAGAGCAAAAAAAGCTCCCAGCTGTCGCCATGAAAGCACTTACAGTATAATAATTCCCCGCAAATCCTGTAATTATGCCAGCATATGCCATGTACCTGAGCCTCAGCTTTGTGTTCGTCACCTCCGAGGATCCTGTGCAGACGCGCATATATATATCTGCTTGCTTCTCGTTTGCATACGGCCAAGCAAATCTTAATTCGGGAAACATCCGAGCTGTTTTGAATTTCAAGGTTAAACCGCTCAAGTATTAAACATAGATAATCTGTCATGTAAAAAGTAAAAAAAAGGAGGGAGTTAAGAGTCTGGTATTGTCACAGATTAATGCCATTTCATTTCACACACAGGCTATATTGTCGTTCTGATACTTGTATGGAATTTGAGGCATTTATAACGGAAAAAAACATTCTACAGACTTTATTATGTTTTAAACTACTATAACTAAAATATTCACAATGGAAAACAACTGTGGGACAACGTAATGAGACCACAATATAGTATTAACATGTCAGGTTTGGTAAATCTACATTTGGTTAATCTGCCACTTTTTTGGCAGTAAAATCTCTTTCTCCGTGTAATAACAATATTGCAAAACGTATCGAAAACCAGTGAGATACTATCTGACTAATGTCACCGGTATTCATATTTTGGAGTACCCAGGGAAAACCCACACAGCACAAGGAGAACGTGCAAACTCCACACAGGGTGAACCCTCGATCTCATAACAGTGAGGTGGATGTGCCACTCTTTCACCGTGCAGCCTGTTTTCTACTCCACTTTTTATTTATTTCATAATTATATTATTATATATATATTTTTTCCAAGATGGCGCCGTTCACGCGGCAGCCAGTTGCAGTAGCTCTGTACACTCTTATGTTTTTCGTGTTTTAAGGCCCTTCTATCTTTTTTTTAATAACATTTTAATATATCTTAATACATTCCTTTTTATTTTACTTTGTACTTTATACTTTTTACTTTAATGTTTTTACAAATTTCCTTGTTCTGTTAGCCTGGCTTCTTTCGGCTACTTCTTTTTTGGAACCATTCAGCCATGCCTACGCTGTCGCACACATGGCTGTTACAATACACAGCAGAAGGAGCAACACCTCGGTGCCGCCGGAGATTCACAGCTGGACAAAAGTGCCGGGAGAAGAGGCAACGCTTCTGACCAACCATTCCATCATGGGATAAGATGGAAGAGCTGTCGGCGCTTACCAGCAACGGAGTCGAGGGGCTCTACTCTGCTACTGTTGTTTTCAGCTCCAGACTACTGAGGAACTCTGCGGATAAGCTTGGAAGAGTGACTGCATATTCTCTACCTCGGTCATAGTCTGAAGAAGTTCCCCATCTTTTGGAAGACTTCCTGTGTGTGGTTCCAGTTTTTGTCCAACTTTACGTCTTTTGAGTCTGTATCCGTTTTTGCTACCGCAACCAAAATGGCGCCGTTCAGGTGGCAGCCGGTGCCGGTAGCTCTGTCTACTCCTGCTCGTTTTGTGTTTTTGCTGCTTTTCTGCCTTAATGATTTGATTTGGTGATTCTTAATGATCCCATTTACTTTGATTTGCTTTGTACTTTGTGCTTTTGCTTTGTTGTTCTGCGGCCTTTGCAACTGTACTGTCTAACTTATGACTATGCCCTTTCTTGCTACTGTCACAATTAAATTTCCCGAATACGGGATGAATAAAGTTATCCAATCCAATCTAATCCATAATAATGATAAATTACTTTATAATTATTGATTACTAAATTAAACGAATTAAACTAAATTATTTTTTTCACAAAATATCTCCAAAGTGGGCCCCAAATTATAAAAGTACGCAACTCCCCACCGTTAAATATACAGCGAAATAGCTTTTGAGGGGTCACATAACACTTTTCTGTATCAGCAAAGTATGACAGGTTTTTGTCAACGAAAAATAAGAAACAAGATTTATTCAAATCGGCACACACGTACATGTTTATGCCTTCGAAAAAATACAGCTGTGCAGGTTTCCCATTTTTTATGGCTGACGGTCATGCTACATCTAAGTGTGCCCGAAAACAGAAAGGAAAGAGGATAGGTGGGAAAAGTCCAGGCAAAGTAGTAAATCAGTGCAAGGATAAAAATCTCTTTGTGAAGTCTGGTCGGATCCATTTACATTCAAAATCGCAGCTTCTGTGCTCTCAAACTAATTAATATTAATAACCCAAATGGAAATGAGTGCACCAGTGAGTGACTTGGGCATATTCAGTCAGAAGATTCACATGTATAAGCCCTTTCTCAGGGAGAAGTGGGCTCCAAACAGGCGTGACGGCGGGGCACAGAGCGCTATATACGGAGACAATTTTTCTAGATAATAGCCTATCACGCAGGATACAATTTAAATTAAAAAATGCAATTTTCACCTTGAAATGAACAAATGATTACAATTTCTATACAAATTAAGGCATCCAGGCTGCGCCTCAGTGCTGTGCTAAGGCCATGAAACCTGACATAATTGCCATGAAATACATTTTCAAATATTTGTATTTTGTCCAGCACGCTTTTTAAAAGGCACCACTCTTTTGCCTTGTGTTGCCTTGTGTTCTCACCTCCTTCTGGGGGAAAATGCACATGAAAAAAAGGGCTGAGATGAAAAGCTCTTCAACAGGAAGATAAAAATGTGAAGAAAAAAAACAAGCTCCCGTATACTCAGTAAAGCAGCGCCAGCCCCCGCAGCAATCTCTAAAAGCCAAATTATTGCTTCTTATCTAAGGAATCGCATCTACTAGTTATCTGCTCCTGAGATAGGCTTCTTGTGCTCCTCGCCAGAAATGCTATTTATTTGTGATTACCCTTTGAGTCAAATCGTGTGTGTGTGTGTGTATAAATGTGAAGGGGTGTGGGTGGGGGGTGGTGCAAAGTTTTGGCACATTCTGAACTCCTGAGAGATGAGAAGGTAGGACTGAAGGCAAAAACACCTTATTTGAGCTTAGGGTGGTCGGCTGCAGAAAAAAGGATGAAAGTGTAGCCCATGGGATAGATGAGACAAGAGCGGAGGGGTGAAAAAAGCCCCGTCGTATCGCACAAGCCTTCGTACTTGAGCAGAGGTGTCGAATTGGCTAAAATGCAGAACCTCACATTGGAGACATAGGCGGTCCTGGCTCGATTCGAGTGGAAGACAGCCAAAAAGTTTACGCAAACATGCAAATGCCCTGGCTCCAGGGGTGGGGGAAGCATGGGGGTGGGGGCATTTGCAATGCAGACGCAATGTTTCACAAGCCAAACTTTGAATTCTGATCGTTGGCATCAAATCAAGATGCATATGTCTGCCTGCTAAACCAGTGGTTCGCAACATATTTTATAGCAACTACCACTTGAAATAATTGTGGGCTCTTTAATTACCACCATCATTCCAGATATTAAAATAGCAGGCCAAAATTTTCAAAATCTATGAAATATCAATAAAAGTTGTTCTTAAATATGCTAACCAGATATGAATCATTAAAAGTGATTTTTTATTGTTTAATTTGAATACAATTGAAAAGGAGAAAGATGCAAATGACAGGGTTATATAGGAAAGTTGATTCGCTGCAGCTGTGGTGACCCCTCACGGGACAAGGCAAAAATCTAGTAGTAGTCCTAAAGTCCTAACTATTACAAAATCAACTACAAATTAAATTAATCAATCAGGATTTCACTGCCGGAGCAGTTCCGCCATGATCGTGGAAAAAGATGAAAAAGTGCCCAGAAAAGGGTGGTCTATTTGGACGGTCATGCTCAAACTCTGTCGTGGCAGCTACCCTATTTCAGGCCAGCTCTGGGGTCCGCCTAGAGTGTGCCGATTTCGGGTCCTAATTTATTTGCCTTTAAACGCGTTCATTGTGGAGTTGTTTTTTGAGTTTTTCTGAGTGTGCATAACATAATTTTATATTGTTAATGCGTTTACTCAGTTGCCACTCGCACATCCACCCCATTGGAAAATGCCTTTCCATTTCTTATTCATTTTAATTGCTAGTATTTTCACCTTTTTTGCTTCAATACATACATTTGCATAATATTTCCTTATAATTGTGGTATAAAATATATTAAAGAACGAATTAGGCTAATTCAATGTAAAACATGTCTCGACTTAGTAAAACATTCCGAAACCAATTCTGAAACAAATTAATTTTGCAAGTAGAGGTACCACTCTATATAATCATTTCCATAAAGTGAGATGATCTTGGCAGTATGAAGGGTGGGAGTCAATAGTTATTGATTAATTGGTTGATTAATTTGTAAATACTCATTTTATTTCCCTGAGTTACATATAATGAATTAGCTTTTTAGTGAAAAATGTCTTAACTCGATAGGCAATAGGGAAGTAGTGGACATCATTCTTGACACCTGACCAATAATTTGCATTTTAGTTGTTAGGAAATGAGTAGAAGTGTATTTTTTAAATAACTTTCTTGTTTATGATTGAAAAAAAATCTTATCACTTTGTTTCTAATTGGTTCAAAAGTGAATTGAATCATAATCAAACAGTAATGCCTTTAAAGATGTTTTTATGCATCAAATCACAACTTAGATACATCTCATCACCTTTATTATTTTCAACCTCAAGGGTTACTGGAATTGACTTCTAGTGATTTGGGGCCACATACAATCTAAAATGTATGTAATATTTTTCCCTTCTCTATTCTGTTCGCATCTCCAATGAATCAAATCGACAGCGATGAGAATGAAGGAATAGACAGCTACAGGACTGAGAAGCTGTCTCAAGATTCCATGCAACTTAGTCGTTTTTTTCCCAAAAAGTTTTTGGGTAAAACACAACTTGTAACAAGTTAGGATGATTCTTTGTGCCCTGGTCCCACTCCATCCCTTCGTCCTCCGTGTGTCGGAGTCTCTCAGTCAGAGAGACGCACATCAGATTTCAATAGTTGACCTCTTAATGCTCAGGTCAACACTGCACTGGCAGCGATTTCACACTCAAGATGAAAGGGAAATGAACATTCTGGATGCTATGGGGTGACACGGGGGCCCTGACCAGACATTGCCACTCTAACCGCCTCGCTGCACTAGCTTCAGATGAGTCTGTGACTGAGCTTTTGCCACCTGTGTAACAATGGCCAAAGTCACTGAGCCAAGACAGACACACCGTTATTAGCTAAAGGAAAGGGCTGACTGAACAGAACGACATACGATAGTAGAAACTGCCCTCACATCTAGTGATCATCAGATATACTAGACATCTAAACAATATGAGGATGCCCCACGCTAGTTTTATGTCTTTGTATAAGTGAATAATCAAAGAGATGCTCAAAATCTCCCATCTCATTATCTGAACCGCTTAATCCTCATTAGGGTCGTGGGGGGTGCTGGAGCCAATCCTAGCTGTCTCCGGGCCAGAGGACACCCTTAATCGGTGGCCAGCCGATCGCAGGGTACAAGGAGACGGACAACCATGCACACTCACACCGATACCTAGGGACAATTTAGTGTCCAATCAGCCTACCATGCATGTTTCTTAATGTGGGAGGAAACTGGAGTACCCGGAGGAAACCCACACAGGTGGACGTGACCTGGATTCGAACCCAGGACCCTAGAGCTGTGAGGCCAATGCGTTAACCACTCACTCCAACGGGCCGCCCGATGCTTAAAATATTGTGTGTACATATATGTATGTCTATACATTGTATGGACAATTACATGGATAGATAAATAGACAGCCATCCAGACAAACAGATCCATACACACTACATACATTTGTGCAAACATACATTTATACATACATACACATTGGTAAGTGGTTTTCATAAACGTGCATACGAGCAATATAGCGCTTGGGGCAGTACACCCCCAGACCATTACAAGAACAAAATCTGAAGCCTCAGTGCAGAAGAGGGCAGTCCTGGGAACAGGTATCATACTGTGCATAAATCCCAAACTCCCAGCCCCCTTGTAGAGAACCAACACTTAAAGATATCCCCCTAAATAAATTGTTAGTAGTAGCCTGCTATTGTTTTTCCCAACTCTCGTTTGTCCCTCCTGCCTTGCCGTTGTGTTCGCGCAGCTGCGCGTGATTCGAAATTATTCCCTGATGTGTCTATTTAAACCCCACTGAGTTTAATGTCATTGTCGAATCGTCTGCCTAAATTCCCTTACCATGTATCCACGTTACCTTGTTCCTCGATTCCCAGTGTTTTCCCTAGTCCGGTTTGGTTTCATGTTTCGTTTCCTAAGTCTTTGTTATTTTGTGAGGTCCCTCCTAAGTTATTAAAGTTTTGGTTATGAGCACCATTTCCCTCGTCTTTGCCTGCTTCCCCGCGATTGGGTCCTAATCCCTCCTACCTCGCCTCGACGTCTCCCGTGGACGTAACATAAATACCTGTACCATCATTGGGTGAATGAGGAAAAAGTCTCAAAGTTGTTTGAATTGGTTGTACCTGTGCACATCTGAATTAAACAGCCTTGAGTATAAATTTAATCACTTCATCTGGGGCTGCTACCACTTTTAGAAGTGACAAATAATTATTTTAGTATGTTGAAACAAGCCAACCAGCTGCAAGCATTGTCCAATTTACCAGTATTCACACACTATATCATGAACCTGACTATAAGTCGCACCGTGCACAAAACATAACCAAAAATCCATGTGTATGCCGCACTTGACTGCAAGCTGCATGTGTTCATGTCTTAATATGGGATATTTACATACAGATGTTAAACAGAAAAATTTGCTTAATCTAAATTATATTACATAATACTGAGAGTGCATCCTCCACATGTAGCCACAAGTCTCCGACCCATGCTCCCGGAGGCACTAAAACACCCTAAAACCTTAACCTTAAAAAAATGGGTAGATATTTGATTAACTCATGGCTAATGTCTCTCAGCGATAGCACTAGAATGAGATCTTTATTGTGACACACTTTGGCTATCCGTCCCTTTTAGCCTTGAACTGTGCTTCTGTACTGGGATGGAGCCTTCGCTGGCAATTAAAAAAATGTAAGTGCTAGTTGAAAATGAGTTATTATTGTTATTACTATGTTTAAGCAATTAATTATTTTAAAAACAAAAAAATTGTGGTAACAATACCTCGTGCAACACTAATTTAAACTGTCCCCTAACATTTGGTCATAATTTTCCTTTCTTGATTATTGAACTTGAGCAATATCAGTAGTATTAGTTTTGCCATTGTCACGATTGGCTCGGTCGTGGAACCTGGTTGGACCCAAATCCAGGGAAGCAATCGTGGGGACAAGGACACGGAGTGTACTCACAAAACTTCGATAACTGAGGGATGATTCTTCATAAAATAACAAGGACTTAGAAATCAATGATAAATTCAAACCTGACGTGAAAAGGCATGGGTAAACGAGGTACAAGGAACATGGCGTGGTAACATGGCACGAAGTAAACAAGGCAGATGATCCGACAATGACTAACAAACACATGGGGTTTAAATAGACATACAAGGGTCGATCACAAAGTACACGCAGCTGGTTACGAGATGAAGGGAAGCCTGGAGGGACACAAGAGGGGAAAAGCACACAGACAGGACACACAGGGAAAAATCTATAACAAAACCAACCAACACCCCAACTAACCCTAACAGCCTGACTGTAGTGTGGGCAGTATGGGTTCAATTTCCACTCGGTGGTGTTATGTTTGTGGCTTGAGTGGTTGTTCATTTCATTCTGTGCCCTGCGAGTGGCTGGCAACCAATTCAGCATGTTCTTGGTTGACTGGAATAGGCTCCAGCACACCTTGTGAACATAAATGGTACAGAAGGTGAATGAAGTGTTTTGGTACACATTTCCCTTTAATTGTGCTACTCATTGTGAGCTTTTGCCAGCTGGGGTGAGTATATGACATGTATACTCAGTTCCACTTTCAGGTTTTCTCTACTGCAGTAATGAATCGTTCCTGGCAGAAGATAAAGAATAAATGCATCTGTAGGAATTTAATAAGATGGATAATATACATTACTTCAATGTTAATAACACTACCCCATAGACAGTAATTTTTAGCCTCTATTGTATACATGGTTTCCAATTCAATTATAAAATTCACGCATTGGCCCTAATGTGTCTGAGTTGCCTGCTAACATACAGTGCTTGTAGTGTCTCAAAGATCTCATTAGTTCAATCATGTCTCGAGACATCACTGTATGTTGAATATAATTTTAATATCGACTGCGGTTGGGTTTTTTTTTTGTTTGTTTTTTTTAGGTTTTGAAAAAAGTTTGGCATTTTGATGGGAGTTTGGGCCATTAACAGTTGCTTGTTGTTGCTGTATCTCTGCGCCGTTGTTACTGAGGACAAGGCAGACTGCCAGTGGCGAATAGTTGCCGGCGAGTAATGTAGCGCTTAAGTGGCTGTCAGCTTTATAAAGGGAGAGAGTCAACTGTGTAAATGTGTGTGTAAATAGAGTGTCAGATCAGGACCCCAGGGAGCAGAGGTGGGGAGGGTTTGCAAGTTTGCGTGTGTGTGTGTGTGTGTGCGTGTGTGCGTGTGTGCGTGTGTGCGTGTGTGCGTGTGTGCGTGTGTGCGTGTGTATGTGTGTGTGTGCGTGTGTGCGTGTGTGTGTCTGTGTGTGTCACAGTGGCATTTTAACACTCCCCTGCTTTCCCCGGGGCTCCACATAGCCTCTGCCCGCTCCTCCCGGCTGGGCACAGTCGGGGGGCAGCTCCTTATTCATTCATGAGAGGAGCGGTGGATAAATAAAAAGGTTCATTACGGCACTAAAGTGTTACTAATGACATGTACCTGCCACTGAGCACCTCCGAAAATCTAATGTGACACACCGGAATGGAAAATCTATTCTACCCCGGCAAAAGGCCTCCAGTGGCGCAGGCATATATAGATCTACTCTATGGAAATTTCTCTCTGCTTGCCCCCCAATTGTGTCTCAGCCTAAAAGCAATATTTACACTAGCACAGCCATTATGTCGTACTACGCCCTCTACGCCTGCTACTGCGACCTCCACATTAGCTGCAAATTGAACTTTACAAACTTGTCGGGCCATGCACACTCTTGGAACCAGCAATCCCCGCCGAAATACCACTGTGACATTAACCCTCAATTCCCACACTCCATCACAAGCATTTTAGATCATGCACCAATGTATGAATGAGTTATGAGTTAGTTAAAGTATGACCAATAAACCAAGTGCAGGCAAACAGTTTAACCAAGGGGAAGGAAGCCTGTACAATTAAGTAACCTTGTTAGGCTATGCCATTAAATAGATATTTTGAAACCAAGTAATTTACTCGGAATACACTGTTTAGATTTGTGTACGTGTGTGTGTTTGTGTTTGTGTGCGTTTGTGTGTGTATGTGCACCCGTGTGTGTGCAAGCGTGTGCATGTGTGTGCACGTGTGTGTGCATGCGTGTGTGTTTGTGTGTCTGGTAACAACATTAAAATTATTGTACTGTTTTCTTCCCATTTTTAAGCCACTTTGTTTGTACATTTGTGAAAACATACTATATACAATCACAATAACATACTGTAATTATGTCAATAAAATTATTTTCTAATGTGATGTTTGTTAAGGTAATCATGATTTGGGGTAAATGCTTATAGTACGTATATATTTATTAGATGTATGTGGGAACATATTTCTATACTATATATATATATATATATATATATATATATATATATATATATATATATATATATATATATATATATATATATATATATATATATATATATATACAGTTTTTATCTCGAGATACGAGCTTAACCCGTTCCGGAACTGAGCTCGTATGACGAGATTCTCGTAACTCGAGCGAACGTTTTCCATTGAAATGAATGGAAAACAAATTAATTAGTTCCAGCCCTCTGAAAAAACACCAAAAACAGGATATTGGATTGGAAAAAATGTTTTATTTCTTCTAATTCGCCATCTATTAACAAAGTAACACATAACTAGTGGTTTAATAGTAATAAAATGTGTTTAATCTAACTAAAATTGGGCAGATTTCGCCGACGGGAGACAGAGACGTTTGGGGGCGTGGGGGTCGTTTTTTTTCCACCACAACGCATTCGTAAACGGAATAAACAAATTTAAATTAACTTGGATTAATATATACAGACACTCAAACATACGTTTAATGTAACTTTACACAAAACTGAATTCTAATTTTGTTGTAATCTTTTGTTACCTTCGTTTTCCGGGTTGGCGGTTTGCCACGCCTCCACACTCACGTTCGCTATCGATGGACTGTTTGCTGTTGTATTGCCTTCAAAATATTCCCAAAATGATGCACACAAATGTCCTCACAATAGGATAAAGCACGACCACTTGCCAACGAGAAATAGTCTTTAAAGAACGATCGCGGGAGCTTCTTTCCTTAGAAAGAATAACAGGAAGTACAATAGTTGAGCTTACCCACGTATTGATTGTGGGTAATGAAGTTTTATTCTGAGAAAGGTTGCCATTGCCTATGGGTGTTGTGTGCACGAGTATACTTCATTACCCAGAAAGCCCTCTTTTTGCCCGCGCATGCGCGTTGTGCGTTTCCTGGTCTTAGGAGAAACTCGTCTGAATTAATCGTTCCGTGCTCGTAAATATTGTTATACACGAAAGATATGCAAAAAAGACCAGGCTTGGTCGCATCACGAAATTTTGATCGCATGACGGGCGAATTATTCGATCGAAATTTCCGCCGTAAGACGAGAATTTTGTACGACGAGCGGTCGTATGACGAGGTACCACTGTATATATATATACATATATATACAGACGCTCCCCTACTTACGAACATTCAACTTACGAACAACGGTACATACGAACATGTCTGCAGATTGCGTTTAAGTCCAAAAATGTTCGCAAGTCCAATTTTGTATTTTGCGCCTTTTTCGGAGTAGTACTTCTTTCCGCCGCTAATACCGACGCCTGGCGCTGTGAGAGCTCAGCTCACACAGCATCTACCTTCTTCTTTGTTGCAATGCGGAAGTGCGTGAATGTATCTCCAGTGTGCAAAGAACCTTTTTCATTTGTATCATTAAATATCTCATGCATCCAATATTGAATATGGTTGGTAAAAAGCTAAAGGCTTCTATTGAGGGAGTTGCAAGGAAGAGGCAAGCCATTTCATTTGAAACGAGTGGCAATAATAACGAAGCTTGATGCGCGTGAGAGTGGTGGCGTTTCACGGGCATTGAATCGTTCGACCGTCAGTACCATTTATAAACAGAAAGATCGAGCAGCAGGACCCAAATATTGAACGTTGCACAAAGTTTGCAAATCAATTGAATGATGCCATACAGTGCTACTGCATCATTTATGATGAAAAAAAGAAGAAAACTGTGCAATCGTCATTAGGTCGCTTCTTTTGGCCAGTTTCTAATACATAAATCTCTCTCTCTCTCTACAGTACTGTACATATTCTCTCCATTTTATTAAAAAAAAAAATTCAGTACAAACCAATGCGTGTTACTTATACAAGCCTTAAACATACAAATGCACTTATATAAACCTTCAATATACTTATATCGGCCTTAAACATAAATTATAATACAAAATATAGCACTGAATCAACTTACAAACAAATTCAACTTATGAACAATCGCTCGGAACCAATTGCGTTCGTAAGTTGGGGAGCGTCTGTATATATATATATATATATATATATATATATATATATATATATATATATATATATATATATATAATAAAAATTTAATTGTAAATAGTGTTAGTCTGGATAGTAAGTTTAGTACAAAACATGGAAGAATATAAGATCAAGTAGAGCTGTAAATGTGAGATCGATAAATTACACTGGGCAGCAACTTGACTTCAAATGAAAGTCTGGAAAGTGTTATGTTATATAAGATATGTAAGAGTAACCAGTATATTAAGGTCTTTGGAATACTTTGAAGGGGGCTATGGGCAAACATAGAAACATTGTTCAAAAAAGACCTTTGTGACAGTGTCAGTCCCAGAGAGTCGGCAGAATTTCTAAGGCAGTTCGACATTTTGCATGTCGATAGAGGCGTACTGTATGGTTGTTTAAAATGGAGGTGTAGGTACGTTTGGTACGGCTGATTGACTTTCTGTCTTAACACGCCTGAAGCACATGAGCTTAAAAGCGTTACTCTCAGCTTTTCACCTGGATCCCAGGAACTGCGGCCTGCCGCTCAGAGCATGCAAAGCAATATCCTTCTTTTCATGGCCCGGACCGAGCTGGGATTCACAGCTGTGGCTCATTGTACAAAAGAAGCGGGCCAGTGTTATCTTATTGAGTTACCTGTGGCTAAGCTCTGAGCCAGTGCGCACAATGGCGACTGCTTAATGATGGCGCAGGGGCCCTAACCCCTCGTCCCCGAGCCTCATTTCCGCGCGGCGGCTGCCATTTCACAGCTGTTAGCCACACACTCTCTTTGTCATGATTAGGGACAAATTAATAGATGGCTCCTGGTAATCAGCTTTCATTAGGGGGCCTGTCAATGCGTCGGGCAATGTCCGAGGGTCTGGCGGGGGCCTGGACACATCGCTACCACTCGATGTGTGGCTAAAGGTGTGAGGAAAGCAGCACATTGACACTCATGGCTGGCGCATTAAGATGAAGGTCAACGCGGGACTGACATAAAGAGTAGTCTTTCAACTGGATGTAATTGGCCCCAGCATGCTGAAAAATGACTGTAAAATGTAAAAAGGGAAGGGTGGCACTTGGCTGAGGAGGAAAGCGGACAAGTAATTGATTTTTTCCTGCATGTGGAATCCAGGCCAGAGCTGTTTAGTGAGTCATTTACAAGAAACCAGCAGATGGCATAGACACACTCATCTGCCGGGAGTTCCCAGGGGCGCGTCGGGAGATAAGACACCTGACACCCTGCAGTAGATAGACAGCAAATCACCAAGGGGCACCAGGCCAGGGATGCACATCAAACTTGCTTATGAACACATACAACGCCGTCTATTCCACTTCCGTTACCCATATGAAAGACCCCCCCAAAAAACACACACACAGACACACGCACACACACACAGACACACACACACACACACACACACGCACTCACCGAATGGATGAAATAAACTCATCAGACTTCCAGCAAGTTCGGCATTGTGCTCCAAAGCCCAAGTCATTTCAGTATGTAGATTTGAGACTTAAGCCCATAACCATGTTGCATGGTGCATGACCACCCCCACCTGCTGGAGAAGAAGCAGGGCCGGGGTGTGCATGATGGGATAGGGATATCTGTTAGACAGGATAGCGCTTGGCCTCCCTGCATGTTCTGTCATTTAGCTCCAGCACAGCCCTTAAGGGAATTTAGACAATAGCTTCGTGTCAGATAGCGTAATCTACTCAACGAGGACAACAACAAAAAGCTATATTTTATTCAACATGCGCTGTGTGTAAAAAGCTGTTTGAAAAAGATGAATGAAAACGAGGTGACAAGAAGGCAAGCATGTCAAGATCTGTGATCTCGCTGATGTATGGAAGAGGCAGCGATTAGCTGCAGAGTCACTGCTGTCAAAAATGGAGATGAGCCACCCAACAGCGAGGTGCCATTGTGCGCCATTTGTGTGTCACGCACAACACATGCCATTTTCCTCAGCGTCGGGCTAAATTGCACAAAACAATGTTCAAGATCAATTCCTGCATCAAAAACAATGAGCACAAATCCCATTTCTCCAGCCCATATTGTGCTAGGAGAGGGCCCCCGTGTTTGCATGAAGGTAATTACAACGGGATTTGATGTTGTGCTGTGCCCAGAATTCTCCCGCTCCAGATCAGGCTCAGGGTGCTCCACCCCATTAAAACTCCATATGGGGAGCCCAGCTGTGATCAAAATTGCAAGAGCAAGAGGGGAAATCGATTTCATTTGCAGGATTATTGATGTAACCAAGATGCTGTTTGTATAAAACATAAAGTCTCATTTCAGAGGTCATGGATAGAACTGGAATGAAGACCCCGACCGTTTGTTGTATTCATTGAAACATTACAGGAAAGAAAAAGTCAATATATACACTAATATACATGGCCTTGACTGCATTGCAGCACAGTAACACTTTGCTGCAGTGTATCTAGCACATGAACGTGGTGACAAAAATACATTTATAGGATTAACTATGAAGTCAATAATTACTATCCACGTTTACATGCAGCTGATGTCCAGACATATGCAATCTAATTATGAACATTAAATAAAAACTGAGTGTTTTCTTTTCAAGCTACCTGATGGTTTAGTGGTTCACTCGCCTGACTTTGGTGCAGGCAAAGATCGGATCGATTCCTGCTAGGTTGTCATATGATTGCGCATGTGAATGTCTCTCTGTGTGCCTAACAGCTGACTGGCGACCAGTCTAGGGTGTAGTAAGTCTTTTGGCTCCAGCAACCCCCGCAACCCTTTCGAGGATACGCAGTATGGAAGATGAATGGAAGAATGAATATTTTCTTCTCTGCTCTTGTTCTTGTCTTAACAACTCGAGGCTGGGTAATCCTGTAGATTTGATGACATTCTAGCCACTCTATAAAGCCATGCATTCACAGAAATTGGTTGCCGAGGTCCGAAAATTAGACACAGTGGCTACATTGTCATTTGCACAATGGCACTAATAATATATAATATAAATAACCTTAGTCAATATTTCAGATTCTTACACTACATTACTTTTGTTCAAATACTAATTTTCTCCCAAAGCTATCCAAATGAAATTTTCCTTTTGGGGTCACAATACTTTTGTCCTTATTGTAACGCAATATCTTTAATTATATGGGACTTTGCATAGCACAGGGAGTGCAAAGACACACAGAGTGAGTCTGAGAGAAAAATGTTTCACTGGGCTAAATTTTCGAAATTGACATTTCCTTATCAGTGTTGTGGTAGTTGCTTTCATTAATTCATTCATTTTCTGAACAACTTTATCCTCATTAGGGTGATGGGGGGTGCTGGAGCCTATCCCAGCTGACACCCTGAATCGGTAGCCTGCCAATCGCAGGGCACAAGGAGACGGACAACCATGCATACTCACACCCATACCTAGGGGCAATTCAAAGTGTCCAATCAGCCTACCATGCATGTTTTTGGAATGTGGGAGGAAACCCGAGTATCTGGAGAAAACCCACGCAGGCCCAGAGAGAACATGCAAACTCCACACATGTGGACCAACCCAGGACCCCAGAGCTGTAAGGCCAAGGCACTGACAGGGTGTCCTCCGCCTCTGGCCCGGAGATAGCTGGGATTGGCTTCAGCACCCCCCACAACCCTAATGAGGAAGAAGCGGTTCAGAAAATGAGAGAGAGAGAGATATTTGAAAAGTAGTAACTTAATTACTTGACTTGTCATAATTTGTAAATGACATAATAAGAACATACTGTATAATTCGTAGCAAAATGGGTGATTGTGGAAATTGGAAAACTGATGATCCTAAAAGTTTTGTTCTCTAAAATGGTTTTGCTGTGACATATTTTTCTCTCCCGGGTCATGGTATGTTGCTTCACTTTTGTTTTGCATGACCATACGTGTATCAATTTGCACTCAGAGTCAAATGTTTCGCTCTCTAATGGTAGGTTCATTTTTATACTTAAAATATCAGAAACATTCTGACATCACTGTTTTTACAGCTGTTTTTGCTCACATAAAAATGTGAATGTTAAATCTAAATGTACTATTTTAAAATGAATGTGGAGTTTGTACAATTATACTGCTATAATTGACTATGTGGCATCTTTTAACAATTGTATGACATGTTAATTACCTACAGATATCATTAAGAAAGGTTTATGATAGCAAAGTCGTTCAGTGTATTTCAAAAGGTTTGAATCAGGGTGTGCAAGAAAAGACGGATACATAATTTTGTCAGTGAGAAGTCCCCTGGCATTGAAAAGTTTGCAGGCTTTGCCAAGAAGACCCCCTCCTCCACCACTCTCTTCTACTTCCACCTGTTCCAATATTTTAGTAGGTTTTCCTAAGTCAGCTTGATGTCCAACATGAGCTGAAATTTTAAAAAAGGACAAAGCAAAGTCAAAATTTTCCCAGGGTTCGGGTGACCTAACAGCTGGATCTTTCAACAGGATCCGTCCCTCCATCCCAGTGTTCCGTTGTTCCCACACACAAATGATGGTCACTCAGATGTGAGTAATTTTTTCTTCCTAATACCACAACTTTCAGTGGCGATGCTAGGCTCAGGAAAAGTTGCTGTACAATGGAAAAATTCAAAATCAGTTTTAAAGTACGATTTAGATTTAGATTTTGACAGAAAAGGATGGAAAAAGGTGCCATTTTATGCTCAAATTTAATCTAATCTCATCTCATCTCATTTTCTGAACCGCTTTATCCTCATTAGGGTAACATGCAAATTCCATGCAGGTGGACGTGACCTGGATTTGAACCGAGGACCCCAGAGCCGTGAGGCGACGCGCTAAGCACTCGCACCATTGGACCACCCACTTAAATTTCATCCAGAGAATAAAAATGGCATCAGAGTGGAGACTGTGGAGTATATTAGAATACAGCGTACACCATCTCAACTCATCTAATTTTTCTGAACCGCTTCATTCTCATTAGGGTCACGGGGGGTGCTGGAGCCCATCCCAGCTGTCTCCGAGCCAGAGGAGGGGGACACCCTGAATTGGTGGCCAGCCGATCGCAGCGCACAAGGAGACGGACAACCATGCACACTCACACCCATACCTAGGGTCAATTTAGAGTGTCCAATCAGCCTACCATGCATGTTTTTGGAATGTGGGAGGAAATCGTGTTCATTCCTAATTTCAAGCAACCTCACACAATTTGCTTAATCTCCCTTGCACGTATTTAGATGTCTCGGCTATGGCAAGGAAATTATTTTTAGGAGGGAGACCAAGACCAGCAATAAATGAGCCACTGCAGAAAATCTGTTTGACACAACTAGAAAAACAACCTCACAGTAAATTTAGGTATTGTATTTGCCAATTGAAAGTGAAATCAATTAGTCCATTGTTAATACATTGAGAACAAATCTGCTCAACCCATAGGCATCCAGCAAAGCCGCTCCGAGAGGAGACTTAGAGCAGCAAAAAAGGGTCAGCAGAAACAGAGGAGAAGCTGTGGAGTATAAAGGAAAGACACAAAAAAAGAGGCCCCGAATTTGGAGTGGTGTCTTTTCTTGAGTGATTAGCACATCCGCCTCACAGTTCTGAGGTCGAGGTTTCAATCTCCTGTGTGGAGTTTGCATGTTCTCTCCGGGCTAGGGGTTGCATGAATTTTCTCCAGGTACTCCAATTTCCTCTGACATTCCAAAAACATGCACTCTAAATTGTATGAGTGTGAACGTCAATGGTTGCTTATTTCATTGTGTCCTGCGATTGGCTGGCAACCAATTGAGACCGCTACCTGCCTACAGTTTCTATAGCTTACAGCACCCTGTGAGGATAAGCAAATGAATGAATGAATAAAAGAGACTGTTGCTATATTTGCATAACTTCTGTATTTTTTTCTGGACATCATATATAAAATAAACTAGTTTTAGCTGCACGCTCTTCCCATTACAAATAACAATCAACGAATGACTCCTAACCAAATTTGGGGTCTGTTTTTTGGGGGAGGTTGGGAAGTTTCCCTGTGGTACTGTAGTTTTACTTATGAGAGTACTATTTACAATGAGAGAAAATGTGAGGAAACCCTTTGAAATTTCTAAAATGTCTGCATAAATTGATTAGAAATTTTATTTAACTATCAAAAAGATTCAGGCAAAGAAACAGGACCTGCAGCTCGACTCAGACAAATACCACTGAAAATTTGTTTTATTTTTGGTCTGTAAATAATAACTATTTATGGAACAGATAATCTGTAAATGAGCACTAGCAATAGTTTTAAGCCATTCCCTTAAACTGTTGCAGTTCTGAAAAATTCCTGGAATCCGGTATGAATAGCTCTGTTGAGGTCAAGTCACAGCATCTCAATCACATTGAACTTGGGACTATAAGCAGAACATGCCTATTCTTTTTCTGAAGCAATTTTGTCAATGATTTGCTGATCTGTTTTGGATCTTTATTCTGTTGCAAAATGTGTAATTTCTAGATTTCAATTTATTTGAAATACTGTGGAATGAAGCCAAAATAGCTATTGTCTCAAGGAAATCCCAGGAATCTTTTAGGAATTCTCCAAAATTCATCCTAATGGTTCCATATGTTGCCCTGCGATGGGCTGGCCACCAATTCAGGCTGTCTCCTGCGGGGTGCCTGTAGTTAGCTGAGATGTACAGAAATACAAGTACTTTTTTTGTATCCGTTAAGACACTGAGGGCAGTAAGAAAAGAGGCCACTGAAGCAAAGAGGAGACTTAAAGCAGACAAGAGTATAATAGGATAGTAATGCAAATTTGAATCCACATTTATTGTTCTCTTACATCGAGTATCTTGAAATGTTACAATGAGGTGAGAATGACGATTCTGAACCGAGTCAATAGTGTGCAATGGAAAACGTCCATTTGGCGCCTTCATCTCTGTTTAAAACCCCATCGCTTCCTCCATGATTTTTGACAGTGTCCGACATCCACTCAACCCCCTCCCCACCCCCCACACCTACCTCATTTCCATGTGTATACTATCGCTAGGCTGTCAGTGGCCACATTGGCCTGTCGTTGGCGGGATGAAAGGCAGAGGGAGATCCTGTTGAGTGAATAATCTTGCAAGTTTACAGAAGGGAGAGGATGTCAACTTGACAGAGTGTGAGTCTCACAAAGATTGGGGGATTCACTACGGACAATCCCATAGTCCCTTTAAGTCCAGACGTGTGAATGTGAAATCAATGGTACATCCGTACAACTGTTTGTTTGCCGGACCCTGGGACGCTTTGTGGTGTGAGGATTTTTTTTTTTACCTCGTGGATTGAGGACAGAGATGTAGGGGTGGGGGAATGTAAATGCTGGAAAATTCAGATCTGGGTTCATTCTTCTCTCAATACAGGAGAAGCAAGTCAAATATATTCATTCATCAACACGTGGAAACTTGCAAATGGCAGTGGCAGTGCTCAATAGCTTTAATTAGCATATTCACCTGTGATGTTTCCAATCGCAAGTGACTCTCACGCACTGCACGTCATCACCATCTCTATTCTTCTTACTCTTTGAGAGCATCTTTCATTGCACACATAGCTGTCCTGGTTGGCAGCGCCATCGAGCTTCGCCGTTTATTTGATATGCAAAGGAGCACCGCTGTGGAGCAGCTCCACGCTCTTCGCTAAAGTACTTTACTCCTCACATAACCTAAAGTGGCAGCGGATGATGAGTTCCAAGAAGAAGAAGAAGAAGAAGCGTCTCTCTCTCTTTCTCTGGCTCTTCCTCTCTGGCTGATTTATAATGCACTTAACTCCCCCTATGCCTGATGATTGTCTGCATTACTGGGTATCAAACACAAAGCAAAACAAATAAAAATGCCACTTTATATTCCTGTGGAAAAGGCAAAAAAGTATTTCATTACATCCCCGCTTGGGCTTTGTGGAAGCAAAAATGAGGATTACACAGGCAAAAGACTGCATAAGTAGCCTTAGTGACAAAGGAGGACGTAAACAAGGAAGTGAATAAACAAAATGTGATACTTTAAGTTTGTTGGAATGCCTACAACAACAAAATCCAAGAATTCTTCTCGGAATACCGCTCGACCACCACTGTTGGTGGAGGACAGCATTATTATAGTATTATTATTATTATTATTATTAAATGTGCTATATGGCGGACCTGCAGGTAGCTTGTGGGATCAAACACACGCAGACAGGGGCTGTTTGGCTTAAGTGTTTTTTATTAGGAGAGATGGAGACTTAAGCTCCATAGCTGAGCCACAACCCTTTCTCCCAGACAGGAGCCCACTTTCCCTGCTCACTCCACATAGGTCGATATCAAAACATGCCGCTGAAAGTGGCATGCCCCCAAACCCTCCCACCGGCTCAGCTTTCTGCCTGTCAAAAAGTAAATGATGGCATTCTGGCATGTCTTTCAAAAGCCACCAAGTAATTAGACTAAAGCCACAAAACGCGCTATGGACAAATGAAAAGAAGACTATCAATCAATGAAAGGCAACGATAGTATATTTTTGTGTATACTTACATTTGCAAGTTATTATATACCAAAAAGAAAAATGTGGGGATTTTTCTTATGGTGGTGTAGTGGTTCACTCGCCTGACTTCGGTGTGGGAATGTGCGGACTCGATTCCCGCTGGTGGCGGTATCATTGTGAGCGCGGATGATCGTTTGTCTCTCTGTTTTCCCTACGACTGACTAGCAACAAGTCTAGGGTGAACTACTCTGCCTTTTGCCTGAAGTCAGCTGGGATAGGCTTAGGCAAACCCCCGCAAGATGAATTAATTAATTAATCTTATGGTTTTTCTAGAATTTTATAAACTTGTGAAAAAAAAAAATTACAAGTGGATGAGACAAATGTGTGTTTCTGTTATTTTACAAATACTGTATTGTTGTGCAGTTTGGTCATTAGCTTTAATGAAAATTTGCCCTCAATATTTTTCCTTTGCCAGCAAAAGACAATGAGAGAACTAAAGCACATTCATATCTGTCGGAGAAGGCAGATAAGTTAAAATTAAATTATTTTATCCTGAATGTCAACAATAACAATGATGAAGCAGCTAGAAAAGTTTTTTTTGTTTAATTGTGGCCCTAAAGAAGAAAGCATGGGTCTTGAAGCGATGGTGGTCCAACCAAAAGAAAATCAATTACCAGTGAAACGAAGGTTTATATCTCAAAAATGAAGAACCACTCAACTACAACAACAAGAAATGATCGTTCAACAGAAGAATCACTTGCATACAGCAACTTTTAATGATCGTCCAACATGTGATTTGCGCTGATAAACCCCTCTTCTAGGTCCCTGCGTTTCAGCCCAGTCTAGCCCATTGGAGAAGGCAGCCATGGCCTACAGTAATCGTGTTCCGTGCATTCGGTTACAAACAAACCATTGGAAACCGTAACTCTACAGTGCCCTGTCAGCAGTAATCGTAAGAATTTGTTTTTTTAAATTTTATTGTGTTTTAGTTTTTTTTCATAAAAACATAATTTGACATACATTTTGACAAGTGATCTTGCCAAGGAACGGAACTCATTCATAACTAGCAGACCCCTTATGTAGTATTTCAAAGAAAATATTCCATTGACTGTCACATTCCGTTTACCACTTAAAGCAGGGGTCACCAAACTACGGCCCGCGGGCCGGTTACGGCCCGCCGGCACATTTGGACCGGCCCTCTGAACAATACCAGAGACGCTATCGGATTTTTTTCCTGTTTGGCCTTGAAGACTGGGACGTTTTATTCTTGTGTTTGGTTCATTGCACCCCTGCTGAGCCCACAAATCATCCCAGTGAAGCGGGGCTTCGCATTGCTTCTTTGGTGACACGCGCGGGGAGAGTGTTTCCCTTTGATGCATGCGGGCACGTCCACCGTTGCATGCACGAGCAGTGTTACCGAGACATCTGGACGATTGCAGGTGAGGGCGGAGGCCTGGGACCATCGCGGACTTTTCAAGCATATAAAAACTGCAACCTGTTTGAGAACGGAAAAATGGCGAAAAAGTTAGGTAAGAGAAAAATTGATTCAGAATGCAGGGTATTTAACCTGGAGTGGACAAATGATTATTTTTTGGTTCAATGCAAAGAAAAGGCTGTTTGTCTCATTTGTCAAGAGACGGTGGCGGTATTCAAAGAATACAATCTTTGCCGACACTATGAATCCCGTCACAAAGACAAGTACGATAGCTTGCAAGGCCAAATACGAGCAGACAAACAATCAAAGTGAAAAGGTGGACTACTATCTCAGCAGAACCAGGCATCCGTTCGGGCCAGCTTTCGGGTTGCTAAATTGATAGCAAACAGCGGTAAGCCTTTCACTGACTGAGAGTTTGTTAAGAAATGTATGGATACTGTCGCGGAGGAGGTGTGTCCCGAGAAGGAAGATGCATTTAATGCCGTAAGTCTGTCGGTGAGTACAATGACCAGACGCGTTGAAGAAATCGGGAGTAATGTATATGCCCAGCTGCAGCAGAAGACGAAAGAATTTGACTTTTTTTCATTAGCACTGGATGAAAGCACGGACGTGCAAGACAGCGCAACTGCTCATTTTTATTCGTGGAGTTAGCGCAAACTTTGAGATTTGCGAGGATCTGGCAGCCCTCCAAAGTCTCAAAGGGACTACAACAGGAGAGGATATTTTTGACAAAGTGTGCCAAACCATGGAGAAGTTGGACCTGGACTGGTCAAAGCTAGCTAGCATCACGACTGACGGGGCTCCTAGCATGGTGGCCGAAACTCGCGGTCTAATAATGGGACGCATGAACCGTGAGTTGGAAAAAAGGGGTCTCACTGCCCCGCTACGAGTCCACTGACGAATTCACCAGCAAGCACTGTGCTGCAAAAGGTTGATGTGGGATTCTGTAATGACGGTTGTAGTGTCGTGCATAAACTTCAGAGCAAAGGGAGAAGATTGTGCATGGCACAACAGAAAGTTAATGTTCCATGGCTTTTTTTTTCTATGAAGAACCCAGAGAGAGTTAATTAGTTATTATTTATTTCATAAATAGTGTTGTTTATTTCATGTTTTTTCTGTGAAGAACTCAGAGGGTTATTTAGTTATTATTTATTTCATTAATAGTGTTATTATTTGTTTCCTGACTTTTTTCTGTAAAGAACCTGGAAAGGGTTATTTGGTTGTGTGGCTTTCTGGAAAACAATAATTTTTTTAAGCTCCCCTACGATCGGCACACTTTTTCTGTTACAAACTGACACCGGCCCCCCATCAGAGAAGGGAAAAGTTATGTGGCCCTCACAGGAAAAAGTTTGGGGACCCATGACTTAAAGTATATTAATGCTCTGCGTGTCTAACCCTTCCCCCTGCCTGGTGCCCAGGGTTAGCTGGGATGGGCTCCAGCGCCCCCTGTCGCAATTGTGAGGATAAGTGGTTCAGAAAATGAATGAATACATTATATATGTAATAAAATATTGCATGTATACTGATTGATTTATTAAATAAATACATTTGAAATGAAATTATTACGAAGGCAACACTGTGTGTACACAGTTTTCATAATTTCATTCATTTTCTGAACCGCTTATCCTCACAAGGGTTGCAGGGGGTGTTGGAACCTATCCCAGCTGATTTCATGCATGAACCTGAATTGGTGGCCAGCCAATCGCAGGGCAGGAGGAGACGGACAATTATTCACACTCATACCTAGTGAAAATTTAGAGTGTTCAGCCAGGCTACAATGCATGTATTTCGAATGTGGAAGGAAACTGGAGTATCTAGAGAAAACCCACGCAAGCCCGGGGAGACATGAAAACTCCACACTGGAGGACCGACCTGGGATCAAAGCCAAAACCCCAGAACTGTGAGGCCGACGTGCTATCCACTCATTTGCTGGGCCACCTTTCATAATTTCTGTAAAATAAAAATAGAATCAAAAAGTTTAGTTTTTATATTTTGTCAGGCATCCACGGGAGGGGAAGGTTGCACCAACAATGTCAATTGGAGTTGGGGACAAAGGTACCTCCCTTGAAAGCTTTAGTAAAAGCTACCTTTTTAGGAAATCTCATTGGTTAAAGTGTACAATGTGGTGCTGACCCAAATTAGGCTTGTTTGGTCCCGATTTAGGGAAGGCCTCGAGGGACATGAGTATTGAGCCCGTATATGTGCTGCAGCATGATAACAATCATAAAACAGCTCAAGTGGTCTCAAACTCTGATAGGAGTAATATGTGCTGTGAAATCTATTCCCTCCTGCTCTCCCTTCTCTACACACACACGCACACGCACACGCACACACACGCACACACACGCACACACACGCACACGCAAATAAGAAGGTCTTCAATGTGGCTACAAAGGAACGCGTCCTTCTTTAGTAATTGTGTGCTGGAAATATATCAGTAAATATCTGCTCGTTTGCCTGTTTCATCAACGACTCTAAAGGGTCAAATGAAAAGGTCTTTCTATTCCTGAAAATCAAGGCGGAGGAGGCCGATTCATGTCTCACATACTGGCGGGGGGTGTTATGCATAGATAATTGATTATGGGAGCGGCATGGCCACCGTTGGATCTTGATGGAGGCGGCCGAGAATGTTACCTCCCTGATGTTAGAGCCATACTGATATTTATAAAAAACAGGCTACACTGTGCGCGAATTGCACCAACAAACCTTATCTACAAAGGACAGTAGTGCCACTTCTAGAATTGTTATGAACAATTCCAATCATCACGCAACTCTTTTCAAGTGTAAATCAAACGTGTGCCAATGGTTTGAAATAATCATACTATAATAATAAAAACAGACCTAATTGAGATTGCATTGGATTTTTTTAAAATTACACTTCCAATACCAATGTAGCATATGTCAACAATAAAGAAAAAGCATCTGTTATCATTCCAGTATTTGACAATTCATGACAATTTTTCTACCCTACCGCATATCCTCGAAATAATTGCGGGGGTTCCTGGAGCCTAAACCAGCTGACTTCGGGTGAAAGGCAGACTACACCCTAAACTGGTCGCCTGTCAGCCATAGGGCACACAGAGAGACAAACAACCATTCGCACTCACAGTCATACTGCCACCAGCGGGAATTGAGCTCGTGCCTGCCCGCACCGAAGTCAGGCGCTCGCTACACCACGAGTCGGCTCATTCCAGTATGTATTTCAAGAAAAAAATAACTCTTTGAAAATATAGTAGACATTCAGCATGTATGCGTATAAATTTTTTTAAAGAGCGATGGATTAGGCAGGTGCACCTAATTTGGGAGTTGAGCTATAGCAAAAGCAGAGCACAAGGGCTACTAAACGGCGCTAATCTATAAAGGCTTACTCAGGTAAATATAGACGACACCTGCATGCCTTTTACCTCGGTGCTGGAAGGGAAGGAGAACGCTTTGAGACTTCATCTCCATAATTTGCTGCACCCCCAATGTTGCTGAGTTGCCAGAAAGTCAAAATGAATAGGGCTAAACACACTCTTCTCTATTAACTGCAGTTTTAAGCATTAATACCCAAGGTGCTAGTGCAGATGATAATAATTCACAACAGAACTAATAACAAAACAAAGTAAATTTTTCTTCACCATATGTCTGTTACACAAATTTATAGAATTTTTGCAACACTATAGTGCAGTGGTTTTTAACCTGTGTTCGATCGAACCCCAGGGGTTCACATGCTGCAGATGCTCATGTGACATAGCTTGCCCAATCAGTGCTGAGAGGAATTAATATTTCTTGAAATTTAAAAAATTCAGATTTTATTTTACACTAAAGTAGGGTTCGGTGAATGCGCATATGAAATTGATGGGTTTGGTGAATGCGCATATGAAACTGATGGGGTTTGGCAGCTCCAACAAGGTTAAGAACCACTGCTCTAGTGATAGGTTTCCATGGAAATGAAGAAAGCCTGGGAAGTTATGATAAAATTTCCCCGCAAAGATGCAATTAGTGGCTGCGAAAAGATGACTAGGTGAAACAAAAGGAGCACAGACAACCTTACGCAGATGGAGCTAATGCTACATTAATTCAAATACAAGGACAAAAAGCACAGAAAAACAGAGCAAAGACTAAAAATCTTCTACATTTAAGGCCGGAAATATAATATAATATAATTATAAATATAAATATAATCCCCCCCGAACTAAAAACACATTAAATGACGTCAACTTCGCATACCTGTCCACCTCTGCCGATAACTGCCCTTATAAATGATTATGATTCCCCTTACAAACCCCCAAAAAACCTTACAAACACCGTACGAGTCGTACGGTGTTTGTAAGGTTTTTTGGGGGGTTTGTAAGGGGAATCATAATCATTTATAAGGGCAGTTATCGGCAGAGGTTGACAGGTTCGGTTCACCACGTAAAATTTAATTGATTGTCTCGTTTTTCAACAGGAATTCAAAGCCTACAATTTCATTCATGTTATAGTACAGTACCAAACAAACAAACAAAAACATTACATTGTATGTTAACAATAGGTTTAAGCAAGTCACTGATATATGTCATACAGATGTGTTGATGAAGGCTTCTTTCAGTGAAGCACCACTTGACATACTGAAATCATCAAGTATGTCAGCACCTCCCTCCATAATCAAGTGTGAATGAACATGTAACAACAAGTATTAGCTGAGCATGGCCTTTCTTCTTTGAACGTGTCGCTTCCATCACCACATGCAACTCGTGTAAAGACAACCCAAAGCAGCCAAGGCACGATTGGAGCCTTGCAGCTGAGCATTTACAGTCTTCTTATGTGCACATGTGCTGCATAAATGTCATTGCCTCCTTGTATGGAACCGAGCTTTTAAGAAGCATTTAGCCCGGCACCGCAATCTGTCAGGCTAAGATATTTCAAAGCAAAATGTGGGTAGCAGTTGTTTATTTAACTGGCACATGTATTCTTTTCTCTTGACTGTATGTGAGTTTATTAAATGCAGTGATTGAATATTGTTTGACATGACTGCCATCTTGTACATTTTTTTGTGTTACATTCGTATTCAGGGCCTTAGGGCTGGGGGTGGGTGGGGTGTTGCTGCTTTTTTCATCCCAGCCTACTGTGGGCAGCAAGTGAGGGACACCCTGAATTTGTTGGCAGCCAATCGCAGGGCACAAAGAGATGGTCAACCATTCACTCTCACACCTATATACCTGGTGGCATTACAGTAATCAACCAGCCTACCATGCATGATTTCATTATGTGGGTGGAAACGGAAGTACCTGGAAAAAATCCTTGCAGACCTGGGAAGAACATACAAACATAAAAAGGTACTATATACCCGCCAGGGATTGAATACTCAATCTCAGAACTGTGAGCCAGACATGCAAACCACTTTTTCATGACGCTGTTAGGATTAGATCAAATACAGAATTAAAAAAAATCATCAGCAAAAATAGTACTTTAAATCAGCGGTTCTCAACCACCGGTCCGCCAAACACCTCCTGCCGGTCCGTCAGAGAAATGAACATACCGTTTTCAATTTCGCCCTCCTACATGAAAGGAGAAATGTTGTTATTATGCTAATAAATAATTGCTATTATGGTTGGGACTTGTTTTTTTTGCCGTTGACATCCGTGCACCATCCCGGACTCTGCGCTCCTCTCTTAAGTTGTCGTCCTCCCCATACGCCAGTCCGTGAGAAAATAGGAAGAGCTTTACCGGTCCGCGGTGAGAAAAAGGTTGGGGCCCGCTGCCTTAAATCATATATGTATTCATTCATTCATCTTCCATATCGCCCATCCTCGAAAGGGTTGCAGAGGTTGCTGGAGCCTAACCCAGCTGTCTTTGGGCGAAAAGCAGACTACACCCTAGACTGGCCGCCAGTCAGTCGTAGGACACACAGAGACAAACGACAATCCTGTTACGATCGGGGATAGAGGACCCCAAAGCAGGCAAGGGCAGCAGATCTGGATATCGAATTTTTTATTAGAGTCGTCCAAGAGAAGGGCAAGGCACAAAAAGGAGTAGCGTCAGCGAGTAGATAGTCGTGGAAGGAAGGTCGGTAACCGTGAAGTCCGTCGTGAAGTCCAGAGTGGAGGGTACAAAGGGCGAGAGCGAAGTCGTTGTCCGTGGTCCGTGGTCGTGGGGATGAGCATGGTCGGAAACCTGGGAGCAAAAACAAGAGGTCGTAGATCGATAAAGGCAGGCGAGGAGAAAATACGAGGGAGTAGCTAACAGTGAACTGATAAGACGATCCAGCAGCTTGGTCATGTTCTTCTTGGCTTTATATATTCCCCACTGGCTAATGACTCACACCTGGAAACGTTTGAGTGACTAGGGGCTGGGCCTGTGATTGGGTGGCAGGCACAACCAGCCACCAATCTGGTCCAGGGCCTGACACATCCGCCCTCCCAATCATACTGCTGCCTGCAGGAATCAAGCCCGCGTATGCCTGCACTGAAGTCAGGCGAGTGAACCTCTACACCACGAGGCGGCTACTCATATATATATGTACATATATAAATATATATATATATAAATATATATATATATATATATATCAGTGGCGGGCCGTCAGGGCCTTCAAGGCCTTCTCTGCTCGCCTAAGAAATATCTGAATCATATATTATATTTTGTCCATCAATACTTCCAAATGGTCTGTTAGCTTCGTTTCATTGCTTTTCCCCCTGGTTGCACTGCTTCCAGATGTGTGTTTTCGTATTGAAGCATTTAACCAATCACATTTCAGCCATTATTTGTTGCCAGGATCAGAAATCTGCCTCAAAGCCTTCACAATCAGTTCTGCGGGCTCTGCTGCATTAAACAAGACTGTTGTTTTTAAACAATCAGATTTTGAGTTGGCAACACCACAATGCTTTTTCGCAGGCATTGCCATTTTGCTGGCTAGGATACGTCATTGCTTTCACCAACTATGATTGGCTAGCTATCGAGAGTAGGCGGGCCAAAACCGGAGTGAGGCAGCCAGAGATTGCAAACTCCACCCACAATGGGCGACAGAGATAAACAAATGGATTTGGTTGCAGATTTGCTCATAAAGCTATTTTCCAGACTGACTTTTCCAGAAGAAAATGGACATCATTAAGAAAGGGCGGTCAACTCCGAAGCTAGCAAGCCTGTTACAGCCGGGAAAAGGGGGTGCGTGCCACTTTCAGTGCGCTAACTACAAAGAGCTACCAAACTGTATTTGGAGCTAGCTGCACAAGCAAATATATTGTTGTGTTGATTTAAAGCCATGTTCAAGACGGACTATGCCGGAAATATGACAGGACAGGCTTGACTTTCATCATTAGCTTCAATGGCGATAGAAAAGAAAGAAGAAAGAAAGGATGGATATTGTGTACAGTTAAAAAAGATTTTTGGTGAGTAAAATATGGCTATATTCCTAAATAATATTTCAATTGTGGGCCCGGTTCTGATATCTGAAAAGCTCCAGTGTTTGTATTTATGCTCCAGTGTTTGTATTTGATCACTAAATGCTGCTAGGAAGTGGATTTTACCCCATTTCACCCCAGTTTAATTTTTGCGGTTTCGCCATTGACGTCCATCGCTGTCTTTTCCCGGGAAAAATCACCCCCCTGGCCTGGTTGTAATGTCTCAAAAGTTCCAGTATTTGTATTCAATCAATAAATACTGCTAAGAAGTGGATTTTACCTAATTCTAGTGCATTTTTTGTCATTTCACGTATGGACGTATATGGACGTATCGACGTTCTTTGCTGTCTTTTTACCGGGGAAATGATACTCTGGGCCCAGTTCTGATGTCTAAAAAGCTCCAGTATTTGTATTTAATCAATAAACGCTGTTTTTGGCTGGATTTTACTCAATTTTCAGGCAATGTTTGCCCGTACGCCATTGACGTTCATCGCTGTCTTTTCCCGGAAAAATCACCCTGGCCTGGTTTTAATGTCTGAAAAGCTCCAGTATTTGTATTTGATCATGAAATGCTGCTAGGAATGAATTTTACCCCATTTTTGTGCATTGATTTATTGATTATTTTTTATGTGCTGCAGCTGTAGCTGCAGTAGAGGTTTTATAGCCATAAAATAGTTTTTGAGGGTTGGATTGATACGTTGAAGGCGCTACGAGAAAATGCACGGACCGCCACATATATATACATATATGTATGTATATATATATATATATATATATATATATATATATATATATATATATATATATACATACATATATACACTTGGTGATTAGGGTATGACAAAACTAGACCGCTACGAACAAACTTTCTGCTTGTAAAATTCAACGATTTTAAGACAACTTTAGGGGAGGCGGTCAATATGCGAGAAAAGATGGTAATTAAAAAATATATATATATTATATATAATATATATTATATATATATATATATTATATTATATATATGTTATATATATATATATATATATATATATATATATATTTTTTTTTTAATTACCATCTTTTCTCGCATATTGACCGCCTCCCCTAAAGTTGTTTTAAAATCGTTGAATTTTACAATTTCTCTCGTATAAGACACCCCCTGATTCACAATTTTCACGTCCATATTCATGGTTTTAAGCAGGAGTACAAATATGTTACTTTGAAGGAAAAATCTTAAGAAAAATCATCGGACGTGGAATTTCTGGGATACTGTATGAATAGAAAGGATCATCTGCTGGATTTCCGAAAGGGTGTTGCCTGCACGTGGACGAATTCCAAAAGGAAGTCACGTAAAACGTACAAACATGAAGTTTGTTCGTAGCGGTCTAGTTTTGTCATACCCTAATCACCAAGTGGATGCAATAATAGCATGAGATACACATTACGCAGGTATCAAGGCTGATATTTTAATGATTGGCCGCAAGTAACAACTATTGGGATGTGTTGACATGGTAAACACTACGAACACATGTATCAAGGCTACTCACGTCTGGCCAGTCAGAGTACGTTTAACTACCGGTAAAAGTTAAGATGGCGGCGCCCTGAGCGAGCAATGGCAGGCACAAGTGAGTTTTTTCACGTTTTATGCAAGATACGTTTATTTTTTCCTGAAACTCAAGTTTTATCTGTTAATATTTTCTCTATTTTGAAATAAATTACTGTATCGGCTGCATTGTCTTGTGTTATGGTGTTTTGTCTTTGTCACTTCGCAGTTTCGTGCATGTCAAGTCTAATTTGTGCACATACTATAAGCCATTCAGTCATAATTTATTTTAGTTGGGAGAAAATACAGTAGGTACAGTTTTTATATTGAAAAACTCAAATTTATACATATGTCATAGTCTCAGAGAGAGTAGTAGCTTACTACTAATCAGTGACATTGGTGTCATACTGAAGTTATAATTACATTAACTATCTCTAATTAAAAAATACACTGGTAATTATTCATCACCTGCTGTATGTGACTTAGTCACAATTATAGAAGACATTTACATGAAGACCACAATTAGTTGATAATTCCAAAGCAATCACATGAAAAAGTATAGCTTTAGCTGAGTGGTATTTTTTGTGTCCCTTGACTTATTCTGACAGTGTGCATAGCTCGTATTATTTCATTAAAAATGTTTATTAGATTAGATTAGATAAACTTTATTCATCCCGTACTCGGGAAATTCACTGTCGCAGTAGCAAGAATATGAAAACACAGACACAGGAAAAGACATTGTAGACACAAATAAATAGGTAATAAATAAGTAAATAAATGAATAAACAAATAAAGAAAGAAAGAAAGAAATAAGTGTGTTACATTACATTTATGGTAAGCAGCCATCAAATTTCACAAATCACATTCACTTTAAAGGTGAAATTCATTGCAAAAAACAGAAGTTACATTATCAAAATGATATTTGAGATGTTGGGGATTTTAGCTGTTGTGAAGAAGTGTGTTGACTTCTACATGTACTTTTAAGAATGAGTGAAACAAATTGTAGTCCAAATCAGGTCATGAGCTTTGTTAACCTCCTAGTCAAGAGTTGAGCTTCTTTTTACGGCTTGTGGTGTGTTTGGAAGCAGTTATGTGCAGAGTGGTTCTGTGATTGAATTCAGTTTGAACTGTTTTAACACATGCTCCCTTGTTTTAGGTGGGAAAGTTTCTGCAGAGCTGCCTGCATAAGCCATGGATTATCTGTCTGCGTCCTCACTGCCTCTTTTAGCAACGATACGAGTTCACCCACTCGAGAGTCTATCACACATTCACAGAACACCCCAAGAGAGAGCAGACCTCAGGGAAACCCAAGTAGGGGCATTCGAGGAGGGGGTGTAAAAGAGTGCAGGCACTGAATGGTGGAGCCCATGGGCATGGCCTTCTCGCTCTCTGGCACACACTTTGTTAGGAACACAACACTAATCCTTCTTGTGTCTTTATTGCCCTCTATGCAGAAGAGTGGGCTTGGTCTGTGCCCGATCACACCGCTTGAGGGCCAAATCATCAGCATTCCTGTTTGAAGATAGGCAACATCACCAAGCATTAAGTCTCTTAATAGAGACAACCACTCATTGGAGTAAAATAGAACGACGGGTGCAGATTATTGTATCAAGAAATGACTGTGAGGCAATTGGGGTTCAAGTCGCTGCACATATTTGCAAACATTTAGCAATCAGACTTAGATGTAACACATACAACTGATGTGGCTGGCGGTCTTTTGCCAAGCAGCTGAATGGCAAGAAAATAATATGGATTTGTCTAGTATCATCTACCGTATTTTTTCGCATATAAGCTGTATTTGTCACTAAAAAAATGATGACTGAATCGAGGGTATGGCTTATATGCGCAAAAATTAGACTTGACATGCACCAAACGCCACAACGCAAGACAATGCGGCCGATACGGTCATTTATTGCAATATAGAGAAAAGATAAACAGATAAAACGCTTACCAAAATTTATGTAGACATCTATAAATGGTGCTGCCATCTTATCTAGGGATGACAAATGAGACCGCGACAGACACACTTTCTGGTTGTGCTGCTCACATGACTTCCTTTTTTAATTTGTCTACGTGCAGGCCTTTAGGAATCTGCTAGGCAGCAGACAATTCTTTCGATTTATACAGTATCTCAGAAATACCACGTGCGATAATTTTTCTTAAAATTTCCCTTCAAAGTAACACATTTGTGCTCCGTATTAAAACCATTAATATGTAGGTGAAAATTGTGAATCAGGAGGTGTCTTATACGAGAGAAATTGTAAAACTCAACGATTTTAAGGCAATTTTAAGACCGCTTGTTTTCAAACACAACCCTGTCGTGTGCCTAGTTGGCCATGGCCCCAGGTATACCAGTGTCAATATCACCTTTCCACTCGCATTCAGCCCAGCTGTCACCTGGGCATTTGGCAACAGAAGGTATTAACATCAAGATGCAGCCTTGATTACATGCTTGTCGCTCATTTAGCTAAATGAAGTCTCTCCTAAATGAAGATGGGCCAGAACCCTGGTATCCCTGGGCTTGGACATGCAAGCAGTCACAATAACATTCACGCTTCCACTGAGTGACAACTGAACTCTGTAGATGATGCAAATAGACTGCACACATAAATTCCAGATTTTGTGAATACAAAACAAAACCAACTATTTAAAAAAACTTTTGAAATCTTCCACCAGTGTGACCTTTAACCTGAAAACTCCCATTGAAACATACATTTTCTGAACCGCTTAGCCTCACAAGGGTCACGCGGGGGTCTGGAGTCTATCCCAGCTAACTAAGGGCACCAGCAAGACACACCCTGAGTCGATGGGCAGCCAATCGCAGGCCACAAGGAGACGGACTGCCATTCACGCTCACGCTCATACCGAGGGGCAATTTAGAGTGTTCAACCAGCCTACTATGCATGTTTTGGAGATATGAATACATTTGGCGTCACGGATAGGATTGGTCGGAAAACAACACTTTGACGCCTGGGGCCCTCCATTTACCACAGCAAAAATGAATGATTGTGAATATCAAGGTAAGATTTCTTATGACTTTAGATTGGCTATGCAGTGTGTGAAATCCAGGTCGATCCACCAGTGTGGAGTTTGCATTTTGTGTGGGTTTTCTCTGGGTACTCCAGTTTCCTCCCACATTCCAAAGACATGCATGGTAGGCTGATTGGACGCCTGTAATTGTCAACCTCAACCATGAGAGACAGAATGTGGGGGGGAAAAACAGAAAATCACATTGTTTGATTTTTAAAGAATTAGAGTGGAAACCTACAAACAAGCAAGATTTCTGGCTGTCAGAGAGGTCTAACTTCTTCTAACGAGGTCTAACGAGGTCTCCACTCGTTACCTGTATTAATTGCATCTGGTTTAACTCATTATCGGTATAAAAGACACCTGTCCACAACCTCAGTCTCTCACACTCCAAACTCCACTATGGCCAAGACCAAAGAGCTGTCTAAGGACACCAGAGACAAAACTGTAGACCTGCAGCAGGCTGGGAAGACTCAATCTGCAATAGGTAATCTGCAGTTACCAATTTCATCATACGCAGCTGGGGATGATGACAATTAGGCATCAGACAATGATGATGACAAAGCCTATGTCCGATTATTATCATTATATTATTATAAAACGCTTGGTGTAAAGAAATCAACTGTGGGAGCAATTACAGTGGTACCTCGAGATACGAGCTTAATGCGTTGTGGGACTGAGCTCGTATGTCGATTTTCTCGTAACTCAAACGAAGGTTTCCCATAGAAATGAACTAAAAACAAATTAATTCATTCCAACCCTCTGAAAAAAACACCAAAAACAGGATATTGGATTGGAAAAACATTTTTATTTGTTCTAATTCGCCATTTATTAAAAAAGTAGCAAATAACTAGTGGTTTAATACTACTAAAATGTGTTTAATATTATAAAAATTAGATGGATTTCACAGAGGAGAGAGACGGACAGAGAGGGGCGGGGGACTTTGCATGGCAACGCGTTCGTAACCTAACATAAACAAATTTAAATGGACATGGATTACGATGCAGACACACTCAAAACACTTATATCCAGTTATCACTGAAATCGGGAATTGGATTGGATTGGATTGGATAACTTTTATTATTATTATAAAAAATTATTAGGACATCATCATTCCTTGCACGTGCAGGGTTTTTCTTTGTAGACAAGGAGGATGGATCACTGCGTCCTTATATTGACTACATGGCCCCCTAAATGCAATTACGGTAAAGTAATGCCACTCACTTCCATTGTTGTCAACAAGTTTTCCGGATGTTGCTAGAACAAGGTCGAGACGTCAAGGCTGAAAACAGCGAATTTCATGTGCCCTCAGTAAGTTTCTTTGATCGCATAATATCTCTGGATAAGATGGAGATGGACCCTGCTAAGGTGTGCGCAGTTCGATAACCCACCAACAGGAAAAAGGTGCCGCAGTTCATGGGGTTCGCTAACTTTTCCCACAAGTTGTCCTTAATTTTAAACTATTGCAGCTCCACTACATCCCCTTACATCATTGGCTACTCCCTTCAAATTGACTCCTCAGGCCACTGAGGCTTTCTGCTGATTAAAGAAGGTGTTTGTTTCTGCCCCAGTACTCACCATCCTTGACCCACGGCACCAGTTTGTGGTGGAAGTGGATGCCTCAAACAGAGACACGAGAGAGAAAACCGCCTACACAAGTGTGCCTTCCTCTCGTGGAAATTGACGTCTCCCGAGAAGAACTACAGTAATACCTTGACATATGAGTGCCCCACCATACGAGGAATTTGAGATTTGAGTAAAATGTATTGTTGCCCCCTCCCTAAGGAACTCACTCCCTAAATCCATTCAGACCTGTACATTCCTTCCTACAGCATTTGTAAAAGTGCTCCATAAATAAAATGTATCATTGTTATTGTGTAAACCTGTTATGATCGCGCTGCGTCGCTGGGTCGACGGAGCGCGATCGTGGGCATCTGTTACGGTCGCGCCGCGTTGTGCGCCGCGACCGTGGATGTAGGTAGGGACCCAAATGCAGGAGGCAGGAGAGGACGAGGCATTAGCGTGATAACGAGTCCTTTAATGCATCAACCAAAACGTGGAAAACAAACGTGGCCGCATGCGGCGCGCATACGGACAGAGGCAAACAGAATGGCAACAGCATAACGACCGCTAGCTACCGCTAGCAACCGCTAACAACAGTCAATGGTGGTCATCGACAGTGAACGATAGAGTACGATCCGGCGACGTGTGATGACGCGTCGCTTACTTAAATACAGGAACCGAAAGTAATCATTGGATTGGCTACAGCCGGTACGTGTCGACGGCAACCCAGGAGGGCCAAAAGGGCACTCCTGACAGTACCTCCCCCCTAAGGGACGGATTCCAGACGCCCCAAAGCCAAATGTCCATGAAAAGCGGAAAAGCAGCCAGGGACGGCGGGCGGGAACTGTACACTCGGTCCTGGGGGCGTCCGCGCCAGCCCGTGAAGCAACGAGAGGTTGGCCGGTCCGGCGGGCGTCCGCGCCGGCCAGAGACGAGGCGAAGACGTGGTCGGTCCGGCGGGCGTCCGCGCCGGCCAGAGACGAGGCGAAGACGTGGTCGGTCCGGCGGGCGTCCGCGCCGGCCGATGACGAGGCGTGGGCATGGTCGGTCCGGCGGGCGTCCGCGCCGGCCGATGACGAGGCGTGGGCATGGTCGGTCCGGCGGGCGTCCGCGCCGGCCGATGACGAGGCGTGGGCAGGGTCGGTCCGGCGGGCGTCCGCGCCGGCCGATGACGAGGCGTGGGCAGGGTCGGTCCGGCGGGCGTCCGTGCCGGCCGGTGACGAGACGTAGGAGAGGCCTCTCCAGCAGACCTCGGCGCTTGGAGAGGAGTGGGAGTAGCCGGTCCTGCGGGCCTCCCTGCTGGTGCTTTGGGTGCTGGCCAAGCCCCCTGCCTTTAACAGATAACGGAACTTTAGCATGGTCGTCGGGTACCTTACCCTGGCTGTTCGGGGGGGTCGCCTGCCCCCTCGGTCGGGAGGGCAGGAGGGCCACTCTCGCCGTCGCCGGGCCCCTCGGTCGGGAAGGCAGGAGGGTCACTCTTGCCGTCGCCGGGCCCCTCGCGCAGGGGCGCCGGAGAGTCCCTCTCTCCCTCGCCGGCCCCCTCGTCCAGGGGCGCCGGAGAGTCCCTCTCTCCCTCGCCGGCCCCCTCGTCCAGGGGCGCCGGAGAGTCCCTCTCTCCCTCGCCGGCCCCCTCGTCCAGGGGCGCCGGAGAGTCCCTCTCTCCCTCGCCGGCCCCCTCGTCCAGGGGCGCCGGAGAGTCCCTCTCTCCCTCGCCGGCCCCCTCGTCCAGGGGCGCCGGAGAGTCCCTCTCTCCCTCGCCGGCCCCCTCGTCCAGGGGCGCCGGAGAGTCCCTCTCTCCCTCGCCGGCCCCCTCGTCCAGGGGCGCCGGAGAGTCCCTCTCTCCCTCGCCGGCCCCCTCGTCCAGGGGCGCCGGAGAGTCCCTCTCTCCCTCGCCGGCCCCCTCGTCCAGGGGCGCCGGAGAGTCCCTCTCTCCCTCGCCGGCCGCCTCGTCCAGGGGCGCCGGAGAGTCGCTCTTGCCTTCGCCGAACCCCTCGTCCAGGGGCCCCGGCGCGTCGCCGCCACTTCCGGGCGGGCAAGAGCTGGGCAGGAGAGAGCAGGGCGGGAGAGAGCAGGGCGGGAGAGAGCAGGGCGGGAGAGAGCAGGGCGGGAGAGAGCAGGGCGGGAGAGAGCAGGGCGGGAGAGAGCAGGGCGGGAGAGAGCAGGGCGGGAGAGAGCAGGGCGGGAGAGAGCAGGGCGGGAGAGAGCTGGGCGGGAGAGAGCAGGGCGGGAGAGAGCTGGGCGGGAGAGAGCTGGGCGGGAGAGAGCTGGGCGGGAGAGGGCTGGGCTCGAGGAAATCAGCCGGGGTAAGGCGGAAACCGGGCCGGCCGAAACCGGCAAGGATGTAATTTATCAGTCTGGGACTTGGCATACTGGAACTCGGCAGAACGGAGCTCGGCAGACCCGCCGGGACCGGAAGCCTGGTTCGTGGCTTCGGCACGGGTGCGACTGGTGGCCCCGTTGGCAATGGGAGTATTGTGCGTGGCTTGGGCACGGGAATCTGCGGAGCTGGGAGCGGCGTGGTCGGCCGCGGAGCTGGGAGCGGCGTGGTCGGCCGCGGAGCTGGGAGCGGCGTGGTCGGCCGCGGAGCTGGGAGCGGCGTGGTCGGCCGCGGAGCTGGGAGCGGCGTGGTCGGCCGCGGAGCTGGGAGCGGCGTGGTCGGCCGCGGAGCTGGGAGCGGCGTGGTCGGCCGCGGAGCTGGGAGCGGCGTGGTCGGCCGCGGAGCTGGGAGCGGCGTGGTCGGCCGCGGAGCTGGGAGCGGCGTGGTCGGCCCAGGAGCTGGGAGCGGCGTGGTCGGCCGAGGAGCTGGGAGCGGCGTGGTCGGCCGAGGAGCTGGGAGCGGCGTGGTCGGCCGAGAAGCCTGGTCAGGGGCTCGAGCGTCCAGGCCCTGCCTCTGCTTCTCCCTGCGACGTGGCGCTCGCCGCCGCCTCCGGGAGGGCGTCACAGCATACCGGCCACCACGTGGTGGCTCATCGTAGCTGGCCAGCAGACCAGGTGAGAGACCTCGCTGCTGCGCCTCCCCGAAAAAACCAGACGGGCGGTGTTCGAAACTCCTACCGGAGCCCCCCCGCCGGCCGCCACGCGGTGGTCCTGTGTAGATGGCACACGGACCTGGCAGATGCTGGGCGGGGTAATCCAGGTCTGAGTAGTCGGAGGGGCAATAGCGATCCTTCTCCAGTGGGGCATAACGTTCAGCGTCTTTAGTTGGAGCGTATCGGATTCCGTATCGGCTAAGAAAATAGCCGTCCCAAACCGAATCTCCAGCATCCAGCTCACTTAGCCGCTGGCCGTCCCCCTCTTCAGAAAGGTCGGAGTCCCAATATCCAGCCTCTAAGTCTATTAGCCCCCCGTCGTCCTCACCTTCAGAAAAGTCCGTGTCCCAACGGACAAAGACTTGGCGTTCCAAAGGGGCCGAGGGAGGCTGGCGTCGACGAGCGCGTCGGCGCGAGCGTGGGTAGCCTCCCGCTGGGTCCATTATGGCCGGATCGTTCTGTTATGATCACGCTGCGTCGCTGGGTCGACGGAGCGCGATCGTGGGCATCTGTTACGGTCGCGCCGCGTTGTGCGCCGCGACCGTGAATGTAGGTAGGGACCCAAATGCAGGAGGCAGGAGAGGACGAGGCATTAGCGTGATAACGAGTCCTTTAATGCATCAACCAAAACGTGGAAAACAAACGTGGCCGCATGCGGCGCGCATACGGACAGAGGCAAACAGAATGGCAACAGCATAACGACCGCTAGCTACCGCTAGCAACCGCTAACAACAGTCAATGGTGGTCATCGACAGTGAACGATAGAGTACGATCCGGCGACGTGTGATGACGCGTCGCTTACTTAAATACAGGAACCGAAAGTAATCATTGGATTGGCTACAGCCGGTACGTGTCGACGGCAACCCAGGAGGGCCAAAAGGGCACTCCTGACAAAACCGAGAAGTATGGCACTCTTTAAAGGTGTGTGAGGTAGACTGGTTATGGGTGTGAAAGACCTCTGTGGTGTTCACACCTACACGATACACTTCTAGATCTCAAATTAAAAATGTTGCAATAATTCTTAGAAAATTGGCACACAGAAAAAGCACAAAATATATTCCTCCTAAAATTCCAAGTTGTAATCTCTTTCATATTGCACCATTCCACTGTAAATGTTGAGTGAGCCGAGTATGTTATTTTTAAGATACAACCACAACAGCAGTTTATTTCCATGTTTATACCGTTTCAAATTCTTGCCAATAGTAACAGGATTACTTTGCAACAAAATGGCAATTTGTGGAATTCCCTCCATCAGCAGGAGGATTTTATTCCTTTATCCATTCCTGTCCTTGTCTTCCTGGTACCTTCCAAACTTGATCTGATTCTGGAAAGCTTTAGATTTTGCTTAAGCAAGGGTAAAATGAAGGGGAATTATGATGTGGACTACTTATTTATCTATTACTACTTATTTATTGATTGTTTATTTATCATTACTATATATTGATTATCAAAGTGTTTATTTGTTGTTGAGTCCATCGAGTCAGGTGCACTCTCAACAACTGAATTTCTCCAAAACCATGGAACTTCCTGGACTTCAGACGGAACAATGCCGGTCCGCTTTGCTGATTTCACTTGGACTTCTTATTTATTTATTACTAATTATTTGATTATTCATTTGTCCGTTTGTTTGTTGTTGTTATTTGTGCACTTTGTGAACGCTTTAAATCTCATTGAACTTGTATAATGACAATAAAAGCATTCAATTAAATTTGAAAGCCGCGGTGAAATACATTAACCTCTTTGCCTTGGTTATTGCACAAGAAGGTGTAAATTTAGTGTAACATAAGATTAAAACTTTTTTAAAGTGTGCGTGTGTGTGTGTATGGGAATCTAAGTTCATTTAAGTTAAATTTAAAGTTTATGTTATGTTACGAGCGCATCCGTCAAGTCTCTATATCTCTCTCGCTCCTCCGCACACTGCGTTGTACTGAATAATGTCTCATTTTAGTTATAACCACTAGATAGTTATTTGTTACTCTGTTAGTAGATGGTGAATTAGAACAAATAAAAATATTTTTTCCATTGTAATATCCTGTTTTTGATGTTTATTCAGAGGGTGGGAATGAATTAATTTGTATTTAGTTCATTTTTAGGGGAAACGTTGATTTGAGATACGAACGCGTAAATCGACATACGAGCTCGGTCCCAGAAGGCATTAAGCTCGTAACTCAAGGTATGACTGTATTAGGGTGTAGTGTGCTGTTCCCCCGAAGACAGCTGCGATAGGCTCCAGCAATCCCTGCAACCCTTAGTTGGATGCACGGTATGGAAGACGAAGGAATAGAATCATAACCCTAATTTTTAAATGTTATGAGTGAGTGGTTAGCGCGTCGGCTTCACAGCTCTACGGTCCTAGTTTCAAATCCAGGTCACGTCCACCTGTGTGGAGTTTGCATATTCTCGCCGGGCCTGCGTGGGTTTCCTCCAGGTACTCCGTTTCCTCCCACATTCCAAAAATGTGTGAGTGTGCATGGTTGCCTGTCTCCTTGTGCCCTGCAATCGGCTGGCCACCGATTCAGGGTGTCCCCCGCCTTTGGCCCGGAGTCAGCTGGGATAGACTCCAGCACCCCCCACGTCCCTAATGAGGATAAAGCGGTTCAGGAAATGAGATATATAAATCGTAACTTTAAATGTTGAATCCAAACCCTAATTATGAATCCAAAATCTAAATGCTAATTAAATGCTAAATATTACATCTAAATCCTAAATAGAACTTGCAAAAAACGAGAACAAAATTCAAAGCAGCAGGAAATATAACAAAACAAACACAACAGGTCAGTGAGCAGAGAAAAATAATTTAGCCAATAATACACTTTCATAATGTGCTTATCAATGATGTCTGGTTTTCAGAAAATCAAGTATTCCTAAGCTTTAAATGTAATTTCCGTTTAACACAGAAAATATATTTTGAAAAATGGTCTCAATTCAATAAGATTGTGCTCAGCCAAGAAAACATCATCCTCTGTTTGTAATGCTGTGCTGTTTTTTTATTTATTTTATTAAGACATTGCAGTTCGCTGTGAAATGTGACTGAAATGAGACTCTAAAACAGTCACATCTGAGATATTAATGATAGTTATTTTACCATATACTGGATGGAATTAGCAAATGTACGTGATCAAATTAATGTATTGAAATGAGCTGGAGCGGTGTGGTGGCTACTGTTGCGTTGATCCACCAAATGGATGTCGCTAATCACCGTGGCTTCTTGGATTCACTTGTAGGCACGCAATAAATAACTGTCTGCCAGCACCCTGACTTTTATCTAATTAGCTGTTTCACTGGGCTTTTGCTTTTTGGCACAAATATTAAATGCAATTTTATTACAGCATACATAGCAGTGCATTAACTTAGATTGGAGTCTAGGTTTGATATTTTAATTTATTAATTGACTATCATTAGCTCAGGGTGGTGCCCTTAATTGCACAATTTTTTAAAGAGGTACAATTTTTTTAATTTTATAAATTATTTCTCATTACATTGAATGCCATTTTAACAGTTTTATACCACTATTTGCATTGAAAGTGCACAGAATCTCTGCGTTTAAAAAAAAAATCCTCTTTCTTATTAATATGTAGTGACTTATACACATCGCTCACACAAGGACTATAAAGTTATTCATTGATACCAAGCGTCTCTATTTTATAATTATAGAAAATCTCAACTCATCTCATTTTCTGAACATTTGGGTCACGGAGGGGTGCTGGAGCCTATCCCAGCTGACTCCGTGCCAGAGGGGGAGGACACCCTGGATCGATGGCCAGCCGATCGCAGGGCACAAGGAGACTGACACCCATGCACACTCACACCCATACCTAGGTGCAATTTAGAGTGTCCATTCAGCCTACCATGCATGTCTTTGGAATGTGGGTACCCAAAGGAAACCCACGCAGGCTATGCAGGAGAACATGCAAACTCCACACAGATGGACATGACCTGGATTTGAACCCAGTACCCCAGAGCTGTGAGACAGACGCGCTAACCACTCGTGCCATCAATTATAGAATATAAAATATCAATTTACTTGACACTCCTCTCTAGTCAGGTCCCAAGAGGTTTATGTCGGTCATGAGGCAAGCTTTTTGCTATGACCTCCTAGTTACGAAATAATTTATTCTACTTATAACATTATAATGATATAACATTCACTCACTTAACACCAAGACATTTACGTCAAAGCTGGAGTTCATATTGCAGACGTCTGGAGGCGATGCCCAGGAGATTCATGTGTGTGTTGTCTTAAATCAGGTGAGGTGTCCTGCTCTCGCCATATAAACGGTGGACGGGAGTAGTGGAGGTATTACACCACAGCAAATGTACAGACGCTCCCCTACTTACGAACATACGACTTACGAACAACGGTACATACGAACATATAATAAATATATATAACATATAATCGGACATAGGCCCTGTCGTCATCATCAACAACAAAAAAGCCCAGAAACTGCGTATGACGAAATTGGTGGTGCTTCTCTATAAGCTGCGTTTACTCGGCAAAAGACCTAAATAAGTGATAGTTACGGACTTGTAATTTGGCATTCTGCTGTTATGGATACAGGTCACTTACCTCTCACTGTCTTTCACTTACCTTCAGTCAGCTAGTAGGAGGCAGATCACCACCCAAACATCTTTTCATATTACCTCAGAAGGGAATATGTGTTGTGTTACCGCAAATTTAGAGTTCTGATGGATGTGGGGAAAAAACTGTTCTTAAGCCTATTTGTCCGTACTTTGTGGGACCTATAGCGTCTGCCAGAGGGCAGCAGCTGGAACAGATTGTGACCAGGGTGGTAAGGGTCCCCTATGATGTTCCTGGCTCTGCTGAGGTAACGAGGGCTGGCAATGTCTTCCAGTGAGGGCAGAGAGCAGCCGACAATCCTCTGGGCAGTCTGTCTGCAAATTGCGTTTATGTCGAAAAATGTTCGTAAGTTCCATTTTGTATTCCGCGCCTTTTTCCGAGTAGTGCTTCTTTCCGCCGCTAATACCGACGCCTGGCGCTGTGAGCGCTCAGCTCACCCAGCATCTACCTTCCTCTGCCCAGTTCGTTGCAATGCGGGGGGGCGAGAACACGGTCCCTAGGTATGAGTGTGAGTGGAAATGGTTGTGCCCTGTGATTGCCTGGCCATCATTTCAGAGTGTCCCCCACCTGGTGCCCACACCCCCATGAACCCTTCTGAGAATAAGCGGTCCGTAAAATGAATGAACATTAGATATTTTATGCTTGGTGCAGCTCAGTTAAGAACGAAGAAGTTTCCAATTCGAGTTGAAACGAGTTTGCCTGGGCTCCTTGGTGCTCCCCATACTTGGAAAAACCACAGGGCTTATTAAGCCATTGTGTAATATCACACAGAGAACAATTTCAAAAACTAATGTTTTCAGATGGATTCAACTTGAGAAGGTGATTGGAATCAAATAGAAATCTACAGTCACAAGACAAGACACTTCAACCAGGGCAGCCTTTGGTTTTTATTCATAAAACTCTTCAAAATATTGTAAAATTATATTAATGCCACTTTAAATGCAAACATTTTCCGATGGCCTTGCCATCATTACAGCCACAGGTTAGCTGTAATCTACCAAAAAAGTGCAAACTGAATGGATAGCCAATTATTTACTAGGCAATTACTCTAGTCAATCAAACATCCACCTATCCACCAATTTTAGATAGCATTCATTCTCATTAAAGGTGAGGTGAACTGGCGTCTACTCATCTGATTTTGGAGGAGAGGTGCAGTCTAACTCTCGTCACAAATCAATTTTGGGACACAACAAGACAATCATTTATTCACCCATCTTCTTCTGTAGTCATCTTTATTAAGGCAAGCCTGAGTTTACTGTAAACGACTTAAGGTGAGAGAACCAGAGTGACACTGGTTGCAATTTCCCATCACCAGGGAAAATTAGGCAATCAATCGTCCATCCCTCTATTTTAATAGAGCTTGTTCTTATTAGTGTCTCAGCAAGGTTTTGTCAAGGGAAGTCAAGTGTGACACTGGACTGCTTGCCAGTCAGCTGCAGGCCACATAGTCAAGCAACCATTTATCCATCTATTATCTATGGGTTTTGACCCCATTAGGTTGAGAAATGAGCTGGTAATAAAGAGAACTGACTTTGGGGACATGAGTTACAGCTTTGATTGTTAGCTGGTCAATTTGAAGGCACCTACAAATGGAATTGACGTTCGTTCTCACCCATGGACAATTTGAACATCGTATGCATCCATTTGGAATGCTGGGAAGCACTAGGAGAAAATGCAAGCAGAGGAAGAACTTGATCATTCCTAATGGGAAAGCCAGAGGCAAGATCAAAATACGTTTCCCCAACTTCTTTCTCCATTATTTTTTTTTAATAATGTATATATATATTCCACGATAGAAATATTTATATATTCCACAATATAAATATTTATATATTCCACTTTAGAAATTTCCTTCGAAGCCTCACTAAAGTCTCTAAATAAATTCTCAAAGTGTTCGAAACAATGGAAGGTTTGAGCTTATCTCAAAACTTAACACAGGCATACAGCCAACAGTACAACTTGCGGCATATCAAAATATGATTTTAAAATATTTACTCAATATTTTAGCATGTTTTTATAAAAGGGTGATTTAAAAAAAATGTAATTCAATATTTGGTTATTAAAGACAAAACAAATGCTTCATAGTCTAGGCTTCCTTTTCTCCTCATGAATCATGAGCTAATGTTGCCACTTATTGGACAAAGTCAATACTGCAAGTAATTTTGACCAATGCCAGTTTGCACTGTGGATTAAAGTACAGCTTTGTTCAAATTGCCATCCGATGGTGTAGTAGTTTTTCCGCCTGACTTTGTTGCATGCAGACTGGATTTGATTTCCTCTCGGTGGAAGTGTGATTGTAATAGTGAGTTGTTGTCTGTCTGTGTGCCCTACGACTGACTGGCGACCAGTCTAGGGTGTAGTCTGTCTTTTGCCGGAAGACAGCTGGGTTAGGCTCCAGCAACTCCCGCAACCCTTTCAAGGATGGGTGGTCTGGAAGATGAATGAATGAATTTATTCAAATTCCATCCCCACCGCAGTCCCATTTTGGAGGAAGAACATTTTAATATTATTGTATTCCTTAAAAGGTCAAATCAAGACTTGCGAAATCATTCGTTCATTCATTTTCTGAACTGCTTTATAGTCAGTAGGGTCGTGGGGGTGCTGGAGCCTATCCCAGCTGACTTCAGGCCAGAGGCAGGGGGCACCCTGAATCATCGCAGGGCACAAGGAGACGGACAGCCATGCACACTAACATCAATGCCTAGGGGCAATTTCGAGTGTCCAATCAGCCTACCATGCATGTTTTTGCAATGTGGGAGGAAAGCAGAGTATCCGGAGAAAACCCACGCAGGCCCAGGGAGAACATACAAACTCCATACAACTGGACCGACCTGGATTCAAAACCATGACCCCAGAGCTGTGAGGCTGAAGTGCCAACCACTTAAGCCGCTGGGCCGCCCCTTGTGAAATCAGCAGTTCAATTTTTCTTTATTACAAGTCATTCTGGGAAATTAAAACCAAACAAAAGTTTGACATGCTGCAACAAGATATTGCAGAGGGGATTGACACGTTTTTAAAACACGTTATTTTATTTTCTGTATTGTTTATCCTCACAAGGGTCGAAGTGGGTGCCTGAGACTATTCCAGCAAACTTTTGGCAGCAGGGAGTCAACTGCCTGAATTAGTTGCCAGCCAATTGCAGGGTACGATGAGATGGACAACCATTCATGCACACAGTCATACTTGGGGCCAATTTAGAGTGTTCAACCAGCCTACCATACACGTTTTTAGGATGTGGGACATGTACATTACGAAAACATCACTTTTTGGGGGCTTCAGAACAAGGCATTAGCCGTTGATTAAGCAGCAGGGTGTTTTTACACATCAATTAGTGATCCTGACGTGACACAGTATACTTTCATCCTTCACCACTGTGTGGCTTCAACATCCGCTGCTTCAGTACATTGCGTTTTTTTATATTAAGTATCCAAATTAAAAATGTTAATAAAAATGTCCCAAAAAGAAAAAGCCGTCACAACTACCCATCAACATCTTTGAGCGCCAAAAAGCTCTCGTAAAAGCTCCTCCTAAAAAGCTCCCCAAGGGCGCCTCCTGAAGATTCCATCAATTATCCAATGCCTCTCGAATCTGACGAAAAAGACTTGGACTAAAGCTCCCAATAACCTGTTTTTGTATTTAAATTAAGCAGAGAGGAACTTTTTTCACTGTGAGTACAGTAGTTCAAGTATTTACACAATACGGTCATAAGAATAAGGATGATCCTATTTTGCTGTTTTTCGATTATCGCAGCTATGTTTGATCTACATTATTTGTGATAATGCAGGGATTTCCGTATGTTTTTCAATTTAAACTCCTTTTTTTGTCTTATTGAAGTGAGGGTTTGTTCGATTGAAAGTAAAATTCTGGTTGGAACATCTTTTTTTATATTGAATAAGAAGGACACAAATGTTTTATAATTTTGCAGTTTCCAAAAACCTTTTGGAATTGCTTTTTGGGGGGTTTGTTTGTTTATTCTGTGATTGGCTGGCCATCAATTTAGGTTGTCCCATATCTGGACCCGATAGTTTGCTGGGATAGGCTCCAAGCATCTCATCCAAATTAGTTGCATGCATATCAAATCAATTTTGAAGAAATGTAAAAGTGTTAACAAAAAAGCAAAATGAACCCAAAGGAGTAAGTTCAGGAAAGGTCCAAAAGAAGAGAAAAAGAAAAAATATCAAACTGAAGGTAGCCTCAAATCATAATCAGAATTCTGCAAACAATTAAATAACCTGTTATATTATCTAAGCAGAGTTATATAATATATCAAAACTAGGTGTAATCGCGGTTAATGTGGACCAGACATGGATGGCCGCGATAATTGAAAAATCGCGAAGTAGGGTCACCCCTATTATAACTACCTTTTTTTTCTTCTTCAGTGCTGAGTCCTAGTAGCAAGAGTGGCTTCCGCTTACGAGTATCACTGTGGATTTTCACATTTTTATGAAGTAAAAATAAAAATAAATAATTAATAGGGGAAAAAAACCGCGAGAGAAGTGAATTCATGATAAGTGAAGTCGCGATAATCGCGGGAAGACTGTACAGTAATCCCTTGATTATCGCGGTTAATGTAGACCAGACATGGCCGCAATAATAAAAAAATCACGGAGTAGGGTCACCCCTATTATAATTACCACAATACATGCTTTACATGCTTTTTGCGCCAAGTATGCAAGTGTCAAAAAGTGTATATTTATTGAATATTACAACTATAAACATACCATTTTACTAATGTTATAATATCTAATTATAATCTACAAATTAAAACAAATTTAAATAGTTTAAATGCTGTACTCAGTGAAAATAGTCCTTTTCCACTTGAAATAATAAAAACAAAATCAGGTTAATGTTTGCAATCCAAAAAAAACTGGTTAATTATTGTATAATAAAAAAACAGGTTGATAATTGTATAATAAAATAATAAAAAAAAATGGTTGATGATTGTATAACAAAAAAAACTTGTTGATGATTGTATAATCCAGCCCCCTTTCGGCGAGGTATTAAGCAGTTATAAAACCACTAATTATGGAGAGCTTTCGTCATCCAAGCTTTTCTGTTGCTCATCCAGTATACAGGCAGCAATGACTCTTTTTGAATGTTTCGGACCAACCTTTGCTTGCTGAAAATTCACGAGGCTCACTCGCGGCACTGGTGCTTGGCTGAGGCTCGCATTCAGGGTGTTCGTCGGAAGCTAAGCTATCATACAAGTTTTTGGCCTTGGTTCGGATGATGTTGGTATCCAGAGGAATGTTTTTCGCTCTACATTCGAAGACGCAGACTGAGAGGGTATTCTCCATCTTGACGAGGGTTTTATTCCTCGTGCTTACCACGCGCTTGGTTTCGCTTGTTAATGAAAGTGTGGCCGTCTTTCGAATGTTAGCGTCTTCTTTTTTATGTACCGTACGGTAAATTAATGGATGCCGTAATGGCGCGCAACATTGACATACTTTTTTCCTGCTCTCAGCATGTCAAACAACTTAACTTTTTCAGCAACCGTCATCATCTTCCGTTTTTTCTTTGCATCAAATGAAGCCTTGGGTGGTCCTGGATGCTTGGGAGCCATTTTTCGTTGTGGTGTACGTGTAATTGTAAAATCCAAACAAAGAAAGCTGGAATTCACTCTCCGTACGCGATCTCTAAACGCTACATGCAAGGAACAGGAAAGATCGGCGCGCATGTCCGCAGAGGCATTTATACTTTTGCTTTCATCTTCTGTGGTATGGTTAGAACCAATAATTGCAGCGCAGAAGAGGAGGCGGTACCGTGACTTCATTTTTCACTGCCATTTTCATCTGTCTACCGGTTGCGAATTTGCAAAGTCGCGATAATCGAGGGATTGCTGTATATCAAAGACAATTATTCTCACAGTAGACATATCTAAACATTGGCCAGCTGATCGCAGGGCACGAGTAGACAGACAACCATTCACACTTACTACACTCGTACCTAGGGGCAATTTAGTGTCCAATCAGACTACCATGTATGTCTTTGGAATGTGGGAGGAAACCCACGTAGAGAACATGCAAACTCCACACAGGTGGACCGACCTGGATTTTAACCTAGGACCCCATTGTGAGGCCGACGCGCTAACCCAGGGATGGGGAACCTATGCTCGGGAGCCATATGTGGGTCTTTTGATGGGTACATAACAATGATGTCATAAGAATGACAAGACTTTGAAAGCGGTGAAATTACAAAAAAAATACATATTTCCATTTATGTTTTCTTTTAAATTCTGATTATGCCTCTTGTTGGTGTTCTTTTCTTTGCTCTGAAAGATTTTTGGACAGAACACACCCAAGACACGGATCAGTTTCAGTGGTCACTTCTCAATGGTTTATTTGGGAAAAATGTCCCCCTCTTGTTATCTGACTCCAATATTTCAATTATTTCAGTGGGCGTTAACCTAAACATTTGTTGAGGCAAAAGATTCTCAACATATAACACCTTTCTTTAAACTAAGGGAACAGGATGTCTAGACAGGCTAGGAATGATCAAATTAGTAAAAGCTTCACAACTGCCAGAACACATCTAAATTGTTTAAACACCAAACACCCAGAGCTAGCTGCTGTTTTACACGCATTGTTGTGAAGGCTCTGCCCAGACACAATAATCAGATTTAGAAGCAATCACTTTAGTCTGCAAGCATCCTACATTTTGGCGGGAAAATATCTTTTGAATATGACACCAACCTCTAAGTTAATTTTCATAGCAAATTATTCATAACACTCCCCCAAAAATAATATTTGAAAATATGAATTGTTTAAGGCTCTCTCTGTCAAAAAGGTTCCCAACACCTGTGCCAACCACTCAGCCGCCGGGGCGCCCTCGTGTGGTTAATTGTTTTCTAACAGCCTCGGTTTCTCCATGCCTAGTTTCACGAATATGCTGTCCTTTACGATTAACCTGGGTCAAGCACTAGAAAACAGATCCAAGATCCACTTGGTCACTATTGAACTTTAAAAAAGCGAGCGTACTATAAATAAAATAACATAAAGCTGATAGTAAAAGATAATATGTATTTAAGGCTAGATGTCTGATGCGCGCTGTAAACCTACGGAAAAATGCGTCGCCTTGTGTCCGCCATTTTGCGTCAGAGCCTTTGGATGAATACTACATGCGCACTTCCGGTGTATCATTTTGCACTTGACGTTGTGTTCGCTCAATTATGGCGGGGAAGAGTGCCTTGGTAATCCTGTCAAAAGGTGCGGAGGAGATGGAGACTGTCATCCCCGTGGACATCATGCGACGAGCAGGGGTTGGTTACTTTGCAAACACGCTATATTCTTACATCTTTAGCATGGTAGCAACCCAGTTGTTAAGTGGGTACAAATGTTCTTTGGAATGGTGAGGGTCGTGGCTGTAAAAATTTAAACACAAAACACTTATTTGAACGTTATGTGGCGTGTAGCCCCGCGTTTCTTAATGTGCACATTGTTTAAAATGCCGAGTGCTTTTAATAAATGTAGGCTGAGTACACCGGGCAAACTAAAAGTTCAAAGTTGAACGTCACTCTTGGAGCATTTGGCTACTGTCAGAATAGAAGTCGTCACAGGTGTCAAAGTGTCGGCCCGTGGGCCAAATTTGGCCTTCCTGTTTAATGATCAAATTCAAATGAAGATTATAAAATATAGGGAATATTTCCCCCCTTTAAATTAATACCATTAAAATAACGAAATTTCCCGAATACGGGATGAATAAAGTTATCCAATCCAAGATTTGTACTATTATTTTAATCTCCAAAAATTGTCTATCGATCAGCACGATCGGAAAACCTGTCAATTCATTAATGAATTAATTTTGGCAGCCTGGTTAGAAGACATAACGGCCCTCGGATGAAATCCAAACTATAACGTGGCCCGTGCCAAAAAATCAGTTTGATACCCCTGATCTACGTACCACGGTAATGCCATGAATTGATCATATACATCGCTCGTCCAATGGCAGAAAGCCAGTGCAGATGAGTGCTTAGCTTGTCGGCCTCACAGTGGGGGATCTTGGTTCAAATCTAGGTCGGTCCACATGTGTGGAGTTTGCATGTCCTCCCCGCCCCTGCGTGGGTTTTCTCCAGGTACTCCGGTTTCCTCCCACATTCCAAAGATATGCATGGTAGGCTGATTGGACACTCTAAATTGCCCCTAGGTATGAGTGTGAGTGTGAATGGTTGTTTGTCTCCTTGTGCCCTGTGATTGGCTGGCCACCAGTTCAGGGTGTCTCCCGCTTCTGGCCCGAAGTCAGCTGGGATAGGCACATTTTTCAATATGTACATTTTGTGAATATATTTCTACTGTTTATGGTTCACCTGAAACGAGTGATTAAAGATCTGCCCCGTGCATTAAAATCCCGTTTGAACAGAAGCAGTGTGTAACCAAAGCCATTGGATCAGGTTGCCATTCATAACAGTTGACAACAATGACTTATTTGCTTAATTTAAATTTATATAGGTATTGTGTGTTCTAATACCTAAATTAACTGTTTTTTCTGCCATAGAGGTGAAAGATGAGAGGAATTTATTTTTAGTGCAATGACCTGTAACATTTTCATGTTCTAAATATAAACGCTCTAAATGTTGATAGTTAGATTAATCACACTCAGGGGGAAGTTATAGGGGTGCTGAGGGTGTGGCCATACCAGAAAATACCCCCAAAAATTTCACTTGAATTTTTTAAAGCAACCATTTTGGAAAAGTACCAAATTTCCTATTTAGATGTCTTGAAATTCACACCATCGCTACGGCTCCTGCCACCTTGATTCAACTGCACTGTAAACTGGGAGAAGCCGGTAACATGAGTGCTTTGTGAATCATCCAAGTTACAACTTCTGACGAATGATTCGTCTTGTGCAACTTCAGCGTGGCAATTGATCCAGAATCGATTGCATAGATAGCATCTATCGCTTTAACATTTTCGTTTTCGTTTTTTTTCATAAGGGAAATATTAACACTGACTAAACCACCAGTCTTTTGTTTTGAAAAATCCAATCATTGCCGGGGTTGTTCTAAAGAAAGTTGGCTTACACAGCATTGGTAAGTCTTATCAATATGCCTGCTCGGGTTAAGTGCAAAATGGATGGCAATTTTGATGAAACTTCTAATAAGAAACCCAGACTTTCGCAGAAGTTTATTGGTTCTTATTTGACGAAATATCCCATGTTGAAGCCGTCTCCAATAGGACCAAAATTTGCACATTGCACCACATGCAAGTGCGACTTCAGCGTGACACATGTTGGAATTACTGACTGTAATACGCACATAGAAGGTCCCAAACACAAAGATAAACTTATTTGCATTATGCTGTACTTTTTCTATAGTTTGCAAAAACACAATATTTCAAATAATGTAAAAACATGATAACAGTTTGGTTTAAATAGTCCTACGTTTATTTATTTTCTTTACATTTTATATCGATTTTGCGTAAATCGCATTCTCTCTGGAAATACTTTGGAAATGGGACAAGGGTACTCCTGAAATGGGGTCGACGGAGGTTAAAAAAACATTACATTGTGGCATATTACCCTCGTAATATAAAATGGCCTGTACACCAATCATTTCTACCATGGAAATGAATGCTTGTTACTCCTTCACTATGTCAAGCAGGCGTTTGCTTGTTGTTTTCAATCAAATCTTTATATATTCTTGGATTTTGTCATCTTTGGGCTGTTATGGTCTTTGCTGATTACCATGATTATTCATTAATTTTCCATATAGCTTATCCTTGCAAGGGTCACTGGAGGTGCTGGAGCCTATCCCAGCCAACTATAGGCATCAGGCAGGGGACACTCCGAATTGGTGGCCAGCCAATCACGGCACAAGAAGATAGACAACCATTCACATTCACACTGATACCTAGGAGCATTTTAGAGTGTTCAACCAGCCTACCCTGCATGTTTTGGGGATGTGGGAGGAAATCGGAGTACCTGGAGAAAACTCACACAAATCCGGGGAGAACATGCAAACTCCATGGTAGGGATCCACCTGGGATCAAACCGTCACTTGCAGAACTGTGAGGCCAACGTGCTGGCCAACGTGCTGGCCAACGTGCTAACCACTCGTCCACTGGGCCCGCTCACTGAGATTAAAAAAACTAAAGCTACAATCTTGATCTTAAAATTGCATAGCCCTACAACTATTACAGTTTATCACAAACAGTGTATAATACAAATCCTATGAAGCCTAGTAATGCCAATGTTTATACAATACCATTGCAGATCACAGTGACAGTGGCAGGGCTGATGGGTAAAGAACCAGTGCAGTGCAGCAGAAATGTCATGATATGTCCTGATGCAAGCTTGGAGGATGCGAGAAAACAGGTATTTCTTCGAGATTAACTATGAAAACACTTTGGAACTCTGAGTCATTTTCATGATTTCCATGTTAGGGCCCCTATGATGTGGTCCTGCTTCCTGGGGGAATGCCAGGAGCACAGAACTTGGCAGAGGTGAGAAATCTACAGACCCTTATTATATGGATACAGTAATCCCTCGAATGTAGACCAGACATGGCTGTGGTAATCAAAAAAGAAACCCAGACACTCGAAGACGTTTATTGGTTCGTATTCGATGAAATATCCCATGGTGAAGCCGTCTCCAAAAGGACCGACATTTGCACATTGCACAACATGCATTTGTAACTTCAGCGTGACACATGGTGGAATTGCTGACTGTAAACACGTAGAAGAACCCAAACACAAAGTTAAACTTATTTTCATTATGCTGTACTTTTTCAATAGTTTGCAAAACAACTATTTCAATTCATGTAAAAACATGATAATAATAGTTTGATTTAAATTGTCCTACATTTTTCTTTTACATTTTATATTGATTTTCTGTGAATCGCATTCACCCTGGAAAAACTCTGGAAATGGGACAAGGGTATTCCTGAAATGGGGTCGACGTAGGTTGGCAGCTGTGCTGTAATGTAATATTTAAATATAATCTACAGTGCTGTGAAAAAGTATTTGCCCCTTCGTGATTTCTGTGTTTTTTGCATATTTATTATACACACTGGTTTCAGACCATCAAATCAATTTTCGTATGACACACAGAGACAACCCAAGAAAAGAGAAAATGCAGTTTCTAAATGATGATTTTATTTACCAAGGCTGAAAATATTACAAACTTGTCTGGCCATCTGTGAAAAAGTAATTGCCCCCCTTTGTTAAATCACAAAATAACTGTCACTAATCACAATTCTAGGAAAGCCGAGTTCAATTTCACACGATCCAAAGATATTCAAGAAAAAATGCGAAAATAATGATGGACATTCATCAGTCTAGAAAAGGTTACAAAGCCATTTCCAAGGAACATCCGGCCCTCAGTTCGTGCATTCAAACTCCAGTGCTCTTGGAGCATGCATGATGACAACGACCCAAAGCATAAAAGCAGGCCCACCTCTCAATAGCTAAAAAAAAACAAAGTTAATGTTTTGGAGTTGCCAAGTCAAAGTCCGGATTTAAATCCTATTGAAATTCTGTTGTGTGATCTGAAATGGGCTGTTCATGCTAGAAAACCCAGTAATTATGCAGAATTGAAACAAATCTGCACAGAAGAGCTGGCCAGAATTCCTCCGAAGCATTGTGAAAGACTGATTAAATTATTGTAAATGCTGAATTCAGTAATTGCTGCCAAAGGTGAGGCACAACCCGTTATTAGGTTCAGGGGGCAATTACCTTATTTTTTCACGTATAAGCTGTATTTGTAACCAAAAAAAAGACTGAATCAAGGGTACGGCTTATATATGCACAAATTAGACTTGACATGTACAAAACTGCAAGGTGTCGAAGACGAAGCGCTATAACGCAAGGCAATGCGGCCGATGCGGTTATTTCTAAATAGAGAAAAGATAAACAGATAAAACACTAAACAAAATTTATTTTGACGTCTATGAATGAGATTCAAGGGAAAAAAACGTATCTTGCATAAAACGTGAAAAATTTCACATACTTGTGCCCACCATTGCACGCTCAGGCAGCCGTCATCTTACCTTTTACCGGTAGTTAAACGTGCGCTGACTGGCCAGACACGAGCGAGTAGCTTTGATACATGTGTTCGTAGTATTTACCATGTCAGTACATCCCAATATAGTTGTTCTGGCTGATCGAAGGTCTTGCGGTCGATCATTAAAATATCAGCATTGATAGCTGCGTAATGTGTATCTCATGCTATTATTGCATCCAGACACTTGGTGATTAGGAATGCTTTGACAAAACTAGAGCGTTATGTCCACGTGCAGGCAACACCCTTTCGGAATTCAATTCATACAGTATCTCAGAATTGAATTGAATTGAATGCTTTTATTGTCATTATACAAGTATAATGATATTTAAAGCTTTCGCCACAGTGTACAAATAACAACCGACAGACAAATAAAAAATCAATAAATAAGAAATTAATAAATAAGTAGTCCAAGTGAGGTCAGCAGAGTGAAGCGGGTTTATTAAAACCATGAATATGGAGGTGAAAATTGTGAATCAGGGAGCATCTTATACGAGAAAAATTGGTCAACAATTTGAAGGAAATTTTAAGGGTATGGCTTATACGCCTTAGAGGTGGTCCATATGTGAGAAAATATGGTACTTTTTCCACAGAGGGCCAGACAAGTTTTTATTTTTTTCTTCCTTGGTAAATAAAAATCATCATTTAGAAACTGCATTTTCTATTTGCTTAGGTTGCCTATGTGCCATCATAAAACTGGTCAGATGATCTGAAACCTTTCTTTGTGATAAAAATGCAAAAAATAAAACTGTAATCAGGAAGGGGGCAAATACTTTTTCATGGCACGGTATATATAAAAATATTCTATTATAAATACCTTATATACTGTACTCACAGCTAAAATAGTTCCTCTCCGCTTGATATGAATCCAATAAAACAGGTTAATGGGAGTTTTACTTCAAGTCCATTATACTTGTGTAAAGACAATAAAGGCATTCAATTCAATTCAAGTCCTCGTGCACAGTCCAGACCTCTTCTTAAACTTTTTAAACCAGTCCTTGCCTGAAAGGTCTTGGCTTTACTTCTAATCATGTTGGTATCCGAAGGTGTCTTCTCACTACCGTCCAAGATAATAATAATATAATAATAATAATCGGACATAGGCCATGTCGTCATTACCACAACACAAAAAGCCTACTTGTCATCACACGCAGAAACTGCGTGTGACGAAATTGATGGTGCTTCTCCATAAGCTACGTTTAATCGGCAAAAGACCTAAATAAGTGTAAGTTACGGACTTGTAATTTGTCATTCCGCTGTTGTGGATACAGGTCGCTTACCTCTCGATTACATACAGGTCGCTTACCTCTCGATTACCGCACACTGTCTGCCACTTACCTTCCTTCAAGTCAGCTAGTAGGAGGCAGATCACCAACCAAACATCTATTCATATGCCGCAGAAGGGAATGTGTGTATGTTAGCGCGAGTTTAGATGTCTGATGGATGTGGGGAAAAAACTGTCCTTAAGCCTATTTGTCCGAGCTTTGTGGGACCTATAGCGTCTGCCAGAGGGCAGCAGCTGGAACAGATTGTGACCAGGGTGGTAAGGGTCCCCTATGATGTTCTTGGCTCTGCTGAGGTAACGCGGGCTGGCAATGTCTTCAAGTGAGGGCAGAGAGCAGCCGACAATCCTCTGGGCAGTGTTAATCACTTTCTGCATGGCCTTCTTGTCTGCCGCCGTGCTTCCAGCGTACCACACTGTGATGCCGTACGCCAGGATGCTCTCTACAGTGGTTCTATAGAAGGTTCTCAGAAGATTGGAGCCCAAGTTGTTCTTCCTAAGTACCCTGAGGAAATGGAGTCGTGTCTGAGCCTTCTTCACCACTGCCGTGGTGTTTGTAGACCATGAGAGCTTGTCCGTGACGTGGACCCCCAGGAATTTAAAGGACTGGACCCTGTCTACACATACTCCATTTATGAGGAGTGGGGCCAGATCTGTGCCGTGTTTGCGAAAGTCCAAGATTATTTCTTTAGTTTTCGTGGTGTTCAGTGTGAGATTGTTCACCGAGCACCACGAAGACAAATTGTTGACCTCATCTCTGTAAGCCGACTCATCCCCTCCTGAGATGAGTCCGACCACAGTGGTGTCGTCAGCGAATTTGATGATGGCGTTAGACTGGTGGGTGGGTGTACAGTCGTAGGTGTACAGGGAGTACAGTAGAGGACTCAGTACACAGCCTTGAGGGGAGCCAGTGGTTAGTGTAATGGAGGAAGAGAGGTGGGGACCAAGTCTAACAGTCTGTGGTCGGTTGGTCAAGAAGTCCTTTATCCAGCAGCATATTGAAGAGGATAGTCCAAGGTGGGAGAGTTTGTCAGTCAGAATGTCCGGTTTTATGGTATTGAAGGCTGAGCTGTAGTCAATGAAGAGCATCCTCACGTAGTTCCCAGGGTGTTCCAGATGGCTCAGTGCTGTATGAAGAGCAATGGCAATAGCATCATCAGTGGACCTGTTTGCTCTATAAGCAAACTGGTGAGGGTCAATTGAGGGAGAGATTGTATTCCTGATATGGCGGGCTACCAACTTTTCAAAGCACTTCATGATCACAGGCGTGAGGGCAACAGGCCTATAATCATTCATGCTGCCAATGGTTGGCTTTTTGGGGACAGGGATGATGGTGGCAGATTTCAGACAAGATGGAATGATGGATAGTTGCAGGGAACAATTGAAAATATTTGTGAAGACTCCAGCCAGCTGGTCAGCACAGGCTTTGAGCACCTTCCCAGGTACTCCGTCTGGGCCCGCAGCCTTCCTGGTGTTCACAGACCGCATTACCAGTCTCACTTCCTGTTCCCGGAACGTCAGTGTATTGCTGCAGGGTGGTGGTGGGGGTGTTGAGACTGGGTCTGATTTGTCAGTCTCAAAGCGGGCAAAGAAACGGTTCAAATTCTCCGCTAGTGAGGCATCTGCATTAACCGACATATTATTGTTATTGTAGTTGGTAATATGTCGTATTCCTTGCCACATCTTCTTTGGGTTATTTTCTGTGAAGTGCTCCTCAATTTTTTTGGTATATGCTGCCTTGGCCTTTTTAATGCCTCTTTTCAGCTCAGCTCTGGCAGCGCTATATTTTATCTTGTCCCCTGATCTAAAGGCGGAATTACGGCATTTGATGAGTGCCTGTGTCTCATTGGTCATCCAGGGTTTTTGGTTAGGAAAAACCCGTATTCGTTTATCTATAGTGACGTTGTCGATGCAGTTTTTTATGTAAGAAAGTACAGAGTCCGTGTAGTCCTGGAGGTTGTCGTGTACAAAAAGTTCCCAGTTGGTGCGGGAAAAGCAGTCCTGCAGCTGAGAGAGTGCGTTGTCGGGCCAAGTTTTTATTGTCTTTATTTGTGGCGTTGTTTGCCTCCGGAGTGGAGTGTAAGCGGGGGTGAGAGATAGGCAGAGGTGATCTGATCCAGCTAGGTGAGGGAGGGAAGTGGCTTTATAAGCATGTTTGATGTTAGAATAGACATGGTCAAGAGTTTTGTCTCCTCTAGTATTACAATTTACGTATTGAATAAACTTAGGTAAAACAGTCTTTAAACACGCCTTGTTGAAATCACCAGCGACAATAAAAACTCCATCGGGGTGATCAAGCTGTTGTTTGTTAACAGCCGTTAGCAGGAGGTTAAGTGCCGTGTTAACGTTAGCATTCGGAGGTATATAGATAGCCGTTGCTATGACGACGTTAAGCTCTCTTGGAAGATAATAGGGCCTACATCGTATTGCTAATAACTCTAAATCCGGGGAACAGTGAGTGTCAATAATTTTACTGTCACAACACCATTCATTATGTACATACATACACAGTCCTCCGCCCTTGCTTTTGCCTGTTAATACTTTAGAACGGTCGTTGCGAAAAAGCGTTCGGCTAGCTAGCGATACCGCCGCGTCGGGGATATGCGGGTGTAGCCACGTTTCTGAGATGATAATAATATTACAGTTTCTAACAAAGCTGTTGGTAGCAATACGAAGTTCCAACTCATCCATTTTGTGGGTGATGGATCGGGCGTTGGTCAAAAGGATACTGGGAAGCGGAGCTCGGTGTGGTTGTTGTTTCAGCTTAGCAGCAAGCCCCCCCCGGCATCCACGCTTCTGTTTCCTGTCCCTTCGCCGCCTTCGACGTGCTTTTGGTGGGCTGGCTAGCCACGGAGATCCCGGAGAGTGTGTTAAGAAATCGGATGTATCGCATATCCTTCGGATAGTGAGTAAATCCTGGCGATCCACACCGATAGGGCATTCGCCATCTTAACGATGACTATTTTATTACTAGTGGTTACCGAATGTTTGCTTCTTCTTGATGTAACGCACGGAAGATTCATTTATGATCCCTTAGATGACGCAGGACGCTTAAGAGGCATTTTCAACGCCTATTAAAAATGCTGGAATAGCCTCCACGCTTCTTCCTTCTTGACATTAACTTTTTAAGCCAACTGCCCATAGGCCAGGTAACCCATCTTTCTTACCTGGCGGAGGTGGCAATCCACCTGGCCTAATTTATAACATAAATCAAACACAGATATGGTGAAATATTTTATGAAATCCCAAACGGAACATGATTCATGCGTACCGGCCGGCGTAAAAACAGGCGACGCCTTTAAGAAAACGTTGACAAATATTTTACATGAGTAGTGAATACAGTTCCCATGTGCAGCCATCTGTGCAGAAAACGAAAATGTGTCACAATTTGTTGCAAAATGGCGGCGCCTTTATGAGAACGTGAACAAATATTTCACACGAACAGCAGAAAGACTTCACATGCGCAGTCATCTATCTGCGCATAAGAAAAAAATGTCACAAAATGGCCTCACCCATGGCAGGAAACAAAACAGACGAAGCTATTGTGATTTTCGTCATTTATTTTACATCGCATAATCAAAACGTTACCTGCCCCAAGGACAACAAGCGAGTGTTAACCACTAGGAATAAAAAAAAGAATCAGCATTATGAGGGATTTATGCCGTAGATAAGGCCGTGAAGATGGCACGACGAGAGGACGTCAACACATGCTCGATAGCCACTAAGGAACCCCTCCTCACCCACCTGATGAGGACCTCGTCAAAATGATCCCATCAGGGAGAGAGGAAGAAGAGGCAGCAGACAACTACAATGATGAGGATGAAGAATGTGGTCTTCCTTTAAGACATCTGCGGGAGATCTTCAATATGGCACACAGTTGGCCACAACGGCTCCTGGAGATTGATGGCAACGAGTTCGTAGCTATTGAACATGGCAATCGTCTTGACAAAAGCATTTTGTACAAGAAAAGAAACGGCAGTCGCTATGTTCCTTTTGCGCCTCCCGCAGAAAGAAGCTCCTCCTGTTGCCCCTATGGTGCCCCCTGAAGATTCCACCGATGATCCAATGCCTCTCGAATCTGATGAAGAGATCTTGGACTAAAGCTCCCAATAACCTGTTTTATTATTATTATTATTATTATTTAAACCAACCGGAGAGGAACTATTTTCTGTGAGTACAGGCAGTACTTAAAGCGTTTAATTTTATTTATTTATAGATTATAGTATTTAGATTGTAATACATTACACCCTTTTCATATGTCTATAACTGCATTATTTAATAAAAACACTTTTTGATAATTGTACTTGTGTACTTCTATTTTTCTATAGGCCCCAAAACTTTAAGTAAGGCACTAATAATAAGGCTTATCCTACTTTACGGTTTTTCGATTACTGCGGCCATGTCTGATCTACATTATCCACGCTATTCGAGGGATTGCTGTACAGCCCTTTTAATCTCGCTCTCCTACTTTAAATGTGAAAAGTCGTGATAATAATAAATAAATGCTGTTGTGCTTGGGACTTTTTTTCTTTTGCCGTCATGTGCGTCCCCTCCACTGTCTTTTGCTGTCGTGGCCGTTGTCCGCTGTCTTTAGTTCATCAAGACACCATTCGTTTGCGAGAAAATAAGAAGAGCTTTATCGATGGTGAAACAACATATGCTCAGGAATAGAGGCTAATATTACAGAAATGCAGACTACACCAAGTTTCAGAAGCTTCGTCGGGAGAAAAGCCGAATTATACTTTCATTTTTGAATGCAAAGTGTGTGTGTGTGTTCAAGGACCCATTAACAGAAATGCAGACCAAAATATTATGAATTAAACCCCACAGTAACAGCAATGCTCCACTAGATGGCGGCAAGTTATACATTAGACAGGACTTTAGCACAAAAACAGTAAACAAACCTGATCCTAATAACTCGGGTACCTGCATACTTGTTGAACGAAAACTGAAAAATAATCAATTTTCTCAATGCAGCATTGACTGTACATGATTTTCACCCATGACTGACTGTGCATCTGTTCCCTGCGTTCTCTCATGTTCTCACTCTCTTGCAGTCTACTGCTGTGAGCGAGGTGCTGAAGGACCAAGATGGCAGGAAAGGCCTTATTGCAGCCATCTGTGCAGGTGCTGTCAACAAAAAAATGGCAGAAACTTTTTTTCTTATTAAAATGCTCTTAACACTTGTATAACAGCAGCATGCTACTTTATGCTCATGATCCATCCATTTATTTTAATGGGATTAAAATCCTTACAGAATCAGCTGATTTGATGATCCAATTTCCTACTTCCCTGATTAAAAAAGTCAAGCCATCTACTATCTTGGGCTACATTAGTCTTATAATAACTAGATTTAAGTGATTTAAGTCAAGCTCTTAAACACGGTTGCTCTCCCTCTATGCTACCATTATGCCAAATTGGATTGGAGGGTGTCCTCAAAAATGCCTGAATCACACACAGGAATTGGGAGTAACAGTGTTCCAACCCGTCATGTGGTGTCATTTATTTATTTATGTTTTTTTGCAGAACTCGTACGTGATCGTTTTTTTTAAGTGCTCATCTCTGAGGTTGTCCCCTCAGTGAGACTGCTTTCTTTTTGGGAGAGCTGAGGTTTAGTAAGAATTGTCTGCAGTTCTGGAAGAGCAAAGTGCAATAATTAGACTAAATGGAATGGCCGCCAAGCGACATAATCAATAACTTTTTATTTATTAACGGTTTTTCGATGAACTTAGCGCAGTGCTCTGTATTTACCCAAGTTAATGCACCATTCTGTTTCTTTGGCCACTCCCTTTCATTGTGGTGCATTATTTCAGAGAAGAAACAGTACAGAGGTAATTCCACAATTGGAGAACATTTTAAATCCTACCTTTAAAGATTTGAAAAACACAAAATGCTTTTACTTATCCTAAGATGGAAAAAAAGATGAGAGGATTCTTGAGAATATTTTTTAAAACACCAGATAGTTCTAGAATAATCACTAAAATTCTGTTCTCGCTCCATCCTCAAAAGATTTGAACCTCAAAACAGTTCAAATGAAATGAAAATGTTTTAGATTATGTTTCATTCATATCTCTTACAGCAGATTTCACATTTTTATAAAATAGTTAGCCATGACTGAATGTCTGCAGTAGTAGCTAGATAAACTAAAGTTTACTATTGTTCGGTAAGCAAAGATAATCAAGTGTTTGATATCTGATGAGTGAACTTATTATTTATTAATTTGTAGCTGAAAAGTTAAGGCAGGGGTCCCCAAACTTTTTCCTGTGAGGGCCACATAACTTTTCCCTTCTCTGATGGGGGGCCGGTGTCAGTTTGTAACAGAAAAAGTGTGACGATCGTAGGGGAGCTTAATTTTTTTTTTATTGTTTTCCAGAAAGCCACACATAACCAAATAACCCTTTCCAGGTTCTTTACAGAAAAAAGTCAGAAAACAAATAATAACACTATTAATGAAATAAATAATAACTAAATAACCCCCTCTGAGTTCTTCACATAAAAAACAGGAAATAAATAACACTATTTATGAAATAAATAAGAACTAAATAACTCTCTCTGGGTTCTTCATAGAAAAAAAGCCATGGAACATTAACTTTCTGTTGTGCCATGCACAATCTTAACAGATAAAAGTTCAGCTCAGTTGTCAGAGCAGAATCTCTCTGACACATATGAGCAGTCTCCTAAAGTTCTTGTGTTTCTTCCTTATAATCCTTTTGTTCCAATAGGCTTGTAGACACCGCTGTTTGCAGCTCTCTCATCAACTTCCCTGTGAAAACCACAAAGGAAGCAGGTTGAGAAACTGAACTAAGTGAAACCGCACCTACACAGCACAATACATTTCACTACCAGTATGGTTGTAAAGATGGATTTTATCCCAGTAGATTTTATTATGATTATATTTGTTTATGCTCAGAATGACTCATTCAAATCAGAAAAGTGAGCTTACCTATGTCTGTTCATCAGTGTGAACTGTGGGCCTGCATCTGGCTGGTGAGAAGTTGAATATCAGGTTCCATTCTAGTTACAGCCAGTCTCAAGCACTGATGCAAATGTTCATCTGTCAATCTTGATCTCATCGGAGTTTTCAGCAGTTTCATGCGAGAAAAGGTTTTCTCGCAGATATACGTGCTGCCAAAAACTGAGGACATTTTCATTGCATGTTTTTTGATGTTTGGATATGTGTCGTTTGGGAGGGAGGCATAGAAGTCAATGAGACTGTTGAGCTTGAATGCGTCTTTCAGAACATCACAGTTCTGTAACTCAGCCAACTCAAACTGATATGAAGGCTGGGCTTCATCAATGTCGGCAACAAAGGGGTTCTGAAAAAGACGGATTTCTTTTGCATGAACATGTAGTTCAGTGAATCGCACACCGAACTCCGCCTTCAGCATTTCCAGTGCTTCCACGCACTTTTCAGCTGGCAACGGGACCGCTGGGTTCTCTGTCGACAGGTTTTGGGTAGCAGGAAGATGGACAAAGTTGCGCTTTTTCACTTGTTCCAAAAGCAGCGCTAATTTCACCTCAAATGCTTTTATGTGTGAATACATGTCGCAAATGAGTTTCCCTTCGCCTTGTAGCTGCAAGTTAAGGTGGGTAAGTATTTCTGTCACGTCTGTTAAAAATGCGAGGTGCCATTTCCATTCTGGGTTGATCAGCTCTGGGACCGTTTTGTCTTTTAAATGAAGAAACGCGTTAATTTCGGGTGGAAGCTCGTAAAAACGCCTCAAAACTCTGCCCCGGCTCAGCCATCGGACCTCTGTGTAGTACAGCACATCTCCGTGCGTAGACTCCAGTTCAGACAGGAATTCTTGGAACTGCCTGTGTTTAAGTCCCTTTGCCCTGATGAAGTTTATGCACGACACCACGACCTTCATTACAGAATCCCACGTCAACACTTTGCAGCACAGTGCTTGCTGGTGAATTAGGCAGTGGACTCGTAGCGGGGCGGTGAGACCCCTTTTTTCCAACTCACGGTTCATGCGTCCTATTAAACCGCGAGTTTCGCCCAGCATGCTAGGAGCCCCGTCAGTCGTGATGCTAGCCAGCTTTGACCAGTCCAGCTCCAACTTCTCCATGGTTTGGCACACTTTGTCAAAAATATCCTCTCCCGTTGTGGTCCCTTTGAGACTTTGGAGGGCTGCCAGATCCTCGCATATCTCAAAGTTTGCGCTAACTCCACGAATAAAAATGAGCAGTTGCGCTGTGTCTTGCACGTCCGTGCTTTCACTGAAAAAAATTCAAATTCTTTCGTCTTCTGCTGCAGCTGGGCATAGACATTATTCCCGATTTCTTCAACGCGTCTGGTGATTGTACTCGCCGACAGACTTACGGCATTAAATGCATCTTTCTTCTCGGGACACACTTCCTCCACGACAACATCCATACATTTCTTAAAAAACTCTCCGTCAGTGAAAGGCTTACCGTTGCTTGCTATCAGTTTAGCAACCCGAAAGCTGGCCCGAACGGATGCCTGGTTCAGCTGAGCTTGGCGTAGAAATGTAGTCTGCTGAGATAATAGTCCAACTTTTAGCTTTGAGAGTTTGTCTCCTCGTATTTGGCCTTGCACGCTATCGTACTTGTCCTTGTGACGGGATTCGTAGTGCCGGCGAAGATTGTATTCTTTGAATACTGCGACCGTCTCTTGACAGATGAGACAAACAGCCTTTTCTTTGCATTGAACAAAAAAATAATCGTTTGTCCACTGCAGGTTAAATACCCTGCATTCTGAATCAATTTTTCTCTTAACTAACCTTTTCGCCATTATTCCGTTCTCAAACAGGTTCAGGTTGCACAGTTTTTATATGCTTGAATAGCATCGCAATAGCCATGGTACCAGGGCTCCGCCCTCACCTGCGATCGTCCAGATGTCTCGCTAACACTCTGCTCACACATGCAACGGTGGAATGCCCGCATGCATCAAAGGCAAACACTCTCCCCGCGCGTGTCACCAAAGGAGCAATGCGAAGGCCCGATTCACTGGGAAGATTTGTGGGCTCAGCAGGGGTGCAATGAACCAAACACAAGATTAAAACGTCCCAGTCTTCAAGGCCAAATAGGAAAATAAATCCGATAGCGTCTCTGGTATTGTTCAGAGGGCCGGTCCAAATGTGCCGGCGGGCTGCATCCCAAAAAAAAAACAAAAAAAACATAGCGTCTCTGGTATTGTTCAGAGGGCCGGTCCAAATGTGCCGGCGGGCTGCATCCCAAAAAAAAAAAAAAAAAAAAAAAAAAAAAAACATAGCGTCTCTGGTATTGTTCAGAGGGCCGGTCCAAATGTGCCGGCGGGCCGTAGTTTGGTGACCCCTGAGTTAAGGTCTAATTGTAAGAATTCTGAAGCCAAAATTTCCTCCTGTTCTGGAATGATGAGCCGCAATGCAATGCAATCACGCCTTTCTTTACAATCGAAAGAGTAATTCATTTGAGAATGGCATGAGTTATCATGTATCTGGTGGGAATTCTATTTCGTACAAGCTGCACGTTTGTCCTCTAGAGCATATCTTCCAGAGTAAAAGTGTTGCAGATCTGATAGATTATATTAGATTAGATAACTTAATTCATCCCGTATTTGGGAAATTTCATTGTCACAGTAGCAAGAAGGTGAGAATAAAGATACAGGAAAAGACATTTTAGACATAAATAAAGAGGTAATAAATAAGTTAATAAATAAGCATGTTGCTAATATATATATATATATATATATATATATATATATATATATATATATATATATATATATATATATATACACATATATATAGATATATATATAATTGGCAATGCAATTAAAAACAAATACACTACAGTGGTACCTCGAGATACGAGCTTAATCCGTTCCGGAATTGAGCTCGTATGACGAGATTCTCGTAACTCGAGCGGACGTTTTCCATTGAAATGAATGGAATTAAAAAATTAATTCGTTCCAGCCCTCTGAAAAAACACCAAAAACAGGATATTGGATTGGAAAAAATGTTTTATTTCTTCTAATTCGCCATCTATTAACGAAGTAACACATAACTAGTGGTTTAATAGTAATAAAATGTGTTTAATCTAACTAAAATTGGGCAGATTTCGCCGACGGGAGACAGAGACGTTTGGGGGGTGGGGTTGGTTTTTTTCCACGACAACGCACTCGTAAACGGAACAAACTAATTTAAATTAACTTGGATTAATATATACAGACACTCAAACATAGGTTTAATGTAACTTTACACAAAACTGAATTCTAATTTTGTTGTAATCTTTTGTTACCTTCGTTTTCCGGGTTGGCGGTTTGCCACGCCTCCACCCTCACGTTCGCTATCGATGGGCTGTTTGCTGTTGTACTACATATTCCCTTCAAAATATTCCGAAAATGATTCACACAAATGTCCTCACAATGGGATAACCCACGACCACTTGCCAACGAGAAATAGTCTTGTAGTACATTTTGCGATCGCTCCGCTGCTCATAAAGACCGGCTCGCAACTCCCTCGTTGAAATGGCTCTGAACGCAGCCGCTTTGAACGGCGCCTATGAGAGAGAGTTGCGACCAGAAATATTACAAAGAGGGAATTGCGAGCCAGTGCCGCTGATGTTCTTAGGAGCAGCGAACGAGAAGTAATATAATACTCCTCGTGTTGGATAATAAAAATAACAGGAAATGCAACAGCTCAGCTTACCCACGTATTGATTGTGGGTAATAAAGTTTCATTCTGAGAAAGAGTGCCATTGCCTATCGGCGTTGTGTGCACGAGTATACTTCATTACCCAGAAAGCCCTCTTTTTGCCCGCGCATGCGCGTTGTGCGTTTCCTGGTCGGAACTCGTCTGAATTAATCCTTCAGTACTCGTAGATATTGTTATACACGAAAGATATGCAAAAAAGGCTTGGTCGCATCATGAAATTTTGATCGCATGACGGGCGAATTATTCGATCGAAATTTCCGTCGTAAGACGAGAATATTGTGTGACGAACGGTCGTATGACGAGGTACCACTGTATGTATATATATAGATAGATAGAGAGAGATAGATAGATAGAGATAGAGAGAGAGAGATAGATAGAGAGAGATAGAGCGATAGAGAGAGAGCGATAGAGAGAGAGAGATAGAGAGATAGAGAGATAGAGAGATAGAGAGATAGAGAGATAGAGAGATAGAGAGATAGAGAGATAGAGATAGATATTTATGAGTTCAAATTAATCGGAAGTTTGTCTCCCTCAATAGTGGCAAAGGCATTAATTTCCTTTACATTATTACCAATGGGTAACATTGTTTTAATAGTGGGAGAAATTTGGAATCAATGAAACAGAAATTTAACTTTTCATTATTGATTCATAATTCTTTATTCAGTACTTCTTGACATTTGTCTTGCCTGTAAGCTTGTATCCGACTGGCATTAGGATGAAGCACTGGACCGATGCACGTATCTTAAATTACCGATGAGTCATTTAATGACCGGACGGCATTAATGAACTCTCTAAATGGCTTTGTTTCCTTTCCTGCCACAGGTCCTACAGCTCTTCTGGCACATGGAATTGGCTACGGCAGCACTGTGACCACACATCCGGCTATGAAGGACAAGATGATGGCTGGAGGTGAGATCATCAAACGTCTTTCCAAATGGTATAAAAAAAATGGATCTAGTGATGTCCATGCTATACTTCAGGATCTAATGCTGCACTAAACACAAATGGGAAGTACTATTATACTCTTGAGGGGGAAAATAGCAAGGTGCCATAACCTGATGTGGCTCCCCACCAAAATGCACCAATCCTAATTTGCACCAAAATACAGTACATGGAACACATCATTCAAAACGCCATGTACAAGTAACCATTATCGAGGTGAACTACTTTTTCATCTACAGTGATAGCTCTACTTACCGATGCCTCTAGGTACGAAATTTTCAGGTTACGAAATTTTTATATGCAAATGAGTGACTCAAGATACGAAAAAAGATCCAAGTTACGAAATTCCCTCAAAAGTAAATGCATTTCCATATCCGTTATTTTATTTTGAAAATATTGTCGCCGATGCATTTATTCTCACTTTAGAACATCGCTCTTCTGGGCTCTGATTTCATCGCTATTATTTTATCTCATATACAGTGGTACCTCTAGATATGAGCTTAATGCTTTCCGGGACTGAGCTCGTATGTCGATTTACTTGTAACTCAAACGAACGTTTCCCATAGAAATGAACTAAAAACAAATTAATTTGTTCCAACCCTCTAAAATAACACCAAAAACAGATATTGGATTGGAAAAACATTTTTATTTGTTCTAATTCGCCATCTATTAACAAAGTAACAAATAACTAGTGGTTTAATAGTACTAAAATGTGTTTAATAGTACTAAAATTAGACGGATTTCGCTGAGGGGAGAGAGGGACAGAGAGGGGGGTAGGATAACGCACGACCACTTGCCAACGAAAAGTAGTATAGTATACTCCTTGTATTAGCGATCACTCCGCCATTTGCACTGACTAACGGGGAAAAAACACTGAAAAAATGCAACGCTCCGCCCAGTGCTCGTAGAGACATTACACGAGGGAGTTGCGACCAGAGAAAAAAAAATCTAACCTTACACTAAACTTAATTCTAATTTTGTTTTACATTTTTATACTTTTCTTCTCCCGGTTTGGCTCTATTTGCCCCGCCTACACCCTGACTTTCAGCTGCAGCTAAAAGGAACCTATCGACGGTTGTTTGTCTTCCCTTCAAAATATTCCAAAAATGATGCACACAAATGTCCTCACAATAGGATAACGCACGACCACTTGCCAACGAGAAGTAGTATATACTCCTCTCGTATTATCGAGCAAGCTCCTCTGCCATTCTGTACTGACTAACGGGGGGGGGGAACACTGAAAAAAATGCAACACTCCGCCCAGTGCTCGTAGAGACATTACACGAGGGAGTTGCGACGGGAAAGACAGTGCCCATGATGTTCTTATGAGCAGCCTCTCGCGTCCGCTGTGTGCTCGTATATCAAAATTTGTCTCGTATCTCAAGATAAATATGTGCTCGAAATTTTACTTCTATGTCAAATAACTCGTATGTTGTGGCACTTGTATTTCGAGTTATTACTGTATTAACGTGTGTACCTTTTACCTCAATAAAGGACTATCTAACTTAGTTTTGCTCATGCTGCCTTTAAAAATACACGCTACCATAACATACGCAAATTCCACCTTCACCGAGGCTCTCTGCCATCCAGTTCGCCGAGCAAGCCCTATTTTCAAATAAGCGCTACGGCGTCCACCTTCAGGTTGCATGGGGCTTGCATTTCTGAAAAAGAGGCTCCCAGACACTCAGATAACTCTATTTTCCTATTTTCGGATAAAAACGACGGCCACCGCCCGCTGCCCGTCATTTTCTTTTTCTCAGTGCTGAGTTGAGTGACAGGGTTCCATCATGATGGAACACTTATCTGTGTAGAACAACAGGTGGCATTGTCAGACTATGAAACTGCTAAATGCTATTTACCATTTACAAGTAAAACAATGACAAAACTCTCAAGAAAGAAAGTAGGACAGTGTGTGTATCCCATCCAGTCTGGTGGTCTTCAGGGCTTTGTAGCCAGTTCCACAAGGCGCTCCCTTTGTCCTCATTCTTAATATCCCTCTTTTGTCCATTTTTAGATCGCTACAAATACTCTGAGGCTCGAGTGCAGAAGGATGGCCATTACATTACCAGTCGTGGGCCCGGAACCAGTTTTGAATTCGCCCTAACGATTGTAGAGGAGCTTCTGGGGGCTGAGGTTGCTGCTGGAGTCAAGGCTCCCCTCATGATGAACGAGTGACTGGAGCCACTTCACATCTGCTCATGGGGTGCAACTTTGGTAAGCCTGCGCAATCGGTCCAAAAACTACACAGTAGCTGTCACAAAATCCTGTCAATCCAAATTCATTTTCTATAATGCTTAAGTTACTTTGGGTCACTGAGAGCTGAAGATTCTCCCAGCTGACATCGAACAAAAGGCAAACTACAACTGGAGCTGGTTGCCACTCAACTACAAGACACATTTTGAGACAGCCACTGTCTTGAAAGAAGTCATGCGAATAAGCCACAAAAAAAAGTTATTAGCAACGCCCAAGTGATAGTGAGGAAGTTCCCTGTATCCTATTGAGAGGTTTCTGTTATACTTTTTCTATTACAGCTCAATTATGTAACAGACGTGTGAGAATCAAATTTTTGTTGGCTCTGTTGCAGTTTTACATCCTACAACACTAAAAAACAGTGTATTTATTTCTGAGGGCACAAATTTCCTGTTTCCTTACAGATTTGGTGAGAGAAATAATTGGCAATGCAATTAAAAACAAATACACTACAGTGGTACCTTGACATACGATCTTAATCCGTTCCGGGACTGAGATCGTATGACGAGATTCTCGTAACTCGAGCGGACTTTTCCCATTGAAATGAATGGGAAACACATTAATTCGTTCCAACTCTCTGAAAAAACACCAAAAACAGGATATTGGATTGGATTTTTTTTTTTATTTCTTCTAATTCGCCATCTATTAACAAAGTAACACATAACTAGTGGTTTAATAGTAATAAAATGTGTTTAATCTAACTAAAATTGGGCAGATTTCGCCGACGGGAGACAGAGACGTTTGGGGGCGTAGGGGGGGGGGGGTGTCTATTTTTGTTTTCCCACGACAACGCACTCGTAAGCGGAACAAACAAATTTAAATTAACTTGGATTAATATATACAGACACTCAAACATATGTTTAATGTAACTTTACACAAAACTGAATTCTAATTTTGTTGTAATCTTTTGTTACCTTCATTTTCCGGGTTGGCGGTTTGCCATGCCTCCACCCTCACGTTCGCTATCGATGGGCTGTTTGCTGTTGTACTACACTTTGTTGGTCTGTCTAATCTCCCTCTTGCTACTGCCACAATGAAATTTCCCGAATACGGGATGAATAAAGTTATCCAATCCAATCCAATCCAATTCCCTTCAAAATATTACGAAAATGATTCACACAAATGTCCTCACAATAGGATAACCCACGACCACTTGCCAACGAGAAATAGTCTTGTAGTACATTTTAGCGATCGCTCCGCTGCTCATAAAGACCGGCTCGCTACTCCCTCGTTGAAATGGCTCTGGTTGCAACCGCTTTGAACGGCGCCTATGAGAGAGAGTTGCGACCAGAAATATTACAAAGAGGGAATTGCGAGCCAGTGCCGCTGATGTTCTTAGGAGCAGCGAACGAGAAGTAATATAATACTCCTTGTATTAGATAATAAAAATAACAGGAAATGCAACAGCTCAGCTTACCCACGTATTGATTGTGGGTAATGAAGTTTCATTCTGAGAAAGAGTGCCATTGCCTATCGGCGTTGTGTGCACGAGTATACTTCATTACCCAGAAAGCCCTCTTTTTGCCCGCGCATGCGCGTTGTGCGTTTCCTGGTCTTAGGAGAAACTCTCCTGAATTAATCGTTCCGTGCTCGTAAATATTGTTATACACGAAAGATATGCAAAAAAGACCAGGCTTGGTCGCATCACGAAATTTTGATCGCATGACGGGCTAATTATTCGATCGAAATTTCCGTCGTAAGACGAGAATTTTGTATGACGAGCGGTCGTGTGACGAGGTACCACTGTACAGTGAGTGATCCAAGAGATTAGCTTTGTATGTTGAGTTGTGAAGTGAAAGCTAGTCTCTCCAATAGTTTTTATACATGCATCTTTGTAGTGAATGGTGTGTAAGTAAGAAAGACAATTATTTTAGGTTAGGTTAGAACTTTATTTTTTTAAGGTGAAATGCATGATAGGTTCGAAGTTATATATTACTGTTCTGTAAAAATGCGCATAAAGAAGCTTTCAGTTGTTCATAATCATTTCATCCTGTTTTCTCATCAGTTCAGTTCAACTGTTGGAAGACTTCAAAAAAATTGGGCCATAAGTGGGAGAAAAACCTGTCAATGTTCTCAATGATGTCATCGGTGAATGAAGAAAATTCCTCCTTTTTTTGCACTTGAAGCCTATCCCGAATGTCATTTCACCGTGATCTCTAACATGACCTATCCCTGCACAACACATTTCAGAATGACCTACAATAAACTCAGTGGTACATCAACTTGTTTCTCATTTCTTTCTCTTCATTTGGGGTAATGCAGACTTGGAGATTTTATTTCTGAACCCCTCCTCCACCCATAAAATGTAATATAATATTTGTATAAAACGAAAAACCAAAAAAGTTGCTGTGAAATTTTCTTCAATTTCATCATGATTGCCCTTAATCACATGATTCAAAGTGCTACATAGAAACCTTTGCCAAAATTATAAAAGAAACAACAATCTTTATGTAATAGTTATAATATGTGCTTCCATTTACCATTAATATTAATTAATATTCATTTCATTCAAAATCAAGGAAAAATCTGTGCAAACGCATTTTGGAATTGAAATGAATGCCTCTATTACCATTGTACGAGTGTACAATGAAATTTTAAGTTTCATCATAAAGTGCACACATAGTAGTCATAAAAAGATTTATTTATTATAAAATGAAGTAAGGGAAAAAAGTGACTAACGTGGTTAGCAGCATGTGAGGTAGCTATGGTGTTTTAGTGTATGAAGTGTAAAGTAACTTGGAGAAGAGAACATGAATTGAGGGGATGATGATCGCCAGCATTGATCACATGAAATTATATACGTGTGTAATAAATAAAAAAAACAGTTAAATGGTATAGCCCAAATTCTGTGCTTTTTTAGTTCCTGTCCGCGTTTGTTGATGCAGAATCCTCAACAGCCACAGTGATACCACCACGATACTAAAACCATCTTAGCAATCAAGGAGGGAAAAAAGCGGGGGCTACATGACTCTGCAGAAATGACATCATCACGCCAGTTGCAGTAATCATGGTTAAAGCTCAAGTTTCGACGTTTATAAATCATTGTGTTTTTTATTTTAAAAATTGAATTGGATTATTGCTATTGAATGCCGGACCGGTGGACTGAGTGGTTAGTGTGTCGGCCTCACAGCTTTGGGGTCCTGGGCTCAAATCCAGGCTGGTCCGCCTGTGTGGAGTTTCCATGTTCTCCCAGGGCCTGCGTGGGTTTTCTCCAGGTACTCCGGTTTCCTCCCACTTCCCTTAGACATGCAGAGTAGGCCGGTTGAATACTCTAAATTGCCCTCAAGTATGTATGAGGGTGAATGGTTGTCCGTCTCCTTGTGCCCTGTGTTTGACTGGCCACCAATTCAGGATGACCCCCGCCTGATGCCGTAGTTAGCTGGGATAGTCTCTAGCACCCCCCGATTACCCTTGTGAGGGTAAGTGGTTCAGAAAATGAATTAATGAATAATGGTATTGAACAAATTGTTTGTCCTGAAAACCTGAATAGCAAATGATAAAAACTTAATTTTAGAGACTTAAATCAATTAATCGTTGAGCAGTTTCTAATTTCTCCTTTTGTTATTCGTTCATTCATCTTCTGTAGTGCACATCCTATAAGGGTTGCCGGAATCTATCCCAGCTGACTTTGGGCGAAAGGCAGACTACACCGTATACTGGTTGCCAATCAGCCGGAGGGCAGACAGAGAGACAAACCACCATTCACACTCACAATCACAACGCCACCAGCGTGATTCGAGCTCACACCTACTCGCACGGAACTCAGGTGAGTGAACCACTCCACTATCAGGCGGCTACTTTTTGTGATTCTAGCAATAAAACAATTAACCTCGGCACACTTGAGGTCACCATGCCTTGAATTTTTAATGAACTGCATTGGACCACTGGGTGTTGACGCCTAAATATAGACTACAGAACGCAACGTATTGTGGGGCACCACTGAGAAACGCGGGAAGCGCAATCGAATTGACTGACGTTGGAGCCTGGCCAATGAGGAGCCGCGCTGTGGCTGCAGCCGTTCTTGCAATGGCCAATGACATCTTACTGTTAGACTCAGTGGGGCGGTGCTCTTCACAACGCGTGGTAGTTGTGTCAAGAGAGCAACACAAACCACACGCTCCTCATCACTGGAGAGATAAAATCATAAAGGGAAGAATTTCACCAACGGTAAGAATCTCATTGATGATCTGAGTGTGTTCATTTTAATGTATCGCAGGTGGAAGACCGTGTGAGCCAAACGCTTGAATTTACTCGGCTTAATCAAGGTAGTCGCGACAGTCATGCCACTCTTCGGCAGCTATAAACAATTAACGCGTGTTAAAACGACAAATGTTGCTCCGCGAACCAATATAGATTCATTTTTCCGGGATTACCTTGCCTTTGATTTCAATTTGTGTGCATCATCATGGTTCTACATCCTCTGCTTAAATCAGATGTGGGCAAACGGAGCGTAAACGGGAAGCTCAAGGTGGCATCCACGTCCGTGAAACTAAGAAGCTTTTGACGTGATGCCCCCTTCTCCCCTGACCGTCGAGCATTTCCGCCGTGGAGAGTTGTCCTGCAGATGGGAGCTGACGCGGAGACGTCACCTCCGGGAGGTGTCCGTGCTCCGTACTGCAGAGAGGCCAGGTGGCTAGTTCAAACGTCACCTTGACAACGGGACAACGCGTTGCACGCCAATGCGAATGCACCACTGCAGAAAATCCCCCATGTTCATTAAAACTAGGGATCGCTGCCAAAGGATAAATTGCACTCAAGGTGTGCCAGAAAATGACTGCCAAATGAAGAATTGCACACAAAGTGTGACAGAAAACCTCCTGGACTGGTGTTAGAAAAGATTGATTTCGATTCCAGACTACAAGTTTTCCCTTAAAAGAATAAATCAAATACACCTTTTCGACCTGGAAGTCTTACTCGTCACTGCAGCTTCGTTGTTCCGACCATCTTGAGGTCATCCACATAGTAAGTTTTTTAAAAAGGGACACTCCAGTTGAGTCAAGGTTAATCAATTACTTTGATTGGCTTTAAAGACCCCCTATCATGCATGGGTGGCCACTTTACTGAATTTGATAGCTTGGATTTCCTTGAGCCATAACCCATAGTCCAAGTAGTTTTAATCCCATTTTGCCTTTGGCGATAAATCTACACTATTACTACTGAGTGACATTACGAATAGACGGGCTCTTTGCGTACACGTTCTCTTACGTTTAGTTTCATTGCTATTGTGGCTAGCGTTTTCCTTTTTTTTCAAGAAATTCAATCACTTGGCGGCCTGGCGGCCGAGTGGTTAGCGCAGGGGTGGGAAAACTATTCCACAAAAGGTGTGGGTTTTTATACCAACCTATAAGGCAAAACCTTTCCACCAATCTGGTGCAATCAGTGGTTTACAGTCAGGTGCTTTAGTTTAACCTCATTGGTTAAACTGGGTTGGATCGGTTGGAACAAAAACCTGCACACACAGCGGCCCTCGAGGTCCGGTTTGCCCACTCCTGGGTTAGCGTGGCGGCCTAGTGGTTAGCGCGTCAGCCTAGTGATTAGCGTGTTGGCCTCACGGTTCTGGGGACAAGGGTTCGATTCCAGGTCGGTCCTCACTGTCATCTCCATGTTCTCCCTGGTCTTGCCTGGGTTTTTTCCGTGTTTTCTGGTTTCCTCCCAATCCCAAAATTGCCCTAAGGCAGGGGTGGCCAAACCGGTCCTCAAGGTCCGCTGTGGGTGCAGGTGTTTGGTGCAACTGATCCAGCACAGACACTTAAATCAATGAGATTTCTGAAGGAAACAAGAAACACCTGACTGCTATCCACAGATTGCACTTGTAGGACACCAGATTGGTGTAAAGGTGTTGGAATGAAAACCTGCACCCACCTTTGTGGAATAGTTTGCCTACCCCTGCCCTAATGGTTGTCAGTCTCCTTGCGCCCTACGATTGGCTGGCCACCAATTCAGGGTGTCCCTTGGATGGCAGTAGTTAGAACTCATCTACCATGCCATTGAGGTTTTGTGAATACGAGGAGAAGCGTCTCTCTTGTCGGCAGGGCTTAGCATGAGCGAAACAGCCGGCTGGTGGCGAACAGCGGCCCAGAAGTCCGCTTGCAAGAGGCAGCAGTTTCTTTCAGTCAATGCGTACGGTTGGCTACGAGTCAAATTGAGAAGGCCCTTGGCAGAATCGTAACCAGCTTTACACATCCCCCAATGGCCAGTGTCAAAGGAAGGACCCTTGGTAGCATTGTAGCTGACTATACATTTCCATCGCCGGCTGCTCTTCATGGAAGAGAGATGACTAGTTATTTTTTACAAACAATTTAATGATATAATATTGTCAGTGTATTCAAAAATAAAGGATTACCTCTCACACAGATCTATAAGTATTAATATTGCACAAAAAACATTTATGTAACGCTGCCATCAGCTTTCATGAAAATCAATGATGTCACAAGAGAGAGGGAGCCAGCAGACGGCAAATGTCACATCGCAAAAGGTGGATGTCGACGAGTTCTTATTGATTTTATCATTCATTCATTCATTTTCCGAGCAGCTTATCCTCAAGGGTCGTAGGAGGTGCTGGAACCCATCCTAGCTCACTATTGGTGGCCAGCCCATCGCTGGGCACAATGAGACGGACGACCATACAGACTCAAATTCCTACTTTGGGGCAATTTAGAGTGTTCAACCAGCCAAACATACTTGCTTTTGGAATGTGGAAGGAAATCGGAGTACCTGGAGAAAACCCACGCAAGCCCAACATGCAAACCCACACAGCGAGGATCGACTTGGGATCGAACCCTCAGCCCCAGAACTCCGAGGCCGACGCACTAAACACTTGATCACCAGGCTGCCTGGTTTAAGAATACAGTGGTACCTCGAGGCTAGGTCGATAACTTTAAAAATCGAACTGGGATGCACTTGGTTGTGACGCATGGGGAAGCAGCAAGTTCCTACTCGAAAGCCGCGGCGGAATACATTAACACCTTTGCCTCGAATATTGCACAAGGTTACATGCATTTCACCCCTTCGTCGAATTGGAAAAAAAATGTTTATATCAGCAGTATCCGTGTTCTTCCAATATCCTACACAGCACCCATGAACCATTTTCTGATAAAACAATTGACTTTCTTGTACAAAAACACATAAAAAAACTGACTGCCACAGTAATGAAACTTAACTGAAGAGGGCCGAGTGCGCAAGTTCGTGATGTCACTCCGCAGCAGTACTGCAAACATATTTTGAAAGAGCGAAATGGGCTTAAAGGTGTTTTTTTCCTCTCTTTTTAGTTTATTTTAACAAATAAAGGGACAATGGGTTGTGGGTCATGGAAGTTCCATCTACTGAAATCAGTAAAGTACTCTCCCATGTGAAAGTGGGCCTTTAAACACTGTACCAGTGTGATGTGCATGAATGACAACCTTAGTACGAGGACCAGCTATCTGCACTATGATGGCTTTGATCCCTATATTGATTGACAAAAGTAAATATTTAGAATGAGTGCAATAGTTTGTTCTTGGATAGTTGTTGTTGGATATTTCTGGAATGTTAACATTTGGCACTGTTTCACAAAACATTAGAAATATTCTGCTTGAGCAGAGAAAAGCTGGAGGCTTGTCTTTCTGGAAGGGGCGGGAGAGATGGTGCAAAAGTCACTGCAACTGAGTCATTGCTTTAGCTAATGATGCAATTAGAGCAGCGCTTGGCGCTTCCTGATGATATCACCTAGTTTTCTAAGCTTGCAAACAAGGAATGGTGCTCCTAGTATCATTGGGACACACAAACCCCACCACCATGATAAAGTGATGATTCATGGGGTGATTTTTTTTTCCCATGCTACATAATGTATTGGCCCGATGATAAGATGGTGTTTTTTGCATTGAAATAAAACTGAAAAAGTGTCGGTCGTCGTAAATTTGGGGTCTAGACATTATACCCGTTCATGCGAGATGGCGCCAGATATCTTTAAAATGATTGTTGAACACTTTAATGGTTAATGCAGTTATTGCAATTTTGTTGTTTTATCACAGTAGATTGGTCTATTTACATTTTAAAAAAAAGTAGAAGCCATTCATTTACAAATGTGACTGCTCTTTAGTTTGGATGTTTAAATGTTCAGATATTAAGATTTGATAGACAGTTTTTGTAAGATTTGATTGAGGCAAAATAACACGTTTTTTCTCTTGGATTGGATTGAATAACTTTATCCATCCCGTATTCGAGAAATTTCATTGTGACAGTAGCAAAAAAAGGCATAGTTACAAGTTAAACAGTACAGTCGCAAAGGCTGCAGAACAACAAATCAAAAGCAAAAGCACAAAGTACAAAGCAAATCAAAGTCAATGGGATCATTAAGAATCTCCAAATCAAATCATTAAGACAGAAAAGCAGCAAAAACACAAAACAAGCAAGAGTGCACAGAGCTACCGCCACCGGCTGCCATTTGAACGGCACCATCTTGGTTTCGGTAGCAAAAACGGATAGAATCAAAAAGACGTTGTAAAGTTGGACAAAAACTGGAACCACACACAGGAAGTCTTCCACGAGATGGGGAACTTCTGCAGACTGTGACCGAGGTAGAGAATATGCAGAGTCACTCTTCCAAGCTTATCCGCACAGTTCCTCAGTAGTCTGGAGCTGAAGAAAACAGCAGCAGGGCAGAACTCCTCGACTCCGTTGCTGGTAAGCGCCGACAGCTCTTCCATCGTATCCCGCGATGGAATGGTTGGTCAGAAGCGTTGCCTCTTCTCCCGGCACTTTTGTCCAGCTCCGAAACTCCGGTGGCACCGAGGTGTTGCTACTTCTGCTGCGTATTGTAACAGCTAGTCCCATGCGTGTGACAGCGTAGGCATGGCTGAATGGTTCCAAAAAAGAAGTAGCCGACAGAAGCCAGGCTAATAGAACAAGGAAAGTTGTAAAAACATTAAAGTAAAAAATATACATTTATTGTTATCATTTGCTTCTGTACAAAAATTTAATTTGGTGTTCAGTCTTTTTTCAAACTTGAGTCTTGAAAAAGAGGGGGTCGTCTTGTAATCAGGATCGTCTTTTAATCGGACCAATACGAGAATCCACCACTTTTTTCTTTTGAACTTGAACTGCCCAGTACAGTGGTACCCTGAGATACGTGCTTAATTCGTTCCAGGACTGAGCTCGTATGTCAATTTTCTCGTAACTCAAAACGAACGTTTCCCATTGAAATGAACTAAAAATAAATTAATTCGTTCCAACCCTCTGAAAAAACACCAAAAACAGGATATTGGATTGGAAAAAATGTTTTATTTGTTCTAATTTGCCATCTATTAACAAAGTAACACCTAACTAGTGGTTTAATATTACTAAAATGTGTATAATAGTACTAAAATTATACGGATTTCGAAGGGGGGGACAGAGGGGGGGAGTGTTCCATTAAAGTTCCATTAACCACACACGGAACGACTCATCAAAAAGCCTATTTGTACTCCATGATGAATTAGTGTCGAAGGCACCAAATGATTATACAGTAATCCCTCGAATATCGCGGTTAATGTAGACCAGACATGGCCGCGATAATATAAAAATTGCGACGTGGGTCCCCCCTAATAAAAAAAAAAAAAAAACTTCAGTGCTGAGTCCTAGTAGCAAGAGTGGCTTCCGCTTGCGAGTTTCAGCTTGGATTTTCTTTTTTTAACAAAAAAAAAACATTCTTCATCCACCGTGATACTTGCAAGCGGAAGCCACTCTTGCTACTAGTACTCAGCACTGAAGTAAAAAAAAACAATTAATAGCAGACAAAAATAGTAAAGTAGTGAATTCGCGATAAGTGAGGTCGCGATAATCGAGGGAGGGATTGCTGTAATGGAGATGCAGCTGCCCCCTAGCCAATGGGAGGCCAGCTACTGCGCAGTGACTGCTGGGATATCGAGTTCTTAATACACCCAATATGACGTCGCGCGAGCACACTAATTTGGTGCTCGCCGTCATTTCGGCTATATTTACAAAATAAATGTTGGCGTCAACAGAGCATTCAAAGCTAGACTGTGAACTATATATATACAACTACACCAAGCAGCCCCAGACTACTATTTCCCGTAGATAAAGTACTGCGCAGTGACTGCTGGGATATGGAGTTCTTAATACACCCAGTTCTTCAATACACCCAGTATGATCATTTCGGCTGTATTTACAAAAGAAATGTTGGCGTCAACAGAGCATTCAAAGCTAGACTGTGAACTATATATACATACAACTACGCCAAGCAGCCCCAGACTCTACTATTTCCCGTAGATAAATACTGCGCAGTGACTGCTGGGATATCGAGTTCTTAATACACCCAGTTCTTCAATACACCCAGTATGATCATTTCGACTGTATTTACAAAAGAAATCCTGCCGCTAGATGTTGGCGTCAACGGCGCATTCAAAGGTAGACTGCGAACTAATATATATATATATATACTAATATATACATATATATATATATATATACATATATATACACATATATATATATATATATATATATATATATACATATATATATATATATACACATATATATACATATATATATATATATATATATATATATATATATATATACATATATATACATATATATACATATATATATATATATATATATATATATATATATATATATATATATATATATATATATATATATATATATATATACATATATATATATATATATATATATATATAAATAAAAAAACTTGGAGCTTGCCGTCATTCCCGGAGGCTTGAGAACTACAAACGCTGGACCCGGCGTTTTGGAAGACTCATTTGGGCAATTGTTTAATTCGGACACAGAAAATGAGGACTTTGATGGATTTGTGGGTGATGATTACGTGAGTAAGTTGTAAAATGTCTAAAAGTACAACCGAACTCAGTTTTGCTTCCGTTGCCTTTTTACAAATGTGTTTTTAGCCTGTGGGTGTAGCGTGCAAGAACTATATTTCCCAGCAGTCACTGCGCACCGGAACCCGGAAATAGGCTGCTTCCGGTAGCCAGCGCTATTGCGTTTCGATGTTCATCCATATATAATATATAATATATATGCGTCTAAAAAAACGGTGCGTGCTTTGTGTGTTTAAACTACAGAAATAGCACTCGTTACTGACACTGTGGCTAAAAATACGATGCGCCGAATAGTCATGAAAATACGGTAACCAAATCTTCCCTGATACTGATTCTGCAGATCATGGTTTGTAAGTGTATCCCTATCCATCTCCTGGCCTTGAACAAACTTTATACACATAATGAAAGGGCTTCTCAAAAACATATTTACGATAAAGTAACCATATTTTTTCTTAGTTAATCAGTCAGGACTGGATGATGATGTACAGTTAGCTGGATCTCCGAAGTTGATCACCTTTCCTTTAGGGATCGTTTTTATGCTGTGTCATTGAGATTACATTATATGAGGTATTTCCAACTCCCTGTGTCATATTGAAACTGGTTCAGCATTACTAAAAGCCATTCAGTTGCACCATTCTGCTGGGTGAGTAAGCTCAATAGGCCAGGTTTAAATGTTAATTTTCTTGGATGCGGTGCCCTTTCCGATACTAGTATTTCCGGACTATACATGTTTTTTTTTTTTCATAACTTGGTGTGATTTATACTTAAGAGCGACTTAATGTGAAATTATTGTAGGGACACCTCAGCTAAAATGACATTTTGTTTCTATATTGTGGCACCCACGACACGGTGTGGAACAATTTGCACTATTATTTTGGAAGCAGAAGAACAGGCTTTCATTCAATCATTTTATGAAGCACTTCTCCTCACAAGGGACGTGGGGGATTCTGGGGCCTGTACCGGCTAACTACGGGTAGCAGGCGGGGGACACCCTAAATTGGTGGCCAGCCAATCCTAGGGCACTAGGAGACGGACAATAATTAATGCTCACGTTCATACCACAGGCCAATTTAGAGTGTTCAACCAGCCTACTCTGCATGATTTTGAGATGTGTAAGGAAACCAAAGTACCCAGAGAAAACCCACGCAAGCCCAGGAAGAGCATGCAAACTCCACACATTGAGGAATGACCTGGGATCAAACACTCAACCCCAGAACTGTGAAGCTGGCCACTTGTCCACCGGCTACCATTTATTCACTTCCACAAAAATGATAGATAATGACTGGTCATTATCTTTTAAGGTGTCATGCACAGTCACAGTGTCACAATAAAACTGAAATGATCTCATAACAAACTAAATAGCATAAATAACAAATAATGAAACAACTGGGACAGTAACTTTAGAAATTATTAGCACAGAACATGAACTTTAAATGTTACTCACATCCCTAACACCACAATGCATGTTGGGAAGCTTTAGGCACTCCTAGAAACATTACAATATTATTTGTTTTAACGATAGTAACTCATCTATAAAACACAACCTTTGAAAGTAATTTGCAGTTAAGTAAAGTATTCCAATATTAAAAAACTTTTACGTAAGTTGCCCTTGTTTAGGTCGCAATGTAGTCTAGGGTTTTGAGGTTAACAGTGCTGCTCTAGTGGCGCTGTAGTGAGCTCAACCGTTCAGACTTTCCTGTTTGACCCAAGCCGAAATGAAAATAATGAACACTGGCCAAGACAGAAGTGAAAATCGAGGGAGGATCATTAGTTGGTCACAGTAGATTGTGTGTTTGGTAAATGTTCAACAGAGATTGTGAGCGTCTGTTGCAACGACATTCACTTAATTTTTGTTGCTGTCAATGGTAGGCTGCTCGTTTGTAATAAGATATTCTATACATATATAATACATTTGTTTTAAGCATTTTTCTTATTACCAGGCACACCAGTGGGTGCTTTCATAAATTCAAGAAAATGATGTGACTCGAAATCACACGGGCTAAAATTGTGCGAGCAGGCTGCACTCGCCCAACCGCATCCTCCCACTTTGGGTTGTTAGCAAAAGCATGCAGGCTTAACTCACTTTGTTTATTTCCTCTTTACTGGAAAGTATGTAAAAGTTGTTCTTTGTATGGAAATGTCAGACGAATTTGACAAGGAAGATATCATTGATTACACTGCACGCGTGAAAACATGTTGGCCATGTATAATTTTGTATTGTTGACACCGTTCCGAAATTGAATATTGATTGTATAGGCCAGGTTGGGATTTTAGATCTCTTCTAAGTTCTTTGTTTAGATGTCAAGTAATATTAGTGAATGTGTTATGTTAACATACTGTACACCTATTCAGCCTGTTTTTCTGTTTTCACTGTAGTGAAAGTTGTTGTTGGTCTGTTCTACCCGCAAAGGTTGATGGGTATTTTTAGCGAACCATACCTGAGGGTAGTGTTGTTCACAAATGACCTGCTTCTAAGATGTGTTGTGAAGTCGGGTGGTATATGAATGCATAAGAGCAGCCAGTAGAAGTAAATTACTCTGTCTCCTTACTTACCGTATTTACTCGCAAATAAGCCGCCCCCACGTGAAGGCACCACCTTAAAATAGCCTTAAAATAGTTAAATTTTACATTTTTTTGCGTATAAGCCGCCCCCAATGTGTTACTTTGAAGGGAAAATCTTAAGAAAAATCATCGCATGTGGTATTTCTGAGATACTGTATGAATCAAAAGCACATTATTAGGGTCAATATCATAAGGAAGTTAATATGCAAAATATCAAATTATTCAATTTGAAAAAAGAAATATGTTTCTTGATGTGAAACTGATGCTTTTTAATGACCGAAATGACAATTTTTTACCAGAAGTTTAAGATGTTGTGGCGGCCAAATTGGTTCAAATACGGCTTATGTACAAGGAAATACTGTGGTTCCCCATGTCATTTGTTATATTATTGTATTATTGCCTTTCACAAAGAAATAACTGTTCTTGCTGTTCAGGTTTTATAAAAAAAAATCCCCTTAAAACGTGACTTACACTGGTGTAAGTCTGGACAAAAAAAATGTTATTACGATTAAAAAATAAATAAAAATAAAGATTAAAAAAATCAGTCTATCGATAATTATCATAACTAACTATCACATCTTTTTCTCTCGAATTTGAAGCTTCAGACTTGCGAAGACATAAATACATTACTTTCCATCAATTATGAAAGTAATGATGTGCTTCTTACTTTATAAGAAAAGACGATTGAAAATATGATGATTTAAATCTCTATTTTTGTTGTGCAATAAAGGTAAGATAACCCCCTCACGCTATGAAAAGTAATGCTGAAATGGTGCAGAAAATTTGACAGGTGACTTCATTTTTATAAATTTTCCTTCAAACTAAAAGTTGCTGTGCATATTGAAATAAATAAAATAATCAATTGAAGAAATCATAACCATGAGCAAGCAGACTATTTTCAGCCTCATAAAAAGAAATGATGTAAATTTACCGCACGTGGCCTTTTATTTCTTTTTCTGAATCGCTTTATCCTCACAATGGTCACGGGGGGTGCCTATCCCAGCTGACTTAGGGCCAGAGGCGGGGGACACCCCAAATCGGTGGCCAGCACAAGGAGACGGACAACCATTTACACTAGGGGCAATTTAGAGTGTCCAATCAGCCTACCATACATGTTTTTGGGATTTGGGAGGAAACCGGAGTACCTAGAGAAAACTCATATAGGCCCGGGTAGAACATGCAAACTCCACACGTGACCTGGATTTGAACCCAGGACCCCAGAGCTGTGAGGGTGACGCGCTAACGACTCGTTCCAGCGAGCCGCCCAAAGTTGTTTTGAATTCATAATTTAAAGTTGTTTAGATGTGATGTGTGTTCGTGTCTTAAGGTTCGCTTCTCCCTTGCTGTTCTGTTACTGAATGAAGAAAACATCTTTGCATGCTTGTTATTCATTTTAATACAATAAATAATTTTCTATTTTTATTTTATTTTTGTGTTTCTCATATCGTTCATACAAAAGTGGGGCACTTTTTTTTTAGGACATTGGAGCGACTTACAGATTTTACATATAAAT